>NC_133238.1:14407146-15047146 GCF_040436345.1 Pagrus major
CAAAAGGCAACAAAATGTTGTTGTGTAGCTGACATCCAATCAGAGGATTTGTCCATTTATTTCCTCTGAAGGTTCCAAACGAACATGTTTTCAACATGTTGCCTGAAATACAACGAAAGCCAAAACACTTGTCCTGCGAGACTGCCGGTCTCAGATGAAAGTTTCTGTTGAGCTTCCAGATCAAATCTGCGATCCACCTCAAGTTCCAGAAATAATCCTGCAGCTCCGTTAGAAACCAGCGAAATCTCCTCAGATCATCAGAGGAACGTTCACTTCAGAAAAATAGAAATCCATTTGTTGTTTCAGTCTGAAGGTGAGAACTGGTTTCCTGTCATTGTGGAGTTCAGCAGAAGACAACAGAGCACAGCTGAGGTGAGTCCGGTTGTGTTGACTGGACTTATAGACAGTTCAGTGAACTAGACGAGAATCTAATGAGGGAGATTTTTGTAGAAGAAATTATAGGACTGAGTACAATTCAGTGGGATTAAAGGAACAATTGACACAAAAAGTCAAACTCAGTCATCATCTCCTCCCCCCACGCTGGTCTCTGGGGGTATCTGAGTCTCGTAGTCCACAAAACATTTCTGGAGCTTCACAGTAAAACAGAGTTGCAGCATTCTGCTGAACAACTGAAGCAGCTGGAGACTTGATTTAAAACAGAGAAACAACCAAAAAACATCAGATGTCGGGGCTTTAGAGTGATTCATTCTTATGTCCATTCCACACACTGAGTCCATACATCTGCCGAGAAATCCTCAAAAAGGCGCTTCTTTAATGTGCAGAACTTGCCTTAAAAACATCATGTTTTTAAGTTTTCTTCAGTATCACAGTAATCCAGTGATAGTTGTCTGTGCATCCATGAGTACACTGCTAACAGGAAGTGCTAACAGCTAATTCAGCAAAGTTTTAATGGAGATATGAGTATGTTTTTTTATGGTTGTTCTTCATTTTAAATCCAGTCTCCAGCTGCTTCAGCTGTTCAGCAGAACGCTGCAACTCTGTTTTACTGTGAAGCTCCAGAAATGTTCTGTGGACTACGAGACTTCACCTGACTTTATATCATCAGGAGGAGATGATGGCTGAGCCTGACTTTATATCATCAGGAGGAGATGATGGCTGAGCCTGACTTTATATCATCAGGAGGAGATGATGGCTGAGTTTTAACATCTTGAGGTGAACTGGTCCTTAAAGTAAAGTAAAGATGAATGAAATAAAACCGGTCCAGATGAGACGACTAATGCTGAGATCAGAAAAAGAAAGCAAATTGAAAATGACATAAAACAAGTGGACGGAAAGGACGACAGGACAGCTCTGAAAAAGTGAAGCCAAAACATCTGGATCTCCCCCTGGTGGCTGGCTCCATGTTAGCAGATGACAAACTAAAATCTTGTACGTCAAATATTTTTTTTCCCACGATGGTTTCCGCCATGTCACACTTACGTGCTGATTTTAATTAGTTATTTCATGCTATGAAAACGATGATGTTGCTAGCGCAAAATGGCCGCTCTCGTACCTGGAATACTTCATGCTTCATTCTTGTAGAGTGTGAGGAAGTGGAGACTCCATCTTTATATATAACATCAATGAGCGGACATTATTAAGCCTGATCCCAGCATGAAGTAAAGACGAGTGGAGTGAAGAAGACGAGCTGAACTAAAAGGAACAAGACGACCCTGCAAATCCTGCCTGAACATGTTTTTGTGCCAAAACAAACATGGCCACCAGCCAGCTGCTTATATATGCTGAAAAGGACAAAAAAAGGAAGAAAAACGCTCAGAGTTTGGTGAAATCCTGGATGGAGAGGCGTGAAGGACTGAGGAGAAGGAAGTGGACGTCGCAAATATGAAACATGTTTCAAAATGTCAAATCTTTGTGAGAACGACTGGCAGTGCATTCTGATCGCTGGTCCTCTGGCTGCGGTAGATGAAAGCGGTGTCTCAGAGGTGTTTCTATTGGCTGGAAGACCTCTTCTGCTGGACGGACCTCGTCAAGATGCCCCACCCTCCTTGTTGTCACGACAACATTTCCTGTCCAGAGGCTGTTAAGACGAGAGATCGAGAAAGACAATTAAAGCTCAGAAACACTTTACTGAATCAAACAGAAGAGGTCTGTCAGAGGACGAGCTGCAGCGATATCAGAACTCAAAGAAAGGTCAACAGAAACTAAGAGGAGAGGATGGAGGTTCTGCCAATTCAACAGAATCCATTTCTACGAGGTATTCAGAGTCCAGTCCGAAAGGTTCTACAGACTTCAACAGGTTTTACAGAATATGTTCTCCAGCAATGGTTCCCTACCTGGGCTCTACGTGATCTGTTGACTGTTAGCTTTACAGGTTCTACGATTAGTCGAGAACCAGGTCAAACAAAGACTCTTGGTTTTATATCATCAAGTTCAACAGGTTCTACAAACTATGTTATACGGGATTTTACAGACTTCTACTGGGTTCTACTGATTCAACAGATTCTATTTCTAGTTCCAGTGACTTTAAACATGACATGTTGTTCAGCATATTTGTCGTAAAGGTTCTATAGACACCAGAACCTGAAACGTACAGGTTTTGTGGACTATAATGAGCAGGCTCTATACACTCTTAGTTCTCTGAATAACCTGCAAACCTATAGGAGCAGGTAAAAAAGACTATAGGTTCTAGAGGTTTTATATCATCACGTTCAACAGGTTCTTCAAACTATGTTCTAAAGCAATGGTTCCTTTGCCTGGTGGGTATTTGGATCCATTATTCTACCATTTTTATTCTAAACGTTTTGTTCTACTGGTTTCGTTCTACAGTGTCCCCAGACTCTTCTGGTCTTCCAGTCTCTGTAGACTCTGTGGTTGTGTGTGGTTTTCTTTTGTGTATGTCGGGTTTTGGGTTTTTTATATTTTGACTGAACAATCATCACTTTGTGTTGTAGTTATTTATGCTCTTCTTCTTTGGTTTACATTTAAGTTGCAGCTCGCGGGCGGCGCTGCCCGGAGCTCAGAATGATGTCACTAAATTTGGTCCTACAGTGTGACTGGAAAGCACTGAATGGAACAAAAACGTTTTTAACTTTTCTCCTTGTACGGAAGGAAAACCCCTCATGACAAAGTCAGAAACCAGTTTCCACCATCAGACTTTTACTATTTCCCTTCATTCATCATCAATTGTTCTACCTGTTTTGACTTCCAGACTTTTGGATTTATGCTGTTTTGGTCGACAGGAGGGAAAGATTACAGTCGTGTTCATAATAAAGACGTGTTTCATCTCCTCCTCAGAGAGGCTGCACATGATGGCACTGTGTTTAAGATGTATATTTCTGTCTGTTTACATAAACGAGTTGAAACTCACCGTCTCTCAGAGTGTTTATCTCTCCGCACAGCGAGGGCTGTTGGCTAATCGAGTCAGCAGACGAGCACATCTCCTATAATCTGCAGGAGATGAAAACAACACAGCATGATTATCTGCGGTTAAATAAAAAAAGATGCTCCATGTTCTAAAAACAGACAGAACCAACAGCAGCAGGGTCATGAGGCCCAGGGTGTGTTTAGCCTAGCTTAGCACAAAGACAGGACGCAGGAGGAAAGAGCTAGCCTCGAGCCTCCAGCATTGTTGTCTGATTTGGTGATAAATGTTTTAAAAAGGATCATGTGAAGTCCTTGAATGAAACTGCTGGTTTCCCTCCTCTCTTTGTCTGTCATCCTCAAAACATGTCCCATCTGGCTCGTTGTGGCAGGAAACGCACAGATGGAACAAATTAAAAATAATGATCATTCTGTTCCAGTGATGCAGCAGCATGATGTTTACAACCTGCGAAAAAGCTCCTTACAAACTGAAATTCACTCAACATTTTTCGACCACGTGTTGGAAATGTGTCAGATAGTTCATTGAAATGTATTTTGTGTTTTACACTTTTAAAATGACTTTTTAACTATTTAACCACTAAGAGTCGAGGCAGAGAGACCGCCGCATGATGTTTTATCTTCCATACAGACGGCCACGAGTTTGAGATGACAGTGTCGTAGTAAAACTTTGTGTGTAGTTTCTTTCTTTCTTTAAAGTTAATCATATTTCTGAGAAGCTAAAGGTGCTAAAAAAAACATGCGGTTCACACCTAGATCTACAAAAAAGTCTCTTGGTGCCATGACCTAAACCCAACAGGAAGTCGGCCATTTTGAATTTAGTGCTCATGTTTTGCATTGTACCTTGGCGTGGCCGGGTGGTGCGGTGAATTTGGATCCTTCGCCATGAAACAGTAATTAAGTCTTTGGTGATATGGCCTTAACCCAACAGGAAGCAGGTCAGTTTGAATTGAGTGCTCATGTTTTTCCTACTACAGCTTTAACCTCATTGATCAGGAAAAGTTGACTCTTTGTTGGTGTGGCCGGGTGGTGCGGTGAATCTGGATCTATCGCCGTGAAACAGGAAGTTGTTGTAGCTGACAAACACATGATTGATGAAAGTCTTGGCCATGTTCTTGGTAACATGGCGTGAACCCAATGGGAAGTTGGCCATTTTGAATTTAGTGCTCATGTTTTGCGTTGTTCCTTGGCGTGGCCGGGTGGTGCGGTGAATTTGGATCTTTGCCATTAAACCGTAAGTTGTTGTAATTTGCATGAATATGTTTGAATTTGTGCCAAACTTTTGATGTTTGATAAAGGCCCCGCCCCCAAGACGTCAAAATGTAAATATTCTGTTTTAGTCACAGCGCCACCTGCTGGGACACGGAAATAACATGTTATATATTGTGATCCTGGTTTGACCAGATCCACCTCAGATATGGTAAACAAAAAAAGGTTTGTAAGACCTTGATGATGCTTCACTGTGAAAATTGTGAGGTTTTGTTGAATGGCATGACAACGGCGGGACGGCGAAAGTTTGAGGTTTCGCCACGAAAGAGGAAGTTGTTGTAACTCACACACATTTTATTTAATCTGCCCCAGACTTCACGTGTTTGAGTCCTGGCCTGACGACATCTACGTGGCTATTTTTCAGTCATAGTTTTAGTGCCACCTACTGGCAACAGGAAGTTGGAAGTCCTATCTTCAGTCTTATGATCTTGATAATGCTTCTTCGTGGAGATTGTGAGTTTTGGGGTAACGACGTTGCCATGGCGACATGCTATTCACCATGAAACAGGAAGTTGTTGGAGGGGGTGGGACACTCGAAAACTCAGGAAACTTGGCACAAACAAAATACAAAGTAACCGTCGACTCTAGTAAAGGATCTGATGTGAGTACAAAGGTGAAGTAAATGTACTCAGTTACTCTACAAACATCAGACAATGAACTGTTTCTGTAAACAACCACAGGACAAGTTTGAACCTCCACAGCTTCTGTAACTCTCACCTACAATAGGAAAACCTGCTGCTGCACGCACACACACACACACACACACACACACACACACACACACACACACACACACACACACACACACACACACACATAAAGCAGTTATATCACTGATCGCCGGTTCGATTCCCCTCAGTGTTACTGTGTCGTGTCGCTGCAGGAGTTTCTTTGAGATCAAAAACAGGATAAGACTTGTTTTAACCCACACACACACACACACACACACACACACACAGTATGTACATACACACACACGTACACACATTTTTGTCCACACATACGCTCACTCTCTCCAAAATAAACACAGTGCGACATGCATGATTTGAGATCATAAGAGCTGCTGTTGTTCTGACATGATTACACTGATAACACTGTGTGTGTGTGTGTGTGTGTGTGTGTGTGTGTGTGTACTCACAGGCAGGTATTGTGCAGTCTCTGGTGTTGTGGTACAGTCTGAGGAAATGTTTTCTGCACTTCGGGTTGAAGTAAAGAGGACCTGAGGACAGAGTGACCCACGTTAGAATACTGGACTCTGATTGGACAGAGCGGCTGTGACAGAGCGGCTCATTGGAGCTTTAAAGGTGGAAATTGTAGAATATGGTCAGAAGTCGAAGGTAACTTAAAAAAGGTAGGAGAGGAGGAGGCAGAGTCTGGTACCTGTCAGGTGTATGATGAACGTCTCCTTGTGTCGAGGATCTCTGTGGTGACCCGCTGGAAGAAAAACAGACGTAGTTTTAATAGCAGCAGGAGGATCGTAATATTTGTACAACACTTTTCTAACTGAGGTCACATGACAACAGATCCATCTCCATGACAACGGAGCAAGCTGATGGAGTCAGGATCGTTCTGTCAGAGTCGTCTAAGCTCAGGAAGGAACTCTGATTTCGTCATTTTGAGCCTATTTTTATTCACATCTAGTCCGTCTCCATTAAGCATTAGCCAATTTATCTGTTAGCACTTCCTGTTTGCAGTGTACTCATGGATATACAGACAGCTGTCACTGGATTACTGTGATACTGAAGAAAACTTAAAAATGTGATAATTCTCAATGGAGTTCTGCAGTCTTGGTTGGTGCAGTAGCCAGCGAGCCTCAGGTTCACTGTGTGTCTCTTGGTTTTTGGGAATCGTTGTCTTATAATCCAGCCCTCCCTGATCAGGACATCTTCCTCTGGACCAAACAGGTGAAAGCTGAAGACTCTGTGATGGTTTGGCATCAGCTGACTGCACTAATGGACCCAACTGTAAATGTTCTGATGAGTTAAAGTGGACTGATCCAAACAACAAAAAGTCCTCCAGTAAAATGGGCTTCTAGAGACGGAGCGCTGCATCATTTCTGCACTTAAATTAACCAGTTATGTTAGTTTGTTTCATGAAACGAAATATGGTTTGACCTTTTAAACCGTCTCGAATGTTCTGTTGGTCGAACAAAACGAGATCCTGATGTTTAAAAAGAGCCGAGTCGACTGCAACAAGCTGATAAATGTCGTGGAGTGGAAGAATAAAGTAAAACTGGAAACTCAGTTACACAAAGAACTGTTTCCACTGATGGAATGTAACTAAGTATATTTACTCAAGTACCATAGAATATTAAGATACTTGTACTTTACATCTTTTTGATTACTTTAGTTACTTTACTATTAATCTAATTACATTCCTGTGATTACTGGATGTGACTCTTTGAATTGAATTTCATTCATTCATCAGCTTGACTCATTGATGATCAATTACTTACAGACTGATGCACATTACCACACAGCTGCAGCACCACCAGTAATACCAGTAGCAGCACCAGTACCAGTACCAGTACCAGTACCAGCACCAGCACCAGTACAAGTAGTAACACTAGTAGCAGCACCAGTACCAGTACCAGTACAAGTACCAGTACCAGCACCAGTACAAGTTGAAACACCAGTAGCAGCACCAGTACAAGTTGAAACACCAGTAGAAGCACCAGTACCAGTACCAGCACTAGTAGTAGCACCGGCACTAGTAACAGCACCAGTACAAGTAGTAACACTAGTACCAGCACCAGTACAAGCAGTAATACCAGTAGCAGTACCAGCACTAGTAGCAGCACCAGTAAAAGTTGAAATACCAGTAGCAGCACCAGTACCAGCACCAGTAACAGCACCAGTACGAGTAGTAACACTAGTACCAGCACCAGTAGCAGCACCAGTAAAAGTTGAAATACCAGTAGCGGCACCAGTACCAGCACCAGTACAAGCCGTAATACCAGTAGCAGTACCAGCACCAGTACCAGTAACAGCACCAGTACGAGTAGTAACACCAGTAGCAGCACCAGTAGCAGTACCAGCACCAGTACCAGCACCAGTACAAGTAGTAACACTAGTACCAGCACCAGTAGCAGCACCAGTAGCAGTACCAGCACCAGTAGCAGCACCAGTACAAGCAGTAATACCAGTATCAGCACCAGTACCAGCACCACTAGCAGCAGGAGTTCAAGTACTGACCCTGCCCTGGTGTTCTGACTCCGCTCAGGTCCACTGGCTCCGTCCTGGACCTTGGGTACCGGCCGACCTGCTCCAGCATGCTGCGGCCGTCCAGGGTGGCGGAGTTTCGGAGCAGCGCCGCTGTGGTGCAGCGTCCCGCGGCCAGCAGCAGGAGGAGGAGCGCTGAAAGGACCGGAAGCCGCGGGAGCAGCATGATGCGGACCTGAAGGAAGACATGTGGACACTGACAGAACTGAAAACTCCAGTAATCCATCAGCTGAGTGATTAAAGTGATCGATCTGCCGCAGCTTCCTTCAAAATAAAATGAAGCAGGTTTATATAAGTCTGTTTGGGTCTAATTGGATCCTCCTCTTCTTTAACCAGAACACATTTCACAGTTTTTAACGAGAAACTGATTTTAAATTGATCTGGAAAGTATGAAGCCATAAAACAAAATATCAAACAGGCTCTTCTTTGTGTGTCCAGACCTGACGATGGGACTCAATTCAGAAGTCCACTTGAAATTCCTTCAATTTAGGGTCAGACTGGAAGTTTAACATTGAAGAAGTTCTGTTAGATTTAATCTGGACGTTTTAATTAAAGAATCAAATTTTATTTTGATCAAATAATTCGACTACTTTAATAAAACTCGTATTAAACTTTATTTTAACAAAACTCGTATTAAACTTTATTTTAACAAAACTCGTATTAAACTTTATTTTAATAAAACTCGTATTAAACTTTATTTTAACAAAACTCGTATTAAACTTTATTTTAACAAAACTCGTATTAAACTTTATTTTAACAAAACTCGTATTAAACTTTATTTTAACAAAACTCGTATTAAACTTTATTTTAAACTTTATTTTAACGGAACCCGTATTGGACTTTCGGACCCACCTCTCTCCTCCCCTCTGCGGCTCGCTGCGCTGCGCTCCCCGGCCCTCCGCTCTCTGACCCCGGCCTCTCCCTCCCGGCTCGTCCCGGAGCTGGTCTCTGGTCTGTGCTTCGTGTCTCTGCTGCAGTTTGTTATCCCGGGTTGTTGTCGGTCTGAGCCGCGTGCTGCCGGGCGCCGGGGCCCGGTAGCATCTTAGACCGGCTCGGATCACTGGTGGAGCGCGAGGAGCTGCTGGAGCTCCTTCATCATCATCATCAGCTTCCCGCAGCAGCTGTCAGGGCGCGGGACGGGTTCATGCTCCGGTCCGGGAGAAACGGTCCGAGCGCAGCCGCGTCTGGTCCTATTGATCCGCTGATCAGGTGTGTGTGAGCGCGCTCCTCCTCCTCTCTGACAGATCACGGAAATACACGAGGAGGAGGAGGAGGAGGAGGAGGAGGAGGAGCGCGTGCATGTGCATGCGGGCAGCTGACGTGCACACACGCAGACACACACAGGCAGTCTGACAGGTGAGAGTCAGTCTGCAGCCTTCAGCGGTGCAGCACCTCCTCTCAGTGGACACACTGCAACACTTCTACTGCTTTAATTCATGTGGGTCCATCTGGGACAAACAGAACAACACAGAACAACAACACAGAACAACAACACAGAACAACACCACAGAACAACACAGAACACAGAACAACAACACAGAACAACACAGAACAACAACACAGAACAACACAGAACAACAACACAGAACAACAACACAGAACAACAACACAGAACAACACAGAACAACATAGAACAACACCACAGAACAACACAGAACAACAACACAGAACAACAACACAGAACAACACAGAACAACATAGAACAACACCACAGAACAACACAGAACAACAACACAGAACAACAACACAGAACGACACAGAACAACATAGAACAACACAGAACAACAACACAGAACAACACAGAACGACACAGAACAACACAGAACAACATAGAACAACAACACAGAACAACACAGAACAACAACACAGAACGACACAGAACAACAACACAGAACACAGAACAACAACACAGAACAACAACACAGAACAACACAGAACAACAACACAGAACAACACAGAACAACACAGAACAACAACACAGAACGACACAGAACAACACAGAACAACAACACAGAACAACACAGAACAACAACACAGAACAACACAGAACAACACAGAACAACAACACAGAACAACACAGAACAACACAGAACAACAACACAGAACGACACAGAACAACACAGAACAACAACACAGAACAACACAGAACAACAACACAGAACAACAACACAGAACGACACAGAACAACACAGAACAACAACACAGAACAACAACACAGAACGACACAGAACAACACAGAACAACATAGAACAACAACACAGAACAACACAGAACAACAACACAGAACGACACAGAACAACAACACAGAACACAGAACAACAACACAGAACAACACAGAACAACAACACAGAACAACACAGAACAACACAGAACAACAACACAGAACAACACAGAACAACACAGAACAACAACACAGAACGACACAGAACAACACAGAACAACAACACAGAACAACACAGAACAACAACACAGAACACCACAGAACAACAACACAGGACAACAACACAGAACAACAACACAGAACACCACAGAACAACAACACAGAACAACAACACAGAACAACAACACAGAACACCACAGAACAACAACACAGAACGACACAGAACAACACAGAACAACAACACAGAACAACACAGGACAACAACACACAACAACAACACACAACAACAACACAGAACAACACAGAACAACAACACAGGACAACAACACAGAACAACACACAACAACACACAACAACAACACAGGACAACAACACACAACAACAACACAGAACAACAACACAGAACACAGGACAACAACACAGGACAACAACACAGAACAACACAGAACAACAACACAGAACAACACAGAACAACAACACAGAACAACAACACAGAACAACACAGAACAACACAGAACAACAACACAGAACAACACAGAACAACAACACAGAACAACAACACAGAACAACACAGAACACCACAGAACAACAACACAGAACACCACAGAACAACAACACAGAACAACGGGTGGCTGTGGCTCAGGGGTAGAGCCAGCGTCTTGTTATCAGAAGGTTGCTGGTTTGATTCCCCTGGTCTGTTGAAGTGTCATCGGGCAAGATGCTGCCGGCACCTGCTAGCAAAGATCTTTACAACAGCAGGTGTTGTACTGCTTTTGTCAACAGGGGGCGCTAGAATCAACAAAAAGTTCCTTGTAGTCACGTTAAAAGTAAAACAACATATTTGGGGTTTGTGTTATTTATTGCGACTTGGAATGGGTTCCTTGAGGTTTTAAGGAGGTTCTTGGGGTTCTTCAAGCGTTCATCTGAAGCTGTTGAAGTCGTCCATGCACAAGAAGGTCCAGAGGTCAGATTGGAAGGACGCTTGTGTGTTTTCTGGGGTTAGCAGTGTTTGATTGAGACACTGAATGGGTTCCTTGGGCTTTTAAAGAGCTTCTAGTTCTTGTAGTTTTTACAGGTCCGAGCTCCTTGAAAAGTTCAGCACAAACTGTTGAACTAGTCCAGGCATCCATGAACAGGTTGAGAGGTTCCTTGGGGTTCCTAAAGAGTTTCTACGAGTTTGAGCCCCTTGCGAAGTTCACCAGAAGCTGTTGAAGTGGTCAAGGCATCCGTGACGAGGTCCAGAGGCCGGATCAGAGGGAGGTTTGTGTTGTCTTTAAGGATTTGTTGCGACTTGGAATGGGTTCCTTGGTGGTACAGAAGGTGCTGGATGTCCAAGAAAGATGGTCTGTGAGTTCCTGGGAACATCAGGGGACTTCAGGGTATTCAGGGGTTTGGGAACCTCTCTTAAGATTCCAGAGACCCTCATCTGGAGAGTTTCACGGACTTCAGGAGGATTTGTGGGTCTACAAAGTGCCGTGTGAGAGGAACCAGAGGTCTTTGAGAGTCTTTAGTCTTGAACAAAAACACAAGTCAACAGGCCGAGAAAATGTTTTCATAACGACTTCAAACCAGGATGGAAGAACACAAGACGACAACACCCGACAAAAACACATCAGCGATGCCTTAAATAAACTTTAACACACGACGAGATAACACATCGCAACACAGACGGTACAACAACACAAGAAGATAACACTGAACAACTACAACAACTGAACACTTGAGTGATGAGGACTGGGACGCAGCCAAACTGTCACACACACACACACACACACACACCCACACACCACACACACACACACACACACACACACACACACACACACACACACACAGACACAGACACACACACCTCTTCCTGTTGATGTGAATGGCCGTCTGTTCTCACAGTTCCACCCTTATTTGTTCATCTGCTCTATCAGATATCAAATCACTCTCACTCTGCTCAGATGTGTGTGTGTGTGTGTGTGTGTGTGTGTGTGTGTGTGTGTGTGTGTGTGTGTGTGTGTTGTGAATGTAAACACATTTGCACATTAGTGTTTAATAGTGGTGATTTACAGAGGGTCAGGATTTACCAGGAATGTACGTCTATGTATGTATCAGTATAAACAACGTGTGCGTTCACACGAGTGTGCGTTGGTGTTTTTAAACCTGTATTTATTCAGGGTTTAAGGTTTGCAGAGGAATGACGCCCTGAATGTCAGAGTGGAGGCTGTTTATTCATGCAGGTCAGTACATTATCTTTTCTCACGGCCATTAACTCCACTCTCATATCCAGGCCTGTACCGCCGCACTGTTGCATTTACTACATGCCCGGGTTTGGAACATCTCCAAGAACCTCTGGCACCTCCCCCGAGGGCCCATTAAATGTCCTTAAGAACATTTTAAACCTTTTTAATCTCACCAGCTCTGACATCTCCTCAGGGACCTCTGGACCCTCCTCAAATGGCCCAAAACATTTTTAGAAAGGATGCCTCAAGAACCTCCCCGAGGATCACTTTAAGGCCACCCAGAACCTGATAGCTCATTGAAATGTCTATATAGAGCCAGGGATCCTTATCAAAAACCTCTAAAACATCATCACCTCTGGATCCTCTACAAAACCTCTAAAACTAATTCAAGGGCCCTTTCCTTGACCTCTGGAACCTCCTTACAGGCCCACTAGAACTTGGAGAACCACTGAAATGTTAAATGTGAAAACCTGAACCATGAACCTACATCTATTCTTATAAAATACTTAAAAATCTCTGAAACATTCTTGGTTAGGGTTATAAACTTCGCCTTCTCAAGAACCTGAGGAACCTCTTTTAAGGGCCTTTGGAAACTGTAGGAATGGCTGAAGAACCTATTCGTGAGCCACGGAGTTCAGCTGAGATTCTCTGGAACCTACTTCAGCAAGTAGCAACCTTGAAAGAACCTCCTGACTCACCCAAAGACCCAATGAACCACATTGGACTTTCTTGGTTCTTCCTTTAACCCTCTAAACATCACTATAGAACCATGGGAACCTCCAAACTGTCTTCCAGGGAACCTTATTATGAGCAGGGAACATTTTTCAACACCTCTGGTCCTCTTGAAGAACCTCTAAATCTATCTTGAGGGAACTTTCTGCAACCTCTGGAACTTTTTAAAATGCCCACTAGAACTTGGAGAACCTAGAATCTCTGGACCTAACCCGTGTATCCCTGGAACTTCCTTACTTTCTTAAAGACCCTGAAAATCCCCTGAAAGACTTCCGGAGCTTTCAGAAGAACCTGAAGCACCTGTTTTAAGGTCCTGTAGAAGGACTGACTTGTCTTTAAAGAACCGAACTGGAATCAAACTTTCTTGGTTCTTCCTGTAACTCTCTAAACATCATTATGGAAACTTGAGAACCACAGAAATGTATTTCAAGATCCAGGGAACCTTTTTCAGCATCAGTGGAACCTCTTAATTTTCTTTTTATTTCACACTAATTCAGCACAAAAGACGACAAAAATATCTATGTTGATACAGTCTCAGTGACAGAGTGACTGTACAGTTTTTTTTGTCCCCACATCCCTCCCCTCCCTGTATTTCCCAAAGAAAAAGAAAAAGAGAAGGAGAAAAAAAAACAGAATACAAACACATGAAAATAAATACATAAAAAAGCAGCAACACATATTCACTGATATCAGTGGAGTATTTGTACATACATGCCCATATATACAGGCTATACATATACATATGTACATACTCATACATACACATAGTGTACATTTTATGTTAAGGTCTACCTAGCTACGTAAGACACAGACTCAGGGTTAAACTAAGCTAATCATTAGTCCCCTTTAGAAAACTCTCTCAAACAGTCTGAGGCTGCAATGTTTGTAAAATAGTGTTTCAGCTGCACTTGTGTAACCTCCCGGGTAGTTTTTCTCAACTGTACCGGTCACACATACATCAACGCCACCACCGGATTTCACAGCACGGCTAACATTTAACTGTTGACAGCAGAGAGAACAGCCATGGCAATTTAATGAGTCTGTGGAAGAACCAGCGTGGAGCTTATTGCTGCAGGAAATATGTGATAAAATACTCAGATCATTGACATCAGAAAAAAAGACACCACAATGTTAGAAATACTCCACAGAAGTACTGAAGTATTACCAGCAAAATGTACTTAAAGTATCCGAAGTAAAAGTACTCCTCATGCAGAATGGCATGTTATTACTAAAATATAATAATTTACTAAAATATAATAATAATTATTATTATTTTAATAATTAATATTATTTTTATTATTTTTAATGATTTTTAGGACTTCAGGGGCTCTTTGGTAGTTTTGTTGCTCGACAATATACAACTTTATTATTCTTATTGACAACGGACGATTTGAGGGGAAACGATTTTCTGATTATTGGAATCAATTTTTTTCACGGACGGACGATGATAACTTGCAATCTGAAGTATAAAGTAGCAGAAAATGAAAATACTCAAGTACAAGTACCTCAGAGTTTCACTTAAGTCCAGTACTTGAGTAAATGTACTTAGTTACATCACATCCCTGCTAATAAATATGTATTTATAGGCTATTTTTTATGGAAACCAGTGGTTTTGTTTTAATGTTAAATACTTAACAACACAACATTTTATGTGCTAATCAAACAGGTTGGTTGTTTTGTTGTCTCAAAAACCACCTCAGAAGAAGTTTTAAATACTTCAACACGAGAAGAAGTCAGGAAACTTTACAGGTGTGTAGTCCAGATCAAAATGATCACAAAGTGTCTGTAGTTTGTGTGTGGGATGAAGTGTAGTGAAGTAAAGTACAGTACTTGAGTAAATGTACTCTCCTCTTTGGAACGAGGTCACAGAGTAAAGCAGATGAAAACACCGTGCGAGCACTGCGGCTTCCTTGTGATGAAAGATGGAAGAAAAACCAAACACACTCAGTGAAAGCGTTCCGTTCTGCCAGGTTCACTTAGTGTTTCCTCACACACACACACACACACACACACACACACACACACTGGCTGTGAGCAAACTGTTACCGTGACGACAGAAAATCACACACACATCCACACAGCATTTGCACAAATTCTTAACCACTCATTATTGACTGAAAAGCCAAGAACAACACCAGGTGTGTGCAGGTGTGTGCAGGTGTGATCACTGCGTCCTCCATCTTTGTTTCATCCGTGACATAAAATCCTTTTTTATGAACTTTAAAACCTCCTCCAGACGAGGAGCGAGAGAAGAAAGGAAAACAAGGCTGTTGATGTTTTTGGCTCGACAATCAGAAAATGAAAACCTCTGAGAATTCATAATGACACAGATTAAACACAGACGGATGGGGGTCAAAGGTCAGACGGGGTCGTGGTAAACTATGTGTTCATGAAGTCTTGATGGACCCTCTGGATCGTTCTGTTCTGTTCAGCTTCAACACCAAACCAAGACACCGAGCAGCTGCCCGGCAGCCACACGTGTCCTGGTTTCAGTCCTCCACCAGGCTGACAGAAAAACACTCCACATAAATAAAACGTCTCATGTTTGGAGGCAAAAACTTCATATGAATAACAACCATTTGGTATTCTGTTTTCCCTCCAGGACAGACACGCTGCTGCATCATCATGACAATACAGATATTTGTCTGACTGCTTCATCTGACCTCTTCCACCCAAAAACACACATACGCACCGCTGCTGGCAGTCTGAGGAACAAACGCTGCGTTTGTTCTCCCAGATATCTCACTGAGGACAGTGTGATGGGGCTTTTAGACAAAACTTCTGAGCAAATTAAAAACTAATCTGAGCGCCAATCAATCTGATTCAACAACAACGTAGTGGGTGGATGTATCACGTAAGATAAGAATGTCTGGAATCTCCCTCACAAGCCCTGACACCCACCAACTGTCCTGTGGAACTGAACTGAGAACCCTAAGAACTCATCAAGAACCCCTCAAACCCCCTCAAGAACCTCCTCATGGACCCCTTGAGCCCAATCAAGAACAGTTGGACCATCCCAAGAACCCCCAAAGCTTCCTAATGAATCCTGTACCGTTCTCAAGAGATCACGAAACATGCTTAGACCCTAGGAACTCCTAGTCAACACCTCAAGGAGTTCTTAAACATCCCCAAGAACTTCTGCAACCTCCAAACAACCTTTAAAGCATCACAAAGAACCTCTTAAACCTTAAGTTGAGATAAAATCAACCCCAATAACCACATAAACATCTTCAAGGACCACTTAAATCTTCTCAAGAACATTTTCGCCTTCTTAAACATCTCCCAAACCTCATGAAGATCCTTTAGAACCTTGTCAGAACCTCTGAAACATCATGAATTTCAAGGACCTAACAGAAGATTTATTAAACCTCATCAAGAACCCTAACATCTGATCAAAAACACCCAGGACATTCTTAAGAACCTCTTTAATCATGTTAAAGTGTATTGAAGGGAACTACAAACCCTTTAGACCTCATCAAAACCTCTGTAACACCCTCAAGAACTAGTTAAAGCTCAGTGATACCAGAAATATTTTCAAGAACCCATTAAATATTCTCAAACACCCCATCAAGAACCTCTGGAACCCCCTTGTAACCTTTGAAACATGTCTACAAATGTCTGGAACTTGTTCAATATCTTTGGAGAGGATAAAAAGTTTGTTAAGGACCAATGAAATCTGTACAAGAACCCTTTAAATTTCCTCAAACACTTCTGGCACCTTATCCAGAACCTCTGGAAGCCCCTTGTAGCATTTGTAACATGGCTTTTAACATCTAGAACCACCTCAAGAACTTACAATAAACTTTTTTATCCTGCTATCCTACTTGAGGACCAATGAAATCTGCACAAGAACCTCTGGGAGCGTCTTGGAACCATTTAAATATGTTCATGAACTCCCAGAACCTCCTCAAGAACTTCAAGCACTCTCTTAAATCAATGTTAAAGTTTATTAAGGAGCACTAAGGAACCCTCAAACACTTCAGGCACCTCAGCATCTTCTACACGAACCCCACAAATGTCTGGAGCTACCTCTGTATCTTTACACTTCTTCAAGAACTCTTGCAGAACCCCTAAAGAACCTCTTACACTTTGTTCAGAAATCCAGAAATCTGAAATCAAGAACCCTTGAGGTCTCTGGGATTTCCTCTAAGTCATGCATGCAAAACAAAACACAGTCAAGAACTGAAACTGCAGCACCTGACAGACCAAGTTTAGGGACTAGAAACAGTGACGTGGTTGATCCACAGCACCACTCAGTGGTCAGGGGGATAAATGGCGTCCTGGTGCACGGTGCACTTGAGGAGCAGCTGAAGAGGAGAAAACTGAAGCTGCTGTGCTCCAAACACTGAAGCTTGTTCTCTTCAGACTCTCCAATCACAGCAGGTGTTTAAACCTCGAGTACTGTTGGAGCTGCTGCTGAAACTTAAACTACATGACGCTGACTTCAACTTGTCACCATCATTGGTCCAGTTAAACCTTTTTGTTTACATTTCCATCGGTCTATTTGACAGGTAAGAAACAGGACAGGGCCACTGAAAAAAAATGTTTGTTGGCTCTGACTATTTTCTAGACTATCGTCTTTTCAAATCAGTTTGGGATTTCAGGGGTTTGGTCCCCAGCTTCTTCAGTTGTTGACGAGAATGCTGCAACACTGAAACTTTACGTAAGCCTTTAAGAAGGCTCACCAGCGTCTCTTCTTCCTGAGGAGACTAAAGAAGGTCCATCTGTCTCCTCAGATTCTGGTGAACTTCTACCGCTGCACCATCGACAGCATCCTTACCAACTGTGTCGCAGTATGGTATGGCAACTGCTCAGCCTCTGACCGGAAAGCACTGCAGAGGGTGGTGAAAACTGCCCACAGCATCACTGGTTCCTCACTCCCTCCATCGAGGCTCTGCAGAGCAAGCGATGTCTGCGAAAGGCGCGAAGCATCGTCAAGGAGCGTTTTCACCCCAACCATGGACTGTCCACCCACCCTCCGCTACGGGTCTCTCCGCACCTGGACCAGCAGGTTCAGGGGAAGCTTTTTCCCTGCGTCTGTCACCCCACTGAACTCCACACCCCGGTGACGACCAACTGCACCCCCCCACCCCACCCAGACACTGCACTACACTGCACTGCTATTGACTATTTTACACTTCATCTACACCTTTAGTACTGCCAATAACACTTATTTACTGTACAAACTGTATCTTCATTTAGTACTGCCAGTAATATTTATATACTGTACATACTGTACCTAGACCTACTTACACCCTATTTATTTATACTCTGCACTTTACTGCTTTTTGCACTTCTGGTTAGACACTAACTGCATTTCGTTGTCTCTGTACTTGTACTGTGCACAATGACAATAAAGTTGAATCTAATCTAATGTAATCTAATGTAATCTTACGGTGTTTGTAGAAAATGACCCAGTTTTTGTTTTTGTGTGAACAGCTCCTTTGACTGTGAGAGGGGACTGACTCTACCTTGTAATTTCACTCGTCATCGTGGCTCCTTTGCTTTCGTACTTTTAAATCATCTGACTGACTTGTCCTGAGGCGTTCACCCACTTAAGGATCAATCGTATCAATGAGAGATTTATTAAATTCTTAAAGGTTAACAGCTTAACAAATGGTACTTTTTTTGATACAATATTGTAAGAGCTTCTTTGTGTGAAGACCTCCCAGGTTTCCTTGCTGATTTTGGCGACCTGGCTTCTGACGATAAAGTCCTTACCTTACTTTTATCAGTAAGCCAAATACAGTTTCATCTTCTTTATGTTCATAACCATTTCAAATTAAAGACACAAGAAATAAATAAATGACGGTTTGTCCTTTATTGCTTTCATGTCACATACAACTTTCTGTATTCACGTTTCCAGTCGTTCCATCTTTTCTCCACTCGTACAAAAACACCTTTTATTCAGTTTTCCGTTCTCTTCTTCACTTCTTTCTTATTTCCAGTTAATTTATAGTAGTTTTATGGTTAATAGAGTACCTCTTACATTCGCACAGAGAAGATAATTATGTTCCTAAGTTCAAAGTCTCCACCATTAAACGTCACATAACCTGTCTGTTAATGTTGTCCTACTATCGGCTAATTCAAGAAAAACAGAACAGATTTTAGGGTCATTGACTCGTTCAGTCCGACTGAAGCTGAAGGAAACAATGCTACAGAAGAGAAGAAGAGAAGAAGGAGAAGAAGAAGAAGAAGAAGAAGAAGAAGAAGAAGAAGAAGGAGAAGAAGAAGAAGAAGGAGAAGGAGAAGGAGAAGAAGGAGAAGAAGGAGAAGAAGAAGGAGAAGAAGGAGAAGAAGAAGAAGAAGAAGAAGAAGAAGAAGAAGAAGCAGCAGCAACAAGATGACAGGATGAAGAGGAAACAGGATTATTTACAGAACAGGACAAACTACATCCCTTATCAATAGCAGTATCAATAACATAAAAACTTTTAAATAAAACACGTCAACAGGAGCTTCCAGCTCAGCTTTAAAAAGTTTGAAATAATAAGAAAACAAGTTTGGAAAGAATGGCCGGTATTGATCAAAAACTGATCGATGTGAGGGACTGTTCAAAGACTATTGAGGGTCAGAGGTGGAGGGATTGGATTGGTATTTAATTTATTTGATTCCCCGATACTTTTACTTTACTTCTGTGTAGCTGTAGGCTGTACTTGACTTATCACAAACATGGTTTTCTGGGTGTTTATTCCTCCAGGTTGTGACGTTATTTACACCCAGAGTCAGGTGCAGAGCCGGACCTGGAGGAGTAAACACCCACCGCCACATGGGAAACTGCAGAAACTGAGATTTTTGGAAACAATGACACAGACATACGTATGTCAGTGTTTGTGGCATCATTGGCAATTGTAAACTTGGAGTATGCGTGATGATAGTGGAGTAACTTTATATTTAGAAAGACACAAACATACGTTGATAAGACGATGACAAAAACAACTGCTGATGACGTTTTACTGACAAATTATCCAAGAAGATTCTGTGCAGAGCCTCGTTCAGAGTATTGTCTGTAACTAAGCAACCGACCAGAGTAAACAATCTGCTTCCTGTTTACAGGCGTGTTGGATGGACAGAGATCGTTTCCCAAATGGTGCTACAACACAAGTCTGGACGGAGATATTGTTTTAATAATCAGGAGGCTTCAGATGACATCACCACATCATCTGTGACCAACAGCACAAGTGTTAATAATGGTTCAGCCCACCTCCCCCACCTCAATCATATTTGGACAGTCCCAAATCAGAACCGTTTGATTCAACACTGATCGCTTATTTAATGCCAACAGTAGAATAGTTTTGTCAAAGTTAATTTATCTTACGACAGCTTAAACATTTTAAACTACTTTATTTTAACATTTACTCTGCGATCTCAAGCAAACAAACTTTTTATGACAAAATCTCAAAATTAAACTGATTCCATGACGATATATATGAATGTATGTTCAGTTTCTATGCAAGTGATAAAAAAAGAAAAGGAAAAGACAATTTACATTTAATAAGATTAACTGGAGGAAAAAGTTTCTTGCGATCGTGAGGAGTGACTCCACACTGTCCTCTCCAGGCTCCTGTAGTTTTCTGACACATCAGCGTAGCGACTAAAGACGCGTCTTTGATCAGAGTGAGCTTCAGTACATTCAGTTAAACAGTCCGATCCGGTTCAGTTTTTTTGAGGCAGTGCGACGTGTCCGTAAACCTGACGAGGTTTCAGAAGACGTCGTCGCAATCAGGGAAGAATCCGTCGACTTCCTGTCCGATCGATCGATTACGAGATCTCGACCGACCTCTGCCTCAGTTCTCCTTCGCTTCCTGGAGACTCAATAAAAACGTCATCGTCCTCTTCTTTTTCTTCTTCCTCCTCATCACTTTCTTCTTCAAAGATGGCTGTCATGGGGGCAGCGTAGAGGCGGCAGCGAGCAGCAAAGCGGCGACTGGCAGAGCAGGGAGGAGTGAGGGCGCGAGGACGCATGGAGGGGGCGGAGAGGAAGAAGAAGGGATTGTGTGTCGGATCCCTTCGCCTCCAGCCAAACATCAAGGCGAAGTCCTGACTGCACAGAGACGTTGGAGACACCGGGACGTCCAGCGACAGGTGGGCGTTGACCTCACGTGTGTCGGAGGTGGGTTCAGGTGGCGTCGGCAGTGACATCACACTCTGGAGGTTGGGAAGAGCTCCGACGACACTAAGCCGCTCGACAGCTGAGATACGAGAAGACGAGTCAGAGCGACTCCCCTTCCTCAGCAGGAGAGCCTTGAAGCTCTCGCTTCTCGCCGATCTTCGACTTTTGACTTTTGGCGTCAAGCTGGGCGGGGGGGCAGCGGGGGTGACGGGAGGGGAGGAGGAGGAGGAGGAGGAGGAGGAGGAGGAGGAGGAGGAGGAATGATGTCTGTCGTCTTCTGAATCCCTTCTTCCGAGCATCTTTCTCTTAGACCTGAAGCAAACAGACAAAGATGAGTCACAAGAACATCTGAGGTCGGTCAAACTGCCTCTGAGCAAGGCACTGCAATTATTGACGATAATCAATACTTTTGATTTTAAATACGATTGGATTTGTGTTGCGATTATTATTATCGTGATTCAATTTAACGATTGATTGTGATTTTATAAAACAAATAAGTTTTAAATAAAATACTTTTCTTCTTTAAATGTTTCAAGTTAAACATGTGAATGTTTGTTAAGATCATGTTGTTTCGGTTGTGATGCTAATGTCAGGTAACAAAACCAAAAGCGTTAAAGAACAGTTCAACCGAAAAGCAAAATTCACTAATTCGTTGTTTTAAAAAGTAAAAAACCAAAAAATATTACTTTTTATGCTAACATTATTCTTTAGGCTACAATTACTTCATGCTAACATCACTCTTGGAATGAAATGGCTCGTTATTTACATCCTTTTTTACAAGACTAAATCTTCACTGTAGCTGCTAAGCTACAAGCTAAGTGGATGCACAACATGACCACACATCATGGGTTGAAATAACATCTTTTCAAATCAGTTTGGGATGTCTGGGCTTCCGACTAATTAATTCAGATATCCACTACTGGTTCATCAATCTGCCTAGAAATCCTCAAGAAACACGTTCCTCACATGTGCAGAACTTGCCTTTAAGTTTTCTTCAGTATAACAGTAATCCAGTGATAGTTGTCTGTACATCCATGAGTACACCGTAAACCGAAAGTGCTAATAGTAAATTTGGTAAAGTTTTAATGGAGTTTTAGATACATTTTTTGTCTCCAGCTGCTTCAGTTGTTTAGCAGAATGCTACAACTCTGTTTTACTGTGAAGCTCCAGAAATGTTCTGTGGACTACGAGACTTCACCTGACTTTATATCATCAGGAGGAGATGATGGCTGAGCCTGACTTTATATCATCAGGAGGAGATGATGGCTGAGCCTGACTTTATATCATCAGGAGGAGATGATGACTGAGCCTGACTTTATATCATCAGGAGGAGATGATGGCTGAGCCTGACTTTATATCATCAGGAGGAGATGATGACTGAGCCTGACTTTATATCATCAGGAGGAGATGATGGCTGAGCCTGACTTTATATCATCAGGAGGAGATGATGGCTGAGCCTGACTTTATATCATCAGGAGGAGATGATGACTGAGCCTGACTTTATATCATCAGGAGGAGATGATGACTGAGCCTGACTTTATATCATCAGGAGGAGATGATGGCTGAGCCTGACTTTATATCATCAGGAGGAGATGATGGCTGAGCCTGACTTTATATCATCAGGAGGAGATGATGGCTGAGCCTGACTTTATATCATCAGGAGGAGATGATGGCTGAGCCTGACTTTATATCATCAGGAGGAGATGATGACTGAGCCTGACTTTATATCATCAGGAGGAGATGATGGCTGAGCCTGACTTTATATCATCAGGAGATGATGACTGAGCCTGACTTTATATCATCAGGAGATGATGACTGAGCCTGACTTTATATCATCAGGAGGAGATGATGGCTGAGCCTGACTTTATACCATCAGGAGGAGATGATGACTGGATGTACTTTGTGGGTGAACTGTTCCTTTAAAGGTAATTCCCATGATGCACTAGTTATCTTTTCACACCACTCTGCTGTGGAACTACTGACTGAGCACAGAAAGCAGGAAGGAAACAGGAAAGAAAACTAGAAGCACCCTCATTAGGGAACAAGGACAGAGGAAGCTTCAATAAGCTTTCTATTTGGGGAGCAAGGATGTAGGGAAGGGACAGTTACTACATATGAAGAATTACTGGATCTAGTGAAACCTAAACTCTACCTTTACCTGCAGCCAAGCCCCGCCTACCAGGGCCTTCACGCTGTGCCTTCCCATACTGCACTGCTCCACAGAGGCAGAGGGAGGAACAAGCAGACACATGAGAACGAGGTCGATCTGTTGTCACAGTGACAGTGTTTGTTTGTGTGTTCATACCTGTGGATGACGGCGAATAAATCCTCCGTTGTTCGTGGTCGACCGGAGACAAACAGCTGATCAGCCGAAACACTTACGAACACATCAGCTGGACGGAGACACAAAGAGGAAATTGAGCTAAGATTGTACTTCTAGTCACACATAAATAAGAGCAAAATGGTGTCAGTTATTTTTGGGCAAGAGCAGAAATCTGAGCTCTTATTCAGCAAAACTAGATCACACATTGTATCTTATATAACAGCTGCAGGGATAAATCCTGCCCCAATTAAAGCACTGTGAGGCCCCTGTTATCAACAGGTGGTAAGCTCCAGTAACCAAAAATCACCAGACTCCCTTAACAAATCATATGATTTTAAGAGAAAAATACTTGGAGTTGTATACTCAATTTATGAAAGAAGACAACATTTTACTGTTGGTAAACATGTCAAATTTTACAAATAGTCTACTTCTTGGTTGCCTGTGGAGAAAGACACCAGACTCCCTTCAAAAATCACTCAATTTACTGAGTTGTTGAGTTGGGAGAAACGTTATAAACTTGTCTTTGACAAATTCTTCATTATTTTGGCCCTTCTTGTAAATTTGGCACGTTTTACATTAGTTAAGTACATGTTTATTTACATAGTGTGGGGAAGTCAGATCTGTTCACAATTGTCGCTCAGACACATGTTAATGTCAGGTGTGACTTGATGGACTGAGAGCTGAACACTTGTGATGTCACCCTAGAACGGATGTTAATACCTGGTCTGAACAGACTCTAATTGAGCAGATATGCATCTTTAGGAACTACAGAAAACCTTAATTTAGTAGAGACACAATAGTACAAGTACACAGGTGTGGTTCCAGGTACTGTTACTGACGCAAACAGAGCTGTATTCAGTGCCAAATTCAGCTGTGTCCAGTATTACTCCCTCAGTGAGAAGGATATTATTTTATTCTGATGTACAGACCGGAGGGTTTTGAGCCTAATGCTGCATTCCAGACAACTCACACTCAAAAATTTCGGTCCTCTAACTAGTAAAAGTAAAATGGATCGATTGTAGATCCAGACCTTCTGGAGGAATAAACACTCAGATTCTGCTCTGATCTGGAGAGGTTTTAATTCCTGGCATTAAAAAGTGGATTTATCTTCACTCCTGTTTATCAGCCTGACTGCAGCAGTGATCTGTAGAGGTGACCTTCATTGTCGGGTGTTTCTGTTCTGTAATGTTGACTGCTGACTGAAGCTGGAGGGGAAATGTACTTTACAGCTAATATATAGTAAAGTAATCTGGCTGTTTGGGGAGCATAAACACAAATGATCCTGCTATCAAATTTACATGGGTCATAAGAGGCAAAACTTTTGCTTCGCAACTTCAGTAAACCAGACTTACCCTCCTGAGGTCCTCGGGCCTCTTTCACTTTCTGCTTTCTCCTGTTGGCTCCCACCTGGCTCCTCTCTTCCTCTTCTTCCTCTGGTTCCTGTATCAGGAGGTCTGGCAGCGACAGCTCCCCCCGCAGGCTGTCAGTGGACAGCGCACTGCTGAGAGAGTACTTGCTCTGACCAATCAGAGTGCAGGAGCTTTCAGAGTCACTCGTGTCTTGATCACACACTTTGATCATCCTCACCCTCCCACTCGTCTGCTTTGTTCTCTCTTTCACCACATCTCGTTCATCTCCAGATGAGGATGAAGATGATGACGATGATGACGACGATGACGAAGAGGGGGAGGGCTCCAATGTTGATGACATCATTGGCAGTTGCCTCCTCTTCCTCCTCTTCCTTGCTTTGTCTTTTTTCCTTGCCGTGGATGGCGTCATCATCATCGTCGTCCTCATCCTCTCTTCTAGCCTCTCCTTCTTGTCTTCCTCATCTTCAGCAAGTGATGACCTCATCATCCTCTTGTGAAACGTCCTCTCATCAAGTATTGACCCAGCATAACAGGGGTCTGTTGCTCCAGGTTGGGTGCCCCTTGTCTTGGTTGAAGTAGCTCCAGAGTTACCAAAGGTGCTGCAAGTCTCCAAGGTTCCCCAAGTTCCTGAGGTACCGCAGTTCCCGAAAGTCATCATGGTCTCATCGATAGTCTTTGGAGCCACGTTAATACTCTCTGAGATACCCATGATCTCTGAGGCACCAACAATCCCATTGAGAGTGTTTTCAGTCCTTGCGTTATCCACGCCTTTGGATGCCTCCCCTCCTGATGCAGAGAGTGGTTTGCTTGTTTTGGGTGAGCTCAATGAGAGATCTGGCTTCTTGTGCAGAATCGGTGGCTTCTGTCTGTGAGGGGAGCAGGCAGGTGAGAGTGTGGTGATGTCAGCAGGTGAAGAAGAAGAATTCATTGAGTGCGCAGGTGAAGTTGATTCACCAGGCATTCTTGTTTTGTCGACCAAGGTGCGTGTTGAGTGCTTTGTTGGTGGTGATGGTGTGCAGAAGGGATCAACAGGAAGCTGTGGAAGCCCAGGAGTGGTCACTGTGATCTGTCCATCACTCTTCCACCCACCTTGTCCTTGTCTCGATTCAGAGGATGCTGTGAGACCCAGAATGCAAAGATCAGGCTTCCTTGGCAGGATCGGCTTCTCTGGGGAGCGGAGCTTCATCGGGCTACCTGGCTTATAGACCCTGTTACTCTGTTTCAATTCACTGTATGCTGTGGATACTCTGTCAGCTACACTGTGACTCCACCTTTCTGAATTAATCTTGTCATTTCTCTCCTCTTCGTCCTTGCTCTCTGACAGTATTGTTCCACCTCCTCTACGAGACTCTTGTTTTGTTCCAGAGAGGGTCCAGTATGAAGACTCTGTGTGCCAAATATCCTCAGCGCTCTCCAGTTTCTCTGCAGCCTCAGTTGGCTTAGCATTTGCTAACATCGTATCCGTCACCTGTTGTTGTAGTTGTTGTTGTTGTTGCTGCTGCAAAGTAGGATATTGGATAGTTTCGTTATTGTGTTTCTTGTCAGTAGCATGAGACATTTTAACCCAGGGGCCATCAGGACTGGATTCTGGATTGTTTGCCAGTGTAGCATACACGTCCGAATCTTCCTTCTCTTGTTCATAGTACTGGATTTCCTGAGGAGTTTCACCATTGATCAGCTTTGACCAAGAGTGTCTCCTGTTAGCTGGGTGAGCAACAATGCCTCGTAGACTCTGAAGATTATCATAAGATGACTCATCGTTGGGCATCCTCGCGTCACTTTTTGTGAGGTTGTGATCTAATGTTGATCCAGGTTTCTTTGCATCAAGGTTGGCTGGGCTCTGATGGCTAGCATTACCTGTTGAAGCACTAGTTATGTTAGCATCATTGCTACCTGGATCACACGCAGCTCCATCTATCTTGGCCCGAATATCAAGATTAGCATTGGCCAAGACAGCACCATCTGGATTAGCTTCTTTGCCTGATAGATTTTCAATAGTAGATGCAACATTAGCTGGCATGCCGTTACTGACGACGCCTTCCTGGTTCTTGACGGAGCGAAGCTTGATGCCCTGCAACGCTTGGGCAGTGACCAGGGGACAGGGGGGCGTAGCTACTTTACAATGGCGGTTTGGAGACTGTCCAAGGCCTGGTAGGGAGAGTGTGGTGGTGGGTGATGTGGGGAGAGGAGAAAGAGGAGGAGGTGGTGGTGGAGGAGGAAGGTCAGCAGATGGTGATTCTAGGAGTTCCAATGGAGGAGGAGGTGGGGAAGTTGGGGGAGGAGGGAAGTTGGTTGATGAAATCATCATGGACACCAGAGTATGGTGGGAAGTCTGCCTGATGGCATAGGAATAGGGAGGAGGAGGAGGCCGAATGGAAGGAGGAAGAGGAGGAGGAGCTGGTAGGGATGAAGGTGGAAGAGGAGGTGGAGGTGGAGGAGGTGGGGGAGGGGGAGGAGGAAGAGTTGAAGGTGGAGGTGGAGGAGCAGCAGAGAGTCTAGTGAAAGGTGGAGACTCACAAATGGGAGAGTAAAAGACAGGAGGTGAAGGAGATTCTGGTAGAGGAGGAGGAGGAGGAGGAGGAGGTGGAGCAGGAAGAAGAGGATGCTTGGCAGAGGAGTCTGAGGAGGTGCAGGAGGAGAGGGAGGAGGTGGAGGAAAATGAGGAGGAGAGGGAGGAGAAGAGTGACGACTTCCTCTCTGGCACTGGTGGCTTTGTCCTGGGCAGGGAGGAGACGGCAAGGGACAAAGAGGAAAAGGGGGAGGTTGGGGGGAGAGAGAATGCTCCGGGGCTTGCTGTGAGAGGGGAGGAGGGGGTGAGGGGGGATGACACAGGAGTACCAGGAGTGGGGGTGTTGGACTGGCTGGAGTAGCCACTGGAGGGCGAAGCGAGGCGCTGCAGCCCGGCCACGGAGGAGGCGGCTGGTTGAGGGTTGAGAGTGAATCTCAGCGCCTCCTCCTCTGAGCCTGGGGACCCAGGGACATGAGCAAGGGAGTGGGCAGGGCTTGGTGGGAGGTGCTCAGGTGGAGGGTCGTCAACTGGGGTTGCCTCCTGGCAGTCCAGGGTTAAAGGTTCAAAGGTTGTGACTGTTCCACAGTTAACCCCACTCTGGCGCCTCTTGGTGTTGCTCCTGGGCACCCAGGGGTCATGGAAGGTCTGGGGAGACGATGTGGGTGTCCGCTGGGTGGCTTGCTCCTGGCGGGCACTCTGCTCCAGACGGGGACTGGAGGAGGAGCGGGAGGTTTTACCCCGACCTGGACGGCGCCTCAGAGAATCAGAGCGCAATGGTGGAGCTGGCGGCCGCTTGGACTTGCGGAGGGAGATGCTGCGGGTGACACTGCGAGAATAGGAGGAGGAAGTGCTGTGCTTCCTTTTCTCCCGGTTCAGCGAGGGAGAGGAGGTGTTTTTTTCTGAGCACAAAGAGTTGGTGTCAGTCTGAGATGGAGTAGAGCGACCAGAGGAGAGCAGGGGCTCACAGTTCAAACCTTCCCCAGAGACACATCTCATCTCCTGGGTGATGCTGTGCCAGTCAGTCCCAGTCTGGCTGCTGTGGACACTGGAGCTGGGGGAGAGGGGCTGGTAGCTCCACGCCTCCTCGTTGTAGGAGCGTTGCTGCTGGGTGGTGGTCTGGTCCTCCAGAGCCTGGTAGCTAAACTGAGACTCTGAGTCTGCGAGAGAGGAACAGGAGAGGTAGTGGGAGGAGGAAGGGGAACTTCGGGCAGCGTCATTCAGGGGCTTATCGCTGGGATAAGACCACTCTGATGGGAGGGCGCGGCTGGGGGTGACGGGGGAGGAAGGAAAAGAAGAGGAGGAGGAGGAAGGAGACTGCGGGATGACTCTGGCAGTGGGGTCGAAGGGCAGCAGGGGCTGGAGGTCGCTGGGGAAACCCTCCTGTGACAAGAGAAGAAACGGAAATTGAAAGAAGGTTATAACTCGACACAATACTTGTGAGAGTGAGTCCTCCTGAACTGACCTGGCAACAAGATGAGGAAGCGCTGAGTGTCCTGTAGGAGGTGCTGTCACAGCTGGCCTCAGAGTTCAGAGAGGAGTTGGTTGCCAGACGGGGGAGGTTGTGAACCCCTGAGGAGAAGTGGTTGTGGCATGAGGAGGCGGTAAGTGAGGCCATGAGGCTGGACAACCCCTCTCCTCTTGGGGCTCGGATCCTCCTCACTGATGACTGCCCCCCCTCTCTGACTCCTCCCTTCTCCTCCTTCTCCATCCCTGTGTTATTCTGTTGGTTGTCAGGGTTGCAGGAGGCAGGTCGACTCACAGTGGAGGACTGACTGGGATGAACCAAAGAGGCCGAAGGTGAGTCTGAGGAGACAGAAGATACATTGGTTGAAACATTGATCGATTGACTGATGAATGGGGTCATGAATGGTAAGAAGTTGTACCTGTCTTCTGGCTGACATCATTAGGAACCCCAGTGACCGTCTTGCGGCGGCTCAGGTTGCGGGGTCGTCGGGATAACGAGTCCGCGTTGGAAGCTGTTCTTCGAAAACTGGCCTGACGATCAAAACTTTCTCCTGAAGTGTGTGCATGTACAAAATCACAACAAACAGGGACAATATGAGAAACCCCTCTGAGTTAATGAATTTATAGGACAAGAGATACAAGTGGAGCCAGAGTCCGAGTCAAGCTCCAAGTCTGTGTCGAGTTTCAAGTCAGACTTTCGCTCCAAATTGGAATCGGCTCTCATGTTGTCGTCCAGTTTCAAGTCCTGTTGGACTCATTGAGGTAAAGCTCTATTCCGGGTTGAGTAAACCCAGAGTCTGAGTCAAATCCCAAGTCCAGGTCAAGTTTGGGTCTAAATCTGTGTCAAGTCTCAAGTCTAACTTCTGCTCCAATTCTTAGTCTTGAGTCCCTCTTCAGTCCTTTTAGAAAAAGCTCTATTCCCAGTTGAGTCCTTGAATCTCAAATCGGAGTAAACCCCAAGTCTGAATCAAGTCTATGACAAGTCTCAAGTCTAACTTTAGCCTAAAACCTGAGTCAAGTTATAAGTCCCGCTGGAGTCCATGAGTTAAAGCGCTATTCCGAGTCCTAGCTTCATGTCTCAAGTCTAATTCAAGTATCAATTTTGTGTCTAGTCTCAAGGTTCTAGTCCCTGAATCAAGTTTCAAGATTAAACTGAATCTCAAGTCCAAGTCCTGTCCCAAGTCTGAGTCAAGTTTAGAGTCTGCATTCAAATCAAGATTCTGAGTTGAGTCTTGGGTCTGAATCAGTTGTCCACATCAAATTTCAAGTCTGAGAATAATCTAGAGACCGAGTCAAATCGAGTCGCAGACCTGTAACATTGATTGGAACGATATCAGCGGCGACTGCCTCGGCCTGCTGCCTCATCCTCTCCTCCGGTGTTGGAAGCCGGGGGGTCGGCTCCACCTCCACATCGATTGTTGGCTCGTAGGCGGGAGCAAAGACATCCCAGCAGGAGGTGGGCTGGACGGGGTTGAGGACCAGTGGGGTCAGAGGTCGCGTGTTGTTCAAGATGAACCTCTCGTCTTCATCTGAGAAAGCAGAGGACTGAGAACACAGAGTTAACTGACACATCTGTTCAGCCAGCTGAGAGAGTCTAGTGGAGTCTGGTTGGGTGTGACTAGGTTAATACTTAACAGGAGGCACTACAGGTGAATAGGTTACATTACATCAGGTTAGATACATTTTATGTCATTTTTGTTTTAGTTTTTCTGACATTTAATGTTTACATATGCAGAATAGAAATCTGAGGTTGTGAGAATGTGAGTTTCGGACGTTTTGTTTCCACTAGTCTGAAAAATATGGAAGCCTATTTACACCAGTTAAAAAAAAAAGTATCACACTTAGCCTTGATTAAATATAAATAAATAAATTCCTATTGTAAGTCATAATTTTGAGACAAAAAGTGAAAATTTTGAGATAACTAACATTTCTTTCTCAGAATTTCAACTTTTCATATCATAATCGTGACTTTCTTCCATTAATGGGAATATTTTCTTCATCAAGATTAGTTTTCATGGTATTGTCTGTCTTTAAACTGGCAGAAATGGGCTTCCATCAAAGAAGGCAGCCTAAAATCACAAAAGGACCGCTGGTGCTGAGTCTAGTTCACTGTGGTCTAGTCTACCGTAGTCTGCTCCATGTTTACCTTTCTCCTCCAAACTGAAAACTTGAAACAAACTGAAAAGCAGGACTGAGAGACAAAGTCCAGGAGTCTGGACCTCTGAGAGGACCGAGGAGGAAACGGGAACAGAAGACAAACAGAATGAAATGAGAGAGGAAACACAAACGTGATGGTAGAATAACTGTCAGTACTTCAGTCTGACCAGCAGGTGGCAGCAACACAAAGTGGTTCTACTCTGATGCAGCGAGTTCAAACAGAGCAGAACTGGATCAGAGCAGATCAGACCACATCCAGCTGGACTAAAGATCAGACCACATCCAGCTGGACTAATGATCAGACCACATCCAGCTGGACTTTAGATCAGACCACATCCAGCCGGACTAAAGATCAGACCACATCCAGCTGGACTAATGATCAGACCACATCCAGCTGGACTAAAGATCAGACCACATCCAGCTGGACTTTAGATCAGACCACATCCAGCCGGACTAAAGATCAGACCACATCCAGCTGGACTAAAGATCAGACCACATCCAGCCGGACTAAAGATCAGACCACATCCAGCTGGACTAAAGATCAGACCACATCCAGCCGGACTAAAGATCAGACCACATCCAGCCGGACTAAAGATCAGACCACATCCAGCTGGACTAAAGATCAGACCACATCCAGCTGGACTAAAGATCAGACCACATCCAGCTGGACTAATGATCAGACCACATCCAGCTGGACTAATGATCAGACCACATCCAGCTGGACTAAAGATCAGACCACATCCAGCTGGACTAATGATCAGACCACATCCAGCTGGACTTTAGATCAGATCACTAAATCAGCCTTTTATTTTGAAATGACAGCTGTGTGCAGAGGTGAAGAGTAACTAAATACATTTACTCAAGTACTTCCTTTTCTTTTTCTGTTACTTTATACTTCCACTACACTGCATTTTGGAGGCAAATATTGTACTTTATACTTTATACATTTATGTGATTACTTTAGTTACTAGCTACTTTACAGATTACATTTTTAAATGAATTGATTTTCTCATCAATCAGATGAAAACAGTGATTGTGACGATCAGCTGACTCACAGTTTGTACATACATGTAAATATATGGATCAGTTACTTTACTGACACTTTGATACTCGAGTACATTTAACATGAGATACTTTTAAGACTTTTACTCGAGTATGACTTCTGGGTACTTTTTACAACACTGTCAGTTTATCACAAACATTCAACATCAACACATTTGGAGATGCGTGGTTTTCACTGGACAGGAAGGTAATCTGAAAAGTAACTAGTAACTAAAGCTGTCACACAAATGTAGTGGAGTAAAAAGTACAGTACTTCCCTCTGAGATGTAGTGGAGTAGAAGTAGAAAGGAGTATACAATGGAAATACTCGAGTAAATCACCTTGAATTTGTTCTTTTGCAGTACTTGAGTAAAAGTACTTAGTTACTTTCCAGGTTACAAACACTGATAAATGATGACAATGTAGTGAGGTGTTCTGTAATCATCTCATTTACACAAGGAACTGTTTCCACTGATAGAATGTAACTAAGTACATTTACTCAAGTATCATACAATATTAACACACTTGTACTTTACTCGAGTATTTCCACTTCTGCTACTTTACACTTCCACTCCACTACATTTATCTGATTACTTTAGTAACTAGTAACTTTACAGATTACATGCTGCATTAATCCTGCTTTTACATTAATGAGTTAGAGTTCAACAGTCGCAGCCTGAAGGGGCCGTTCACTGCAGTAAGTACTTTTACTCTGATTACTTTAACTACGTCTGGGTATCTGCAGTCTGTTCAGGCTCATTAATATTCATGAGACAACACTGTGCTAATGTTCACATCATGTGTGTGTGTGTGTGTGAGTGTGTGTGTCGCTCACCATCTTCCTGCTTTTGTCCCTCCACCGTCTGCGTCTCGTGCTGCCCTCCGATTGGTCGAGCCCAGAGGACGACGGACTCTGTGGGTGGGGCTGGGAGCTGTAGCCATGCTGAGTCAGCCCGTTACATGCTACACGCACACACACACACACACACACACACACACACACACACATTCATACATTTATGAGAGAACAGAAGAAAGACGTCACTAATCAATACAATTAATCAATATTCTAGTCAACTTTGCGATTATGTGGGGCCAGAGATACAGAGCAGCAGAACAAGATGATGGTGTTTACTCGTTAATCTGCTGTAAATCAATAGATCAGCTGATGATGCTGATTCTGATCAATCACAATCGATCAATGAACTAATCAATAAGTAGAAATTCAGCTTTAATTGATCCAGCCGAGATGAAGGAGCTCCTTTGTCTGTGAACAGGAGGGGGGGGGCATGCAGCACTGCAGCTGCTGTGATGCAGTCTGCAGTGTGTGTGTGTGTGTGTGTGTGTGTGTGTGTGTGTGTGTGTGTGTGCGCTGCAGCTCTCAGTATTCAGTGTTCTGAAATCGCCAAAATAAAAGCCTCAGTTTGTTTGATCAGATCTCATTTCCCAGCTCTATATGCATATAAACTCTTAAAATTGTGCATTTTGCTAATGGAGTCTGGTGATAGGAGGAGAGGCCGCAACAACAGGCAGAATGGATCACACTGTCTGATCTATAGGGGCTTCACTGTCATGTAAATGACATGTCTGGTCTCTGTTGACCTGCCAGTGTCAGCAGCAGATGTTTGTGAACACCATCTGTTTCAACTGATCCAACCATTGAACCAGTCACACAACATCACCAGACTCCCTTAACAAATGTAGTGATTTACAGAGTTGTTGAGTTAAAACAAAACTTTATAACGTAGTGAAACTCTGTCTCTGACAGATTCTGAATCATTGTCTCCTTCTTGTAAATTCAGCATTAAATGAAAACAGTAAGTTGTTTGTTTCCTTGTAGAAAGTGTCAGTTTGTGGCAGCATGGCTGCACCAGCCTGTCTGCTTCTGTGTCTAAAGTGCTAAAGTCTGACCTGCCAACATTTAGCAGCTGTTTGAACACTGTTTACACTGATTTCACCATTTACACTCAATTTATGAAAGAAGAAACATTTTATTGATCTAAACATGTCACATTTTACAAATACACTAAACAGTAACCAGTATAGGCGACTTCTTTGTCCCCAGACTCCCTTAACAAATGTGTCAGTTTAGTGAGTTGTTGAGTTGGAGACACTTTATAAACTGTGTGAAACTCTGTCTCTGACTGATTCTGACTTATTTGTTCCTTCTTGTAAATTCAGCAAATGTTCTACATGAACTTCTTTCTGTCTTTGAGCAGAAACATGGAGTGTGTGTCTCGCAGATGAACAGTTTCTCTGACCTTGCAGATCATCAGCGCTGCCTGATCGTCTCTTCCCGGGGATGAAGAGCAGACCCTGCTGGGGCTTCTGGGTAGTGTAGTGAACAGACCACCTACTGTCTCCGTCCCCTGCTGCAGAGAGAGAGACACACAGTTCAGTGTGTGTGATGGTTTCTGTGTTTAATCTTGTTTCAGCACACACACACACACACACACACACACACACAGAGTGATGATTGCAGTCAGCACTCCTCAAGGTGACCTCAGAGACACACGCTGCCTGAGGGCTTTTATTTTGAAGGAGCTGCAGAGTGACCAGCTGTGGTATTTCGGGGACAGATGTGTGAACAGATTTCAGCTGTTAAAGCTAAATATCGCTCTTCTGAGGACCACAGCGACCTGCCGGTGATTAACGCGGAAACATTTTAGGTTTTTTACTTCCACACGCGTAAACACGTCAAATGTAAATATCTTACATATCTTTATATACATATATCTTCTTAGAGAGCAGCCTGAGGCGAGAGAGGACGACTGTGTCTGTGTATTGATGACGAGTGGAAACGTGAGGGATTCAAAGACATTTCAAGACTTTTTAGCAAGTTTTAAGAAATCGAGCCGAGTCTAAAGATTCTACGTCTTTAAAAAAACGTAAAATGTAAACTGCGATTTCGTAAAAACCATCCTCGCGATCAAAAAGCCAAATCAGCCCAATAAAGATCCAAGTCCCGCGGTCTGTTTGAAGTTCTGATGATATTTCTACGTGAACGTACGATGAAGTTACGAGGGTCCGAACAGACGAGCGTCCGAACAGGCGAGGGTCCGAACAGACGAGCGTCCGAACAGGCGAGGGTCCGAACAGACGAGCGTCCGAACAGGCGAGGGGCCGAACAGACGAGCGTCCGAACAGACGAGCGTCCGAACAGACGAGGGTCCGAACAGACGAGGGTCCGAACTCTGTTCGCCGTGATCTCCCATTGGTGTGTGTTTGGAAATTTATCGCAGTTTTTGCGACAAAAATTGGCTGAATTACGAAGAAAACGCTCCAGATTTTATTTCCGTATCTGTTGGCAACGCTAAAGTAGAAGTGCTGTTGCTATGGTAACCTGCAGGTGGAAATGTGTTAGAGATGATTTCGACAGCCATCAGCCAATCAGAGAGCAGGATTCTCTGTTGCCGGGTAGATTTAGTTTAAAATCTGCATGTCCTGGAAGTCCTTGAGAGGTCCTTGAGAAGGCCCCTGGAAACACTGAGGTCCTTGAGATGGCACCAGAGGTCCTTAAAGAAGCTCAAGGATGATCCCTTGAGGATTCTCCTGGGTCCTTGAGGGGGGTGTATAGGTCCTGGAATGGACTATATAGGCTCAAATTCCTCAATTCCAGGGCTGAGACTACAAGGGGTCCTTGAGGGGACTTAAAAGGTCTTCAAGGAGGTCACTGAAGATATTCCAGGGGTCCTTGAGAATTACCAGAGGTTCAAATACTCTTATTGGAGGACCCAGGGGTCTTGGATAAGGTACCAGAGGTCCTTGGGCAGAGGAGGAGAGTCTCCAGAGAACCCAAGAACCTTGAGATGGTACCAGAGACCCTTGTGGAGGCTTATAGAGGGTCCTTGAACATGTCTCTGGGTCCTCTGAGGGTTTGATGGGTCCTTGAGAAGACTCAACTGTGGCATGAGGCGGTCATTGGAGATGTCCCAGGGGTCTTGGACAAAGTACTTGTGGTCCTTGAGTAGGTCCCAATGGTCCTTGAAAGGGTTCTAAAGGTCATTGAGGTGATTTAAATGGCCCTTAAAAAATACTCTGGTCTTTGAAATGTTCCTTGGGGAGGTTTTGGAGGTTATTGAGGGGTTATAAGTTCCTTGAATATGGTCCTGGAGTCCTTGGGGAGGTTATTCAAAGGTTTCCGGGGGTTCTTGAGTATGTAAGACATTCAAATAGTCTTGGATAAGGTACCAGAGGTCCTTGAGGAGGTCCCAATGGTCCTTGAAAAGGTTCTGAAGATCTTTGAGGGGATTTAAACTGTCCTTGAAAAACACTGGGGGTCTGTAAAGAGGTTCAAATAGTCCTTGAGGAGGTTCTGGAGGTATCTGGAGGGTTATAAGGCCCCTGAAGATGGTCCTGGAGTCCTTGAGGAGGTCATGAATGCTCTTGTAATTCTCAAGAACTCCTGGAAACTTTTCAAATAGTCCGTGAAGAGTCCCAGGGGCCTTGGATAAGGTACCAGAGGTCCTTGAGGAGGTCCCAATGGTCCTTGAGAATGTTCTTAAGGTCCTTGAAGAGGTTTTAGAGGTCCTTGAATAAGTTTTAGAGGTCCTTGAGGAAGTTTTAGAGGTCCTTGAGGTGATTTAAATGGTCCTTGAGAACACCAGAGGTCTTTGAAGGGTTCAAAAGGTCTTTGAAGAAGGACCTGGAGTCCTTGAGGGGTTTCCAGGGTTCCTGGAGTCAGTTATCATTACCGTTGCCATGGTAACGTGCAGTCTGAGCTCTGGTGACTGACCTGAACTATGACTGATTTTAACACCCGACAGCCAATCAGAGCGCTGCGTTTTAATGAGGTCATCTTTAGAGAACTACTGTTCTCTCTCTACATGAACGCAACACAAGTGATGCTCGCTCGCCCCGCAGCAGACTCACACCATCGCAGACACACACATGAACGAGTGATAACACACACACACACACACACACACACACACACACACTCACACACACACACTCACACTCACCTCGGGTCCTGTTGAGATATTTGAGGACGGATTTGATCGCCGCTCCGATCAGAACCATAACGACGCCACACACACTCGACACACACACACACACTCGCAGGCTGCAGCAGACAGCAGCTCCTCTCTCCTCCCACCTCGCTCTCTTTCTCCCTCTCTCTCGCCCCTCGCTCACTCCCTTTCTTTCAGACACACACACACACACACACACACACACACACACACACACACCGCGTATTGGCAGGAAGCCAGCACACGTGTGTGTCCTTCATGTGTGTCGCCAGGTGATGAAGGTTACCCACAAGTACTGCATTAACACACACACACACACACACACACACACTCACACACACACACACTCTTCATCTACAAAGCATCATGTTTCCTGTGTGTGTGTGTGTGTGTGTGTGTGTGTGTGTGTGTGTGTGTGTGTGCTTTCATCTTGTATTCTGTGTGTTGCCGTCTGTTTGTTTGTGACGACGGTTCAGTCTCTTCAATCAGCTGTTTAATGACAAAGGTCCTGGAGTGGCTCCATGGATCCTTGAGAAATACCAAAGGTTCTTGTGGACACATCACAGGTGCTTGAGAAGGAACCAGGTCTGTGAGGAAGTCCAAAGGTGCTTGAAAGGGTTCTTGGTTCTTTCAAGTCTTCCACGGGTCCTTGAGGAGACACAATGGTCCTTGAGACAGTCTAAGGGATCCATGACAAGTACCAGAGGTCCTTGAGGAGGTCTGCAGCTTCCTGGGAGGGTTGTAGGGGTCCTTAACGGTCTTTGATAAGTTACCAGGAGTCCTTGAGGACATGTCAGGGGTGCTTGAGAAGGTACCAGACGTCCTTGAGGAGGTCCAAAGGTGCTTGGGAAGGTTCTAGGCGTCCTTGAAGGCCTTGAAAAGCTTCAGTCTTGTTTAAGTCTTTGAGATGGTTCCACAGACCCTTGATATGTTACCAGAGGTAGAGACCAAAAGAGTCCTTGAGACAATCTAAGGTGTCCATGAGAAGTACCAGAGGTCCTTGAGGAGACTCAACTGGTCTTTGATGAGCTCAATAGGGTCCTTGAGAAGAAACAGAGATCTGAATGGATGGTCAAATGGTCCTGGAGGAGGTCCCCAGGGCCCTTGAGGTGGTTCCACAGTTTTTGCTAAGTCACAATAGGTCCTTGAGGACACATCAGCGGTGCTTGAGAATGTACCAAATGTTTTAACAAGGTCCGAATGTGCTTGGGAGGGTTCTAGGGGTCCTTAAGTCTTCCACAGGTCCTTGATAAATCACCTGAGGTCCTTGAGGAGATCCAAATGGTCCTTGAGACAATTCAAGGGGTCAATGACAAGAGCCAGACGTCCTTGATGAGCTCAAAATGGTTTTTGAACGTGGGCCATAAGTTTACATCTAAAGCTAACAGCTGAAGCTAACAGTTGAAGCTAACAGTTGAAGCTAACAGCTGAAGCTAACAGTTGAAGCTAACAGTTGAAGCTAACAGCTGAAGCTAACAGCTGAAGCTAACAGGTGAAGCTAACAGTTGAAGCTAACAGCTGAAGCTAACAGTTGAAGCTAACAGTTGAAGCTAACAGCTGAAGCTAACAGTTGAAGCTAACAGCTGAAGCTAACAGTTGAAGCTAACAGTTGAAGCTAACAGTTGAAGCTAACAGCTGAAGCTAACAGCTGAAGCTAACAGTTGTTTGATCTTGTGATGGTTATTTTGTATTTCTGGTGTTCACGTCTGAACAGTTTGAACTGTGACATCATTAATATTCATGTTACTGTTGAGGACACCTTCAGCACCAACTGGGACAGACTGTAAGTGTGCCGACTATCTGGGCCAGTGGAGCAGCTAATTACTGCTGTCAGCCCGTCTGTCAGCCTGTCTGTCTGTCAGCCTGTCTGTCTGCCTGTCTGTCAGCCTGTCTGTCTGTCAGCCTGTCTGTCTGTCAGCCCGTCTGTCTGTCTGTCTGTCTGTCTGTCTGTCAGTCTGTCTGTCTGTCTGTCTGTCTGTCTGTCTGTCTGTCAGCCTGTCTGTCTGTCAGCCTGTCTGTCTGTCAGCCCGTCTGTCTGTCTGTCTGTCTGTCTGTCTGTCTGTCTGTCTGTCTGTCTGTCTGTCTGTCTGTCTGTCAGCCCGTCTGTCTGTCAGCCTGTCTGTCTGTCAGCCCGTCTGTCTGTCTGTCTGTCTGTCTGTCTGTCTGTCTGTCTGTCTGTCTGTCTGTCTGTCTGTCTGTCAGCCTGTCTGTCTGTCAGCCTGTCTGTCTGTCAGCCCGTCTGTCTGTCTGTCTGTCTGTCTGTCTGTCTGTCTGTCTGTCTGTCTGTCTGTCTGTCTGTCTGTCAGCCTGTCTGTCTGTCAGCCTGTCTGTCTGTCAGCCCGTCTGTCTGTCTGTCTGTCTGTCTGTCTGTCTGTCTGTCTGTCTGTCTGTCTGTCTGTCTGTCTGTCAGCCCGTCTGTCTGTCTGTCTGTCTGTCTGTCAGCCCGTCTGTCTGTCTGCCTGTCGTCACCCCTCAACAGTTTTAATTAGCTGCATTAATTAGACAGTAAGTCGGCCACGCTGTCATCATGTCACGGTGTGTAATTTTAGCTGGAATATGTTCAACTCTGAACTCTGAGCAGAACAAAGGTTCAGTCCTCCGCCGTCCAATCAGAGGAGAGGAGGAGGGCGGGACTTCCTGTGTGACCAAAATCATCACCTGATGACATCATGGTCCGAAATCAAACCTGGATCATAAAAAGTCTTCTGTTTTTCTAACAGATGAGTTGAAGCTAACATCTAAAGCTAACAGTTGAAGCTAACATCTAAAGCTAACAGTTGAGATTAGCAGTTGAAGCTAACATCTAGAGCTAACAGTTGAATTTAAAATCCAAAGCTAACAGTTGAGTTGAAGCTAACAATTGACGCTAACAGTAGAGGTTAGCAGTTGAAGCTAACAGTTGAAGCTAACAGGTAGCAGCTGTGACATGGTAAAGCCTGTTCATCTGTCATTACAGGAATTAGCCATTAGCGTAGCGTATGGAGCTGCAGCTAATCCTTTTCTCACACACACACACACACACACACACACACACACACACACAAGGATTAGACACACAGGGGAGTTAATTAAGTGAGCGCATGAAGAGCCAGTGCGTGTGTGTGTGCCTGTGTGTGTGTGTGTGTGTGTGTGTGTGTGTTATCTGAGAATAATATCTGAGCGGAGCTGTGATACATTATTGATCAGACACTAACACACTGTATGTGTGTGTGTATACTGTGTGTATATGTGTGTGTGTGTGATCTTCAGGCAGAAAGCAGCTGGTTTTATTTATGCATGAAGAAAACTGAAGGAAAAAGATTTTTTCAAAACTGGGACGAACCAGGCTAACAGGCTAACAGGCTAACAGGCTGACAGGCTGACAGGCTGACAGGCAGACAGGCAGACAGGCTGACAGGCTGACAGGCTAACAGGCAGACAGGCTGACAGGCTGACAGGCTGACAGGCAGACAGGCAGACAGGCTGACAGGCTGACAGGCTAACAGGCAGACAGGCTGACAGGCTGACAGGCTGACAGGCAGACAGGCAGACAGGCAGACAGGCAGACAGTCTGACAGGCTGACAGGCTGACAGGCTGACAGGCAGACAGGCAGACAGGCTGACAGGCTGACAGGCTAACAGGCAGACAGGCTGACAGGCTGACAGGCTGACAGTCTGACAGTCTGACAGGCAGACAGGCTGACAGTCTGACAGTCTGACAGGCTGACAGGCAGACAGGCTAACAGGCTAACAGGCTAACAGGCTGACAGGCTAACAGGCTGACAGGCTAACAGGCTGACAGGCAGACAGGCAGACAGGCTGACAGGCTGACAGTCTGACAGGCTAACAGTCTGACAGGCTAACAGGCAGACAGGCAGACAGGCTAACAGGCTGACAGGCTAACAGGCTAACAGGCTAACAGGCTAACAGGCTAACAGGTCTCGGTCACAGCAGATATGTGGAGGCAGAAGAAGAAAAGCTCTGGTGTGAAAGAAATAATTGATGTCATTCTGGTTTGAAAAAGGTCTACTGGAACCACTCAGGCCCAAATCCAGAAAAATAACTATCTGGGACCAAGCTGAGCCAAACTACAACTTCCAGGACCAAACAGAACCAAAGGGCCAAAAAGGCCCCAATCAGGGTAGCTGGACACATTTAGCACCACACAGGGTCCAATCAAAGGACCACAGAGTCAAACCAGGCGAACTGGGACTGAACCCAGACGAGGGGGATGGTTTGGGAACAAGAAGAGTCGGACCAGGGTAGCCGGGTCAAACTTTAAGAAGAAACTGATCCAAAATTCGGTAAACACGGCTGATTCAGGGCCAGGCTACCCGGGCCCGTCCAGACCAAAGGGGGCCTAATCAGGTGTGGCAGGATCATCCTGGACCGAAGAGAGTCAAGCTGGACTAAGTGTGACGCTCCAGGAACAGCTGCGATCACTCACTACAATACAGAGCTATCAGGCTAGAACCAGCTAGAACCATATTCTGGACCAAACTGGGCCAAACCAGGCTAACTGGGACCTAAACCAGGCGAGGGGGATCATGTGGGACCTGTACCTTTTTGTAGAAGGGGCGTGGTCTGTGTGGCATCCAGACCGGAGCTTCTTCCTCGCCGCGGTCTGAGGCAGAATATCCCGGTCCGGCGGGTCTTGGTGGGCCGGTAACGGTACTGTGGCGGCACTTCCGGCTCCCTGAAGGAGGGCGGGGTGCTGAGAGGCGAGGCGACGGGCAGGGTGTAGCCGGGGCGGGGCTCCGGAGTCGGTGGGCAGGAACCAGTCCGGCTCCACGTGAGGACGCTGGAGCGCGGCAGGTGGAGGGGCGGGGACTGCGGGTTGAGTTTCCCATACGATTCTGGAGCGAGGAAAGGTTTCCCATGAGCCTCAGGGGGAAGAGAAGGGTGGACGTGTGGTCGGGAAGGGAGGTGCTGGTGGCGGTACCAAGGGCTGTTGCCTGGATACTGGAGGTGAGGTGGGAGGGGCTTTTTGCCACCTGAGGGCGCCCCCAGTCTGCCGCCACCGCCTCCATTCAGCCCATAGATGGCGTCGTGGTGCTGGTGGATTTTGGCGCTGAGAAGGCGCCGACGCAGGCTGCCCTCCGTCTTGGGCTGCAGGGCGGCCATCTTGCGTGGAAGAAGCTCATCTCGCTCTTCATCGGGGCCCGTGTTCCAGCAGCGCGACGCCACGCCAGGCCCCGCCCCCTCGCCGCCCAGACACTCCACGTATGAAATCATCCTGTCCTGGCAGCTGATTGGCTGTTTGAAGTCCGGCTCCGCCCTCAGGACAGATCAGAGAGGAAGACCACGACAGTAACTATCCCCTCGGTAACATCCTTTCACAATAAAAGCCCCAAAGAACTTCATCATAAAAGCCCACACGCAGCAAAGTCCAAACTTCAAAATAAATGTCCGAACGGCATTCAGTCCTTCAAAATAAGAGCTTTCCTTCAACAAAAGCGTTCATCAGATTTTTAAATCCTTCACGTTTAGCAAGGAAGTCCTTCACAATAAAAGCCCAAAGATTTTGAAGATAAATGGTTGAAAGACATTTTCAAACATTTATTTTGAAAAGATAAATACTGGATAAATGTTTTTTAAGACCCCTTCAAAATAAATCCCCAAACTTGAGGTTTTTCACAATAAAGAGCAACACAACAAAAACCTCAAATGGCTGAAAACAAAAGCTTTTGTCACCTTCAGAATAAAAGCATCAACTCAAAAATGTTCCAGTTCCCATTAAACATCCAGAAAAGTCCATCTTTCACAATAAAAGCTCTGAATATTTCACGGTGAAGGTGCCTCCAGGTTTCTGTCTCAGCTCCGACACATCTCTGCTGCAGCTCCAGGAAACTTCTTCATCCCTTCACAATAAAACCCTCAGACTTGTCAACAACTCTCCACGCGTCCAGAAACGGGTCGGGTCCACAAACGGGTCGGGTCCAGAGACATGTCCACAGTAAACATGATGTTTCTTGAGAAGTGGCGTCGCTGTGCTCGGCGCTGCCTCTGCTCTCGGCTGCTCTAATCTTCTAACGGGGATTATCCAGGTCTGCAGATGGCCTGAGGGAGGCAGGTATTTACCTCAGCACCACATGTTGCTTGATACCGAGTCAGACCGGGTTATTCTGGATTCAGATCACAGTCAGACGACACAAGGTCAGCGTCCAACAGGACCGTCTCCACTCGAGTCTGCTCCAAGAGGTTCTCACCAAAATGACAAGTACTGAGTGTTCCTCCTTAAAGACACCATGAGACACGTCCAGCTGTAGGAACATCTGAAGGGAACGACGTGAAGAAGGAGAAGAAGAAGGAGAAGAAGGAGAAGAAGGAGAAGAAGAAGGAGAAGAAGGAGAAGAAGAAGAAGAAGGAGAAGAAGAAGAAGAAGAAGAAGGAGAAGAAGGAGAAGAAGAAGAAGAAGAAGAAGGAGAAGAAGGAGAAGAAGAAGAAGAAGGAGAAGAAGAAGAAGAAGAAGAAGAAGAAGAAGAAGGAGAAGAAGAAGAAGAAATGTCCATGGTGACTGGCTCTTCTCTTCTTCTTCAGTCTTTCTCCTTATTTAATCTTCTCTGGTTCTTCTTCCTCCTCATATCTTCGATCCTCTTCAGATCTTCAGATCTTCCTTCTTCTTCTCCAGAGTTTTGTGATGTCGTTCTTCAGAATCGAGCTTCATTAGGTGAAACACTGACTCACTAAACACCAGAACTTCCTCCTGTTTGTCAGATGAGAACTGGAGCGAGCAGAACCTTTTCAAAACTCGCAGCTGTTCACATCTTCACTTCAGGAGTTTCCTGTCTGGGTCTCGGTCGTATTGATCTAATGATCGGCTGATTGGCTGATTGGTTTAGTGCAGAGAGTCATGCTGAGGTCACCTGACGACCATCAGTCATCAGCCACGTCTGCTCTGACAGTTTAATGTCTGTTTCTGAGTGAACAGCGTGTTCTCCTCTCCGAGGGGGAACTTCTGTCAGTGACTGATGGTCTGACGGGAAAAATGCAGAAAAAGTCAAAGAAAGAAGGATTTAGCTGCTGTGTGTGTGTGTGTGTGTGTGTGTGTATGTGTGTGTGTGTGTGTGTGTGTGTGTGTGTGTGTGTATGTGTGTGTGTGTGTGTGTGTGTGTGTGTCCTGATACTGTGAGTGTTCACCCAACAGACAGAAGGACAGGAGGACGTTTGACATCGAGTCGGAGGAGCAGGACTGATGTTCCTCCTACGACATGGAGCACATCTACACGTCCTGACACTGGGCAGCACAGAGGAGGCACTGAACAGAACCTGCCTCAGAAAACTCACATTTCTAAGTCTCCTTCAGTCGCACAGTGATGCAGTGACACACGTCTGTGCATCCATGAGCTCGCTGCTAACAGGATGTGCTAACAGCTGATCCAGCTGACTTTATAATACTTTCCACCAGCTCCTCTGTGAACTCCTCCTTTAATTAACGGGGACATTAAAGGTGCAGTCCGTGTGTTTCTTCTGCCGACGTCGGCGACTTTAAAGCTGCAGGTCGACATTCAGCGTGTGTGTGTGTGTGTTCTAGAGAAAAACAGCTGTGTTTTGGAAGCTGAATGGGATGTTTCAGCCTGCCCCGACAGGCCGGCAGTGATCACACACACACACACACACACACACACACAGTTGCACGTGTCAAACCTCAGCGTGCCTCCTGACCCAAAACTTCCACTTTTGCCACAAAGACTCAGCTTCAGCCCGGAGTGTCTGCGGAGCGCCGCCTCCAGTACTACAAGTAGAAGTACTAGTACACGCAGTAACCATGGCAACGGGAAGAAAGGAAGGAAGGAGGCCACTTTAATCTGAAAAATACTCAATCTGGTCAACACCTCTGTTAATCTCTCTCTCTCTCTCTGTGCTCAAAGTAAAGCTCGCTCGACCATCTTTCTTTAGACACACACACACACACACACACACACACACACACACACAGAAGAAAAGGTTAGGGAGATAACAGCGTGTGTGTGTGTGTGTGTGTGTGTGTGTGTTAACAGAGTCCTGACAGCTAGCGGACAATATGACCTACATCTGAGCGCACACACACACACACACACACACACACAAACACACGCACACACGCACACACACACACACACACAAACACACACACACACACACACACACTTTTCTCTGCAGCATTTCTACATTTTAAAACTTCTCCATTCATCCTCGTCCTCCCTCTCTCTCGACCACTCTCTCTCTCACTCGCTCACCTTTAGCGCAGAGCATGTCGTCCTCGCTCGCCCGATGTCGCTCGACGTGTCTGTGTGTGTGTGTGTGAAAGTGAATCTCAGCAGCAAAGACTGAAAGTTCACACACAGATCTCTCTCTCTCTCCCTCTGCCTCGCTCTACCACAATAAAAGCCCCCTCCCTCCTCTCTCTCTCTCCTATCAAACCAAAGCTCGCTCGACCCTGACTCCCTCTCCCTTCAGTGGAAGAAGTAATCGAATACTTCAGTAAAAGTAGCAAAACTACACTCACTGCAAGTATTCTCACTAGTAACTAAAGTAATCAAATAAATGTAGTGGAGTAGAAGTGTAAAGTAACATAAAATGGAAGTACTCGAGTAAGGCACCTTGAATTTGTACTGTTACAGTACTTGATTAAAAGTACTTAGTTACTTTACAGATTACATGCTGCCTGAGAGCCAAAGCAACATAGTTTTAAATGAATTCATGGTCATCTCCCCCAGCAGCCAATTAGAGGGCTGCATGATTAAAGTCAAACACACCTGGACGATGATGTCACGCCGAAATGGCTGATGGGGGATGTAGTCATCTCTTCCCTCCACAGCAGGTGTGTGCTTCAGACAGAAATAGCTTCATTAATCACCTTAGAGTGGCCTGGATACACACACACACACACACACACACACACACACACACACACACACACACACACAGTTTAACCCAGTTACTCAGCAGCACATGATTCATCTATAAAACAAACTACAGATTTCATTTGTAGTTCTTCAGGTATCTGGTTCAGAAACAAACCAACAGCAGCTTTAAAATCTCTAAATGTTGTATTAATTTTACATATGAGTCATAACATAAACTGTGTGTGACGTGTATTAGTCACATCGGGTCATTTATTGTATTAATACTGACGCTGTAGATGAATTTATCTCCATTTAATCTGAGAAATCACTGAATTTGTTGCAGAGCTAAGATCTCGCGGTAGTTGAGATTGGGACGAGAGCTTGGTTAGCGGAATTGTTGTGATTGGTCAGGCGCCAGGCGGCTGAAGCGAGCGGGTTGGCTGTGCCGGAGGTAAACAGGAAGTGAGCGTCGGTGGCCGAGCGGGCCGGAGCTGGTCGGTGAGTTCCGTTCAAACGCGATGATTTAATAAAGTTTAAATTCATCTGCGGAGTTTTTGACCCGCCTGTTCAGGCTGAGGAGCCTTAAAACACATAAACACCCCCGGCTGCGGAGGCAGGTTCGCTGACTTTACACCATTTAATTGTGTTTTAAGCGCGTTAGCCTGTGAGTTAGCGTGTTAGCTTCGATCCGCTCGTCCCTTGTTTCAAAGCGCGGGTCGCAGCCGGGCGTCTGAACTGGTATTACATTACTGCGATAGCAGAACAATCAGTTATACGGTGGACTTTATGTAGAGATGAGTCTCCGCTCTGAACGAGTCCTAAAGTCTTCACTATTTAATTGTGTTCGTTAAAATTGCGGAAATATAAATGGAGTCTGGTGTAACGTTTTTTCTTGGATTAACAGAAGCTGAAAATAAAGCTTACGTAAGAAATAAAGTTCAGGTAACAGTCTCAATATCCAAAGAAGGGCTGTTACTAACAAAGACTATCATTATATTTTATTTTTCAAACAACCACTTAGTCTATAAAATATCTGAAAGTAGAGATAAATGCTCGCACCACTCTTCATGGCCAGAAATACTGTTTTAGTGATACTGTATTTTCTTGAATAAACTCAAAGATTCAAGGATCTTTATTTGTCACATGAACAGAATTACACAGTTAATGTGCAGGAGTAAATATTAAGAATAAAAACAAAACATAGATAAGATGGAACAAACTAAAGCACCAGTCTCCAGAATCCACCAGTATTTAAAAGTGACCTTGTGCAGTTTATTCCCAGAGTGTCTGAGTTTAATGTACATTTCCACACAATGTACAATTGACTAAATGTTGTTTTCCACTGTGTTGTTCTGGGTTTCTCATCCAAAGTGTTATTGTCCTTTTTCAGTCACGGCGGCTGCCACGACATAGCGATAGCCACATTTGAAGCAGCATACGCGAGCGTGCAAGTCTCTGAATTTTCCTGCTCACAGTTGAAGGTGAACTCGAGGATCATGGCACCCAGGCGGAAATTTGATTTTGAGTTCAAAGAGAGAGTTTTGCAGTACGCGGAGCAAAACTCCGGAGAGAAAACAGCGAGGCACTTTAACATCGACTCCAAAAGAATCCGATACTGGAGGAAACAGAAGGAGGAGCTGCTGCTGGCGGACAGAGGGAGAGCGAGGCTCACCGGAGGAGGGAGGAAGAAAGTCAGCGTGGAGCTGGAGAGGAAGCTCTCGGAGTGGATCAACTCAATGCGGCAAAAACAGAACAGAGTGTCACGAAACATGATCAAGAAGAAAGCGCTGGAGCTCTACCCTTCAGTGAGCGACGGGGGCAAGACGTTTGTGGCGAGCACCGGCTGGCTACAAAGATTCCTCCAGCGTAACCCGCTCACTCAGAGAGATCCCGCCCCCTCGACCCAGAAACAGCCCGATCAGCTCACAAACAAACTCGTTAACTTTGTTGCCGACGTCGGGAAGACCATCAGTGCCAAAAGGATCCGAGAGAAAAACATCATCGCGATGGACGAGACTGCAGTTTGGTTCGACATCGTGACGCCAGGTGACACGGCAGGTGAGAAAAGTGACGCTCCGAAGGGGGAGGGACCCAAGCAGAGCCACTTCACCGCCGTCCTCGCCGCCAAGGCCGACGGCACCAAACTGGAGCCCTTCATCGTCTTCAGAGGAGCAGCTGATGAGGTGAAGACGCTGCAGCAGCGGACGTCCGACGCCGTCATCGTCTCATCTGTGAACGGTTTGATGAACGATGTTCTCACCGGTGATTGGCTGCAGTACGTGGTGGGAAAAACAAAGTCACCGCAGCTCCTGGTGTGGGACTTGTACCGCAGCCACATCAGCGACGCCACCAAAGCTGAACTGAAACGTGGCTACAACATCACAGCAGCGCTGATCCCAGGGGGCTGCCCCAGATACATCCAGGCTGCTGACGTGATGTGGAACCAGCCTTTCAAGCAGAGCCTGCAGGACGCCTACGATCAGTGGGTGGCGGGGGACGCCGATAAGGAATACACAGCCAGAGGATACTTAAAGGTCCCCGCCCACCGCCTGCTGGTGGACTGGGTGGTCGCGGCCTGGGACAAACTGGATGTGGAACTAATCAGAAAATCTTTTAAAGTCTGTGGACTGTCGGTGAAACCTGACGGCAGCGAAGACGACCTCATCGGCTGCTTCAGGGAGGGACAACCCTGCGCCGCCGGGCGGAAGGCGCTCGCCAAACTCCGAGAGGAGTCAGGACGACAGAGACGAAGCAGCCAAAGAGGAGGAAGACGATTAAGACAATAAACTTGTTCTTGATGATGAGGAGGAGGCTGAATCAGGAACAGTTCACCATCATCTCCTCCTGACTTTATATCATCAGGAGGAGACGATGACTGAGCCTGACTTTATATCATCAGGAGGAGATGATGGCTGAGCCTGACTTTATATCATCAGGAGGAGATGATGGCTGAGCCTGACTTTATATCATCAGGAGGAGATGATGGCTGAGCCTGACTTTATATCATCAGGAGGAGATGATGGCTGAGCCTGACTTTATATCATCAGGAGGAGATGATGGCTGAGCCTGACTTTATATCATCAGGAGGAGATGATGACTGAGCCTGACTTTATATCATCAGGAGGAGATGATGACTGAGCCTGATGATGAGTGGAGAACCAGACGACTTCCTGGTTTAAACATTTAAGATTAACTGTAATTATCTGTGTTTATTATGTTCATTATGTCAAAGTCGTCTGTTAGCATGCTAACCAGTTAGCTCTGGCCTGTGCTGTCTTGTAACACCACTCTAAGCTCCCAGTCTGGATTGCTAACTGCACAGCTAACTAGCTAATGGCAGCTGCAGTTAGCGGTTACTCTGCTGCGTCCTCTGGACAGTCCCTGCATGTTGCACTTTGAACACCAGAGATGAGGCCTCGAGTCGACTGCAGTCACCGTGTTGAAGACTTGAGACTCGTATGTTTATTTTTGTAGTCTGTCGATGTTTCACTGAGGAGGAAATGAATTTTACTCAGAAGAAATTAAGAAATAAATCAGCTTTTATAAAGTTATTTCTTTTTTGTTTGATGGCTTTTCACAGAATATCAATATTGAAAACACAATTCATGGTCAAACTTTTTAAACAGGCTAGAAAAATCAGCCAATGACATCGTTAGACAGCTACTGATGTCTCGTCTCTGCTCAGGACTTGAAGAAGACGAAATGAGTTTGGACTTTTGTCAGACTTGGATCAGATGACTTGAGTCACGTTTCTGCTCAACACTAATAAACCTGATTGTATTTGTGGATTTAGTTTAAAATGATACGATATCCACAGTCGATAGTGTCGAAACAACAGATGTTGAATCATGTTTTTAACGTCACAGATGTTTATTTATCACATCTTCAGTTTTCTGTACCAACACAAATAAAAAGAGAAAGCGTTTGACTTTCTCTCTTTGCTGTGTTATCAAAAGAAGAACAGACTTTTTCTTTATCACCATCAGAAGATCCAAGTCAGTCGCTGGTTCTGTTTTCTCGCTGTAATGATGTTTTATGACAATCTGCTTCAATAAATGTATTTTCACAGACAAACGGACTCATTAGTGATGTTTAAACTTCATTCTGAAACTCATTTCTACTGCAAATGTTTCACAGTAAAAGAATCGAATAATAATAATAATAATAGCAACAAATAAATAAAAGTATGAAGCTTGTATTGATGCTTCAAATGTCCGTCATTGTATATTTATGGATAAATAGAGAATCAAGTGTATTCAGATACATTAGATGATCTGGTATCTGAAAAAACTTCAGAAACAGTCAGTCAGCGTCACGTTCGCACGAGGCATCGACACGTTTGTCCTTTCATAAAGGTTGTTGCCCACATCTGTGAGCTCCGTCATCATTTCCTGGAACAACTTTGTCATAATAGCGACTGACACTTGTTGTTATTGTGGTTATATAAACATTTACAAAGTGTTTGAGAGGCTGAACACGAGTTTATTGATATGCTGACGTCAACATATCGGCCGATGAACACATTCTTCTTTAATGATCCATCAAATGTTTTCATCAAACAGTAATAACAAAGATAATTAGTAAACTTCACTGAGAACGTAATAATTATAAATTACTAATACAATGTTTTCATATTGTTGCATATCAGGCGACATAGACGTCGTTACGGGTCTGTGATGGACCAACGTCAGGCGGAAATATCGTCCAGCAGGTTTGTTGGTCGTCTCCTTTAAAATGCCAACAAAAGCAGATTGTTTCATCAGATAAACTCAGGCTGTGAATTTGGGAAACGATTACATTGTTTTTTTATATGTATATAAAATTTGACCACACTGATCTTCCTCGAGTTACTGGCCGTGTTTAGATCGGACTGGAATGAGCAGACATGCCGTTGTGAATCGAGCTTCAAGTCCAAAATTAAATATGTAATGATGCATTTTTAAGGCCATAAAGATGCAGCACGTGTTAATAATCAAACGGTTGTACAAAGACATCCAGTAGTTGTCTCAGAGCCGTCTCTCTCACCCCAGCCGGTCGAGGCAGACGCCACTGAGTCCGGTTCTGCTCCAGGTTTCTTCCTGTTAATGGCAGTTTTTTCTCTCCACTGTCACCAGGCGCTGCTCACGTTGGGTCTCTGTAAGTTAATGAATCAAGCAGTTTGTTTCAGACCTGCTCGGTCTGTAAAGTGTCCTGAGACGACTCGTGTTGTGAATTGGCGCTGTACAAATAAAGATCGATGTACAGGCGTATGAAAACAGATGTTTGTTGTTTTTTGAATGCGTTTAACTTTCTCCGTCTCTGTCCCGCCTCTGCAGAAGCAGCCATGTCCGTCCTCATCCAGACTCGTGGTGAAGCGGGTGGTGGCGTGGCGGCTCACCTTCAGTGCCCTCTCTGCGGCCATTACTCCAAGAGTCACGCCCACCAGCTGTCCCACATGGCGGCCTCTCACCCTACCTGCCTGGACGCCGTGGCGGTCGGTCGCCTCGGCAACATCGTGATGTACCAGAGCACGGCCCGGCTGTTCCACTGCTCCGACTGCTTCTACACCAGCCGAGACTTCACCAAACTGTACAAACACATCATCTCCAGACACTGCACCGACGAGAGGGAGGGCGGGGGAGGAGCCGACGACGGCAGCGAGAAGGGGGAGGAGGAGGAGGAGGAGAAAGACGCTCGGAAAAGAAAGAGGAGCAGCGAGGCCGAGGAGGAGGAGGAAGCGGAGGTACACGAGGAAGACGGCGCCCCCCAGAGGCCGGAGTCAGTCAAAGGAGACGTCGAAGGCGATGAGAGCGTGCTGATGTTCGATGGCGCCGGGTACCACTGTCTGATCTGCGGCTGGAAGAACAAGCTGAAAGGTCTGGGCATCAACCACGTGGTGCGGAAACACGACATCCCCAAAGCGTACGCCGCACAGGCCATCAAACGGGACGCCGCCGCCGCCAAGCAGACGGCGAGCAGCGGGGCGGAGGAGGAGGAGGTGGCCGGGCTGAGCGCCGAGCTGCTGAAGGAGGAAATGGAGGCCACGGCCAAGGTGGTCCGCTTCATCTCCAACCGCTTCGTTTGTCTGATCTGTGGCTGGAAGACCAAACTCAAAGGTACCGAGTCACTAAGTTTCACTGGCGATGAACCGATGAGTTGTTTGGTTCAGAAAATGATGACGAATGTCTTGTTGGTTGTTTGTTTACAACCTAATTACAAACCTGTTCTTGTGTGTTACTATTGATATTAAGTTTAAACTCTTTTTGTCGGTTTAACAAACTATAAAGTTGCCAACAACCCAAAATACAAAATACTATATATATAGTATATATATATTTATACACATATATACACACACATATATAAATAAATCCCTCGTAATGTAAGCCAGCAGGTTGTTTTGTTGGTTGGTTGTTTTGTTGGTTGTTTGTTTTGTTGGTTGTTTTGTTGGTTGTTTTATTGGTTGTTTGTCTTGTTGGTTGTTTTGTTGGTTGTTTTGTTGGTTGTTTGTCTTGTTGGTTGTTTTGTTGGTTGGTTGTTTTGTTGGTTGTTTTGTTGTTTGAACACAGTTCTGTTTTTCAGGCCTGGAAATGTTGCATTAATAAATAACTCGTCACACATTGTAATGGGGCTTTAAGTAAATACGAAACAAGAAGCAGATCTTCATATTTTTAAAGTTACAACCTAATTACAAACCTGTTCTTGTGTGTTACTATTGATATTAAGTTTAAACTTTTTTTGTCAGTTTAACAAAGTATAAAGTTGCCAACAACCCAAAATACAAAATACTATATATTTAGTATATATATATTTATACACATATATACACACATGTACATATATAAATAAATCCCTCGTGCTGTAAGCCAGCAGGTTTATCTACATGCTTCTGTCCGACTCGTCTTCCTGCTGCCTATAAGTCACTGGAGTTGTACCTGTGGGTTAACGCCTCCCTGTGTGCGTCCTTGCAGGTTTTGCCATCAGTCACGTGGTGCGTTGCCACGACGTGGAGCGTCCGTACAGCTGTAAGGACTGCAAACGCTCCTTCTTCCTCCCCAGCCGGCTGCAGCAGCACGTCAGCGCCGCCCACCGGCCCGGACGCTACGCCTGCCCCTTCTGCTGCTTCAGGTCGCACTTCCTGGGAGGCTTCAGGAGGCACTGCAGCCGCTGCAACGCCCGGGAGGAGGAGGAGGGGGGAGAGGGAGGAGCACGAGGAGCAGGAGGTGGAGGAGGAGGAGGTGGTGGTGGTGGTGGAGGAGGAGTAGGGGAGGGAGAGGAGGAGGAGGAGAACGAGGAGGAGGGAGAGGAGAGGAGAGTGGGGAGGAAGAGGAGGAGAGCATCGGTGGTGATAAAGGAGGAGGATGAAGAGGATGATGACTGACGAAGACTCCGTCTGTTTCCACGTTACTGTGATTTATGATGAAAACCAGTTTACAGTTAAAATGTTACAGTTGTTGAACAGCAGCGACTCGACAGTGAATAAAGCTCTTTTTTAATACTCTGAATGTTTGATTGTTTCGAAGATGCTTTTATTGTGTTAAATGTCTTGAGAACTTCCTCCCGTGACTGACGCTTCCTCTCAAACTCTTCACACGTTACAAACACAGGACTTCTCATCCCTGAACTTTACGAGCGATTGCTGCTTTCTGTAGTCGTACGTATGTTGCAGGTTATTAAAGTTTTCAGGTGTTTTTAAAATATTGAGCGTGTTCATTTCTTCAGGTGATCACTGGAGACACCTGCAGGCCAGAAGGTTTTCAGGCAGAAAAGTCAAATACAACAGAACAACTGTAGGAGAACAAATGTTATGAAACATGCAAAAGTTTTAAAAGGCAGAAAACATTGATTATTACTGATCAACTTGTTTTAACGAGTGTCCACTGAGAAGTGACGCTCACGAGGAGAAAGTCTCGTTCCTTTTTTAATCTGCTTCCATGAGAGAGTATTTTTATCTCTTAACTCGTCTGCCTTAAAGTTTGGGATCGAGTTTGCTGCACATGCCGAGGAGGAGAAGAAGGAGGAGGAGGAGAAGGAGGAGGATCAGGATCATCTGTCGCTGTGAACACAATGTGATGAGGGAGAAAACCCCAGAAGAAGCAGCAGCGTCCAGTGAGGATCCACGACCACGTCTGCTCACACTTTTCATAACAAAATCTAAAAAGACGACAGTTGGATGATGAAGTTCTGACTTCATCCAGAGTCCAGTTGCCTTCGATACAGAACTTGTAATAAACCAGCTAATGTTAACGTTTGATGTCAGGACAATGAGACGAACTTATCTTGTAGCTGGTGTTCTGTTGGGCCTCAGTTAACCAACATAATGTTTACAGTACAAGCAGGTTATGTTGTTTGTTGTTTGTTTGTTTGTTGGTCTGTAGGATCACACAAACACCACTGAACAGTTAAATAATGTCGTTCTAACTAAAAATGGAGTTTTTATTAAACAGGTTCTGGTTTTATTTGTATTGGTTTTTCAAATGGGTCATTTCTTATCTGAGTTCTTGTATCTGCACTTTGTTTACTGTTGTGAAATGAACAGAACAGGACGACTGCACACATTAGTGCCAACTCACTCTGAAGTGCAGATAAAACAACATCACACACACTTCACATCAGTAAAGAGTGTGTGTGTGTGTGTGTGTGTGTGTGTGTGTACCTGCCTCCTGCAGTGAAGATGACATCATCAGCCCGATCACGTGACAGTAAACAGTCTCTGTGTTTGTTGTTTATTTAGCCAAAACATACAAAACAAACCCACCAGTCACATCAGAGAGCGACACAAGTTTCAGAAAACAAAGTGAAGCACGACACACTCTCCCGCTTCCTCCCGCCAAAATAAAAGCCCAGTTTGTTCTAGACAAATCACACTCTGCCTGCCGTTCAACAAAAAGCTCTGCGCGATTAAAGACTTGACATGATTTATAAATCAGAAGAAAACTCAGCTGTTCAACTCTTTTCCACTGCAGGAAGTTAAAGTAACGACGCGTCTCTGAAGCTGCTGTCACCAACATGACAATCACAAACACTATCCCAGTCTGACATCTTCATTTAACATGCTGGCATGCTAACTGCTAATTAGCTGTCAGAGTCATCAGTTTTGCAGGAACTCTGTCATAAACACAAGAATTGGACAGATCAACACTTTGACCTGATGATGGCGCTACATGAAAGATTCATGAACGTCTTCACACAATTTGATCTGAAATATTTTGAAACTTGTTGAAATGTTTCCGTCCACGTTAGCCGCTCTCACGTTAGCCGCTCTCACGTTAGCCATTAGCACGACTAAACACCTGGATCACATGATTGTGTTTAATTTAAAGTACTCTGAGCAGCGAGCGTCTGCTGTCGTCTCAGGCTGCAGATGGCCAACACAAGCTTGACTGCCTGTAGTCTGCAGGAGAAGACTCAACATGGAGGACGACACCAGCAAACAGCCTGTAAGTTCTGCAGAGTTCAGGCTGCGTGAGGCTTGTTTGGTTCCTGCAGTAGAAAAGATATATAAGATCGTTTAAAGAACCCAGAACCTTCTGACGGAGAGACCCGGCTCTGAGAGACCCACTGCAAGTCTTAACCTCTACCAGAAAATACCCATGTTTTCATGAGGACCGCTCCCGATTGGCCCACGAGTCGACTCAACTCGGCTTTCTCTACATCTACACTGAAAGTCGCAGCAACGCAGTATCGATAATCCTTTCAGCCGAGGAGACGACGTCGCCGTCGCTGTCCGAGCTCATCCAACAGTTTCATATCGTAACAAGAGAAGTTTAAACAAACAAAAAATATTTTCTATAAAACTTCGTTCACATTTTTCTTTCGTTTGACTGACGGCTGGAAGTCGACGCGATTCTGTCCCGTGTGGCTCCGGTTGGTACTACCTGCCCCAGAACCCCCACGCTGTCCGTCAATCATCGATCAGACCTGGATAACTGACAGTCCGTCTGGTTTCCTTGACGACGCTGCAGTGGGGGTGTCGGGGTCGGAGGTCAGATGTGTCGAGGGCACCACGCTCCCTCCAAGGCAGCCATGTTGATTCCTCTCAGGTCGCCGAAGTCGTCGCCGTCTCCGTCGCAGTACTCGCCGTCATCGTCGTGGTCGTCAAAGCGAGTGGTGTAACTGGTCGATGCCTTCTGCTGTAGAGACACCAGACATCGTTTCATCACCTCTCTTCATGCAGGAACAGAAATACACAATCTGGTTTTCATTGTTCGATGAAAGGACCGATTCATTTAGGAAACAACATCTGCAGAAGTTAAACACATGAAGCAGCAACAGTCGTGTCGTAGTGTAACTGTGGTCTTTACCGTCCGGACCACCGGCTCTCTGAAGGGAGGACACACCATGTGGAAGCGAGGGATCGCCACGTGGAAAACTTCCTCTTTATTGGCTACAAGAGACACGACGACATGAGACTGAGCGTCACCGAGCTGAACCTCTGCACAGCTTTTATTAAAGACTCATCGTGACTGTACATATTAATCTGAACATTACATCATCAAGGCTGCTCACCCAGTCTGTGGAAGGTGTAGTGGCCCTCCATGTACTCTGACGGGGTGGAGAAGGTGGTGCAGCTGGCGTACTCGTGCACTTTTCCAGGCGTCATGACCGGAAACTCTCCTGCACACACACACACACACAGATTGAGCAGGTGGTATCAGCCGACCTCAGTGGATCTGTTCAGGTGGTCATGTGATGCGATGCGAGCAGCGTACCGACCACGCCCGGACCCTGAACTTCCTCCACGTTGCCGTCGGAGGTGGTGATTTTCCAGTAGCGGCTGTCGAGCTGACAGGCAGCTTCAGGCGAGGCGCCGCTCGACATCTCTATCCTGAAAACACACGAGGAGCCTCACTGTGAGACGCATATAAAGATGGACGACGGGTCCCAACTTCCTCCCGCGGAACAAAAATGAGGTGGATGTTATTTGAAGAGCGCGTCGCCCGGCCGTACCTGATGCGGTAGGTGAAGAAGAAGTGCGGTGGATGGACGGAGGACAGCTCTGGCAGGAAGGAGGTAGAAACGGAGACGGTGATGTCACCGGTGGTCGCCACGCAACCTTTATCGTGCACATACCTGCAGACAGTCATGAACATGTCGGCCGTTAGACGATCGTTTACAAGGCACAGACTAAAGAGCTGGTACCTGTTCACATGCATTTCTACCTGAAGATCTGGTCTCTGATGATGGGATACTCTCCTGTGACGACGTTGTGGACGTACGTCGTGAACCACTCTAAGAAACAGGAACCTGAACGCACACAGGAAACTTATTATCCTTCACCGTCCTTCTGTCTGACGGATGTAAACAGGAAGTGTGATGTTGTTGTGGAGTCACGCAGCTACAACTTGAGATGGTTTTTAGTCAGAATTTGTTCACATGTTGTCAGATAGCCAAATCAGCTGTTAGCAGTGAGCTCGTGGGTGTACAGACAACTATCACTGGATCACTGTGAGACTGAAGGAAACTTCAGGTCTGCTCTCATATTTATGGAAGTTTAATCTTCAGGAAGTTAAAATCTAAATCTAAAAACATCTGAATGATGACTGAACGGACCTGTGATGAACATGTCGATAGCTGAAGGATCCTGAGCCGTCTGATCCTGAAACACAAAGACAGTCATATGTTTTAATGCACTCCACTTATATTTATTATATTTATTTCATATTCTGCCACAAAACTTCTTTGTCGTTTGAGTCTCTTGTTGTTAAACCATTTGTCCACTGAGCTGCTGCAGAGACGTTGTTCGACTGAAACCTTTCTTTTTTACTTCTTCTCTGAGGGAAATTCATCACTAATTAGTTGGTCTAAATTTTTCAACATGTTTTTCTCTCAGCACTCTTTGTGAGGTTTATTTTGAAAGAACAGGAAGTTTACGTACGGGGCAGGGGTAGAAGCTCTCGAACATCCGGCGCCCCTCCGCCGGCTCCAGAGCCATGTACTGGCTGAGCCCGGTGTGGAAGCAGAAGGTGAGCGGGAGGCAGCGTCTCATCCCCTTCCTCTGCTGGAAACCTCCAGCCGCCGTCTCCACGTCCAGCAGCACCTCCGACCGGTAGTGGTTCGACAGGGACATGCTGCCCATCAGCCTGCCGACAGACAGACAGACAGACAGACAGTTAGACCGAGAGACAGACAGACAGACTGGAGGAGACTCATCGGACTGGTACCGACCCGGGGATCACCAGTTTCTGTCCGTTGTGGATGCGGTACGAGCAGCGGTAGTCGTCTGGAAGTCTGCAGCCGATCTGAGCCTCGATGTCATTCAGCTCCACCTCTGTGGCGCCCTCTGATGAGGAACACAAACATTACAGTGAAGACGCAGGACTCAACAGCTGGAGGACGTCTGTGGTCACTGCCGAGTGACGTCACCTTTGAGCGAGGCGATCATGCGAGGACACCTCTGCTGCAGGAAGCTCTTCAGCTGCTCCCAGGCTCTCTTCAGCACCGGGTAGTACTGCATGTAGCGGCCCAGGTCTCTGTAGTACTGTTTGAACAGACAGTACCAGGACACACCGCTCTGCAGCCGGTCCGCACTGAACACACACACACACACACACACACACACACACACACACACAGGTAAAGCTAATTCACCGGTCACACAACAAGATGACTTTGTCATTCAAAGGTCAAACGATGGAAACGTGATGAAATCAGACATTTTGTAGTCGTCTTGTGTCTCTTTATAGTCTTGTTGATCAAACAGCCTTCAGTCTTCATGCTAAGCTAAGCTAAATTCATCCTGACTCCAGCTCGGAGAGTTTCAAAGAGAAGAAGTGTGTTCTTCACAATGTTGAACTGTCCCTTTAGTCAAAGCACAGTGAACAGTACTCACTCTGTGAGCAGCCAGTGTTTGGAGCAGAGTGTTTTCCACAGCGGGTTGTGTTTGGACAACTCGTTCAACCTCCGGCTCACAAAACTACAACTGGAGAGAGACGGACGTTAATCAGCACATGTGACGACAGACGCACTGACACATCACAAACATCCTCAGCCTGTTTCTGATCCGAACAAACTCAAGACTTTGGACGAAACAGTCCTCGTTCACTAAACCTGACAGATAAACATGAAACTCGACTGATTAGCTGATCAACAGGAAAGTGATCAGCAGATATTTTGATTATTAAATAATCATTCAAAGCCAAACATTTATATTTTATACATTATATATGTATATAAATAATATTGTGCTTTCCTCTGTTCCACATCATTGTAAAACAATAATAATCATATGATGTAATAATGATAATAATAATAATAATAATCTGGTATGTTCTCTTTTATCACTAAAACTATTAATCAGTACATTTACTCAAGTACTTCTATATAACTGCATGTTTGTAGTACTTCAGTACTTGTTTTACTTCACATGATGTGAAAACTTCCTCATCAGTGATTAAAGTCCAGTCTGATGTAACGTTACTTGATGAAATGTAACGATGTTCATGTCCACCGCGCGCTAACAAACGTAAACAAACAGTTAGCAGCTGTTAGCATGATGCTAACTGCACTGCAGCTGTGTGTGACCTCCGTGTTAGCTCGATGCTACATGACAGCTGCTGTGTGTTTGAGCCTGTTCCTGTCCGGAAACATCACCAGCGTCTCTTTCTGCCTCTCTGGTCGGAACTGGCACTAAACAGACAGCTAGCTGAGATGCTAGGCTAACGAGCTGCTAGCTTGTGACGGAGTGAACGTCCCGTTAGCCGACAGACGCTAGCGTGCCAACACTACACTGACAGTAACTTCATCACGTCCCGGATCATTACCGGGACCGGTCCCTGCTGCCTGTCTGTCGCTCACTTTCACTGCTGCCGTTTGTTCGTGTTGTTGTTAGCCGCCTGTTAGCTTAGCAGCAGCCGCTAGCCCGCTGCAGCGTGTTTACTCCCGCTCTTTAACAAACAGACGCTGTTTCCTGTCGGTGTGAGCTCGGTGCTGAGGGCGGACCGGCTCTCAGATACATACTGGATCAGGTCCCTGAAGCCCAGGAAGGATAAGACGTGCAGCAGCGGGTCTGAGGGGAGCTGGTCCATCCGCAACTCCGTGGCAGCTGCCATTGTTAGCGCCGCGTCTTCTTCTGCGGCTTTTAATGGCGTCTGCTAAACAACGCGAGAGCGGAGCAGCGCCCCCTGCGGTGCGCGGGGCGGCGAGCAGCAGCAACACACTGACAAATACACTCTCAGCACCAGGCTCACTGCGCCCTCTGCAGGCTGCCAGGGGACCAGACTGCACAACTACAAGGTCAACATCTCAGACGTGACAGGATGTGCAATTCAAAATAAATATTATATTTATATATTTGTGTCTCTGTGGTTGTTTTGTGAAGATTTCAAAGACCCGTCTCACTGTACGACTGCAGCGTTTTATAAAATTCCCGACACAAACACCATTTTGTTTTGTTTCGGCGGCTCTTGAGCGTCTCGGCCTGTCAGCTGTGAGGTAACGTCTTGTTCCAGGCCGAACCTGAGCGCGAAGAAACCTTTGTGTTCTCATCAGGGAGTCGAACCCTCTCACTGTGAGAGGTCGGCTCACTTCTGTCTTCATGTAAAACTTCTTCCACTACAGGCAGCGTGTTTGTGTCTCGTACCTGATCGAACCCTGCCGACAGACTTTCACCTCCGTATCTGAGAGCAAATATTTGCTCTGCGCTGTGCTGAGTCAGACAGAATCAGTGGAGACTCAAAGGGACTTCAGCGGGTGTTTAACTGCAGTTTACCTTTTACTTTATTTGATTCACTTCATGTTGTTTGAACAGTTTTCCAGGTGTGGGCGGAGGAGAGGGGACAAGATCTGAACCCTGATGTTAACCCGACCTTTGACCCCAGCAGCTGGTCGTTTACACAGCTGACGTCTTTACAAACAGCTGAAGAACAAAAGTTCATACGGTCACTGCCGATCAGTCACAGAGATGCTCTGACTGTCACATTTCTTCAGTGTTATTGTGAGGCCACAAAACAGGAAACAGACCCATTGTCATTCCCTCTGGCGCCACCATCAGGTACAACCAGGAAGGAGCAGAGTATCAACATCTAAAGGCAGATATTAGATATTATAGGCAGCTTAGGCACTTCTCTGTCTATATATGTAGAGATGTGTTGTTGACTTTATTGTGCATTTATTATATTATTGTCTTTTGTATAAGTGTATTCACCTTGTTTGTTTTTATCAGTGAAGACAACTACTAATACAATATCATTAATAAAACACTGAAAAGTACCAAGCAGCCAAAGGCCTAAGGGACAGCTAGATTATCAATACGTTGATCGGAGCTGGGTACAAGCCCCAATCCCAAGATGTATCGCTGATTTAGAGGAACGTGACAAAGAGCAAGAACATCCAGGGGACATGCCGGACCAAGTCTGAACAATAGAGGTCCCCCTGTGTCTGGAGTTGGCTCTGACCCATCGAGGTACGAACTCACGTCTTGTGAGATGGAGCCAAAGACCAGAGGTGCCAAGGCATCAACCTGGGCTTTGAATTCCCCAATCCCAATCAAGCAAGCGTCCATGGGTGATCCAGATCCGATCCATGGAGGTTCACCATGGATCAGACTGGCCTCTGGCTGTCCTGTGGTGTCTGGCATCAGGGCGTTGCCCGTGGATCCTTGAGTCCCATGGGTTGCAATATCTGGCCTCCGTGGACTGGATTTGTTCCAGCTCGTCGTACAGATGCTTGATCACATCGGGATCTGGGGAATTCAGAGGCCAGATCAACACTTTGGCCTCACCTCGGACACCTCCAGATGTCCTGTTTCCATGCCTCGACAGGCCAGAGCCAAGTCCGATCCATGATGGGGACTCCCATGATGCTTGATCAGATTAGGATCTGGGGAAATCAGAGACCAGGTCTTTGTCTTTGGCCCATCTTGCAACCCACAAATCGATCCAGTGGTGCCAGTCACAACAGGACATCTCTAGAGGTCCTATACCATACCCCGACAGATCAGAGCTAAGATCAATCCACACTGGGGCCTCCGTGGATTGGACTTGTTCTGGTGAGTCCCACTGATGCTTGATTGGAGAAATTTGGAGGTCAGGTTTTGCGGTTTGGCAGGGAGCGTTGTTCTGCTGGGGGCACTACTGTCGTCAGGTAATGCCATTGCCATGAGGGAGCGTACTTGGACTGTACTGGTGTTTCGGTGGGCTGGTGTTTCAGAGTACACAATAGCAGTACATGTTGTGTACGTGTACTTGTCCTACATCAGAGAGCTGCAGGCTGTTGGCTGAGTCAAAGTAAACATGTGGAGGATTCACATTAAACATGTCCGACTCATCAGGCCGACTCATACTTTGACCCTTTGGTCAATAATCCCCTGCACAGACAAAGAGAGACAGACTGAGGCAGACTGAAGAGAGGCTCTGCTAGATCTGGTTCTGAGGATCTGCTTGGAGGTCTGGATCATGGTGGAACCATTATTTAAACCAGCCGCTGTTCTACTGCTGTTTCTGCTGCACGGCTGCCTGGCACAACATGGTACCTCCACCTTACTACATGCTTCTTTTTACTGGTGTCGTCGAAGTAGAAGTAGTCTAAAGTACTTCCTACCAGGAGGGAGTTGGACGATAGTTTTGATTGGTCGTATAAAGTGTTAATAATGTACTTAAAAATGATATACATTGTGTACAAATATATGCAGCTCAAAGTATTTTACAGCCACCGTACACAGAATCAAATTAAATCAGTCAAAAGAAGTTTAAGATGTAGAAATATATAAAAGTATTTGTTGGTAAATGTGTAGTACTTTGTGCATCAGTGTTACTGCAGCTTCGTCTCTTTTCTTAAAACATCAGAAAAAACCTTAAAACCACTGATGGAATGTAACTAAGTACATTTACTCAAGTAAAACTTAGAGGTACTTGTACTTGAGTATTAACATTTTCTGCTACTTTATACTTCCAGGGATGGATCAGTTACTTTACTGATACTTTTGATACTTGAGTACATTTAACATCAGATACGTTAAGACTTTTACTTGAGTATGACTTCTGGGTACTTTTTACAACACTGTCAGTTCATCACAAACATTCAACATCAACACATCTGGATATACGTTGTTTTCACTGGACAGGAAGGTAATCTGAAAAGTAACTAGTAACTAAAGCTGTCAGACAAATGTAGTGGAGTAAAATAATCAGCTAATAATAATCAGCTGACTCACAGTATACAGTATATGTACGTTACTTTACTGATACTTTTAATACTTGAGTACATTTAACATCAGATACTTTAAGACTTTTACTCGAGTACTGTTCATATGGATGACTTCACTTTTACCAAAGTAACATTTAACAACATTTTGCTGATGATGCTGTACTTTTTCTATGCAGGACTTTTACTTGTACAGTAATAGAGTATTTTTAAATAGCAATATTACTGCTGTTACTGACAGGTAACTTCATTGTTCCTTCATGACGGTTTTAATGTTCCGTTCTTGTTTAAAATAATCAGAGAGGTGATTGTAATATTTAGCCGGCCCTCGCTGACTTGAACAGAATAATAGAAACGCGCTGTTAAAAGACCGTAAAACGTCTTTGAAACCTGCAGGAAACGGTGATCTAGATGTTTCTGTCTGTAGTTTTCCTCAACAGCCACGTGGCCTCGCAGGTGCTGGTCAGGAACCGTCGAGCCAATCAGCTGTTTGAGGAGGTGAAACCAGGTGACTTATCTCTGACGCTCTTCTTTACTCAGCGTTGTGTTATTTGTACTTTGTGTTACTTTTTCGGCTTCTGGCCTCTAAAATGAAGCAATTTTTGACAAAAAGTTTGACAAAACAATGATTATTTGAGTCTTTGAAGTCCCCTTCAATATATCATGTGACACTGACAGTTGTCGACACTCTTTTATTAAAATCCTTCACTTTTAAGTACAATTTTGAGGTTCTTGTACTTTACTTTGGTATTTCATATGTTTCAGGGGTAAAGATTGTGTTTTTTATTTTGCTAAATTTCTTTTAAAGCTTCAGTTACTTTGTAGATTTTCATTATTAATACAAAATTAATTAAAAATGTATGTAACTTATAAATGATGCATAATTACATCTAGCTAGTTGTATGTAAAGTAATAAGTGATGAGTACTGAAGAGTAATTCCTCCCTCTAAGTCAAATATAAGTGTGTTTAATTCATGTGATTAATGATTGTGTATTATTATCATGATTATTAATATTATTATTAATGTGCAGGGAACCTGGAGCGAGAGTGTGTGGAAGAAATCTGTGACCATGAAGAAGCCAGAGAGGTGTTTGAACAGACGGACAAAACAGTACGACTCAGTTCTGATTTCATTCACTCTACTGTCCAATAATCTGAGTACAAGTACTGCAGTAGTAGAAGTACAAGTTACTGCAGTAGTAGAAGTAGAAGTACTGCAATCTAACCAGGAAACTCTCTCTCCTCTCTACAGGAGACCTTCTGGAACAAATACCTGGGTGAGTACGACTGCAGAGAAGATCAGGTTCATCCTCCCTGTTTTCTGTGAAGTCAAGTTTGATCAGATGTTTGCTGCAAACATGGACAAAGTCCACACACACACACACACACACACACACACACACACACACACACACACACAATCCTGAGTACACAAACATCTATTGACCCGTCTGTCTGTCTGTCTCTCAGACTGTAAAGGAACTCAGATGACTAGAACTCAAGATAACATCGCCATCATCAGACAGTGTTTAGAAGGTAAACATGAACAGAACAATGTGAAAAAGTTCATCTTATAAGAAACACATGTCCACTGACACAGTGTGAGTGTGTGTGTGTGTGTGTGTGTGAGTGTGTGTGTGTGTGTGTGTGTGTGTGTGTGTGTGTGCGTGTGTGTGTGTGTGCAGGTCAGTGTATTGCTGGTACAGGAGTAAACTATGCAGGAAACGTCAACATCACAGAATCAGGCATCCAGTGTCAATACTGGAGCAGCAGCTTCCCACATCCCATAATAAGGTAACTACCCAACTAACTGTATTCACTAACTAACATCTTAACTAGCTAACTATGTTAACTATACTAACTCTGCTCACCTGTCTGCTCACCTGTCTGTCTGCTCACCTGTCTCTGCTCACCTGTCTGTCTGTTCACCTGTCTCTGCTCACCTGTCTGTCTGTTCACCTGTCTGTCTGCACACCTGTCTGTCTGTTCACCTGTCTGTCTGCTCACCTGTCTGTCTTCACACCTGTCTGTGTGCTCACCTGTCTGTCTTCTCACCTGTCTGTCTGCACACCTGTCTGTGTGCTCACCTGCCTGTCTGTTCACCTGTCTGTCTGCTCACCTGTCTGTCTGCACACCTGTCTGCTCACCTGTCTGCTCACCTGTCTGCTCACCTGTCTGTCTGCACACCTGTCTGCTCACCTGTCTGTCTGCTCACCTGTCTGTCTGCACACCTGTCTGCTCACCTGTCTGTCTGCTCACCTGTCTGTCTGCTCACCTGTCTGCTCACCTGTCTGTCTGCTCACCTGTCTCTGCTCACCTGTCTGTCTGCTCACCTGTCTGTCTTCTCACCTGTCTGTCTGCTCACCTGTCTCTGCTCACCTGTCTCTGCTCACCTGTCTGTCTGTTCACCTGTCTGTCTTCTCACCTGTCTGTCTGTTCACCTGTCTGTCTTCTCACCTGTCTGTCTGCTCACCTGTCTGTCTGCTCACCTGTCTGTCTGTTCACCTGTCTGACTGCACACCTGTCTGCTCACCTGTCTGTCTGCTCACCTGTCTCTGCTCACCTGTCTCTGCTCACCTGTCTGTCTGCTCACCTGTCTGTCTGCACACCTGTCTGCTCACCTGTCTGTCTGCTCACCTGTCTGCTCACCTGTCTGCTCACCTGTCTGTCTGCACACCTGTCTGCTCACCTGTCTGTCTGCTCACCTGTCTGCTCACCTGTCTGTCTGCTCACCTGTCTGTCTGCCCACCTGTCTGTCTGTCTGCAGGGAGTTTAACGCGTCAGAACCGAACAGCATCCTGCACGAGAACTTCTGTCGTAACCCTGACAACCATGCGGACGGACCCTGGTGTTACACCAAAAACCCGGTGATTGCGAAGCAGAAATGCAGCGTCCCCAAATGTGGTGAGTATCTGCGAGTACTACTAACGTCATACTGAAGTACTACAACTACACGACATATTGTAAATATACACGTACAAAACCCGCCCACTTTCTCAGGTGAGCCTTTCGTCCCGACCACCGTGGCCCCCGAACCAGTCAGAACCGGCGAGTGTTTACCAAACTACGGTATAGACTACGTCGGCGACCTGGCCGTGACCCTGGGAGGTCACACCTGTCTGCTGTGGTCATCACCGGCGGCAACGGCCCTCAGTCGAGGCAAAGAGTTCATCCCCGAGGTCAGCCTGCCCGGCAACAAGTGCCGTAACCCTGACAACGACCCCGAAGGCCCCTGGTGCTACGTGGAGGTTAACGGAAACGTGACCGTCGACTACTGTGACCTCCAGCTGTGTGGTGAATATACCTGTCTGTCTGCACCTGTCTGTCTGCACCTGTGTGGTGAATATACCTGTCTGTCTGCACCTGTCTGTCTGCAGCTGTCTGTCTGCACCTGTCTGTCTGCAGCTGTGTGGTGAATATACCTGTCTGTCTGCACCTGTCTGTCTGCACCTGTGTGGTGGATATACAGAACACCTGTCTGTCTGCACCTGTGTGGTGACTATACCTGTCTGTCTGCACCTGTCTGTCTGCACCTGTGTGGTGAATATACCTGTCTGTCTGCACCTGTCTGTCTGCACCTGTGTGGTGAATATACCTGTCTGTCTGCACCTGTCTGTCTGCACCTGTCTGTCTGCAGCTGTGTGGTGAATATACCTGTCTGTCTGCACCTGTCTGTCTGCACCTGTGTGGTGAATATACCTGTCTGTCTGCACCTGTCTGTCTGCACCTGTCTGTCTGCAGCTGTGTGGTGAATATACCTGTCTGTCTGCACCTGTCTGTCTGCACCTGTGTGGTGAATATACCTGTCTGTCTGCACCTGTCTGTCTGCACCTGTCTGTCTGCAGCTGTGTGGTGAATATACCTGTCTGTCTGCACCTGTCTGTCTGCACCTGTGTGGTGAATTTACCTGTCTGTCTGCACCTGTCTGTCTGCACCTGTGTGGTGAATATACAGAACACCTGTCTGTCTGCACCTGTGTGGTGAATATACCTGTCTCTCTCCACCTGTCTGTCTGAACCTGTCTGTCTCTCTCCACCTGTCTCTCTCTCTCCACCTGTCTGTCTGCACCTGTCTGTCTGCACCTGTGTGGTGAATATACCTGTCTGTCTACACCTGTCTGTCTGCACCTGTGTGGTGAATATACCTGTCTGTCTACACCTGTCTGTCTGCACCTGTGTGGTGAATATACCTGTCTGTCTGCACCTGTCTGTCTCTGCATCTGTCCGTCTCTCTCCACCTGTCTCTCTTTCTCTACCTGTCTGTCTGAACCTGTCTCTCTCTCTCCACCTGTCCATCTCTCTCCACCTGTCTGTCTGAACCTGTCCATCTCTCTACACCTGTCTGTCTGCACCTGTGTGGTGAATATACCTGTCTGTCTACACCTGTCTGTCTGCACCTGTGTGGTGAATATACCTGTCTGTCTGCACCTGTCTGTCTCTGCATCTGTCCGTCTCTCTCCACCTGTCTCTCTTTCTCTACCTGTCTGTCTGAACCTGTCTCTCTCTCTCCACCTGTCCATCTCTCTCCACCTGTCTGTGTGAACCTGTCCATCTCTCTCCACCTGTCTGTCCCTCAGAGGACTCGTTGGTTGATGACATGACCACAGAGACTGAAGGCAGGGAGCGCTCCGTCTTGGGGCCGACCAAGAAAATATTTTTCAATCCTCGCACATTTGGACAGGGAGAGGCGGGTGAGTAGTCCTTCAGCAGGTGATCCAGCGCCGACCGGTGCATCGACCCGTTTATCGACTCATTAACTGGCTGCTTGTGTCGCAGAGTGTGGACAGCGGCCCTTGTTTGAAAAGCTGAGCAAAACGGACAGGAAGGAGGAGGAGCTGCTGGAGTCGTATAGAGAAGGTCGTATCGTTGGGGGCGACGACGCCGAGGTGGCCTCTGCACCATGGTAACCACAAAGAAAACAATAACCTGTAACCATGGTAACCATATTATACAAACAAGAGCATCAGTAGAATGATAGAAAGTTGCTGTATGAAGTGAAGATGTTTGTGTTTGCAGGCAGGTGATGCTCTACAAGCGCTCCCCTCAGGAGCTGCTGTGTGGAGCCAGTCTGATCAGTGATCAATGGATCCTCACTGCAGCTCACTGCATCCTCTACCCGCCCTGGAACAAGAACTTCACCACCAGCGACATCCTGGTCCGTCTGGGAAAACACGACAGGGCCCAGTAAGATTTCCTGAATGCATGTGTGAACAGACTAAAGTCGTTTCTTAGAACAGGACTGATGAGAATATTGACGACACTGTCCAGGTTTGAGCGTGGCATCGAGAAGATCGTCGCAATCGATGAAATCATCGTCCACCCAAAGTACAACTGGAAGGAAAATCTGAACCGTGACATCGCTCTGCTGCACATGAGACGGCCGGTCACATTCACAAATGAGATCTTTCCCGTCTGCCTGCCCAGCAAGAAGATCGCCAGGACGTAAGACGAACACAAACATCTTCTGAGTCAGCTGTTGATAAACCTTGTAGTTCCTGAATGTGCTCTGTGAGTGGTCTGAAGGAGGTTTTCTCCCACAGCATGCTGACTGAAGGCTTTAAGGGTCGAGTGACCGGCTGGGGGAACCTGAAGGAAACCTGGAACCCAGCAGCAAGAAATTTACCCAAAGTCCTCCAGCAAATCCATCTACCAATCGTGGATGAGCAAATCTGCCGCAGCTCCACAGCAGTCAGGATCACAGACAACATGTTCTGCGCTGGTAACATTTTCATTTCTATTTACTTAAGAGAAAACAAGTAAACCAGACGGCTTTGTGGTTGTTCTGAGTTGTAATTTCATGGTCAGCATGACGGTAAACTCTTGTTAATGAGTCTCCAAACTGTGTTCGTCACAGGTTATAAACCAGAAGATGCCAAACGTGGCGACGCCTGCGAAGGAGACAGCGGCGGACCATTTGTGATGAAGGTCAGAATCACTGATCACAGTCAGTGAACAAACGTGTAATAACTGGTGATGTCGCTGTTTAATTAAACTGTTCATTAATGTATTTGTTAACGAGTTCAACTCCTCATGTGGGCAAACATAAGCAGAGGCTCCTCTTCTGCTTGTCCGGGGTCAGGTCATGGTGGGAGCAGGCTAAGCAGGGTCAGACCTGTCTCCCCAGCAAGAAGTGAGTTCTGGGTCAACCCGGGTTCTCCTCCCAGCTGGTTGTGCCCAGAAACCCTCCAAACGGAGGCTGTGAAGTCTGACAGAAGAACTTCTTCATAATGTGTGTTGTAAATGTTGTCTGTGCAGTACCCAGCAGAGAATCGCTGGTATCAGCTGGGGATCGTGTCGTGGGGTGAAGGCTGCGACCGGGATGGAAAGTACGGCTTCTACACTCACGTGTTCAGGATGAGCAGGTGGATGAGGAAAGTTATCGCAAACGCAGGAAAAGACGATGGCGACGACTAAACACACTTCCTGTTCTGCCTGTCAAGCAAGATGTTGCTAATAAAGTTTGTTCACGTCCTAACAGGCTGTTTTGTTGTGTGTGACAAATAAACCCAGTTGTGATCATTGACTATAAACAAAACCCGTGCAGAAGTTCCTTTAACCTGCATTCCATCTGAAGCAAACCAAGTGCTGGTTCTGGGCCGGTGCCAGTGCTGGTTCAGAGTTGGTTCAACTTGTGAACCTTTAAAACCTGTTTAGTTGGTCCTTCGTCATGATAACCCCGGCCCAGCCACTGACATAAGCGGTTCTTTGTTCTAGACCAGCAAAGTGTCGGCGGAGAGATACAAACTGGTTCCAGATTAGGCACTGGCTCTGAACCAGCACCTGAACCATAAGGTTGAACCAACTCTGTGCCAGCACTTGGTTTGCATTGATCAAAAAAAGGGGAAATTTAGGGTGTCCTGTCCAGCTCCACCCTCGAGTCCAAATATGGTCACGTCTGGTTCAAAACAACAACATGGCGTCAGCTGTAACGCCGAACTTGAGGGTTCAACAATCCACCAGCCACTGGGCGACGCCACAGAGGCTTTACACTTGATTGTGATAAGTAAAGTATAAATCGAGTCAGAATATTAAACACAACAGTTTTTATATATGCAAAGCACAGATACAAAATCTCCATGGCAACACAAACACAAGTTTCCATTAGACGCTCAGGTAGTAATCAGTTTACCGCTCGTAGTGGAGCTGATTTCATCGACAAACACAAGAAAATAGCAGTTATTCTTTACGTTTGTTTGTTTATGAAGCAGTAAATACATGCAGAATGACACATACATGACATCATCGATGACATCATTAAATCACAGCTCATTCCTGCCACGTGAGCAGAATCACCAGTTTTTGAAATGTAAATAGTGTTAAGAGTTGAAAACCAAACAAATATCTACGCCGATCCAACAGAATCAAACTCCTGTCGTCACAGTCATCGTATCTCTGTTGGGTCAGTCTGTGGCGTCGGCGGCGGACTCCACCACCACCTCGCTGTCAGCAGTCCTGTGTGTCAGCAGGTGTCTGTTCAGGTGAGTTTTGCGGGTGTAGCTCTTGGGACAGTAAACGCAGGCGTACGGACGAACGCTGCTGTGAGACAACATGTGTTTCTTCAGATCGAACTTCCTCCTCAAACATTTACCGCATTCTGGACACGAGAAGGGCTTCTCTCCTGCACAGACAGACGACATCATCACATTATTTTACTGAGTGAAGATCCCGAAACTACAAATAATCCCAGAAAACGACAGAAAGGTTTTAACTAACAAACAAACAATCTGTTGGGTCACAAAATGTGTTTATTGCTCCGGACGATGATCAGATCCAATGTATTCAATAATCACTTTTTTCGGGGATTGTGGGTAAAACAAACAAACAAACAAACAAAAAGCAGCATGTAATCTGTAACTAGTAACTAAAGTAATCCCATAAATGTAGTGGAGTGGAAGTATAAAGTTACAGAAAATGTAAATAGTCAAGTAAAGTACAAGTACCTCAGTATAGTACTTGAGTAAATATACTTAGTTACATTCCATCAGTGAAACAGTTCTTTGTGTAACTGAGATGATTACAAACACTTCTCCAGCTCTCCTGTATAGTATGACATCATCACACCTGTACCTGAGGCGCCCCCTGCTGGCTCTCACCTGTGTGTATCCTCCGGTGCTCGGTCAGGTGACAGGAGATGGAGAAGGCCTTCCCGCAGTCCTGACAGACGTACGGCCGTTCACCTGTGTGAGTCCTCATGTGTTTCTGCAGGTCTCCTCCAGACGGCCAGCCCTTCCCGCACACCGTGCACACGTACGGGCGCTCCCCGGTGTGCCGCCGCACATGCACGTTGAGGCCGGCGAGCGCGGTGAAGTCTTTGGGGCAGTATGGGCAGCGGTAGGGCCGCTCGCCGGTGTGCGTCCTCAGGTGGCCCTCCAGGCCGTCGCGTGTCTTGAAGCGCTTGCCGCACTGCGGACACAGGAAGCGGCTCTCGGTGGTGTGGCTCGCCCGGTGCGAGTGGAGGCCGGTCAGAGAGCCGTACGTCTTGTTGCACTGGTCACACTGGTACGAGCGGAAGGTGTGTGTGCGCTGGTGGATACGAAGCTGGGTCACTCCTGAAGAACACGGGTAAATACCACAATTTATTCATGAGGGTTGGTGAGACACAAAAAACATCTCAAGATCTCAGGAGCTTTCAGCTGTATCGCAAAGACGTTATTAAGGCCCTGTGCTCCCACTCCAGACGGGGTGCACGCTAACGCTTTTATCTCAGCAGCTACAGTGAAAATTTGATCTTAAAAAGGGTGTAAAGAACATCTTTTCAGGTCAGCTTTGGATCTCAGGGCTGCTGTAGACTTGGATTACACTGGACGGATATGGATTTGAAAAGAAGAAGTTTTTTACACCCACAGTCAAGTGCAGAGTCATACCTGGAGGAATAAACACCCGGAGTCACGTAGGAATCTACTGGATGAGCTGTATGGAGCAGTTTTCAGTTTTTTAAAGAGATGTAAACACTGACAACACTCAGCAGAATCTGATGTGACTCCGGGTGTTTACTCCTCCAGGTCTGGCTCTGCACCTGACTCCGGGTATAAATACCGTCTTTTCAAATCCGCTTGGGATCTCGGCTACTGGAGACTTTACCAGACAAGCTGTAAGGATTTGAAAAGGTGTTTTTTACACCCACAGTCAAGGGCAGAGCCAAACCTGGAGGAATAAACACCTGGAGACACATGTCAGGTGAGATTTCAGAAAGTTGAAAATGAACTCAGCACGGTGAGTCAGGACTGAATGATTGCCGTCAGATTCAGTGTTATTTCCACCTGTCGGCCGTTACCTGAAAAGGTCTGGTCACAGAAGCGGCAGTTGTAGCAGGGCTCCGCCCCCTCCACTGAGTGCGACTGCAGGTGTCGCAGCAGCTGCGTCTGAGAGCTGAACGTCTGATCGCACACTGTGCATGTGAGGTCCGGCAGCCGGTGCTGCAGCCGGTGGGCGTCTCTCTCCTTGGCCGACTCGAACACCTTATCACACCTGCTGCAGGTGAAACCTCCTTTGTCCATGTGGGTCTGCTTGTGATTGGACAGACTGGACAGGTGGCGGAACTCCTTGTCGCACTGGCCGCACTGGTAGACGGGGCGGGCGCGGTGGCTGCGCTGGTGCGACAGCAGCTCGGCTTTGGTTCTGAAGGTGGCGTTGCACTGGAAACAGGTGTGGGTCTTGAAGGGGCGGGGCCCTGGGGGGCGGGGCTCCGGGGGGCGGGGCTCTTCCTCAGGGTCACCTGGTAGAATCTGCAGGTTGATAGCTCCAGTCGCTGTTAAGGCCGAGCCACAGGACTTGTTGGTACGCAGGTGACGGATCACCTGAGGACAGCAGCGGTGGAACAAGTACTCATGAAAATACTCTGTTATAAGTTACAAGTACTCAGACTCTTACATTAGGCTCATTCCAGACCATTTAAAACAAGTTTCTACATGATGTTCAGGACAACAAGGAAGTAAAAGTACAACAGTGATATTAGATGATAATCATTGATGTTTTCATGTGTTCGTATCATAGTTGAGTAGAATATAAAACTACAGTACAAGTACCTGAGTAAATGTACTTAGTTACTTCCCAGCACTGACCTGAGAGCGGTAGATGAAACATTTGCCACACTGAGGACACTTGTGAGCCACCCGCTGAGAATTGTGGGAAATGCTGTACAGTGCGTTGGCTGTGACCTCAGAGCAGGACTGATCTGATTGGTCGACTGTGAAGAGAGGCGGAGTCAGAAAAGACGTTCGGCCTTTGGTTCACTTGATCAGTGTGTGTTTGTGTGTGTGTTACCTGTGTCTTCTGATTGGTTGACAAAGTTTCCAGGTGAGTCCTTCAACCTGACAGGAGAGAAGGTGATTGGTGGACTGATCAAAGGAGGCGGGACACAGCTGAAATCTGAGCCAATCAGGAGGACTCACCTGTCCACCTCCAGAATCACAGGCGGTGTGGCACATTCGTCTCCACCCTCCACTGAGCTCTGATTGGACGCCTCCTGCTCCTCCGGTGACATGGTCTCACCAATCACAGTCTCCTCCACCTCCTCCTGCTCGTCCTCCGCCATCACCACCACCTCCACCTTCACCAGCTCCACGTCGAGCTGGATGGGACCGTCCATGGCAGAGAGAGGGTCTGACTGGACCTCTGTGTCGACGGGAGGAGGGTCAGGATTGGTCGGTTTGGTGAAGAGGGGGTGGGACCAGGCTGAGAGGAGGATCTTCTCTGTGTCGTGACTCACTGAGAAAAAATACGAGAGAGGTAATCGATAAACAACAACAACAACAACAGAAATTGTGTTTATATTTGACGAAGCTTTTTGTAATTTCGTACCCATGGTGGTCGTTTGTCCCAGCAGACAGCTCTGATTGGTCAGCAGCTCCCTCAGATCCTCCCTGTCCGCTTCCTGCAGACAGTCCTCCACACCACCAGGGGCAGCATCGAGCCAGGAAGACACCTGACAGACACGCCACATTAAGTTCAGTTGACTTATGTGCAGAGCTCCACTGAGAAACATCATGTTTTTGAGTTTTCTTCAGTATCAAAGTAATCCAGTGATAGTTGTCTGCACATGAGTACACTGCTAACAGGACGTGCTAACAGCTGACTCAGCATATTTTTAAAAGGTAACATCATACTTCCTGTTTACACCCTCCAAAGCGTAGCTCAGTGTCGCACTTTGACAACTCTTTATACTTTATACACTTTATAATTCACATGTGGGGTATTAACTGACATATTTTATGTCGTAGCATAAAACATGTTAATCTCTTGAGCTTGTGTTAATCACAGACCCTATTTCAAACATCTAACCAAACTCCATTCAAAAAACATTGACTTAAAGAGGAGGGAACTAATGACATTCACATCAGCCTCTGCTGTGCTTTGAGGGTGCTGCTAGTAAGATACTGTTAGCACGCTAAACTGAGATAGTCCACACACTACACCAGACATCCTACAGCTGAAACACGTTGACGTTGTGTGTGTGGAGGACGAGTCACTGAGGACCTGTTTGAAGTCGGGCACGGGGAACAGCTGCTCGATCCTGGACAGGAAGTCAGATACGAGAGACTGGAGGGCGGAGTCGAAACTCTGGTTGAAAACCTCCTGAAACAAACATGAACAGGACTGTTGGCACCGAACAGAGACCTCTGTGCTGCTGTATCATGCAGAGGCAGCACCGACCTGCAGGAGGCGCTGTCTGTCAGCTGGACTCTCCGTCAGCGTATCAGTCAGAGTCACCAGAGCAGAACAACATTCATCGAGCTCTTCATCAGCCTGCTGACAAACACACAAACAGTCGACACTGAGCGGAACAGAAAATAAAACATTCACCTTCAAAGTAAAATCGACAGTTTTTTACATGGAGTTTGGAAACTTATCAGCGTAATTATTTTAATTTCTGTCCGGCCGATTTGCAAACTTTTGGGGCTTTTATGTAACTAAGTTATTTTACTTTTTAGTTTTTTTAAAATCAAATTTTCTGATGTACAACAATAATGGCAGGATTTTCTATTATACATATTTACCTTCACGAAGTCAGAGAATATTAAAATCGACAGTTTTTTGCATGGAGTTTGGAGCGTTTCAGTTAAACTATTTTTGTTTTTATGGAAATTTCTTTATCTGGTAGAATTGCAAACTTTATGTAGCTGCATGTTATTCTACATTTTTGTTATTTTAAGTTGTATCACACTTTCTGAGCTAAAACAAATATTTTTAAATGGCTTTTTAAAACCCAAATTGTGGGACTGGTCTTCAGTATTTCTCCTTGTTGATGTTTTCCTTTTCTTTGTTTTGTTCTGACTCGCTGTAAACGAAGGTCACCCGTCAATGATCTCTGGAGCATAAATAAAGGTTGATTGATTGACTGACAGGATAATAATAATTTAATGTGTTTGTCCATAATAAAAGAAAATAGTGAGAGGAGGAGGTCAGAGACGCAGCCGGAGTCTCACCGCTGCCTCGGAGACGGAGTGGATTTTGTCCAGGCAGGTGTGGACGGCTTCAGGGTCCGGCTCACAGAGGGTCACCTGAAGCAAGAGTACTTGAGTAAGTGTACTTAGTTACATTACATCATCGTCTGGGTCGTGAGTCATCGTCAGTCACCTTGGCTCTGAGCGCCAGCAGCAGCAGACTCCTCTGTCTGTCCGTCAGCAGCTGTGGGACGGCCTCGGTTACCAGGGAAACGAAGTCCTCCAACATCCCATAATGCTTCACGCTCTGCTGGCGTGCGACCTGCCACATGGCTGCCGTCAGCAGGCGGAGAGGAGGGACGAGGAGGCGCAGGGAGGACAGGGGGGGAGTGGAGGCTGCGGAGGCAGAGGAGGACATGACAACATGAAAGATGGCGGCTGATGTCTCTGAGTCCTGGTGCTGCTCAGGCTCAGATATCACACAGGTGAAACTGTTACTTCTGATCCGGTCCCAGAAGTAATAATGAGCAGACTTCAGCAGGGACTTTGGTTTGCTCCCGCTCAAAGCCAAACTCCATTAAAAAATGTAATAACTCTTCATTAAAACTTTATTAGACTGGATTTCACACAGTGAACAGAGGTGTTACTTCAGTCATGGCTCATGTAGTGTGTCAGTGCCACCACACCTGAAGACAGGTAAACACGGATACTAATGTACCATCAGTGAAGTGTTTCTGTCAGCTCAGCTGTGACTTCTGCTGATCTGACCACAGGAGTCAGAAGTGTCAGACTTCAGCAGGGACTTTGACTTGCTTCCATTCCCAACAAAACTCCATTAAAAAAACAATAGATTTAAGGATTTGTTGATTAGCGACATAGTAAAACTCACATAAACGGGATTTATTCACGTTGCCTAAATAAAGACAACATTCTCCACAATTCGTCGTTAAAGTCTAACACAGGAGATGGATCTCTTTTCTTTTTTGACGCTTTTTACAGTGTCAGCAGTTGCCACAGCAACATGTAGTGCGTGTGTTATAGTTCATTATTTGAGGATGTGGATGATGATGAATGAGGACATGTGATAAATAAATATGTAACACAAAGACGGTGTGTGGTTTTACAGGAGGCACACAGAGAGGCTAGCCCCGGAAGGCTAGCTAGTTGGCTAAAACGATAATACATTTTATCCGTCTTAAAACGCTTTTCTTCACTAAAATATTCGCTATTTTATGTGTTGCACACATGCCGAATTAAACTACAACTACAGACGAGTCGTAATGGCAATTGTGAGATTTTCTTTTACATTTATTACCTTTCCATGGGTCAAACAATGTTAAAATCGTCAGTTTTTTGCACGGAGTTTGGAGCGTATCCGTCCAACTATCAACAACACAACTTTGGCTAGCTGGCTAACGTTTGCTCCTTCATTAGGCCGAAGAATGAGACACTTGTGATGAAACACAGTAAACTGGTTATCAAACGTCATCAACACTCACCCATCATACTTCTACTGTCGCACACCTCCTGTTCACGTTACAACACTGCACTGAAACCAGGTTAGCACGGCGAGCTAACAGCTAACCAGTGTTTACAGTCCAGCTAACTGCAGCCCCGCCCCTCACACCGGAAACACACCGATCACTTCCGGTTGTGAGTGAGGTCATTGTGGCCTCTGCAGGTAGATGATGATGATGTTATTGTATTGTTAAAGGACTGTGACCACGCTGAGCAGGACCTTTTATACTGTAAACATAACTGAAGTATCACAGATAGTTTGGCATCTCTGTTCTGCCATTTCATTTTAATTATTGCCCAAACATGTGAGTTTATTCATAAAAACTGAGCTAATATCAGATAAAACTGATATCTGACAGACTGTAGCTGATGAGAACAACAGCAGACACATATAAGTGAAGGAAATTAACATATTAATGGATCAAGTTTATTTTATTTATTCAAATAAGTGAAAACGTATCAAAAAACAACACAAGAGTAGTTTTATAATGTTTACAACCTAAAGTATGGAGGACTAAACCGAAAATAAATAAGTATTCATTCATTTATAACATTTGACATGAATAGATATCTCTGCTCTAATCAGCCTCTGAATGTATCCACCTTTGTATAAATTCAAATATTTATTTATTTATTATTTAATTTATTTAATTTACTTCTGTCTTTATCTCCATTTGCATGTGAAGACGGCAGCGATGAACAATTATTTTCTCTTTTGATGAATCTGTTCAGTCTTTAATGAATCTGAAATAACTTTAAAAGGATCTTAATTAAAGTGAAGTTCATTTTATCACCACATGACACCGACACTAAATATCAGTCATTTAAAATAAAAAGTGAGCAACATAACCGTCATTGTGAGATTTATCGGATCAATGAAACCATTAATCAGTTACTCACCAGTGAAACGACAGTGATTGGCTCCTCTCTCACCTCTCACCTGACACATAATCCAGGTGTAATCCCTCCGTCCCCCTGTGCTTCAGTAACTGGATTAACAGACTTCAGTTGACAGCAGCCCAGAAAGCAAACGAGACAAACCGCAAGAAAGACACGAGAAAAACCACCAACACGGAGGAGAGAGGCAGCGGGACCGGGCCTGTGGAAGAACCGGCGGCCATTTTGTTGGATGGCTGTTGTTTTTTGTATGCGTCTGGATCAGAGCGGAGCAGATCGGAATCAACAGTCAGGACTGGATCTGTGGATCTGATGCTTCGTCATCCTCTCCTTCCTCCTGTGCTCCTCTCAAACGGTCTACCGGCCAACTGCTAACTGCACTTAGCTTCAACTAGCCGCTGATACAATTAAATTCAGTGTTAACTCCTTTAGCTTCTATATTTCAGCCTGTGACTCCAGCTGCCTTTGCATTAGCTGTAAATTTAGCCTGATTGTTACTTAACCCAGCAGGTTTTCATTTAACGTAGCTGTTAGCCTGGTTGTAATTAACCTAACTAGCTTGACTGTAATTTAGTTTTGTTAAAATTTAGCCTTGTTGTTCGATAGCCTGGCTGCAATTTAACCTAAATTTAGCCAAGCTTGAATAAAGCCTGCCTGTAAAATGTTAGCGTTTTTTTGTTTTAGCTAGGTATTAATCAGACCCAGTATCTTTGGTTGTAGTTATTTTAGCCTAGCTAACAAAACGTGGCTGTTAATTACTTGAACTGTACACTAAGCTGAACTGGTGCTAATTTAGCCACTTTGTAAATTAACCCTGCTGCAGTTTAACCTATGTTTAATCTAGCTGGCTATAATTTAGCCTAGCTTCAAAATCCAGCTTTGCCTAGCTTTCAAGTTAGCATGGCAGTAACAAAGCCATAGTGTAATTTAGCCCTAAAAACCCTTAGCCTTTTTGTAATTTAGCGAGGTCATACTGGGCCACCGTATCTGTTTATAAATAGCGCCTAGCTAACAAAGCCTGGCTATTAATTACTTTAGCTTATTCAGCTTCGTTTTAAGTTAGCCCGGCTGCAATTTAACCAAAGTCAGGTTTAATTGAGCCCGACTGTATCTGACGTCAGGTTTAGTTGAGCCCGACTGTATCTGACGTCAGGTTTAATTGAGCCCGACTGTATCTGAAGTCAGGTTTAATTTAGCCCGACTGTATCTGAAGTCAGGTTTAATTGAGCCCGACTGTATCTGAAGTCAGGTTTAATTTAGCCCGACTGTATCTGAAGTCAGGTTTAATTGAGCCCGACTGTATCTGAAGTCAGGTTTAATTTAGCCCGACTGTATCTGAAGTCAGGTTTAATTGAGCCCGACTGTATCTGAAGTCAGGTTTAATTTAGCCCGACTGTATCTGAAGTCAGGTTTAGTTGAGCCCGACTGTATCTGACGTCAGGTTTAATTTAGCCCGACTGTATCTGAAGTCAGGTTTAATTGAGCCCGACTGTATCTGAAGTCAGGTTTAGTTGAGCCCGACTGTATCTGACGTCAGGTTTAATTTAGCCCGACTGTATCTGAAGTCAGGTTTAGTTGAGCCCGACTGTATCTGACGTCAGGTTTAATTTAGCCCGACTGTATCTGAAGTCAGGTTTAATTGAGCCCGACTGTATCTGAAGTCAGGTTTAGTTGAGCCCGACTGTATCTGAAGTCAGGTTTAGTTGAGCCCGACTGTATCTGAAGTCAGGTTTAGTTGAGTCCGACTGTATCTGAAGTCAGGTTTAGTTTAGCCCGACTGTATCTGAAGTCAGGTTTAGCTGAGCCCGACTGTATCTGACGTCACGTTTAGTTGAGCCCGACTGTATCTGAAGTCAGTTTGTTTGTTACTAAAGCATAGTTAGCTGTATCTGTTAGCGCCAACACATAAACGAATCCTTGCGATGAATCCAGACAGAGAAGAAGCTGACGTGTTCTCGGACACAGAAGAGCCGGAGCCTCTGAGAGCAGGAGAGGAGGAGGAAGAGGAGGAGGGGGGGGAGGAGGAAGAGGAGGGGGAGGAGGAGGATGAGGAGGAAGATGCGAGGATCTTCAATGCCTGGATGCATCGGTACAGAGGAGGCGAACGGCAGGAGAAAATCGGAGAAGAGGAGGGTGAAGAGGCGCCAGAGGGGGGAAGACCTGAGAGCAGATGCAGCATCGAGCCACCGGTCCGGATGAGGGCCGACCGCCGGGCCTCGCTGCCGTGCCCGGTAAGAGAACCAGCAACTCTTCTGCACAGCTCAAAGCCTCTGGTGAGGCTAAAATAAACCTTCATAACTGGAGGACTTTGTCCAGGTTTAGTCCAGTTTTGTCTTTGACTTGAGTGGTTGTAGATCTAAATTAAATCTAGATGCAGCAGATGTTAATGTGTTTTACTTGATGTTGGATTGGGCTTGTTTGAGTTGAAGGGGACTGTCGGGCCCTGGCGGAGGTATGCACTCTTGTGATTGGCGTTCTAGTTGTCAATGTAAAAACCCGGACATGATCGTCTCAGCAGTCATCTTGAGGCGTCAGGTGAATGCTGGCTTCTTGTCAACATGGGACCTTCGTCATCACGTCCATGTTTGTGTGCTCGCCTGCAGCAGTTAACTCAGGTGACTCACCTGGAGGTACATTTACTGCAAGCTCCTTATTGTCAGGAGTAAGTGAGCAGCCGGACCAGTCGGATCACTTCATCCCAGTTTATTTAATCAGCTCAGAGAAACCCTGAGGCTGGAGAACATCAGCGAGGTGCAACTGGTCCAGGAGGTCTCGTTAGCTGTTCACCTCAGAGCCTCTCAGGATCCATTTTTAGCTGCATTAGCATGAGCGTTCTGCTGTAACGAGGGCGGCTCAGTGGACTCTGAGCTCTTTGGTCCAGTTGGGTGTTAAAGAGAAGCCACTAATCAGGCTTTTGGACTCGTGGTCTTGTTTATTTTTGCTTGTTTAAGTGGATCAGTGAGTCAGAAGAAGATAAAGATAAAATGTTGTGACTGGTGTTGAATCTGGGGGACCAGTTAAACCAGATAACGTCTCTGTCTCTGTCTGTCCAGGCTACTCTGTCGTCCATGCAGCTGTCTCGGCTGCACTCGTCCACTCAGGCTCCGGTGACGGCGAGGGTCCTCCTGCGCCGCTCCTCCTCCCGCCGCCTCCTGCCGTCGCCGCAGGAAGCGATAGCGCCCACCCCCGAGCGAAGACCCTCCCTCATTCCTCCTATCCCAGAGGCCACAGTGCCCGAGAAGAGGGGCACGTTCAGGAGACGCAACGTCATGTCGCTGGTGGGTAGACGGACGAGAAGAGATTCATGTTGCAAGATTTAAACTTTATTATGGTGATTGCAACAGATTGATGTACAAGTACCTCGGGCGTGTACTTCAGTCAGTATTACGAGGTGTTCTGAGGATGTTTGTGACGTGTTTGTGCTGCAGAGCGACGCCTACAGTGTGTGTCTCATCTGTCACAACGACCTGAGCCAGGGCAGCGGCGGCACCAGAGAGCTGCAGTGCACACACACCTTCCACAAAGAGGTAACACACACACACACACACACACACACACAGGTTGTGAAACGGTCTCAGCTCTGGTCTCCTGTCTGTTCAGTGTATAGAGGAGTGGCTGTGGAGGAAACAGTCCTGTCCCACCTGTCACGTCCAGGTGTCCGTCCCACAGCCCGTCTACTGGAACTCCACCAGGGTCAAAGTCCCCTAACTCCACCAGGAGGAGACAGTGACATCATCAGCCTTCGCCAAAACCTGAGGAGGGGACTGTGACATCACCAGAGTCCTTTAAAACGTTTAGCAGTCGACAATGACATCGTCAAAGTCTCCTAATATTCCAGTAGTGGACTGTGACATCATCAGAGTGTTTTAGTGTTGGATGGTGACGTCACTTAAGTCCTCGGGAACGTCCACCAGTCAACTGTGACATCATCACAGTGCCCCAAAACGTTTAGCAGATAACTATGACATCATTCATTCAAGAGGACAGTGACGTCAGAGTCCTGGAAAACATCATTAGGAGAGGATGATGACATCATCAAGGTAGTCTCAAATCATAAGCAGTGGACTCTTACGTCACTGAATCACACGAGACGTCCAGTGGTTAACTGTGACATCATCAGGGCCCCATAAAACGTCCATTCATAGGGTGTGACATCATCACAGTCTTTAGGATCTAAAATGGTGGACTGTGACATCGTCATAGTCCCCCTATCAGAGGACTGTGACGTCATGACATCATCCAAACACATGACAACATGGAGCTAGACGACGATGTCACCATAAACATGCAGTGATGACCTCATGACAGAGTTTAGCAGGTAGAGTGAACTGAATGAATGAAACCACAGTGACCTCACTCTGTGTGTGTGCACGTGTGTGTGTGCGTGTGCGTGTGCGTGTGTGTGTGTGTGTGCGTGTGTGTGTCTGTGTGTGTGTGTGTGTGTGTGTGTGTGTGTGCGTGTGTGTGTGTGTGTCTGTGTGTGTGTGCGTGTGTGCGTGTGTGTGCGTGTGTGCGTGTGTGTGTGTGTGTCTGTGTGTGTGTGCGTGTGTGTGTGTGTGTGCGTGTGTGTCTGTGTGTGTGTGTGTGTGTGTGTGTGTGCGTGTGTGTGTGTGTGTGTGTGTGCGTGTGTGTGCGTGTGTGTGTGTGTGTGCGTGTGTGTGTGTGTGTCTGTGTGTGTGTGCGTGTGTGTGTGTGTGTGCGTGTGTGTGTGTGTCTGTGTGTGTGTGTGTGTGTGTGTGTGCGTGTGTGTGTGTGTGTGTGTGTGTGCGTGTGTGTTAGTGATATTTTTACATTTGTAGCTGCGTCGTTCAGATTTTTGAATAAAGTTTGATTGAACGAAGACGTGTTGTGTGTCCTGATGTTTGTAAGATAAAGTGTCAGGTACCAGTACAAAGTAAAAGTACTCATACCTCACAGTGGAAATACTCCACTACAAGTACAAGTACTGCATTCAAAACCTTAAAAGTACTGTCAGCAAAATGAACTACAAGTGTTTACTATTAAATCTGACTGATCTAAATCTAAACTGTAATCTGAAAAGTAACTAGTAACTAAAGCTGTCAGATGTAGTGAGTACAAGTGTAAAGGTGTATAAAATGGGAATACTCGAGTAAATCACCTCGACTTTGTTCTGTTACAGTACTTGAGTAAAAGTACTTAGTTACTTTCCAGGTTACACACGCTGATAAATGATAATGTAGTGAAGTGTTTTGTAATCATCTCAGTTACACAAAGAACTGTTTCCACTGATGGGATGTAACTAAGTACTTTTACTCAAGTACTGGACTTAAATACATCTTTGAGGTACTTCCACTCCACTACATGTTGTGGTGTCGACCTGTAGTATAAAGTATATACATGTAAATATATGTATCATTCAGTTGTACTTGTACTTTTCATACTTAAGTACATTTAACATCAGATACTTTAAGACTTTTACTCGAGTACTGTCCACACGGGGACGTCCCTGTTCAGATGGAGGAAACAGCGCCCCCTCTGCTCCGCTGCGGTCTCGCGGTGGCCGGAGGCGGTACTGCAGGCGGAAGTGCTGCACCTGTTGCAGCGGTGACGCCTCTCGTCAGTAACTTCTCCACCCAGCGACCTGCTGCACCTGAAGCCCATCACCTGCGGAGCTCGTGGACAGGGCCGCAGTGTTTTGCCGCCGTGAGGAGCAGAGCAGGACTTCATGGACAAACTGAAGAAGGTGCTGAGCGGCCAGGATGACGCGAGCGCGGACGGAGGAGGGATACTGGAGGTAACGCAGCTAACTGTTGTTAGCATGTTAGCTTCTGTCTGTCGCTGCTTCATGAGCTCAGCTGTTTAAAACAACAACCGGCACAAACTGTGACTTCACACGTCGTGTTGTTCAGTTACTGCAGGAAAAGTACTCACACAGCACTTTAAGTACTCCGTTACAAGTAAATATCCTGCAGACTACTTCTCAGTGAGAGTACTGTTACACCTGGGCTGACTGCAGCCTCACTTTATATCACTACTGTAACATGGAGCTCACTGTTGTTTCATGTCAGTCAGTCATCAGTTCACTGCTGTCACATCCTGGAGTCTGAGCGAAACCTGGCAGGTCAATATTTCTTTTAGCCTGAAGCATCCGGCTGCTCAGCCGCTCACAGCGATGGGACGCTTGCATTAGTTATTATTATTAAATTATGAGACAAGAAGTCAAGTTATGAGACAAGAAGTCAAGTTATGAGACAAAAAGTCAAAATTATGAGACAAAAAGTCAGAATTATGGGACAAAAAGTCAAATTATGAGACAAAAAGTCAAGTTATGGGACAAAAAGTCAAGTTATGAGACAAAAAGTCAAGTTATGGGACAAAAAGTCAAATTATGAGACAAAAAGTCAAAATTATGAGACAAAAAGTCAAGTTATGGGACAAAAAGTCAAGTTATGAGACAAAAAGTCAAGTTATGGGACAAAAAGTCAAATTATGAGACAAAAAGTCAAAATTATGAGACAAAAAGTCAAGTTATGGGACAAAAAGTCAGAATTATGAGACAAAAAGTCAAATTATGAGACAAAAAGTCAAGTTATGGGACAAAAAGTCAAGTTATGAGACAAAAAGTCAAGTTATGGGACAAAAAGTCAAATTATGAGACAAAAAGTCAAAATTATGAGACAAAAAGTCAAGTTATGGGACAAAAAGTCAGAATTATGAGACAAAAAGTCAAAGTTATGAGACAAGAAGTCAAGTTATGAGACAAAAAGTCAAGTTATGAGACAAAAAGTCAAAGTTATGAGACAAAAAGTCAAGTTATGAGACAAAAAGTCAGAATTATGAGACAAAAAGTCAAGTTATGGGACAAAAAGTCAAGTTATGAGACAAAAAGTCAAGTTATGGGACAAAAAGTCAAATTATGAGACAAAAAGTCAAGTTATGAGACAAAAAGTCAAATTATGAGACAAAAAGTCAGAATTATGAGACAAAAAGTCAAGTTATGGGACAAAAAGTCAAGTTATGAGACAAAAAGTCAAGTTATGGGACAAAAAGTCAAATTATGAGACAAAAAGTCAAAATTATGAGACAAAAAGTCAAGTTATGGGACAAAAAGTCAGAATTATGAGACAAAAAGTCAGAATTATGAGACAAAAAGTCAAGTTATGGGACAAAAAGTCAAATTATGAGACAAAAAGTAAAAATTATGAGACAAAAAGTCAAGTTATGGGACAAAAAGTCAAGTTATGAGACAAAAAGTCAAGTTATGGGACAAAAAGTCAAATTATGAGACAAAAAGTCAGAATTATGAGACAAAAAGTCAAGTTATGGGACAAAAAGTCAGAATTATGAGACAAAAAGTCAAGTTATGGGACAAAAAGTCAAATTATGAGACAAAAAGTAAAAATTATGAGACAAAAAGTCAAGTTATGGGACAAAAAGTCAAGTTATGAGACAAAAAGTCAAGTTATGGGACAAAAAGTCAAAGTTATGAGACAAAAAGTCAAATTATGAGACAAAAAGTCAGAATTATGAGACAAAAAGTCAAGTTATGAGACAAAAAGTCAAAGTTATGAGACAAAAAGTCAAATTATGAGACAAAAAGTCAAGTTATGAGACAAAAAGTCAAAGTTATGAGACAAAAAGTCAAATTATGAGACAAAAAGTCAGAATTATGAGACAAAAAGTCAAGTTATGGGACAAAAAGTCAAGTTATGAGACAAAAAGTCAAGTTATGGGACAAAAAGTCAAATTATGAGACAAAAAGTCAAAATTATGAGACAAAAAGTCAGAATTATGAGACAAAAAGTCAGAATTATGAGACAAAAAGTCAAGTTATGGGACAAAAAGTCAGAATTATGAGACAAAAAGTCAAGTTATGGGACAAAAAGTCAAATTATGAGACAAAAAGTCAAAATTATGAGACAAAAAGTCAAGTTATGAGACAAAAAGTCAAAGTTATGAGACAAAAAGTCAAATTATGAGACAAAAAGTCAGAATTATGAGACAAAAAGTCAAGTTATGGGACAAAAAGTCAAGTTATGAGACAAAAAGTCAAGTTATGGGACAAAAAGTCAAATTATGAGACAAAAAGTCAAAATTATGAGACAAAAAGTCAGAATTATGAGACAAAAAGTCAGAATTATGAGACAAAAAGTCAAGTTATGGGACAAAAAGTCAGAATTATGAGACAAAAAGTCAAGTTATGGGACAAAAAGTCAAATTATGAGACAAAAAGTCAAAATTATGAGACAAAAAGTCAAGTTATGAGACAAAAAGTCAAAGTTATGAGACAAAAAGTCAAATTATGAGACAAAAAGTCAAAGTTATGAGACAAAAAGTCAAATTATGAGACAAAAAGTCAAAATTATGAGACAAAAAGTCAAATTATGAGACAAAAAGTCAAGTTATGAGACAAAAAGTCAAAGTTATGAGACAAAAAGTCAAGTTATGAGACAAAAAGTCAAAGTTATGAGACAAAAAGTCAAATTATGAGACAAAAAGTCAGAATTATGAGACAAAAAGTCAAGTTATGGGACAAAAAGTCAAGTTATGAGACAAAAAGTCAAGTTATGGGACAAAAAGTCAAATTATGAGACAAAAAGTCAAAATTATGAGACAAAAAGTCAGAATTATGAGACAAAAAGTCAAGTTATGGGACAAAAAGTCAGAATTATGAGACAAAAAGTCAAGTTATGGGACAAAAAGTCAAATTATGAGACAAAAAGTCAAAATTATGAGACAAAAAGTCAAGTTATGAGACAAAAAGTCAAAGTTATGAGACAAAAAGTCAAATTATGAGACAAAAAGTCAAAATTATGAGACAAAAAGTCAAGTTATGAGACAAAAAGTCAGAATTATGAGACAAAAAGTCAAAGTTATGAGACAAAAAGTCAAAGTTATGAGACAAAAAGTCAAAGTTATGAGACAAAAAGTCAGAATTATGAGACAAAAAGTCAAGTTATGAGACAAAAAGTAAAAATTATGAGACAAAAAGTCAAAGTTATGAGACAAAAAGTCAAAGTTATGAGACAAAAAGTCAGAATTATGAGACAAAAAGTCAAGTTATGAGACAAAAAGTCAAAGTTATGAGACAAAAAGTCAAGTTATGAGACAAAAAGTCAAGTTATGAGACAAAAAGTCAAGTTATGAGACAAAAAGTCAGAATTATGAGACAAAAAGTCAAGTTATGAGACAAAAAGTCAGAATTATGAGACAAAAAGTCAAGTTATGAGACAAAAAGTCAAAGTTATGAGACAAAAAGTCAAGTTATGAGACAAAAAGTCAAAGTTATGAGACAAAAAGTCAGAATTATGAGACAAAAAGTCAAAGTTATGAGACAAAAAGTCAAAGTTATGAGACAAAAAGTCAAAGTTATGAGACAAAAAGTCAGAATTATGAGACAAAAAGTCAAGTTATGAGACAAAAAGTCAAAGTTATGAGACAAAAAGTCAAGTTATGAGACAAAAAGTCAAGTTATGAGACAAAAAGTCAAGTTATGAGACAAAAAGTAAAAATTATGAGACAAAAAGTCAAAGTTATGAGACAAAAAGTCAAGTTATGAGACAAAAAGTAAAAATTATGAGACAAAAAGTCAAAGTTATGAGACAAAAAGTCAGAATTATGAGACAAAAAGTCAAGTTATGAGACAAAAAGTCAAAGTTATGAGACAAAAAGTCAAGTTATGAGACAAAAATTAAAATTATGAGACAAAAAGTCAAATTATGAGACAAAAAGTCAAGTTATGAGACAAGAAGTCAAGTTATGAGACAAAAATTAAAATTATGAGACAAAAAGTCAAATTATGAGACAAAAAGTCAAGTTATGAGACAAGAAGTCAAGTTATGGGACAAAAAGTCAAATTATGAGACAAAAAGTCAAATTATGAGACAAAAAGTCAAGTTATGAGACAAGAAGTCAAGTTATGGGACAAAAAGTCAAGTTATGAGACAAAAAGTCAGAATTATGAGACAAAAAGTCAAGTTATGAGACAAAAAGTCAAATTATTATCATCAGTCTTTAAAGTGAACATGAACTTGATGATGTCGTCGCTGCAGAGAGCCAATCAGGCGTCGACACTGGCCTGGGGGACGAGGATGAAGGGCTTCGTCATCTGCTTCGTTCTGGGCGTCGTCTGCTCCATCCTGGTGAGTTCCCATGGTAACAGCCTGTCTGTCTGACTGTTTGTATGGTAACAGCCTGTCTGTCTGTCTGTCTCCATGGTAACCACCTGTCTCCGTGTCAGGGTACCTGTATGCTGTGGATTCCAGGTGTCGGTCTCGCTGTGTTCGCTGTCCTCTACAGTGTGGGAAACATCTGCGCTCTGGCCAGGTAACAACCAGAACCAAACCAGAACCAAACCAGAACCAAGCCAGGTGTGAACTGGTCCAATGAGTTCCAAACCACGCAGACACAGACGGAGCTGAACCCGGTCGAACGGGGTCATTAGAAACCTCCTAATACTGGTCCTCCTTGAGTTAAGTGAGGGACTACATTACCCATCATCCCTCGGGGCCTGTGTTCAGCTCTGTGTGGACTGCTTGGTGGCCCTCTAGTGGTGGCAGTGATGATCACACTCTGCAGTAACTGATGATTCTCAGCTCACCTTCAGCCTCGTTAACGTCTGAATGATTTCAGCACCATGTTCCTGATCGGTCCGTGTCGGCAGCTGAAGACCATGTGTGCTAAAGAGCGAGCGTTCGCCACCGCCATCATGCTGGTGAGCGCCAACGCCTGTAACAGATTACATCTCACCGCTCTGATACTGTCTGACACTGTCTGTGTGTGTCTGCAGGTGTGTCTGGTGTTGACGCTGTGTGCAGCCTTCTGGGTGAGACACACGCACACACACACACACACACACACACACACTCACACACACACACACACACACACACTCACGCACACACACACACACACACACACACACGTTTTAAAGGCCATTTTGTGAGTTTTTGGTTTTAACGTCTTTGTTTGTCTCTGCAGTGGAAGAATAACGGTCTCGCTCTGCTGTTCTGTGTCCTTCAGTTTCTGGCGTTCACCTGGTATAATACACACACACACACACACACACACATACACACAAACACACGCACACACACACACACACACATATTGAATATCTGTCTGATTGTTGTTGTTCATCACAGGTACGGCCTGTCATACATCCCCTTTGCCAGGTAACACACACACACACACGCACACACACATAGAGCTAATCATTTAGCACCGAATGCTAACTGTTTAGCACCGAATGCTAACTGTTTAGCACCGTAAACCGTCAACCTAAGATGTCTGACAGTTTTTAATCCCCCCTCTTGGTCTTTCAGGGACGCCGTCATGAAATTATTCTCAATGTGCGTCTAAACATCTCTGTCCGACCAATCAGGACGCAGCGAGGTGTGTATCCAACGTCCAATCAGCAGCGAGCAGCTTCTCCTGGGGAACTCTTGAACTGATCGAGGCCTTAAACATTTCTGCTGGTTTCCATGGAGACCAGTTAACACTACCTGTACAGTCCTTGTTGTCGTAGTCGTAGCCACTGTTAGCTGTTAGCTGTTAGCTGTTAGCTGTTAACTGTTAGCATGTCTGTCCTTCCAATGCCGAATCTTAATTTTTATATTTTAAAGCAGCTGCAGGGTCGTATTCTGAGTTAAGAACAAACGACAGCCTTTCTTTAACGATTTGAACCAAAATAATCTGAAGATGAAATGAAAATGCCTTTTTTACCCGTTTACATCACACGTTGGTATTTTTATATCAGAATCCAGTCGTGTTTTCTTCCTGAGCTCAGACTTCAGGTCAGAAAGACGCCACAGCAGCAGGTGTCATGTTTTAATCGCTCACCTCTCCGTGACACATCAACTCTTATTTTCAGGTGATTAAACACTAATAACAACACACTTATGAATATTATCTTCCGTTTCTGCCACGTCTGTTCTGCCGGGCGTCAGTACCTTTCACACACTGGACCTTTAAAGTCCGGCAGAGCTTCAGGAGTGCAGCGGTGAATCAGCGATACGCTGAGAGACGTCACGCTCACAGAGCAACGTTACAGGACAGAGATCAGATGTTCACACACGTCACCAGGATCAGAACCACTGAGGTCGTGTCCTCGCTGCGTTTTCTGGGTCTTTGATGTCTTCATATATTTATTTAGTAACACTTTATAATATCTGTCGTATCGTTAAAATAAACAATTATATGTGATAATGACATTTCTTTATAAACTGTTTATTAGCAGCTGTTCATAACACTTTGTAACTGTTAACTTAACGTTTTAACCTTCACAGCTGATTAATGAACCATCTCATTGTTTAACGGTGAAATCACCGAAGTAAATCTAATTAACTGTCATTAATCTTTGATGGTTATTATAAAGTGTTACTCACGTCAGTACGTTCTTTTAACGAAGAAATAAGTTTAATACATTTCAGTCAAAATTGGCCAAATTTGTTACTTTTCTTCTGTCAGAGTCCAAACGATCATCAGTCCCGTCAGGATGCACAGATTTAACTTCTACTTCCTGATTTTTAAAGTGAAAAATGGATCATTTCAAAATAATCAGTTGGACTCATCTTCAGCTGTGAATTAAAATAGGAGTGAACGTCTGTGACCACAAAGAACGACCAGACTCAACATGTGCAGCAGATTATTCACGAGATCAACATTAGATTAATTTATATGACGCTTAAAAACTGCTTTTGTTGTCTCTAAATGTTTTGTTACAACTTTACATTACATTTTCTGTGCCGGACGGAGACGGACCGACTGGCCGGTTTTGACTCCACAGAACCAGCTGCAGCGTCTCCAGTGTCCTTAAAGATATCCAGCTGTGTGACTCGGACTGTCGGCTGTTTGTTTTATTCACATGATGTTATAATACGGTTATAATGAACACAATATCAATATTTAATTTGTTTATATGAGGCTTAAAAGGCCTTTTAATGTCTGTAACGTTCACGCTGCTTCTAGTGAGAATCAATCACCAGAATAAATGTTTTGTTTCAACGTTACGTTTTCTGTCTTAAAATAGCTGTGTCGGTATAAAGGAGCCGGTTCTGACTCCACAGAACCAGCTGCAGCGTCTCCAGGTGTCCTTAGAAATATCCTCCTGATGACGTGACGTCTGCTGGATCAGAACTAATCCATCATGACTCTTTGATTTGTAACATATTGATATCTGAGCATATTGTGATTGATGGTGCAGCCCGGGTGTATTCATAAAAATATAACGAGGGACCGAGCTCGTCCTCGTTCTCACCGTCCGGTCCAAACGATGTCAGCAGAACCATTTCGCTGAGCTGAACTCAGAGTTAAACATTTCCTGTGTTGTATCATGAATCTGTGATCTGTTCTCGTTGTGTCGACACTGTTTTAATAAATCTGTTGGTCTGTTTAAGAAGCGACCTGTTTCCTCCGCCTGTCTGGACGCATGTTGATGTCTTCTCTTTAATCTGTAATGTGTCTCGTCCGTCTGTGTGTGTTTTCTGATGTTTACCTTCCTCCCTCGTCTTCTTCACACCTGTTAAGTCTGTAAATCTCTGTAATCTCCGCCCGCCGCTGCCTGCTGATTAAAACACACACACACAATCAAACACACACTTAAGCACACAGTCCGGGTGTCGTGTGTCGGAGCTCTCAGACGTTCTCCGTTTGGATCTGACCTATTCTCCATTACATGCTGATCTGAACAGCTGATGGTGTTTTTCTTCAGCAGCGTCACATGACATTTAAACCTCCAGCAGGACCACTCATACTTGTTCTACCCTGGTGTGGTTCAGACAGGTTGAACGGTGGCACAATGTTTTTTACTGCCACATATCCTCCAACCAGGCGACGTTATCGTCTCGTGTCCCCGTCCACACAAATGTTTTCTCTTTGGAGACAAACTTTCAGATACATCTCCTCCACATTATTTTCAAAGTGTCTGAAAACGACCGTGTGTCGGTGAACAAACATCAGAGCTCAAATCGTTCATCCATCTTCTTCACACCAACTGACGGTGACTCAAATATCCAGCGTCCTCGTCCACAACGAAACATGAAGCGTTTGGGAGGAAGACATTTTCATTTATATCCAGTCTGGAGATTAAAACCTGAGTGAAGTTAAAATCTTTGTGTTTCTAAATTAAAACGCGACATTGTCCAGATTTCCCCTCCTGAACAGCCTCAGGTGTTCTTCACATTAAACTGAACAAACAGCTTTTTTCCCCAATTTTTTCTTATTCAAAGTTCAGTTTTTCTTTTCTAAAAGAACGTTTGATTAATTCTTAGTGTTTTGCAAGTTTCTCTCTGTGGAGACGTCTTTTAAAAAACTACAGTTTTGTTTTTTTGCACCAAAATGTGATTTCAGTGTTTGTATTTATCTGCTCTGGTGTTTCTAAAAATTGATCCAAAGAAAATAATTTACATGTTTCGTTTAATGAATCATTGACTCGTTAATCAGAGTGCTGATATTTTCCTTGTGTTGTGATCGTCATCACGGGCCGATGAAGCCTCAGAGAAATTAAATCTGAGTGGTCGAGCGAGGTAGTGTGTGTGTGTGTGTGTGTGTGTGTGTGTGTGTGATGGAGAGAGAGAGTGGTCGAGCGAGCTACAGTCAGACTGATATCCTCTGATTGTTTGTGATGTGTTCAGTTGGAGGCTGAGCAGCTTCACATTACAAACCTGAAGTCAGTCCACTCTTTAATTAAGTCATTAATATTATTATTATTAATATTATTATTAACAGTTGTTTTGATTAACACGTGTTTTGTTTCTGGATTATTTCACCTCGTCAGCTCAGAGTCGTGTGTCACAGGTAAGTCCAGGAGCTTTACTCCTTTTAAAATGAAGGTGATCAAATGTTAAAAGTTAAATGTGATGTTTGAAACATGTTTTTATTGAATATTGTTTTTAATTTTATTGTATTTTATTAATCACCTGATCGCGTCTCCTCACGTCAGTTCAGCGTTTCCTTTTAACTCATCCACAGAGATTAAAATCCTCCGCTCCTCCAGCCGATCATCATTAAGTCATTATTTAATTAAAATAGACGCAGTATGTTCATTTATTTATAGTTAGAAAAACACCAAAATAAAAGTTATAATTTAGGCCTCAGATTTATTTAATTCTGAATGATAATAAAGGTTTTAATGATTTAAAGTTCTTTGATGTTTAAACCTGAAATGTTCTGGAGCAACACGTACATCCTGTCGTTCCTCCACATTAATATTATACATGATTTTCTATTTAAATACAATATTGATCAAATAAAAAAAAAAAAGATTTAAATAATGTTTTTGTATAAATTATAGGACTCTTGTTAAGTGGTTGTATTTACTCATCCATAATATAAATGTATAAATGATGTCATATTATTGTTTCTATTAAGTTTTAATAATTTATCATATTGATTGTAGGACATACAAATAGAGCACAAAACGGGCTAAAAAAGGTCAAAATGTACATTTAATTAGTTTTTTCAGTGCAGAAAACAAAAAATAATGAATCCTAATAAATAAATAAATAAATGTCTTCTTATAATGAAACTGTATTAAATGTAGCTTTGGACATGAAGGGAGAGTCGAGATGTAAGTGCTGGAATGAAACTGGAGCCGGTGAAACACAAATAAACAGATGGACTGAATCTAACAGCCTGTCTGGTGAGTTCAGGGTCCAAAATGTTTTCTGTATTTTCTGTGAAATGGTTTCAACTGAAGGTGACAGATCTGAGAGTTCAGCTTCTCTTCTGGAGTCACAGGCTCAGATTGTTTTGGCCGAGTTTACATCAAACTCAGAAATATGATTTAAATTTAGGTGGAATCAATTTTACAAAGACTGAAAGAAGCATTTTGAGGAAATGACGCACAAGATAAAATATATAAATGCAGAGGTATACAGTCTGACATCGTGGTGAAAATAATGTATATTTAGTCGAAATAAGAGGAAAAAGTTTAACACATTTAAGGTACGTACGGTCAGATGAGTCCTCAGGGTCTGTTACATGTTGAACAACTCAACACATCCGTGATGAATGAATTCAGTCAGTCAGAGACGTCGGTGGAACAATGAGTGAACATTAAATTAAAGTTGTCAAATGTATCAATATATTGTAGTTTATCAATCACTATCAATCTATCACTTGTTTTTTATACTGGTCATGTTTTCTGTTTCATGATTGATTGATTTTATTTATGGATATAAGAGAGAACATGAAGAGTTTCCAACATGTCATTAAACAGACACACATAACATTTATTATACAGACAGTAACATAATGGGCAATATTATTTATAGACAATAACATTTATAGATAATAACATTATAGGCAATATTATTTATAGACAATATTTATAGACAGTAACAACAGTTATAGACAATAAAATAACATTATAGACAATAACATTTATAGACAGTAAAATAACATTTATAGATAATAACATTTATAGACTAATATAACATTTATAGACAATAACATTTATAGACAGTAAAATAACATTTATAGATAATAACATTTATAGACTAATATAACATTTATAGACAATAACATTTATAGACAATAAAATGACATTTATAGACTATAACATTTATAGACTAATATAACATTTATAGACAATAACATTTATAGACAATAACATTTATAGACAATAAAATAACATTTATAGACTAATATAACATTTATAGACAATAAAATAACATTTATAGACTAATATAACATTTATAGACAATGACATTTATAGACAATAAAATAACATTTATAGACTATAACATTTATAGACTAATATAACATTTATAGACAATAACATTTATAGACTAATATAACATTTATAGACAATAACATTATAGACAATAAAATAACATTTATAGACAATAAAATGACATTTATAGACTATAACATTTATAGACTAATATAACATTTATAGACAATAACATTTATAGACAATAAAATAACATTTATAGACTATAACATTTATAGACTAATATAACATTTATAGACAATAACATTTATAGACTATAACAACATTTGTGACTAAAAGTTAACATATTAGGACAGGGACTGAAGTTTCATGCTTATAGATAAATCAATAAGCATGAAACTTCAGTCCCCGTCCTAATATGTTAACTTTTAGTCACAATCATTACATCATTAAAGCATTTCACATATAAAAACATGATAAAAAAGTATGATATACTCTCATGACCTGCCTGTTGTTATCTAGTCCAGAACATGGCCTCTAAACCCCCTCAGGATTCTGATGCTGAATGGAAGGCTAAAGTTTCCTGGTATTGGTGGCTTCAGGTAGCTCACAGTTCACTTATTAATACAGAAAACATAAAACCAAACGTTTCCTTCGAAGGCTTCAAGAAATGCTGTTGAGAAATTCAGCCTTCTTTCATGCAAAAATGAAGGTAGTGGATGAGTATCCAACAGTGGTCCTTTTTATTTCAGTGTATTTAAGTGTCTGTGACCTGTGCTCTGGCTCTGCACCAGACTCTGGGTGTTTATTCCTCCAGGTCTGGCTCTGCACCAGACTCTGGGTGTTTATTCCTCCAGGTCTGGCTCTGCACCAGACTCGGGGTGTTTATTCCTCCAGGTCTGGCTCTGCACCAGACTCGGGGTGTTTATTCCTCCAGGTCTGGCTCTGCACCAGACTCTGGGGTAAATAACAATAACAATATCTGTGTCCAGATGAAGGTGGAGGGGTTACAGGAGGACGCGGAGTCTGCTTCTCTGTCCTCAGTGGACCGGACTGCCACAGTGGTTCGTACCAGCGGGGCGGCGGTGTGCAGCCCTGGCTCGGCTGAGCGATGCATGTCCCGGCTGCTGAGCGCGGTGGAGAGCGAGTTGCAGGCCGGCCGCGAGAAGGGCGACCCGACGGAGAAGGAGCTGAGGGTGACACTGGAGGACGCCGAGCTGTGGAGGAAGTTCGAGCACATCACCAACGAGATGATCGTCACCAAGAACGGACGGTAACCATGTAGTATCAATCAAAACATCCACCTCTGAACATATTTCTCAAAATGTGAGACTGTTCCTTTAAGGTCAGAGAATCCTCTTACGTCAGCGTTCATGTTGTGCCGTTCGCGAACAAACTTTTTGGGGTGATGACTTGAACTGAATCACCTCCTGAAAGTAGCACGTTGGTTAAATTGGACTTTTCATTGAACCATTAAATAATAAAGATTTTACTTGGGTCGATGGTCACCGTGTCAGATCAGGTGGTTATAGAGTCGTACATTCTTGACGTGACTCGTCTGAAAGACATGTCCGACTACAGGCTGCCATCTTTTGGAAACTTTAGACTCTGTCAAGAGTTTAGATGTTGACGGTGTGTGTTCGGTCCAGGTTGAAGTGGTTGAAGGATTTTGTTTTCTCCACCTGACAAAGCTTTGAAACAACAGTTGGACCATCATGAACATAAACACAGAAAATATAAATGAATAGTTGAATAATTAAAGATTATCTTTTAAATTTGGACAGAGTTTTGTTGGGAGCTCGTTCATGACTCCAGAGCTTCCTCTCAGTGAAGTGAATCATACTTTATATGATGATGATAAAAACATCATGTCCTCTGAATCTTCATCTCCCGTCGAGTCTTTTACACGAACGTCTTTTCAGCCTATTGAATATTTTCTCTCAGAAATCCCCCGAGTGTTCGTCTCTGTGACTCTGTGTCTGTGTTTGGAGCTGACTCCAGATCAGCGCTCCTGTTAACCGGGGTTATTCATTAGTCTCGATAGCAGCCGTCAGTGTCGCCCGTGTGTGTTTTTTTCCCGAGCCGAGGCGTGTTGACCAGTCGCGCCCTGCGGTGGGAAAACACTCCATTTACACCTGCAGAACGCCACTTCAACTGCTATTACTGCTGGAGAGCCGCCTGTTTGTCTGAACGTGGCGTTAGACGCATGAAAACTTCCAGAGGATGGAACTAGAATATTTTAACCAAAGATACTTGTACTTTACTTGAATATTTCGATTTTCTGATACTTTCTACTTCTACTGCACCAAACCTCAGAGGGAAATAATGGACTTTTAACTTTGCACATCAAGATTATACATGAAAAACTTTTGAAATATGAAACATTATAAAAGAAAGAAAAGAGTTTAAATGATTTCTAAATACTCAGTAAATGAAAACACATCAGAAAACATCCCCCAAGATGAGAATGTCTATCATCACATAGTTTAAAGTTTATAAATATAAGTTTGTGATGTTATTTTTCAGCCTTTTTGGGTGATTGTTGTTGCGAAAGATGGCCTTGTTAAATAAAGTTGTACTAAATTGAATGGACTCAGAGGTGGACATATGACACACGTGAATATAAGTCCTGATTTCTAGCTTCAGTTTTAAGTCTAACAAAACAAATGTTTCCAGTCAGTAATCAATACAGTGAAGAGAGATTTCTCTGTAGAGATCATCTGCAGGAAGAACTCAAACATGTCTGTTTAATAAAGAATGAGTCATTTGGATCAAACCCATCAGGATATTTGTAATTTAAAGATATATTATAAAAAGGAATTCTTCATTAAAATGTGTGAAAACGACTCGACCTGTTCAACATGTTGTTGAGTTGTGTTCTCACATCATCACAAATGTTTCTGACAAAGTTCAGACAGAGAATCCACAAGTTTCCTCAAAGTTTCATCTGGTCGTCTGTCACTGTAACTCTGTAAGAGAAGAAGGAAGTCTGAGAACGAGACCAAACATAACGAGAAGAAAACTTTAAAACTTCACTTTGGTCAGCCTCTGACTGAGCTCAGCACTCAGCAGAGACTCTGGTTCTGGTTCTGGTTCTGGTTCTCTCTCTCCTCTCTGTAATGTTACGTTCATGAAGTAAAGTCCATTTCCCCTCCAGCTCCAGTCAGCAGGCAACAGTACAGAACAGAACCACCCGACAATGGAGGTCACCTCCAGATCACTGCTGCAGTCAGGTTGATCAACAGGAGTGAGGATAAATCCACTTTTTAATCCCACAAGTTACAAAGTAATCTCTGAGCTCTCCTCCCATCGGTAAACGACTCCGGATCAGAATCTGATGAGACTCCAGGTGTTCATTCCTCCAGCAGGTCTGGATCTGTAAACGTCTGATAGAGCGCCACCAAGCATCAGAAAGTATATATTGTGTGTTTAAATCCAAAAATTCCACTTCTCTGATGGTTTCTGATGTATTTTTTTGTTTGTAGTTGTTTTTATTGATGTTTTTTAGTTTTACTTGTAAAGTTTTAGATCCTTAAATATAAAAACGTGCTTGAGTTCAAAATGTAGACTGTGAAGGACGAACACCTTTATAGTTGCAATCTTTATTCACCTGCAGTCTTTTCTTCATTTTATGACTTTTTACAAAAATAACGTTTAAAATTAGGTGAAGAAGTGGAGGCAGTTTGTTGAGTTTGAAACAACAAAACAGATTTAAATTTTAATAAAGATTAAAATACTAAAACCTAAACAAAAAGAGTCTAGGTGCTGTATCAAAGTCAACTGGACTTGTTTCAGTTTGTTGAAGACGTTTCACGTCTCATCCAAGAGGCTTCTTCACTTCTAACTAACTGGAGGAGCTGCAGAGTTTTAACTCTGTGTGGGAGTGTCCTTATAGGGCGTGGGAGTGTCATTACATAGTGTGGGAGTGTCCTTACGGGGTATGGGAGTGTCCTTACAGGGCGTGGGAGTGTCATTACATAGTGTGGGAGTGTCCTTACGGGGTATGGGAGTGTCCTTACAGGGCGTGGGAGTGTCATTACATAGTATGGGAGTGTCATTACATAGTGTGGGAGTGTCCTTACAGGGCGTGGGAGTGTCATTACATAGTGTGGGAGTGTCATTACATAGTGTGGGAGTGTCCTTACGGGGTATGGGAGTGTCCTTACAGGGCGTGGGAGTGTCATTACATAGTGTGGGAGTGTCCTTACATCATATGGGAGTGTCTTTACATGATGTGGGCGTATCCTTACGGGGTGTGGGAGTGTCCTTGTAGAGTGTGGGAATGTCCTTACAGAGTGTGGGAATGTCCTTACAGAGTGTGGGAGTGTCCTTGCAGAGTTGTTAAGGACACGTGTGTGTGTCCATGTGGGTTGCTAGCACCAGGTGAGCCCAGGTGTGAATGGTTGTCTGGGCAGAGAACTCAGTACAGTAGGTGGGTGATCAGTGATGTCTTAGGCCTCCTCCTCCGTTCAGAGACGGTCGTTCCACTTTGACATAGATGGATTCTTTCACTCCTCTTTCAAACCATCTGTCTTCTCTGGACAAGATGTTTGTCTCCTTCAGATGTAAGTGGACAGCAGAGTCTGGACCTGAGGATTAAAAGATCATCACTAATTAAATTACTAATTAAAAGATATAAGTATTGTTTTTGCACACGACACTCTGCAAACATCTTTTGTGTTGTTGAAAGTAGGATTTAGAGACCGTGAGATGTAGAAAATACATGTACATTTAATATCACAATATTGATATTTACTTTAATATACTGGAGATTGATTTGATTTATAAATGTTAAGCAGATAAAATAACCAGATAAGAAGAGAGTCTGTTTCAGGCCGATCACGTGAATGAACTCGAGTTTCTCCAGCAGGTTGTTGTGACCAGAGACACAAACAGGTGTAAATGTTAAAAGGTTTTAAAAGTTTGAGAATATTTGTAACATTTTCTGAAATTAAATAGGTTTTCATACATGAATGATGTTTTTCATGTACTTGTATCGTCATCAGTCACTACTGATGTAGAAGCTTCTTACATCACAACGTGAAACAGTTAAAAATCAGAGAGGAAAAGGAGCAAAACAGAAACCAAACAATGAGTTTCATCTGCTGTCAGAAAACATTTGCCACAGTTTGAAAAGTGCAGTGAAATGAATATGAATCATGTTTATGTTTGATGTTCCTGCAGCCGAATGTTCCCGGTCCTGAAGGTCAGCGTGTCGGGTCTGGACCCCAGCTCCATGTACTCCTTCCTGCTGGACTTCGTTCCGGCCGACGGCTGCCGATGGAAGTTCGTGAACGGGGAGTGGGTGGCGGCCGGCCGGGCGGAGGGCCGCGGCGAGGGGCGGGGCCACGGCGGCATCTACATCCACCCTGACTCTCCGAACTTCGGAGCTCACTGGATGAAGGCGGCGGTGACGTTCAACAAAGTCAAACTCACCAACAAGGTGAACGGAGGAGGACAGGTGAGGCTCAACTTTAATCTCTTCTCGTGTTTCTCTTCTTTCTTTACTTTTCTTCTTCTTCTGTCCATTATCAGCCTCTCCATGTCAAGAGCGTCTCTCTCTCTCTCCTCCCCGTATTGTATTGGAGTGGGCGAGAGACTACCGCCTCTAATTAGCCACTTCAGCCCCTCTCCTCGCTCACTTCACCTGCTCGCCCCCTCGTAACCACGGGAACGGGATAAACAGCTCTTAATTGGCCGGCGGCAGTTTAATGCACTTCCTGTCGAGAGCCGTTCACCACTCAGAGAGGCCTTCACACACACACACACACACACACACACACACACACACACACACACACACACACACACACACACACACACACGTCCAGCACTACAAAATTGGCAATAATGTTGTTTATATTTACCCCATTATCCCTGTCCAAACACACACACACACACACACACACACACACACACACACACACACACACACACACACACACACACACACACACACACACACACACACACACACACTGCGGCGGGCAGTAATGCAGAGTTGGAACAGAGAGCTCGGCCATAATGAAATAATTGCTCAGCTTATTTGTACATTATGGTAATTATGTTTTTTACTGGGAAATTAATTTACCCATCATGCTTCAGATGGACGAGCGAGAGAGAGAGGTAAACTATATTCAAACACACACACTCCAGCTAATGTGGGCACTGCCAGGGTAAACACACACACACACACACACACACACACACACAGCGTGTCGGGGTCAGATGTGAAGCCAGCCTCTCAATCTGAATAGAAAACAGTTTGTTTTTGTGTGTCCGCCTGGAGAGCTCGGATTGGTTAATTGGGCCTCGTTAGTGAGGGGGAAGAGGAGGAGGAGGTGGAGGAGGTGGAGGAGGTGGAGGGGTTGATGGAGAGATGGACGGCAGATGGATAAAAGAGTGTTTGGGCCAAAAGACAAAGATGGCTCCACTCCATAAACTCTCCTGACTGACGGACAAAACCTACACCTGGACCTGCTGTTTGTTTTTCATTCATCAGAAGGACAAACCACTTGTCAAACTTTTACTTTCCAGTCCGGATCTCTTCAGACCGGACCGCTCCACATAGTCCTGATGGATACGAGGAGGTTCTGTTGACGTACTTTACTTGAGTATTAAGAGGCAGTTACAGATAAATACATTTTATCAAAAACTTCACAAACCAGCTTCCACCCTGAGCGACTGGGTCCAAACCTCCGGTACCAGGGACACACATCAGGTTCTATCAGGACGCGAGGGAACGCTGTGATTGGACAAAAAAACTAAATGTTAAAAGATACTTGTTTTAATTACCTTCAACAGCAGTCTGTTAATTTAGGTATGGATCAGTGAGACTGGTTTAAACAGGTGTGAACAGGTGTATAAACAGGTATGAACAGGTGTATAAACAGGTGTGAACAGGTGTATAAACAGGTATGAACAGGTGTGAACAGGTGTGAACGTGTATGAACAGGTGTGAACAGGTGTATAAACAGGTATGAACAGGTGTATAAACAGGTGTGAACAGGTGTATAAACAGGTGTGAACAGGTGTATAAACAGGTATGAACAGGTGTGAACAGGTGTGAACGTGTATGAACAGGTGTGAACAGGTGTATAAACAGGTATGAACAGGTGTGAACATGTTTATGAACAGGTGTGAACGTGTATGAACAGGTATGAACAGGTGTGAACAGGTGTATAAACAGATGTGAACAGGTGTATTAACAGGTGTGTGAACAGGTGTGTGAACATGTGTATAAACAGGTGTGAACAGGTGTATGAACATGTGTATAAACAGGTGTGAACAGGTGTATGAACAGGTATGAACAGGTGTGAACAGGTGTATTAACAGGTGTATTAACAGGTGTATAAACAGGTGTATGAACAGGTGTGAACAGGTGTATTAACAGGTGTGTGAACATGTGTATAAACAGGTGTGAACAGGTGTATGAACAGGTGTATGAACAGGTATGAACAGGTGTGAACATGTGTATGAACAGGTGTATGAACAGGTATGAACAGGTGTGAACAGGTGTATTAACAGGTGTATTAACAGGTGTATAAACAGGTGTATGAACAGGTGTGAACAGGTGTATTAACAGGTGTGTGAACATGTGTATAAACAGGTGTGAACAGGTGTATAAACAGGTGTGTGAACATGTGTATAAACAGGTGTGAACAGGTGTGTGAACAGGTGTATAAACAGGTGTATTAACAGGTGTGAACAGGTGTATAAACAGGTGTGTGAACAGGTGTATGAACAGGTGTGAACAGGTGTGAACAGGTGTGAACATGTGTATAAACAGGTGTGAACAGGTGTATGAACAGGTGTGAACAGGTGTATGAACAGGTGTGTGAACGTGTTTCTCTGTGTGTCCTCAGATCATGTTGAACTCTCTCCATAAGTACGAGCCTCAGCTCCACATCATGTGCGTCGGCTCTCGTCATCGTCTGGTTTCAAACGTCTCCTTCAAAGAGACTCAGTTCATCGCCGTCACGGCCTATCAGAACGAAGAGGTGCGCACACACACACACACACACACTCACACACACACACGCACACACACACACACACACACACACACTCACACACACACACAATATAAACGTGTAACGCTGGACTCTGTGCTGAAACAGTTTGTGATGTTCTGTGTGCAGATCACGGCTCTGAAGATCAAGTACAACCCGTTTGCTAAAGCCTTCCTGGACGCTAAAGAGAGGTTTGATCTCACGTCAGAGGATTTAAACTCTGTGCTTCTGTTCTTCTCTCACTGTCAACAGAGCTCAGGTTCAGCCGGTCCGTCTCTCAATACTGTCTGACTTCCTGTCTGTGGCTCTGAGCTCCTTTGGTTCCTACTGAAGACGTGAATCTTTAAAAACACCTCACAGATATTTAGTCACAGGCTGCTTTAATATCCTGACAGGGTAGATTACATTTGTGGAAAGTAACTAAGTTAGTTACATTCCGTCAGTGGAAACAGTTCTTTGTGTAATTGATGAGGAAAACACTTCACTACATTACCATCATGTATCAGCGTTTGTAACCTGGAAAGTAACTAGTAACTAAAGTAATCACATAAATGTAGTAGAGTGGAAGTATAAAGTAACAGAAAATGGAAATACTCAAGTAAAGTACAAGTATCTCGAGTACAGGACTCGAGTAAATCTACTTAGTTACATTCCATCACTGCCAGTTAAGGATCTGAGTTCTTCCTGTAGTTGTATCAGTCTTTGAGTGAACGAGAGCGATGTGTTGAGCAGTCAGGTGTCACTTAGCACCTAGCATTTCTCACCAGGACACCAGAGGAAGTTAGCATTAGCAGGTGATTAGAGAGTTATTATCAGCTGTCAGAGCTTCAGCGCCTCGCTCGCTTGGAGCGATGGTGTCAAGTGAGAGAGATACAGAAACCACACACACACACACACACACACACACACACACACACACACACACACACAGGTCTTGTCCTAATGGTGTTTGATTTATCCTCCTCAGGAACCCGGGCGGACGGAGCTTACCGGAGTCACTGGAGAGTCGAGCCGGGATTCAACCCTGTGAGTGAAGACGCTTCATCAGCTTCGATTCAACACGGAACTGAAACACATTTGATTTCATGTTTCATGTGCAGAAAACATCCACGTTTCAAATTCATGACAGGTTTATATGTAACGTTTAGATTGTGTAACATAAAATTATAAGTCTGTTGAAATATCAAAATATTCCTGCATTTTAACTTAGTTTAGTGTTTATAAACATTATTTTTATGTGTATGTGTGTTCTTTAAAGTGTTTTTATATATTCTGTATTTACTGTATGTTGAAGGAAAACCTTCAAAATGATTTAATTACAGTATTTAAATACAACAAAATGCTAAATTAGTTTTCATAATTATTTTTATGTTCTTGTCAGATTTCACATGTTTTAAGATGAAACTTCTTTGTCTATGTTAGAATCACAGGTTGTGTAGTTTAACATGTATAAAACATAAATAGATTGTATAGCAGCTGTTTCATGATTTAATATTGTAAACGTGTTTATTTTAACAGTTTGATTTGAAAAACTTTAGATGTTAAAATATTAACAGAACATGTGATCAGTGACACCTGGTGTCTCTCACAGCCTCAGTCAAACACAAAGTTCTGTGTTGACCAGAAGAAAAAATATAACTTTCTAAATTGTTTTTGTGTGTCAGTGCTGAATGATCCACATAATCAATGAGATCAATATTAGATCAATAGATGTAATGTTCCAACTGTGTGTGTGTGTGTGTGTGTGTGTGTGTGTGTGTGTGTGTGTGTGTGTGTGTCAGGTTGGTCGCTGTGCTCGGCCGGAGGAGGCGGAGCTTTTCCTTACGGCGGCAGCCTCCCACTGACATCACATCATCACCACGGTTACAAACACCACGGTTACCCGGGGCGACACACACCTTATCCCACCGCCTACCTGCCGCACCGCTCACACTCCTCAGGTGACTCTGTGTGTGTGTGTGTGTGTGTGTGTGTGTGTGTGTGTGTTACTTGCATATAATTTAGTATAAAAGTTTATATAATACTATAAATATATACTTCTGTGTTTCTGATATAATAGAAATATAAAGAATGAGGAAGTTTTTCTATAAAGTATTACAACAAAAAAGAAAATACATGTACTGGTACAAACACACACACACACACACAGATATATATATATATATAAATACATATATAATGAACATACATTTACAAACTATATCTACCTTCATGTATATAATACAAACATTAAACAAACATTTACTAACATTAATGTACAAATAAATATTTATGTACATTTATTTGCTTTTATTTAACCACATTCTCGTATGTTGATATACATTTATTTATTATTATTTATTACATACATACATATACAAACATTTAAGTACAAGTATAAACAAACCCTTTGGTACCATCAGTCACAGATATACGTAAGTGACAATATATCCAAACACCACAGTGTGTGTATGCACATTTACAAAAAACATTTCTATACACTTTATATACAAACATTAAAAAACATTTTATATGCTTTTATTTACAGTATGATGTACATTTATATATGTATATATATATATATATAAATATATATATATATACATATATATATATATATTTATATATAAATATATATACATATATATATATATTTATATATATACACACATATATACATTTACTGTATTTATACAAACATAAAAAACTATATGGAAAATGTATATACTATTTATATATATATATACATATTTCAATTAAAAAAAAAATATATATAAGTGTGCATGTGTGTTGTGTGTGTGTGTGTTGTGTGTGTTGTGTGTGTGTGTGTTGTGTGTGTGTGTTGTGTGTGGTGTGTGTGTGTGTGTGTGTGTGTGTGGTGTCAGTGTGTCTGTCTGAAGGAGTGCAGGTGCTGTCAGACGGATGGAGCAGCTCCTCTCCTCGTCCCGCCTCCTCCTCCTCTTCCTCGCTGTCCTCCTCCACCTCCCTCCCCCTGGCGAGCGGCGCTCCTTCCTCACAGCCTCCTCCTCCTCACAACTCCAGGTGAGGCCCCGCCCACAGCCTTATATGGTCACCCTCAGCCCCTATGAAACACACAGTATGTAAATGTGATGTGTGTGTGTGTGTTCAGTCAGTATCCCTGTCTGTGGACGGTTGGATGCAGCGAGCTAAGCCCCTCCCACTCACCATGCACCGCTCTCCACGGACCAATCAGCAGCGAGAGCCTCATGCAGCCGCCCAGTAATGGCCGAGTGGGCGGAGCTGGGTGGCCTCCTGGCCCCACCCACTCCTTCTGAGGAGGCATGTGATTGGTTGTTGTAAGTTTTCCCAGCTGGAACCTGCTGGTGATTGGTGGAAGCGTCCAGCGGCTCCTGTTGGCTCGTTAAGATGAACTTTAAACAATTATCATGATTTAATTTCCAGATTTGAACTGTGACCAACATTTTTCTTCTCTGATGATGTCATCACTCTGTAAAGACTCACTGCTGTACACGCTGGTTGTTGTTGTTGTTGTTGTGATGGCGCCCTCTGCTGTTTACTCATCCTGCTGATGTTCACGTGTACTCCAACATGTATATATCTGTACAGTCCATCAGCACAGAGAATCATATTTGATCGATAATGATAAAAAGACATCCTCGTCGATTATTTCAGCTGCATGTCGCTTCTGTGTCGTTGTTGTTTCTGGACTTCTGATTGTTGCTGAACAGCAGAAACAAAATGTTTAACAAAAGTAAAAAACTACACAATGAACTGAATTCTTCAGTTTCACATCTCTGGATCTGACTGAGGAGGACTGAAGTCTTCTTCTGCGCTTTGTTGTTGGGTGAGACAGAAAGAGAGACAGGTTACTGTCATTCTGCTCTGTGTCAATAAAGGTTTGAGTGGAAGTTTACTTGTAATGTTTTACTTTTTTATTTATTTATTTGATTTTAACACCTAAAGGTGCACTTTCAATTAAACATATTCTTCTCCCAAGTGTTGCGATACAGCAGGAAATGTCACCAAACGAAAAGTGATTCATGAAAAAATGTGAAAACGTCTGAATTTGCCTTTTTTAGGTCAAAACAATGATAAACAAATCTTTTAATGAGAAATAAATGTCATGTTGTGTATGTAAACTGTGTATTGTTGTGAATATCTGTATATGTGTCCGTATGTATGAATAAAGACAACAGTTAATAAATGAGGGAACTTTTAATTTCAGACATGATTTTGATATAAAAAGTCATGTTTGTTGTTTTATTTGAACTTTAACTTCTGTATCGTAGTTTAAGTTGAATCATTTCAGTTATATCTTATAACAGTTGGGTTTAACTTTTTTGATATTTAGTATATTTATTATAAAATAGATGTATCATATGTTCCCTGTTTTAGAGCTTTTTCACATCTAATCTTCATAATGTGCTTTTATGTTTATTTATTTATTTGTATTTCCAGTCTGCATTAACAAAATACTCATTTTATTGACTTCATAGTCGGACAAGAAATAGTTAAATGTAAATATATTATGTCTAATTAATTATGGAAACATTAATTATTTATGTTGTCTTGTAAAACTCGCTGGTTTGTAATCCAGACTTTTATTTTGATATCTGTAAGCTCTTATTCTGAATCAGCACCGGAAGCCGACCTTGCCAACCCGGATGTGGTGCATCACCGCTAACAGTCCGGGTTAACATTGAATGAGCTGCCTCCGGACGGTCTTATTCTGGATTAAAGATTATTTTTACAGGTTCGTTGTTGTTTGTTTGAGTTTGAGACTTTTTGTTTTTCGGGTTGAAGCCTGAAAACAGCGATTTAACTTCCGGTTGTGACTCAAAGATGAAGAAGTACCGCTCAGTTAGCATGTTAGCATTAGCTGTCGGTGGGTTAAGTTTGAGTGACGGAAGTTTAAACGTGAATTAAATGTTTTTAATTAAAAACCGTCTCATCAGCAGCAGTTTCTATAATCGGGTGACCTTTAAAAATAGTTTAAAATACAGAATATCGTCGTGCTTCATGTGTAATGTGACGAGCTCCTGATGTTTGATCTGCTCAACTGTGTCAGCCTGGTTATTAATTATATAATAATTAATATCATTTAAATAATATCATAAATGACAGAAACGTGTTTATTTTGCATTTAAACTGTTTCCTATTTACTATTTCCCACATACACACAGTGAAGCTGCGCTCGTCCTGTGTTTCTAATTAACTTCCGGCTGAACGAGACTTAAAATAACAAGAACAAACGGATCAGACGTGTTTTTAATAACTGACACAAAATGGCGCCATGGGGTCTGTTTTTCATGCTCCAGGACGTCCACAGCTTGTAATGAGCCAAACTTTAAAACTCACGACTTAAAGTTAGGTTTCATGAATTTAAATAAGTTTTAACGTGTTTTATTTATTTATTTAGCAAAAATCCACAACATGACCAGAAAAGTTCTGAATTCTGGGTGATTTTGTATAAAACGACCCATAAAAGTAAGATATGTGCAAATAAATATTCTGAAAATGAACTGTAAAGAGAAACAAATGGAAAGATGATCCCTGATGTGAAGCAGGAGCAGTTGTGAACTGTGGGTGAGGAGGCGTGAAGCGACCCGCACCACATGTAGGAGGGATAAGAACCGGACAGGAAGTTTAAATAAATCTGGTTCTGTTCTCAGGTCGAAGTTCTGCAGCAGCAGCAGGACGTCATGGCCCACATCACCATCAACCAGTACCTGCAGCAGGTAACTGTGACTCACTGCTCCGTGTTGGTGTTGTTCCACCATGTGACCTGCAGGGGCTCCACGTGTCGCGCTGACTCTTCTTCGTTGGTGTTTTCCTCCCGCAGGTTTACGAGGCCATCGATAACCACGAGGGTTCGTTCTGCGCCGAGCTGCTCTCCTTCAAACACCCGCACGTCGCCAACCCCCGGCTCCAGGTGAGGCCCCGCCCACTCAGGTAGATACTCGCAGTGTTGCTAGGATACGGCCTCTGAGTGTGTGTGTGTGTGTGTGTGTGTGTGTGTGTGTGTGTGTTTCAGTTGGCCAGTCCAGAAGAAAAATGTCAGCAGCTTCTGGAGCCGCCGTACGATGAGATGGTCGCAGCTCACCTCAGGTAGGACCGACAGATCAGTTATTGATTAGTGATTTATTGGTGCACTGTTCCTTTAAACTGCAGGTAACCATAGCAACAACCCCGTGTGTATGTGTGTTACAGGTGTACGTACGCAGTGGCCAATCACGACTTTGTTGAAGCCTACAAGTTCCAGACACTCGTCGTCCAATATCCTTCATGACACACACACACACACACACACACACACACACTGTACAACACACACACACACACACACACACACACACACAGTACAACACACACACACACACACACACACACACTGTACAACACACGATGCAGCTTAAATCAATAATCAATCATCGATCGGTGTCTTTCTTTGACCTCTCACGTCCTTCCTGAGAGCCTTCCAGTCCCACAAAGAGGAGAACTGGTGAGTGCACACACACACACACACACACACACACACACACACTTGTATTAGCGTAGCTTAGCACAAACACTGGAAGCGGGGGGAAACTGTTAGCTGCAGTGAACACTACATGCGTCAGCTCGGCCTCACAGAGCTGTTTTTGCAACCTCACACCACACACTCGTTCTCGTACTCGAGTCATTGTGCTGTCACGTCTAACGGAGGTGCTGTGAACACGCCGCCTGTGAACGCAGCGTCAGTAATCTGTGTGTGTGTGTGTGTGTGTTTCAGGGCTCTGCCTGTGATGTTCGCTGTCACTCTGGATCTCAGGATATTTGCCAACAATGTAAGAAATGAACAGGAGAGACTGATCAGCTGCTGCTGCTCCATGATGATGATGATGATGATGATGACGATGACGAGCACTCTCTGTGTGTGTGTGTGTGTGTGTGTGTGTGCGCGCAGGCGGAGCAGCAGTTGCAGAAGAAGAGTAAAGGTCAGCCGGGCGAGATGTTGGAGAAAGCAGCAGAGCAGCTGATGAGCTGCTTCAGAGTGTGTGCCAGCGACAAGTCAGTGCACACACACACACACACACACACACACACACACTTTCCCATGATTCCTTGTGTGTTCGGGGCACAAAGCCAAATGTTTAAATCTCATCTCGGTGTTTCCTCGTCAGTCGCGCAGGGATCGAGGACTCAAAGAAGTGGGGGATGATGTTTCTGAGCAACCAGCTCTTCAAGATCTACTTCAAGGTCTGACACACTGAGCGAAGAGTCTGAGCGACGCTCGACATCGCTGCAGTCATCCGTTATTGATTATTTTCTTTTGTGTTGTATCAGATCAATAAGCTGCACCTGTGTAAGCCTCTGATCAGAGCCATCGACAGCTCCAACCTGAAGAACGACTACAGTCCGGCTCAGAAAGTCACCTACAAATACTACGTGGGCCGCAAAGCCATGTTCGACAGCGACTTCAAACCAGGTAACACTCACCTGTCCTGACGCTGCGGCAACACCACAGCTCGGCTAACTTTAAGTCACGGAGACATGGTGTAAATAACCCTTGAAATGACTGTGACCACACGGTTTAGAGTCTTTATCTCATAGAGACGACTGTTGAACGTAACTCGACCTGTTGAAAAGTTAGCTGACACATCACAGTCAGAGGCCTCACAGGACAGAACGATGTCGTCTGATACAACAAAAGGTTTTAAAATGTCAGATGATTTTTAAAAACGTGCTCAAAACAAACTTTTTGGTAAATGTGGTGAAATTAAGCTAAAAAACTCACAATAAAGTGGATCCAGTGCTCAGAAAAACACTTTTTGCTGTTTATTTCTTCAAAACTCCTGCTGTTTTTGGTTATTTGTATGTGTTTCGGCACTTTTACGTAGGCCTGTACGTAGAGAACCGTGTCAGTCGAGGGGTGGAGGGTCAAGTGATATAGAAATAATTAAAGTAGCTCCAAGTCAAACAGTTTAGTTAACTTTTATCAAATATCCTGATTTAAATCCGAAAGCTTTTCAAACTTTAAACTTTATTAAAGAAACATATTCAGATTTGACTTCTCTGGACATCCTGGCGAGTGTTTTACAGACACACAAAACCAAACGTCGTCTCTGATTGTGTCTCTGCAGCCGAGGAGTTTCTGTCGTACGCCTTCCACCACTGTCATCGCTCCAGTCAGAAGAACAAGAGGATGATTCTCATTTACCTGCTGCCCGTCAAGATGCTGCTGGTGACAAACTCATCACGTTTAGACCGGTTGGTTCAGACCAGTGTGGCTCCCAGTGCTCCCAGTGTGACGCAGGTTGTTGTTGTTGTTGGTGTTTCAGGGCCACATGCCGACTCACCAGCTCCTGAGGAAGTACGACCTCATGCAGTTTGCCGACGTCACTAAAGCTGTGAGGTGAGCGGAGGGGTGGAGGCGGTAACTCAGGAAGTGACATCATGCTGCCAGGTGTTCTCACAGGTGTGTGTGTGTGTGTGTCAGTGAAGGGAACCTGCTGCTGCTGAACGAGGCCTTGTCCAAACACGAGACCTTCTTCATCCGCTGTGGCATCTTCCTCATCCTGGAGAAGCTCAAGATCATCACCTACAGGAACCTCTTCAAGAAAGTGTAAGTTCGGCTGCACCTGTAGTTTCAGCGTCGACATGTTTGTAGATCTTTATCGACACTCCTGTAGTCACGGCGACGGCGTGATGACCTCAGCTGCCTCGTCTCCGCAGGTATCTGCTGCTGAGGACGCACCAGCTGCCTCTGGACGCCTTCCTGGTGGCTCTGAGGATGATGCAGCTGGAGGATGTCGACATCGACGAGGTGCAGTGTATCCTCGCCAACCTCATCTACATGGTGAGCTCACACACACACACACACACACACACACACGGAGACACACCTGTTTGTACGCAGACCAACACTGAGCTCTTCTTCTCTCAGGGTCACATCAAAGGTTACATCTCCCACCAGCACCAGAAGCTCGTGGTCAGTAAACAGAACCCGTTCCCTCCTCTCTCCGCCATCTCCTAGACTACGTTACCCACAATCCCCTCTGGCTGTGACGCTCCACAGGAAACCTTTTCTTTTTCATTCAATTCATATTTTTTTATTTTGTACTGTAAAAATGTTGTTGAATAAAACAGATGCTGGTTTGTACAGAGTGTATCGCGTTGATTATTGAACCAGTCTGTGTTCCCTGGATACTTGGCACGGTGCATTGTGGGTATTGGAGTCTGTTTTCACATGAGTTTAAATACAAACCGCTGACAGTGAACATGAGCGATGGATGTTTGTGCATCTGGATCAAAAGTACAAGATTCAAACGACACTTCAGTTCTGCGTTCACGTCAACAAACTGTAAAACATGTCGTTGTGTCGCAATAACACATAAAATAGTTTCCTGCCTCATGACATCACATTTTATGAGGGATCGACTGATTAGTTTTTGACGTCTTCTCTGAAATGTCTTGTTTTTTTTAAATCTAGTTGTGTTTCCTGAAATGATGTTGTGCTTTTAGAAATGTCATGTTTTCTGTGTTTTCTGAAATATTGACCCCTCAGAGCCACCGTACATTTTACTTGAGTGTTTCCTGTTTTTCTACGCTTCCTCTCCACCACATTTATTTGATGCATTTAGTTACTAGTTTCTTTGCTCATTGAGATTATTCAGTGTGGACTGTGCACATGACGGCACAAACAACAGACTCATCTGTCTGAGGTGAGTCGGCTCTGAACTGAAGAGAAACGTCAGTCAGGATTTGGAAAATGTTTTCTAGTTGAGGAGCTAAAACACATGAAACCACCAGTTTGGTCCATTGAAGAGATTTTTATAGTTAACAGGAAGTTTAATGACAAAAACAGTTTCAAAGATGGCGACGTTGGGCGCAGCGTTAGCGATTCTCAGGATACTGAACGACTTGAGTGGTCATTTGATTCTCGGCGGCCTCCAGCCTCGGTTTGATCCAGTTCAAGTAGCGGGAAAGTTTGATGAACACCAGGCCGCCACCATCACAGTCTGCGGTTGATGACATCAGCAGCCCAGTCAGAAACGCTGTCCCTTGTTCCACTGAGGCAACGGGCGTCCCCGGCAACAGACTGCCACATTTCCCACTGCTGACCTCTGACCTCGCACCGACATGACTCTTTGAACTTGTACTGTTTTCTGCTCCATTTTGTCTTTTTTGGCTTTGGTTCTGGTTCACTGTTTGTTCATTCAGCTTCTCCTGGGCTCCATTTTGATTCTCTAAAGTTTGATTTAGGCTCCCCTGGGTGCCATTTTGGTTCCCTAAAGGTCCATTCGGGCTCCTCTTGACTCTATTTTGGTTCCCTAAAACTCCATTCTGCCTCTTCATGCAGAACATTTTGTTGCTGAGAGGATGTGAGACGTTCAGCTGACTGCGACACTCGTCCAGCGTCATGTAGACCAGTTCCTGGGTACGACTGACCCCCCGTCTCTCTGAGATACCCTCTCTCCCAGAATGCATCAGGATGTTTTCGCTGAAGTCTTTGGTGGGCAGGCAGAGGTGGATGAGGGTGGGGCTAAAGTGCAAGGGGCGGGCTAGCTTGAGGAGGGCAAGGTTGTTGTCATGGTGATCAGGACGGAAACGATGGTGGACATACAGGGCCTGGACAGGGACGGGCATCGACTTGTCACCTGGGAGACGAGAGACAAGACGTCAAAACAAAATTCGGTTCGCTTTAAATGTTTAAAAACGACAGCTGATCATAATTGTTCAATACCAGCGACCACATAGAAGTTGGAGTGTCGGAGATCAGATCTTGAGTCCGGGAAGAGGCAGCGGGCAGCCGTCAGGACAGAGAATCGACCCAGCACCACGCCGCCACACAGCTCCACCCCCCTGCTGTTCAGCAGGGACACCTGGAGACAGAAAACAAACCCACAGCAGGAGCTAAGCTGCATTTTTCCTGTTAATATTTATAAAACATCCTGTTTTCATCCATAAACTTATTGAACACATTTGTCACTGTTCGGACATTTTACAAAATAATTCACCGAGAAAATGGTCGACAGATTAACAAATAATGAAAACTCCGTCTCACCTGCCAGGGACAGTTTCCATGGTGACACAGTGACGCAGGCGTGTTGAAGTTGTCAGGAAGTCTTCCGCAGGGAAAGTCCACTGAGGACACAAAGACTGTTTGTTAAACCAGTTTGAACTTGTTTGGTGAACTTTTGGTAGTTTTATTTTGGGCGAGGTTCAGACCTTCAGGCACACAGCTCCGTCCGTCAGTCTGTAGTTTGAATCCTGACATGCAGGAGCAGGTGAAGGTGTAGTAGGAGACCGTGCACAGCTGGTGACAAGCTGTCGGACCTTCAGTCGGACACTCTTGAGTATGAAGACACAAAATAATGAGAAGGAAGTAAGTGACAAAATTACTTCAATCATTCACTAAACTAGTTACATAACAGAAAGGAAAATCTCATTGGACTGAGTGATGCTTTACCACGCCCCTGCATGGAGGTGGGGCCAACTTAGCAGTGGGTGTGGTCTAACCTGGGCTGATTTGTGCCACAGACAGTGGCCGTTCTTTGTTTCTCTTCTCTACCAGTGCACCTAGTTCACAGACTGGTCCATAGTAGGGGGTGGAGCAGGAGCACTGGAACCCGCCCACTTTGTCTGTGCAGTTTCCTCCATTGAGGCAGGGGTTCGGCTCACACTGGTCCCCATCTGATCAGAGACAGAGAGCTGATCAGTTACAGTGATTAGACAAGGAACAAATGAAGTAACTGAAGTAAGAGAAGCAGTGTTTTAACATGACAGAATATTCATGTTGTTTCAGCTGTGAAAACCAAAGACATTTAGAATAATGTAAGCACACAACTCTTTGCAGTTGCTGTGAAAGAAAACTCACCGAAGTAAAGCGTCCAGAAGGCCATCTGTAAAGAAACAAATATAACTTTTTAATTTTGAGTTTGAAGGTAAACTGAGAGGAAGTCAGTCTGTACCCAAACAAATGTTATCATTTCTCATATCGATATATTCTCATATATTGTTACTGGTGGGAGTCTGACCGTCTTGGCGGTGTCCTCGAAGTACTCGCGCGCCTCCTCGTAGTTGCATAGCTCCTCGTAACACTCCCGCTCCAGGTTCCCCTGCAGGATCTCTTCAAATAGGAACTGGTTGGCCCGTTTGGACCTCAGGAACACATTGTGAGTCTGTGGAGCCCGGAACACTGAGGGTACAAAAGAAGCACTGTAGTTACAAAGGAAACACTGCGAGGACATGGGGAACACTGCCAGGACATGGGAAACACTGCGAGGACATGGGAAACACTGCCAGGACAAGGGAAACACTGCCAGGACACGGGAAACACTGCCAGGACACGGGAAACACTGCCAGGACAAGGGAAACACTGCCAGGACATGGGAAACACTGCCAGGACAAGGGGAACACTGCCAGGACATGGGAAACACTGCCAGGACATGGGAAACACTGCCAGGACAAGGGAAACACTGCAAGGACATGGGAAACACTGCAAGGACAAGGGAAACACTGCCAGGACATGGGAAACACTGCCAGGACAAGGGAAACACTGCCAGGACATGGGAAACACTGCCAGGACATGGGAAACACTGCAAGGACATGGGAAACACTGCCAGGACAAGGGAAACACTGCCAGGACATGGGAAACACTGCAAGGACATGGGAAACACTGCCAGGACATGGGAAACACTGCAAGGACATGGGAAACACTGCAAGGACATGGGAAACACTGCCAGGACGTGGAGAACACTGCCAGGACAAGGGAAACACTGCAAGGACAAGGGAAACACTACGAGGACATGGGAAACACTGCGAGGACATGGAGAACACTGCGAGGACAAGGGAAACACTGCCAGGACAGATGTAAAGTCGTACCATGATTATACTACATCTGCAATCCAATTCTTTACTATGTCAGATTTAGTTATAATATAAATCACCGTTATGACAAATAAATAAGAAATAGGAAACTGACAACAGTTGTACTTAAACATTTACTCACTTGATATTCAGACAGTCATTATTGTAATTAACTGCATAATTATTTGTGACATATTGTCATAATTATCACAATTTTCCCTTAAAATGTACTAATTGTTTTTTTACAAAGTGGTAACTGCTGCCGTCTGCCAAGAGAGATACAGAAGTATCCGCTGCCGTAACACAGGACTAAAGATCAGCTTCATTCCTCAACTCCTCCCCCACACTCCATTTTTATGTTTTATTGTTTATCATACGTTTCTAATACGTAATACAATAGTATAGTAGTATAGTACAATAGTAATACAAAGAGACTATAACTACAATTTCACTGAATAAGCCGGGTTGTATGATCACAAGTTAAACTGAATCATAAATCTTATAACTATATCGATGTAAAATTCTTATCTTAGATCAAACCAGGTCATACTGCAAACTTATTTAATGTTTATTGGAATAAAGTCCTAATTACAACATACTGTGTGTAATATCATCAGGCGTCTGCAACGGAAAGACATATTCTTTTTGGCACAAATAGACCACGATACATTTCCAGTTGAATTTAAACATCTAAAGGTTTAACTTCTAATATCAGCTGTTTGTTTTCTCTAACTCTTTTCTGCCTCATTTGTCAGTGAAGATCTGCTCAAAATAAGATTTCATCAATGAAATCTGACGATAAATAAACTGTAACTGAGCCGAAACACTGCTGAGGGTCAGAGGTCAGAGGTCTTACCTTGTCCTTGGATGAGGCCCTGAAGGAAGCAGCCAAGAAGGAAAAGAGGCAGAACAGACGCTCGACTACAAGCCGACATGATGCTGACCGCCATGACACTGACTCCACTCTGAACACACACACACACACACACACACACACACACACACACACACACACACACTGATGAGTCACGGCTGATTCATTAAACCACAAACATGACGTTTATTTGAGTGCTGAGTCTTTTTACAGGAACTATAAAAATCTAATTTAATCAAACATCAAAGTGAGATGTCAGTTAGCTTACAGGCTAACTTGTGCTACGATTATACTTGTTTTACAAAACATTATCTTCTGAAACTCTTCAGTGTTTCCACAGATGTCTGATTTTCACCTGCACAGGTCACTTCTGATCCTATAAAGAGTTAAAAGTGTGGAGCTGTCGGTAAACGTTGTGTTCCTGCAGTGGACTCTGGCCTGTCCTCAACCCACACAAACAAGCAGCAGCTGCGACCTCTGAAACTTCAGTATCCAGTAGGTTTGTTTATTTGAGGTAAATAAAGAGTTTCATCATAACTCAAACTGATTCAGGGATGTTTCCTGATCCTCATCAGATCATAGACAGAACATTGAGAAAGTTAAAGATGGATGTCGTCCCGGTGGCTGCTTTTTTAAGGTTTAATTAATCAAAGGTTTCAAATAAAGTTTTATTTTCTGCTCCCACAATCCCATAATTAATCGTGGGGGCAGTAATTTAGTAGTTCCTAAGGGGCTAATAGTCTGCAGCTATGCTAGCAGCTCTGTAATGCTGAGCTAAATGCTAACATCGATATGCTAACATGCATCCTTAAGTTTAGCAGGTATAATGTTTACCAGTTTCACCATCTTAGTTTAGCGTGTTAGCATGCCAACATTAGCAAATAAGCAGTAAACACAGTCAATCTGATGCTGAGGTAATCCATCACAGACTGACAAATCTACAGCCACGCTACTAGCATGGCTAGCATGGTACTGGGAAAGCTCCTAAGAAGTTGTATCCATAAACAGAAAACACCAAGTCTCCTGGACTTCAGTAGTGAACGTAGTCCAATCAGAGGACGTCCTCATAGGTCTTGTTTTGTAGTTGACAACTTTAATTTATTGTAACTTCCTAATAAATTGAACAATAATATAATCTTCAGGAGCTCAATGTGACGTCTTCAACGTACTTTTTGTGGTCCGACCAAAACCCAAAGATATTCAGTGTTCAGCTGGAATATGTGATTAAAAAATGACCCTCGACTAATCAATAACTGATTATTTCAGCTCTGATTTACTTGGACTTTTAAGACTTAACCTCATAAATGAAAAGTTACAGAATTAGGTATACAACTAAATTTAAATTGTTAACATTCAAAAACTACATTTCCTTCTACATTTATTAACCTCTAATAAAAATCTCTTCAGTTGTGATGAAGGAATAAAATCTCATCAGTTTTGAGTACTTACCTTTTAAATTGTAAAAATGCAACAACAATTTGATAAATTGGATTCAAAGTGACACCTCAGATACACACTTCACATGCATAATGTAGAATATTTTAATCGCACAATAAACAAATGCATCAGACTTGTTTTATTTGCGTCAAATTCTGCTCACAAAGCTAAAAACAAAAAATGAACAAGAAAACAGATTCATGTTTTTCCACTTCCTCCTCCAGACGTTTGAATCATACTGAAAAGCAAATTGTTAAATCAAGCTTACATTTCTTACGTCATTTTACATTTACATCGCAGGTTAGCGACAGTTTTGCACTTTACATTTGAGACTTTTGCATTGAAAGATCAGCGGAAAGACAAGCGTGAGAGCAGCGAGCAGCTAAAGAGACAGACGTTTCCCTCAGGAGTCGTTCGAGACCAAAACAGAGCTTAAAGACTTTTATCAGTTCCACACAAACACGTCTCAAATGGGATGATCATGTCGCGCTGCAGGATGTGGTAGCAGGTTGCCGTTTGCTAACATGTTAGCCACAACTACTTTAGAAGCTGAGTACATGTCAGAAGTTGTGTCTTTAGTTTGTTCTGTTGCCCCCAAGTGGACCAAAAACGTAATTACTGCAGTTTTAACCAAACAGAAAATATTCAGGACCAAGAATTGAACCCTGAGGAACCCCACAGGTCACTTTCTACTTTAGCTGGTTCTGCTGCTCCCAAGTGGACCAACAATGAATTAATGCAGCTTTAAGATTTTTTATATTGTCTTTTTAACAAAAGTGGTAATTGTTGTGAAGTGTGCCTGTTCAGGAGTCATAAACATTATTTAGATTTTGATTACATGAGAGGCACAAAGTGTGGCTGAACGATTACAGAACCAGTCTCTCGATCGGGCCGTGGTGCCTCTTCTTCCTGCCGCTCTTCTCTTTGGGCATCAGCTTCTTGATGCCTTCACGGATCCACTGGATGTACTTGGACACCTGGGTGTAGACGCCGTATTTGCCTTTGCGTGCGCAGCCTTCACCCCAGCTCACAATGCCGGTGACAAAATAGGTGTCTCGGTAGCGCGTGACGTGCGGTCCACCGCTGTCGCCTTGGCAGGCGTCCTGGGCTATTTCGTCGTAGCCGGCACAGAACATGCGCTGAGTGATGAGCAATTGGGTGGATTCCATGCAGGTTCCCCGATCCACAAAGGGGATGCTGAGGCGCTGCAAGATGGTGGACGGCTGCCGACCCTCGCCAAGACGGCCGAAACCGCTGACCATGCCGTCTGGCTGTCGCATCAGAACCTGCAAGAGGACGTCACAAATTTCCCCAGTAGAGTGTTGACTGTTTTCATCACAGTCAGATGAGAAGATTGATTCAACTCTCATGTTTGTATGTAAATATGAGAAGCCTGAAACGTTAGCCAAGCATGATAACTGGAAAACTAGCAAACAGCTCGCCTGTGTCTGTCCACAGGGAACATAATCATCCACCAGCACCTCTAAACTTCACTTCTTTAAGGTCCAGTCTGGAGGATTGAGAAGGCTCTATTGGCAGAAATTTGAGATAAGATTCTGGCTAACTGTTTCCCATGTTTCTATTCTTTATGCTACGCTAGGCTAACTAGCTGTGGCTTAATGTTTATGGTACAGACATGAGAGTAGAATCCAAAATGTTAAACAGTTTCTTTGAGTTTATGAAAACGTGTCTGAAGCTGTAAAAGTGACGAGTTTAAAGCTTCACCTTTTCAGCGAAGTCATGCTCAGGTATGCAGGCCGGCAGAATGAACCTGCTGAACTTGATGGGCGTGGCCAACTTGATGAGTGCGATGTCATTGTGGTAGGTTTGAGGCCTGTATTTATTGTGGGTGATAATAGTTTCCACATTGTGAGTGGCTTCATTACCGTGATCCACCAACACGTCGAACTCACCTGGAGGCACAGAAACAAGAGTCGAAGTGTAAAAAAATATGAATTCTAAAAATGTAATGAATAATAAGAGATCACAAACATTTCAGTGAATTTTTTAACACGTTAATTTGGAAAATTAATTGCAGTTCAAAAGTTGACAAAAACTGGAAAAAAACTGAATCTTGTGAAAAACTATAATAATTTGAACTATAAAACTAATAAAAATAATAATTTGTCTCATAATTACAAAAATCTTACATAATCTAATAATCTCAAGTAAACACTACTCAAGCAGATCCACATTTTATCATCATGAAAACTCTCATTAGATATAATAATGTTAATCTGTTGAGTGACTCAGCTGATGCTGATTGGTTGGTGGGACGTACCGAGCTTGATGTAGATGTAGCGTGATTGGTTCATGCAGTGGGCGGCGGTCAGGATGATGTATTCGTTGAGGATGGTTCCTCCGCAGAACCCTCGGTCCTCCTCGTTCAGGAGGAGAGCCTGAAGACGACGGGAAGAGACGGGGAAGGAAAATATTACACAATTACACAGGCGTCCACAAGAAGACAAATACTGACTTCTGGACAGTAACTGATTCATCGGTGTCCACATAGAGACAATAACAGACACCCGGATGATAACAGAATCCAGTTTGTCCACAGAGACGCAGGAATGGACCTCAAAGGGTCTTCATCCGGTTGTTTCTTTTCTCTGTAGTTTTGTACTTTATTCTGAAAAACAAAGCGTCTCTACCTGCCATGGACATTCCCCCGGTGGACAGTCCTCTCCGTTGACGATGCGGGTCATGCTGGCCATTTGAGAGTTGATTATTTGCTCAATGATCAGGTTCTCTGGTAAGATTCTGATGGTGTCGCTGCTGTTGTCCGTTACGTAATCCTGATCGGTGGAGTTGATGTTGTGGTCCATCTCGTTCGAATCCATATTGTTCGCCACCATCGTGTTGTTCCGCTCGTACCTGAAAACAGTCCGGGTGTTTCCGGTGACGATGGAGCCACATTTGAAGGTTGCTGCAAGAGTTCATGTGAGGTTCAGTGGTCAGATAATCAGAAGAATCAGCCTGAGACTGAAACATGTGGACTCCTGAGTCTCACTCACCGTTGGAGTTGCAGGATTTGTCATCTGACGCCAGGAAATATCCGTCAGCGCAGGAGCACTTGACGTTTCCCTGCACCACTTTGCAGAAGTGTTCACATCCACCGTTTTTGTTCTCACAAAGCTCGGGAATAACTGCAAAGACACAGGAGGCACCGTGAAGGCAGGCGGACAAGAACAACGAGATTCTGCAAACCCTGGAGTACATTACGACAATGTTTTTAAAATTCAAGATGTTATTTGTTTCAAATTGAGTTTTTTTTACAGTCAAAAGCATGAAAAAACCTCCAGGAGCAGCAACTCCTCCATGAAAGTGCAACATTTAACTTGAAAACATTCAAAAATGAACTAAAATGATCAACTTAATGTTTTGACGTTGTGACATCTATGATAGCATGCTAACCAGCTAGCCACAGCCCATCCAGCTCCAAAGATCTTGTGCCAGCGGTTTAAACACCACCTCTACCCTGATCTCTGAGCCCCCAGTCTGGACCGCTAGCTGCACGGCTAGCAAACAAACCAACTAATGGCAGCTCCAGTTAGCAGCCGTTAGTGGTGACTCTATTACAAAAAAAAGTGGCTGATCTTTGCGGTTCTGTACCGATTTCACAGTTGTAGCCCTGGTACCCGGCCCCGCAGTAGCAGTCGTAGCTACCAATTCCGTCTTTGCAGAGTCCTCCGTGTGCGCAGGGCAGCGACAGGCATGCGTCGCCATCTACAGGATTCAAGAAGAGGAGTCTGATGAGGCAGCACTCAGCAGTGTGACGTCACTGAAAATCAACACTTAACATTAACATGTCAATGAAATCACTTGTTGGCTGTTGCGGGCCACATGGCGGGCATAGAAGCTAACTAGACTAATGAGGTGTCAATCAATAGTTTGAAGGTCAGAGGTCATCTTAGGTGAATCTGTGGTGACGTTTGATGGTGTTTGCTTTCAAATGGTGGAGTTTTTGACAGTTAAAAGCATGAAAAACAACCAGGGTTGTAGTTTCTAATGATGAACGCTGTGTTTCAGACTAAATATGTTACTGAAATGGATCCATTGGACATTTTGGAATAAGGGAAGACAGTATTTGTTGGCAAAACTTGTTTGTTTGTTTGTTTGTTGTTGGTGCTTCAGATTAATTCCTGATTTTGTTACAGTGCCCGATATCACACCGAATTATCTACATTTACTTGAAGCGCATTTCATTTCAAACACCAGAAAACAGTTGTCTTACCGATGTATATGGCCCAGAATTCATTCTGCGGGAAAAAAACAAAACAGAGTGAAATCGTTCAAAAGAGTTCAAATGTGGTCAGTAAATGTCAGTGAAGACGGGTTGGACCAGTGTTTGGATCTGAAACCTGAACCTGGATATTTAAAAGCAAAGTAGCGTCATCTTGTTTGCTAGCAGGTCAAAAAGAAGAAATAGCTCCGATGCTAACTGTTCTTAAAATATCTTGTTTTCACATTTCTATCTAAATGTAGATCAGTCAATGCTGGACTTGTTGGAGGGGGGATTTTTAGATGGAGCTAAGCTAGCACCCTGTCTGTGCTACACCAGCTTAAGTTAGGCTAAGCTAACTTGGATTGTGTTCAGTTTTTCTGTGTGTAGCAGCAGGAGGTTCGTACAGTTTTCTCTTTGTTTTCAAAGATCTCTCGGGCCTCCTCCCAGTCGCAGCGCTCCTCCACACACTCCCTCTCCATGTTGCCTTGTTTCATCTCCTCCCAAAAGCTGTTAGCTCGTCTCCGTCGGGTCAGAACCTGACTGGCTGCCCTGCCGTCCAGGAAGACTGAGAGGGAACAGGAAGTGTTGGACAATCATTAAGACGTTCAAAATCACTGAGAAGATCACTCTGGTTAAAGTGAGAGTCAAATGCTAACATGCTAAACTAAGATGATGAAAATGGTAAACATTATACCCTGTTAACGTTAGCATGTTAGCATGCTGATGTTAGCATTTAGCTCATAGAAACGCTGTGTTCACGTGATGTTGGATAATTGGAAAAATGAGTTTTCGACTGGGATAGCTCATACGAGGAGATGCTAACACTTTTAGCTTAGCATTTTACGGTGAAGTTTTTTCAAATCGATCTGTGATCTGGGAGCTTCTGGGGACCAAACAGAACATAAAAAGGGCCGAGAGTAGAACCCTGAGGAACCCCACGATCCAACATCATTAGCATATTCTGACGGGTAATTTAAAAGGACCAATCCCAGCGCAGCAGGTGGTCTGTTTGTCCAATGAGGCGCAGAATGTGAAGGAGAGAGCCGACAGTCAGACAACACGCCAAACACACACAACCAGACGAGGTCAAGGGTCAATCAACACACACACACACACACACACACACACACACACACACACACACACACACACACACACACTCTCTCTCTTCCCTCCATGTTCCTCCTCAAAGTTCATGTTAGTGAACGTACCTGCGTGAACGGCGGCCAGGTGGAGCAGCAGGAGGCCGAGGGACAGGCAGTGAAGCCACGACATGACCCCGGGTGGCCGATGATGATGATGACGGTGGTGATGAAGGTGAAGGTGATGAAGGTGGTGGCGAGCTCGGTGGAGGAACCTCAGAGTGCTGAGAGATGTAATGGAGTCCGAGTGTGCAGAGAGAGAGGAGGGGTGGTCAGAGGCCAATGACCTGTATGAAGAGAGAGAGAGAGAGAGGGAGGGCGGGGCACTGATCTGAGGGGGCGGGGCTTAAGATTCACACTTCCTGTTGACCTGAACAAATAAAGACTGTCACCACGGCAACGACACCAGTCAACTACAAGTCCCAGAGTGCACTACATCCAATCAGAGAGGAGAAGGGGGGGGGGGAGGCGTTTACAGGAAATGAGGATTTCCAAACACTGACTCAACATCGAGGTCGACGAGGTCGCCTCCTGTTGTACACCACTTCCTGTTCTGCAGCCAATCAGCTGAGGGGGCCTGGTGGAGGATCCAAGCTGATCGATATTTACTCTGCAGGCTTCCACCGATCAGCTGATCAGCCTCAAACTGCACCTCCACTGGTGGAGGAGGTGTTCAGACATTTTACTTCACTAGAGTAGGAATACCACAACTTAAAGGTACTCTGTTACAAGTAAAAGTACTGCATTGGAAATGACTTAAGTATTATCACCGGAGCTATCCTTAACTCTGGGCTAACAGCTAACCCTATGCTAACGTAGCCCCTTTTCACACACAGAATTTTTACCCAGGGTTAACCTTAGCCTGGAGCTAACAGCTCCTTTAGCCTGAAGCTAACAGCTCCTTTAGCCTGAAGCTAACAGCTCCTTTAGCCTGAAGCTAACAGCTCCTTTAACCTGAAGCTAACAGCTCCTTTAGCCTGAAGCTAACAGCTCCTTTAGCCTGAAGCTAACAGCTCCTTTAACCTGAAGCTAACAGCTCCTTTAGCCTGAAGCTAACAGCTCCTTTAGCCTGAAGCTAACAGCTCCTTTAGCCTGAAGCTAACGGCTCCTCATCATCTTATGAGGACTTTTTACTGATCACCTAACACTCATCACAAGGACCTTGATATAAATCGTTACATAGACGTAGAGACACATGAAATTAAAATACTTAAGTATCTCTGAGTCGTACTAAAGTAAGTACTTGAGTAAATGTAGTTAGTTACTTTCCACGGCTGGAGTTAAAAAAACATGAACACAATCTCAGCTGGATGTCCCACAATGCAACAGAAATTGAAGTTAAGCAGATAAATATGAAAAACACATACAACTACATGAACTTTCATCATTTCCAAGTTTATTGCTTTAAAAACTGATATGATGTAATGTATTACTGGATCTGAAATCTCATTGGCTGTTGTCGGCTCTAGGGCGGGCATATAAGCACATATCTGCTCAAATGAGCTGTCAATCTCAGTTTTTTTATGCCAAAGAGAAAACTGTACATTTGTATTATGCGACCTGATCGATCAAAGAAAGAGCCAACTCTCATCAGTCAGGAACATTTATCAACAGGACAAACCCGACAGGGAACCTGGAAACTTACAGCGCTCAGACGTCTCGTCGTGATGATGTTTGTTTGTTGATGACAGAATTAAATCTTTACAACAGAAATAACTTCGGCTGAAGTCAGTTTTCTGAAACGGATCGTTCATTAAACTGGTTCCTGTTCTGACGTCAGTACTGATGCCTCCACCCACTCCACAAAGTTAGCCATGTTGGCGAACACCCCATAATACCCGGGCTGCGGACAGCCCCGCCCCCAGCCCACCACGCCCGTCAGGAAGTGGGTGGAGCCATAAAGCGTGACCAGCGGGCTCCCGTCATCTCCACGGCAACTCTGCTGACTACCCCCCAGGTACCCTGCACACAGCATGTTGCTGGTGAAGTTGAACTGGGTTCTCTGGGAGCACCGGGAGTTCTGGAGGATGGGGATGGAGAATTTTCGAAGGACGGGGGACACCGGGACAGTGTGCACGGCGCCACGCTCCTTGTTGCCCCCGATGGTCCTCTTGCCCCAGCCGGACACGGTGTGGTAGCGGACCAGCAGGAGCTCCTTCTCCGCAAATTCTTTGGTCGGCAGGCAAACGGGGACGACGTGGCGGTTCAAGGTGACGGGTCGGTCCAGCTTCAGCAAGGCCACGTCGCTGTCACCCGTCTCTGGGTCATAGTGCTCATGGTTTATCACTGCTGAAACATCCATCCTCTGTTCTGTGCCCTCATCCACGTCCAGGTTGTGTTCACCTGGTGGCAGAACAGAAACTCTCACAGTTACGCAGCTCGTTTAACTTCAAACATCTTCAGACGAGACGAACTTCAGAACAGTGATGTAGAAAGTACCAACTGAAGCGTCGACTGGTTACCTGCCACCACGGTGAACCTCGAGATGCTCCCAGTGGGATGGACACAGTGGGCGGCGGTGACGACCCAGTCCGGTCTGATTAAAACACCTCCACAGTGACTGCGTCCGGCTAACTGAACCAGAACCTGATCAACAGACAGTCAATAAAACACATTTTGGTCCAGATCAACAACTTTGTGCTTCACCTTCAGACGTCTACATTAATCTGACCAGAGATATAAAAACCGCAGAGAAGAAGATATTAATGGACCCATAAGCACCACTAACTCAAACCTCCTGCTCCCCAGAGGATGAACTCTCCACATGTGAATGGCCCCAGTGCTGCAGCAGTGTTTTACCTGCCAAGGACACTCTCCTTTGGTGCAGTGGTTAGCTCCCACCAGCCGGGTCTGACCCACAACACTCTGGTTCGTGGTTTCCTGTGGAGGCAGCCGCCCACACGGATAATCCACTGCGACACGGAAAACACAAGTTACAGCAAAACATCAACGTATAGATGCATCAGTGTCCAGAACATTCATAAGAAGAAGGAAAAAAAGGCAGAAACCTCGAGCAGAACCGGACTCAATGGTGGGGAGACATCTGCCTCGGACCGGCTAACGAACGGTTCGTAAAGCATTTAATTGTTTGTTTACAGTTTAAAACAACGATAAACTGAAGATTAACTAACTTTATATTTACTATTTATAATGTTACAGTTTTTCAGGAAGTGTTTCTGGTTTTAAATTAAGATCCTGGAACTGAACAGGCCGTTTGTGTTTGTCTCAATGTTTACGAAATGTTTTAATGTCTGAAATAAGCTTCAAAGATTCTCAGGATGTGTCAGTAAATACGTGTGAAGCATGAGGACGCTCAGACGTAGAGGACAAACACAAACACTTAATATAATCATGAAGGCAGGTACATCAGGGCTGTAGAGACGTAGTGTCATGTAGTGTTTGTACCCTGAGCGATGCACCGTCGTCCGTCCGGACCCAGCTTGTATCCGTCAGCACAGGAACATTTCACACGTTGTCCTGAGCCGTCACAGAAATGTTCACAGTGTCCGTTCTGGTAAAGACACTTCAGCAGGTCTTCTACCACTGAGGACAGTTAAGGTAACGTTACTTTAAATATAACATTCACAACTATATTTACACTTTGTCGTCATCTGTAGCTGTTAGTTAACAGTGATATGATAAAAACATCATTCAATTGTTTCCTATCATTACAAATAGTTCAAAAGAAAATGAAAAGTTTTCTAAACTGTCGAAAACAATAAAAACACTAAAAGGACAAAATGTACCAACACAATGCTGTTAGCTCGCTGTTAGCTCTGTTAACTGTAAGCTGTTAGCTCTGTTAACTGTAATATACCTGCTTTAGCTGTAAACTCTTACTTTGTTAGCTGCAAACTATCAGCTCCATTAACTAGAAGCTGTTAGCTGTTAGCTGTTAGCTGTTAGCTCTGTTCACTGTAAGTTGTTCAGTTAGCTGTTAGCTGTTAGCTCTGTTCACTGTAAGTTGTTCAGTTAGCTGTTAGCTGTTAGCTCTGTTCACTGTAAGTTGTTCAGTTAGCTGTTAGCTGTTAGCTCTGTTCACTGTAAGTTGTTCAGTTAGCTGTTAGCTGTTAGCTCTGTTCACTGTAAGTTGTTCAGTTAGCTGTTAGCTGTTAGCTCTGCATTAGTAGTCATTAAAATAATAAAAGAACAAAAGATAAAGATAAAAATCTAAATAAAATATTTGTATGAAATACTACACACGAGATTGATTAAAACTTTAAATAAAATATAATAGTAATACTGATAAACAGCAACATGTTGAGACACTGGTATGTTTATGGACCACTGATCAAACTATTTAGATCAAATATCAGCGACAACAATCATCTTAATTATGATTAAAATAACATAACTTGTTGTTAAAAGTATTTAGTATGTTCCAGATGTCCGTTATGTTAAAGTTTGTCTTTTTATAACTTTTGAGTTTGTACATTTCGTAAATAAATCCAACCAGCTGCTGTCCTGCAGAACATGCAGACTTTGTAATTCTGGTTCCTGGTTTTGTTTTTCTTGATGATTTTTCTCACCCGTCTCACAGAAGTCTCCACCGAAACCCTCCGGACAGACACAATAGTCTGAGGTCCCGTTGTTGACACAAGTGCCGTTGTTCTGACAGTCGGCCACGCAGACGTCAACACCTGATTACAAGAAGAGACGATCACAACGTTTTATCTCTTTTTATCTCAGATTTGGTTCTCGACGACAGAAGAATGAGGATCAATATGACTTGACTGTGCAAATCAATACGCTGGTTACAGGTCGAGTCAACAGTACTGAGAAATATTCAATAAGTTTAAAATCCTTCATTCCATTTAACGTTTATCCTCCGACTATATAAAAATATATTTTCTGCTTCAGTAATTTTAATTTGGTTTAAATTAAATTATTTTACAAAATGTAAATGTAAAAATGATTTAAACTCTCGACCACATCAAACTGTTAGCATTTAGCTCCAGCACCACTTGACTGGAGCCTGCTAATTAGCTAATGGTAGCATGTTAACACGTTAAACTAAGAGGGTGAACATGGTTAACATACCTGCAGACTATTATATGTAGCATTAGCGTCCTTTAGCATCAGTTTATAGGTTAGCATGCTAAGACGTTAAAAACTTAGACAGGGAACATGGTAAACAACAACAACAAACACCACCATGACTAAGTAGCATTGATTTTTAGTTTTGTTAGCATGATATCTACATTCATCAAGAACATGCTAACAATAGTCTGTTATATCAGTCTTCAGCTGTAGCATTAGCATGCTTATTAGCTAATGTTAGCACGCTGACAAGCTAAACTAATAGAGTGAAGATGCTAAACATCGGTGACAGAATAACTCTGCTGTGATTCTTCAGCGTGCACAAGGTCAAACTACCGTCGTAATATTCCTCATACGACATTAAAATAAGTTTCACTCACTTGTATATTTCCGCCAGAATGTTTCCTGCAAAGAACAAACAAGTAAACAGTTATTTTATTATATGTGTCTGTCTCATTACTTAATTATAATCAGGTTTCATCTCTTCTCTCTCCTCAGTCTCTCCAATAGTTTAATCGACTCATTATTATCCATGAGTGTGCTATCCTGCTCATAACATGGCTGACAGTTAACAATCCAAATTTAAATCTATTGTTTATTGTTAAGGATCAAATTTTTATTCACTCTAAAATAAAAAGACCCTCAAAATATTGTAAGCTAACCGTAACATTAGCTGATCTGTTATGCTAACAAGGAAATAAAGACAGAGAAAGTGTAACTTTTAGCAGAATGTACGTAATTTGATAAAAGCAATCAACAATCCGATTTTGTCCGACAACAGTAGAAGTTCTCCCACCGAGTCGTTCTTCTTTCTTTGTGTAACGTTAACATTTTGGTGGAGCCGATGAACAAACTGACCGTCAGGGCGTCGTCTTCGAAAACTTCTCGAGCCTCTTCGTAGCTGCAGATCTCTTCGATGCACTCCCTCTCCAGGTTTCCTTGTTGCATCTCCTCCAGGAAGCCGCTGTTTGCTCGCCGCCATCTCTGCAGCACCGTGTTCGCCTCGTGCTTCTCCACAAACACTGAAACAAACGATGCAACTTCTTAACTTATTCTCCAGAGCAAAGCGAGGAAACGTGGTGGCAAGAAGAAGCTGGGTTCTGGATGTTGTTGCACATCTGCTCTTGAAACTTTTCTTTAGTTTCTTTAAACTTTGTTTAACTTTGACATATAGAATTTAGCAACATGCTAACGTAGCTTTTTATTAAACATGCACAGACCTGCAGCAGCAGCGATGCCTGACAGCAGAATCCAGACGGTGCAGCAGCTCCTCAGCAACATGTTGTGAGTGTCGGAGGTTCTCAGTGAAACCAGGACCAAGAGAGGTTTTCAGAGGGGTCGGGTGCTTTTAGGCCACGCCCACCGAGCCTCGGACCCTTGGAGTCAGTTTGTAACCAGGTCAGTAAACACGTCTCCACTCTGTCCTGCATGTTGGGTCCTATTGACCTGCAGATTATCTGCAGCTCAGCTCGAGGCAGAACAGCTCCAGTACCACCAAACTACTGCAATACAAGTACACAAGTACTGTCAGCTTCATGTAGTAGAAGTGTCCTCCATCACTGATGTCATTTTACTTTCTTATACTGACCAAGTTTGCATTTTTATAGTTAATGTACAATCTTTAAGTAGTAGAAGTATAAAGTAATATAAAATGTAAATTGTTACGTACGGAGACATTTACACAACACGAGTACAACGTTTATGTACCACAACACCACATAATTCATTTTCTATGAAACGCCAGAAAAAGTGGAAAATGCAGGTTAATGATGAAAACAACACGTCAGCATCACATAAACTGATCACAGGAACTGACGGACAGTTTGAAACACAAAGCCTGAAAAACTGGATAGAAAACATCTGTTGTAGCTGTTTTATTGACACAACTTACAGTTTAAGACCAAACATGACGATGACAACAGTAATCAAGCAAAGTAATCCATTACATTACGTTATGCTGTCGAGTTGTAATCATGAAACTTTTCCCAAATCTCAGATATTTCGAGCCACAGAGACGTTTACAGATCGAAGACATAACTGTTCAGTCCAGCGTCCTCCGATGTCTCGCAGCTTGTTGAAGATACGTTCTTACACTCAAATCATTTGACAAAAAGTAAAACTACTAAAATAAAAGTGTTTCCTGTTATGAGTCCACAAAATGGACGCCGTTCTGAACCTAAACCCGACAGAATCTGTTGACGCGTGTTGTCCCGTTCAGGTTGTCAGGTTGTGTAACGAAGCTTCCGTGTTGTTCGTCTGCTGACCCGGCGTCGCTGTTCGGTTGTGGATCCACTCCAGGTAGTTGGACACTCGGGTGTAGATGCCGTAGTTGCCCGGTCGGGCGCAGCCCTTCCCCCAGCTGACGATCCCCAGCAGGAACACCGTCTGCTTGTACTTGGTCACAAGAGGTCCGCCGCTGTCGCCTTTGCACGAGTCCTGCCGGCCCTCGATGTATCCGGCGCAGAACATGTTCTCCGTGAGCACCACGCCGCTCTCCTCCACACACTGCTGCGTCCGGATCCGAGGGACCTGCAGCCGCCGCAGGATGTGTGAGGTGGGTCCGTTCTCACCCCTCCTCCCCCAGCCGCTCACCGTGTGCAGGTTGACGGACCAGAGGTCGCGGTCCGCCAGGTTTCGCGTCGGCAGGCAGGCCGGGACGGCGTACTGCGTGTAGACGATGGGCGACGCCAGGCGAAGGAGGGCGATGTCGTTGTCGGCGGTGAGTTTCATGTAGTTCTGGTGCATGATGATCTCAGCGACCTGGATGACCTGCTCCGTGCCCTCCTTCACCTCCGTGTTGTGCTCACCTGGCAGACAAAGAGCGAATCAACAGGCAGAAGAGTTTCTCACTGAGCTTTAGAAGCTGTCAACACAAAGACAAACACACAGCAGCACACATCTGGAGACTTCATCTACGTCTTTATTCAGACTAAATTCTAAGGCGCTTTAATTAACGATGACATTTAAAATCCAGCAGCAGGTTCAAGACAGACGGTTTGTTTTGCTGTGAACGGAGGGATTCGTACCTGCAACCACCTTCAGGTGCTGAGCTTCATAGTCCTCCAGACAGTGAGATGCTGTGAGGATCCATGTGGGTTTATAAATCATTCCTCCACAGAAACCTTTGCCTTTGTGCACCAGCAAAACCTCGAGAGAGCAAACCAAACATTTGTGTTTAAAAAACTTCAGTTTTTCTTTTCTAGACTGATGGAGAAACAAAACAACTAAAGAACATGTTGGTTTCGTTATAAATCTGACTAACAGCTTCATAACCAAACATTTCCTGTAAAACTTTCATCCAAGTAAAACATAGTTGTTATCTTTGTAAAGTTTGGGATTTCACTAGAATCTGCTGTCAGAGGTTAAAGTCCAGTCAAGTAACTTCAGGACTTTAACCTCTGATCGTCCTGACAACCAAACGTCATGAGTGAAAACAACCAGTAGAGTAAATGTGTGAACTGTCCCTTTAATGTGAGCGTACCTGCCAGGGGCATTCACCTTTGGGGCACTCTGTTCCCCCGACGATTCGACCTCGAGGGTCCAGCTGATTGTTTTTGTTTTCTCCCTGCAGGACGGGAACCATTCCACACGCTAACGACTCTGAAACACACAAACACTTTGTGTCATTAATAATATCTGTGATATTATAATTAAAAGTTTCAAGTTTCATCTTCAACTGAACCAGCTGAAGATGTGTTTCTCATATTTGTTGTTTTTATCTAAGCTGAGCTGTGTTGTTTTAATTTACCATCTGAAAAACAACGTTTTTGACTATTAGGGTAAAAAAATTACCTTAGAAATTAAAAAATTAATAAAGTGTGGAGATAAGTCAAACATTTGAGAGGCAGAGAAAAACTTCTGACTGCAAATGATCAGATATGTCGTTGTTTAGAGAAACTAAGATAAGTCAGATTTATAAATCCAGAAGATGTTTAACATTTCATATATTTATGTGGCAAAAATTGGCTTTTAATCAGTTTCAAGTCAAAAATAAGTGACAGACAGATCAATGTGCAGGTTTGTGATTCACAATCATTAAATTCTCCACCCACCTTTTGCTACGCAGCTCCGCCCATCAACATCCAGGAAGTAGCCGTCTGCACACGAGCAGTTGAGTCCTTGTCGTCCATCTTCTTCATCACAGTAATGATCACATCCTCCGTTCTCCAGCAGGCAGGTGTCGGGGACGGTCAGCGTCTCTGAAGCCGACAACACGCTCACGTTTTACATATTTTGTTTATTTCACTACCAAGAAAACATGATAGTTAACTTGTTACATTCAATATTGATGCTGAAGCTGAATTTCCAGTAATTTCCGTATCAAGTTTTGATACTTTTTCTTTTAAATCTAATGTATTATAGAATAAAATATCATCTGAAGTCATAAACATGTAGATCACAGAATAATGAACTTTGACTTTTGACATTTTTAAGGATCATTTTTAGGTTACACTAAGTAAAAATGTACAGAAGAGGATTAGGGCCACGTAAAATATTTTTTGGGGGATAAATGTCAGAATTCTGCAAAGAAAATGTACAAGTACAGTTGTGTGTCATCTGCATAAAAGTGTACGTACATATTTAACAGCAGCAAAACTGAAAAATGACACTTTTAAACATCTCCACAGCTGTTAAGAAGGACTCATTGTGTTACTGTCTGTGTAACAGGTCTTCTCATCTATGGATCAAACCTCCTGAGCCGTCAGGTTTCAGTAAAATGTGTGTATGTTGCTCACCGAGCTCACAGTCGAGTCCATTGAACTGAGGCAGGCAGAGGCAGGCGTAGGACGAACCCTGGGTGGAGCAGCTGCCACCGTTCAAGCAGGGGTTGGACTTACAGCTGTCCGGGACTACAGAACGACAGTGCAGTCATTATGTCATGTTTGAGTAGAACAGATCACAGAATACAGATATCTGCAGCTGTTTGAGGACCTCCAACCATGAATCATAGAGCTGGATCACCATGTCCAGTAACCAGGACGTTAAAGTCAGAATGTGGCTCATAAATAAAATCTGTGATAAGAAGAAAGTTGGAAACACAAACTCAGGGTGGAGGGCAAAGTTTAAAACAACTTTAAGGGTTTGTATTTTATTGTTGAATCTTAATTCCCCTCGTGGGATCAATAAATATTCAAAAATAACGGATTATCTTGGAACACGTGATTCAAATTTTATAATCCAGATTATTCACATCCTGGACTTTATTGCCTTTAATCTGTTTGTTCAACCTTTATTTACACAGGCTGATCCAATGAGAGCAGGTCAGTCAAGGGTCAGGTCAAAGTTTTGCATTTTTGGTAATTTTTCAACCTTTAAAAAGTCGCCAACATTCCCGCCGATGATGCTGCATTTCCCCATACGTGCAGATTTTATGAGCCACTGAGCAACATGTCTGGATCAGGGTTGGAACAATCGCTAGCTTTGGTTAGCAGCTAGCGTGGCTGATTTTTCCACTGTATACTTACCGTTGTATGTTTTCCAGAATTCATCCTGAAGAAACAGAAAAGTCAGAGTGACTTTATTATTCATCCCAAGAATATTATTTGTGTTACAGTCAAAGAGGAAACCAGTCTGACCGTGAGCTCTGTGTGTTCGAACACCTCCCGGGCTTCTTCATAGGAGCATTTCTCCTCCAGACACTCCCGCTTCAGATCTCCCATCTGGAGCTCCTCGAACCAGCCCGAGTTATACCTCCGAGTCCGGACCAGTACGCCATGGGCTTTATCTGGATCCAGAAAGACTACCAAAAACAGAAGGAGGGAAGAGTTCAACAGAACTGTGTTAGCACACAGCCTCTGAGCCTGTTGTCCAGCAGCTAACTAGTAGCATAGCCCCTGAGCAGACTAACGTTAGCACAAAGCACACACTGTGGCGCCGGGTAGCCGTTTCAGACTGACGCAAGTTTGTCTTCAGCTTCTCCAACTTTTTTTCTCTGACTTTAATTTTGAGAAAAATGTCTAAATTCTGAGATTAAAGTAAAAGGCTGGACAGGAAACCTGCACAGCTAAAGCTATTAGAAAGCTAGTCGCACAAGAAAGGCACAGAAAGTGCAGCCAAAGTTTCCTGATGCTAACGTGTTAGCTTGACGTTGGTGAGTGCCAACACTAGCCATGCCCCTTGTTAATGCTCAATATGATAGGTGTTTTCTTGAATATGGTAAATTAGCATATTTAGCCTCTGAACCTGTCGTTCAGCAGCTAGTTAATGCAGCAGCACAGCCCCCAGCACTTTTTACACTGAAGTACATTCGTAATGGCTATTATGTTTGTGTTTGTACGATTGTGTCAATTATCAAAGTTGTTTATTTACGTCTTTATAAGACTACAAAATTAAAAACAGCTTATTGAATATAGCAAACTAACCGCTAACACATTTACCAGCAGGTCAGAGAGAGTTGCGATAGCTCGCCGGTTTAAAAAAGCTCGGACACGATGTAAAAAACCACGTAGCAAACGTGTTAATCAGGCATTTCTGTTAGTTTACAGTCCCGTCATAGCTCCACAAACATCTGATGCTTTCAGTGCATCACTGGACGTGATGACTCACATGAGTCACGGACAGGAAACACTTTGAGATATTTTGACCTTTATCTTCTTTTGAGTTTTCTGAATTTCATGTTAAACATTACGCCTGCCAACATGCGTGTTAGCACGCTAACGTTAGCATTCCTTTCACCATTGTCTTAGCCTCTCAGAGCTGCTAGCATGACCGTAGACTCTTTATTTCGTCTTATTCCTTCGTGACTAAAGTGGGAAAGATAAACAATTTGTAGCTTTCGTCTTCTGCAGTCGGACATTTTGTCTTTCCTCACCTGACGCCGTCCGGCAGCTGGAGAAGCTGAAGACGAAGGTGACGAAGACTGTCAGCCACATTTCAGCTGACAGTTGGCTGCTGTGCTGCTTCTTTGTGGACCCAAAGGTACAAAGTCTGATCCTCCTCCCCTCCACCATCGATCACATGTTCCCAACAGAAATACTGACAAATGTGACCTGGACACACTGACAGCTGCTGATTCAGGCTACAGACTAACGTTAGCTAACGTGACTAATCGGTTACAGCTAACGAAAGACTTCTCATGACAGTGTTGCTGTTTTAAGCACCTCTTCAGTAGCGACACCGCTAATTTAAATGATCTGCCGGCGTCAGAATCGTTCATGGTGTGACAGAAACATTTATTATTAGTTTTCCTGATCCAGGTTCAACTATAAATAATGTTTAATGACGTTCTGGCTTTTTTAGCGCTTTGCTTTCCATCACGGATGTAACGCAAGTGGCTAAAACCGCAGCTATGTTTAGCTTAGCTTAATTCTCTTTTTAAAACAGAAAACTACACCTTCTGCAATGTTACTTTTAGTTTCCAGTCACAGTTACAGTCCAACATTAACACCTTAGAAGCGTTGCACCCTGAACCAGAATTGGGCGGGCTGGACCAGAAGTTGATCATGTACGCCTCATATTGATATGGATCGACCAGATTTGACTATAGTTATTATTTATTCAAAAACTATTTACAGAACAGCCTCAGAATTGAGCTTCAGATCATGTTTTTGAACTTCAAACCCAGTGAGGCTTTTCCATCATCACGAGTACGGATATTGACTCACGTTAACGTCCAAGTTGTGATTACGTCTGGGAAGCTTTTTTTTCTGAAAGCTTTCTTATTAGAGATTGGCGAGTACACCATTATCTCCTCTGTTCAACCAACTAAAATATGTGTATTTGTTTACAGAATGGTGGCAGCTTAACCCGGAATTGGGCGGGCTGGACCAGAAGTTGTTGGTTAAAGCCTCATATTGATATGGATTGATCAGATTTTACTATATTTATTGTTCATTCAAACACACTTTACAGAACAGTCTCAGAATTTAGCTTTTTTCAAGTTTATAGTAAACTTGAGTGAATAAACTTCAGCATCAAGACACCAGATATTGACACAGTTTACTCGGACGATGCTACTTGATGCCTCGTGTCCACAATCATACGTTCTTCAACCAAAATGAAACGGTGCTATATTTGGTCAAAACAGCTGTTCAGGTTGTTATAAGTAAACTTACAGAAATAACAGATTTCTTCCATAAATCTAGACAACATTAAATTAGCTTACCTGCTTATGTTTTAAATGACATTTACATTAGCATAAAGACTATAGCATAAAGTATCAGAACATTTGACTTTGTCTTTTATTTTATTTTTGTTTGACAGGAATGAATTAGAGAATCAACATCTCACAGATTGAAATCGTCCCTGTAGATCTTGAATGATGAGCCACAAATCTGGAGATTTTACAAACCAGAGAATATAAATTACAAAATCACCAGAATTTGAACACTGTTGCTAGACGATAGTGATTAACAACTCTGTTATGTTTCTAATATTGTTTCATGCTCTACACTATGTTTTTATCCTACTCTAACTTAATAACATGATCTTCATTGCGGTCTGAAACCGTCACATCCCCGTTGTGACCTTGGATTCAGCCAGTGGACATGATATCATTGATCCAGCCCAGGAAGTTGCTGACTCTGGTGTAGACGCCGTACAGGTTTTCGTTGGCGCACCCTTTTCCCCAGCTCACCACACCCGTCAGGAACCAGGTTTTCTTGTAGCGTGTCACCAGAGGTCCACCGCTGTCACCCTGGCAGGCGTCCTTGCCGCCGGTCTTAAAACCAGCGCAGAGCATGTTCCTGGTGATGTTGAGACTGGTGTGGAGGCGACACTCCTGCAGCGGGACCCTCGGCAGCACCAGCCGCTGGAGGACTCTGGATGAAACACCGTGTCGCGACAGGCGGCCCCAGCCGGACACGGTGGATTGACGGATGGTCGCCAGAGTTCGGCTGAAGGTGCTGTTCTGGGCGGGAAGGCAGATGGGAACCACAAAGAGACCTAGTTTGATGGGGCGGTGGAGCCTCAGCATGGCCAGGTCGGTGTCGGAGCTGGACTGGTTGTAGTTGCGGTGGATCACCATTTTGACCACACGTCGCTTCTGCTCAGTCTTCTCATCCACCATAAGGTCATGTTCACCTTCACAGGGACAACATTTTATATCAGATTAATAACAAAATGAGAAATACTTTAAGAAGAGGAGGATTTCTGTTTATCATCCCCTCAAAATACATTTGTTTTTACCTCCTTCCTTGTTATTAATGTGAAAGTTGAGGGTAGCAGGTGAACAGTTTTAGGTTGCTTGGAATTAGAATCACTGAGAACGTTTGTTGGTCGTCACAGATCAGACACCCTGGTTTAAAAATGGCTTTACTTCCTACGGAAAGTGGCATCAGGGCTCAGGACAGAAGTCTACAGGGGTTGATTAAAACAGAACATCACCTGCTGCCATGTGGCAGGAGATCCAGACTACAGAGCATCAGTGACATTAGTGAAGTGAGATGTCATTGCTCATTGACGCTCTACGTTAGACACGTAAATGGATACGGACCAGCGGAGCAGTACCTCCGGTACTCGTGGGGGGCAGTGTAGCCAATAGGACAAGAGGAAGAAGATTTAAACATTTGTATGATTTTACTTGAGTTGGACGGTGGTGAAGGAAAAGTGTAGGTCCGTGCGAGACCCTCCACACCCTGCTGCCACGCGGCAGGAGATCCAGACCACGACACTACAGAGCAGCTTCTTTCCTCAGACTGTGAGACTCCTGAACTCGTCCTTTACCTCCACTTAAATACGGCATGATTCAAATATGAAAGACTGACGAGACAGACAACATAAAACACAAGAAGTGTAAAGTTGGACCGTGTAGTAAACGTACCCACGACGACTTGGAGGTCGGCAGCAGGTTTTCTCCAAACGCAGTGAGCTGCAGTTAAAATCCACTGATCTGACAGGACGATCCCTCCACATGAGTGATTAGTGGAGGTCAGCAGAGCCTGAGCAGGGAGGCAGTGTTATCATCACACTGTTATATACTGTTACATCCTATAATTAGTCTAAAGTACGTCCAAAAACATGCCTGCCATGGACAGTGTCCTTTGGGGCAGGTCTGCCCGTTAACAACCCTGGGGGCAAAGAACATCAGAGGTCTTCCACAGGCCACCCTATCTGGACCGGAGAGACGATCAGAAGGAACATATGTTACACAAGAAGTCAAAAAACCACAGGATTTTGAGTAAGTTTATCCCAGGACAATCTGAGCAACAACCTTCTCGTCGTCTATGCCGTCTGAAATGTCCTCTGTGTTTATTTAAACTTGTCTGACCTTGAGGCAGGCAGGTGCTGTTGTCCTGATCCAGACGGTAACCGGGAGAGCAGAAACAGACGCGAGAGCGATCCGGCAAATCTCTGCAGAAATGTTCACATCCTCCGTTTCTGAAGCGACAGCTGTGGGACGTCGCACGTGCTGCGAAGAGACGCAAGAAACCCACCATTTTTAATTTTAAACTCAGAACAGAAACTTTTTCATCAACCGTTCATAGAAACGTTTCAGTTGCTGACGTACCTTTGTCACAGTTGTATCCATGGAAACCAGGTGAACACTTGCAGACGTAGGTGTCGTCGAGGCGAGTGCAGGTGGCTCCGTTCTTACAGGGAGACGACTGGCAGTGATCCACCGCTGCAAACAGGAAGACGCAGAAAAACTTAACAAAGCATTTTGTTACATTTTTATAAGTAACGCTTTCAGTATTTTTACAGGTTGGTGTCCACACTCAAGTCAACGATCTGAATACTTCCCAAGTTGAATCCCAGGTACCTGTGTACATCCTCCAGAAGGCTTCCTGAGTAGAAGAAGAAACACAATTAAAAGACAAAAACATTGACGACCTTAATCCACGTTTGGATCGTCGACTCTGGAACCGACCAGCTGCTGCGGCAGGGCGAAGATCTCTTTGGCCTCCTCGTACGAACATTTCTCCTCCAGACACTCCCGCTCCAGGTTTCCTCTCTTCAGCTCCTCCAACAGGAAGTTTGCCCGACGAGTACGATGCAGGAAGACGTTGGCCTCTGGTCTGCTCACAAACACTCCTTCATATTAAAATACAGGTCAAGAATACAAATTGTGATAACTCAGGTTCGTTCAGGGTAAAAGTTCTGTTTGTCCAATGTGTTGTCAAATCCTTCATCATTTTCTGAAAGTAATCAGCAAATTATTCAATAATGAAAATAAGTGTAACTTATTAAGCTTAAGCTAACATCAATCAATAAATAAATAAATAAACAAATGCCATGCCAATATCAGTGCTTATGCTAGGACATGCAGTTTAATATTTAGCTGCAAGTCATCAAAAATGGTTTAAATCGTTTTTTAAAGAATGGGCGCAGTTTACAAGGTTTACTAACGTTATGGTATACGGTTTAATAAATGGTTTGAATAGTTAGCTAACAGTTTAAACAGTTAGCTAACGTCATGATAAATGGTTTAATAAAGTTTAAAGAGTTCCCTAAAGTAATTAATATACAGTTTAAATAAATCGGTAAGAATCATCAATAAATAGTCACTGATACACAATACATTGTCGCCATTTTTCATGGAGCTAGCTAGGGATGAACCTCAGTCAACCTCAGTCTGGGGCGTTAGCATGCTAACATGAAGTAATTATTATGATTACAGTGTTCGGTTTCGGATGTGCTCCTAGCGTCGTCCCACATGTGGCCTGAAACGTGTCACGTCTATCCAAAAAATACATTGATATTAAGATTTAAATCATAAAAATGGAAGTGTGGGCGGCGACTCAGAAGTCTGGAGGGCGGCTTCTTCATCATTCTCAGCCGTACTTACGCTAAGCTAACAATATTGGTAATGCTAGGACACACAACTCCAATGAAAACGATTAAAAACCTTTTTTTATCAAAAAGATTCACGAAATCCCTCTGATGTGTTAGCATGCTAATGTAGCTTTAGCAATTCGTCATCAGAGGAGAACACAGCAGATTGCAACAGGGATCATCACAGAGCAGAGACGTGACCAACTGTCGGTCTAATTTTCCAGCAGAAGAAGAAAAAGACGAGTATAAGAAGAAAAAACCGGGGACTGACCTCCAGGAAACCCAGTGCATGCTGGGATAGACGCAATGAGGAGTCGTAGGAAGAAGAGACACTTCGTTTCTCCGTTGATCGACGCCATTTGTTTTTCTGGACTGATCAAAGGTCAGAAACAGCCAAAAAACACACAAACCCCTCCGTCACAAACACACATGAACACAAAGACACAGCACAGCTCACAGGCTGATTATCCACAGACACACAAACACTCCTGGTTTCACACAGACTTTATTCAATGTGAGCACAAAGTGAACATGTTGACTTGTTCATTGGATTTAAGACAAAAGTACAAATTAAATAAATGTCAGAGAGTTGATCAGTTTTTAAACACATCAGTTTAATATGTTGTTAATTTATTCACATTTTACAACCACAAGTAAAAAATATGTAAACAAAACTTGATTAAGTGATAAAGAGTTTTGCATGAAATTAAATACTAATAAAAAAATGAGTACATCTTCATTGTTGTGCGTTTAGACAGGAAGTCAAACAGATTTATTTGAACGTTTAAAGCTGCAGTTCCCCTCCAGTCCTCCGGGGGGCGACGCTGCTCTCACTGCAGCTCCTTCAGGATGTCGGGGATGAGCTCCTGGCCGTCCCTCAGTTCGTCCTTCCACTCCTGCGGGATGACGGCGCCGCTGTACGCCGCCGCTGCCCCCAGCAAGGCTCCCAGCGCCGCGCCGCGGTTACAGTTCTCACCTGGAACACAAACACGACGTCAACAACAACAAACAACAACAGACAACAAGGTCAACCAAAACTCATCAGACTGAATTTTCTGACGTGATGTTCATGTTACTTTATTTTTCTTTTGGAAAAAAAAACAGATATTTCAGCCTACGGTCATGCTAGCAGGGCTAATGCTAGTAGCTCTGTGAGGTCCGTGATTTGAGCTAAATGCTAACGTTAGCATGCTAGCATTACAGCTTGCAGAGAAAAATCACAATGTTTTTAATGAAGTGAATCTTTCCCTGTCGACTAACTTGTGTACGAACCTCCACAGTTGGTGTTGGCCAGGATTCCTCCTCTGGGGTCGTCGTGGAACTCGTGAGCCAGATAAAAGAGGCTGGACAGAGCTCCTGTGGATCAACAGACAGGTGACGGTGTGATTAAAGGATTTATTCTCCGTCACTAAAGATCTTTATGTTTCGTGATGCAGAGCGATGTGAACCTTTAGTGTAGCAGGCCAGGCCGAGGTAGTTCACCGCGCTCTGATGCACCTTCAGCCGCTCCTGCGACGCCGCCACAAACCTCAAACACACACAGTGAAAGTTCCCTTTATTCTTTCATGAACTGTTCCTGATCCTGTTCCTCAATGCTGAAACATTCGGTCAATAAATAAAGGGACATATTCACATCAGGTGTGACTCGTACCTGGCGGCCTTGCGGCTGTAGCTCTGGCAGGTGTCCCAGGCGTCCAGCCTCCTCAGAGCGTGCTCCGCCTGCTGCCGAACGCTGGCTCCGCCCAGCACGGCGTGCAGCGCCCGGCTGTATATCGACACGTACTCGGGCACCTTCGGGTGGGGGTGGGTGAGCTTCACAAACTCCACTGCTGCCGAGAGCTGAGAGACACAGGCAACTGAGTACATCTACTCGAGTACTGCAAGATTTAAGGTACTTGAACAGCCGTCAGAGTGAAAAGTAAGACAGTCAATGCAGTTCACTCACTGCTCGCTCCTCATTGGCCGAGGCAGACAGCAGGATGAAGGGGAGGGTCATGGGAAGGCAGCCGATGGCGTCCAGCTGGCCGTCAGCGAACGAGGAGCTCAACATCCGTCTGGAGCGTTTTTCTGCAAACTTCAGAACCTGAAAAGACGGCGAGGAAAAACCAGTCAGAACAGAAACACGATGAGGCGTCGGCTCCACCGGGCTGCATTTGTTTTACCTGACTAGGTGACGTCGGCCTGGTGTCCTGCCAGTCTGCGAAGAACGAGCGGTGGAAGGACTCTGCGTAGGTGTCCTGGTGCGAGCCGGGCGTGGTCAGGAAGTGGACGTAGTCTGACAGCACGGCGGCTCGAGCGTCCGGCTGAGAGACGTCCGTGAAACGCCCGGAGACGAGTGAGCGAGCCGCTCGGAGAGAACAGAGGACGTTCAGGGTGTTTTCACCGGACTGAAGACCTGAAACACAAACGCACCTCTGAGTGTCTCCAACTCAACAACTCACTAAACTGACACATTTGTTAAGGGAGTCTGGGGACAAAGAAGTCGCCTATACTGGTTACTGTTTAGTGTATCTGTAAAATGTGACATGTTTAGATCAATAAAATGTCTGAGTGTAAATTTGTCACTTTGGGCTCTGAACATTTTATTCTTCATAATTTTTGGGGCATTTTACAAACGAAGTCCAAACGAAGCTGAACCAGACGATGTTTCATGTGTTTGAAAAACGATAAATTGATTATTGAAGCAGTTGACTCGACTAACTGATCAATCGTCTAATGGCAACGAAGCTCAAACTCGTGCCGGGACACATTTGTCAGTTCAGTACCTTGATGATAGTGGACCGATCCGTTGGAGGCCGTCCACAGGTTCAGTTTATCGTGGAGGATCACGTTACCGACCACGTCAGGCCGCTTGGCGCCGGACGACCAGGCGGTCCGACCGCTGCCTGCTGCAACGCACAAACAGGAAGATCAGAACAAACGTGACCTGAACCTGGGCTCATTTCCAGAACTTGCCAGGACTCCATGAAAGAGTTTCCTACTGGTGTTGGAGAGGTTGAGGATACTGGACGGGTGTCTGCTTCTGGGCGAGTTGAAGCTGGAGATCCAGCCGCCAAAGTCCCTCCTGATGACGTCGATGTCGTAGTACCAGTGGACCGGCATCGACATGGAGTCGGCCGCACACATCGCCCACAACGCCTCGCCGACGGACCGCCGCACCTGAGCCATCTCACCTGAGGAGGAGTGTCCAAACGCTGACGTCAGAGAAACAAGAGGTGTCCACCTGGAGTTCATACCTTACAAGAAACATCACCAGAGGCATTGCTAGCTGCTGCTAACTGTAGCTGCCATTAACTAGTTAGCTCAGTTAGCCATGCAGCTAGCGGTGCAGACTGGATAATTTCAGGGTTTTTTTTTTTTTTTAGTTATAAATTAAGATTCTCACATATTAAACCTTTAAATGACCACCCTCGACTTTACATTGAGCACAAGCTCTCAGGTCTGTCTGACGTTGGAAGCTACGCTAGCAGTTTCCCCCCGCTTACAGTCTTTGTGCTAAGCTAGGCTAAAAACACCCGGACCCGTCAGAAACAGGTTCATGGGCAGTGAGACTGTCCTGGTGCTGTGATGAGTCTGTCCTTCACAATAAATCAAGATGTCTCCTGATGACTGAACGTGTTCTCTGTCACAGAACACACACCTGTTTGGACCTGCCCGGTGCCGAAACAAACCCACATTACGTCATGTTATTAACGCTTACAGTCCTGTAACACCTTTAGTTCATGTCCTCTAGATGAGTTTGGTCTCCGCTCACCTGTCATGAAGCCCGTGGACCCGCAGCAGCTCCTAATGACTTTAACTTACATAAGTTCATTATCACAGTTACAAAACTGCACAGGGAGGGGCTAGCCTCAGCTAGCACCGCCATGCTAACACCAACAGCTGCTCGCGACGCTCCGCTCTCGTCGCATCAGGCCGTTAATATGTTTCCGTTCACATGAAGGTGTATTAAGTTAAGATGTAGCTAATATAACGTTTTGACTGAAGTTATATTAAAGTGAGTTTGTTTGTAAGTGCACTTCGTACCCGGCGCAGCAGTACGGTGGTCCGTGTGGGTCAACTCGAGGAAACGAAGCCGGTAGAGGGTCATGTTAAACCCTGCGCTGAGGCTTCCAGGCAGACGGCGGTTAGAATAAGCAAACTAATACCGGTTAATAATGATTAACAACTCAGTTCACGTACAAACAAGAAAGGAAAACGTCGTTTCTCGTTGTCTCGATGAGCACACGTTAACGTTTAAAGACAAAAACTGCCTTGAAAACAGAAATCAGGGCGAAAGATTAAACCAGATTTCTACGGCGGCCGTTGTGCATCAATAATGACGAGAACGTAAACGCGCTTAAACGCGAATATGAGGAGAAGCAGACAGCGGTGTTGAATTAACCATAACTTTTATTAAACTAACTGTTCACAACTTTAATCGCGTAGCGGCACGTTTAGCATCGTTAGCTCCTCGGGAAGCTAACAGCTAACGGGCCGTTTTGTATCAGTCCGGCTGAGCGAGCTAGCTGAGTGCTAGCAGGCTAACGTGCGTGTGATGGAGGAGGAGGAGGAGGATTCAGTGGATCCTCAGGATGTTGGTAAGAAGAAGGGATCTCTTGTTATTTGCTGACTGACATCTTCATGTAAGCAGCTCACAGTCTGTCACAGTGTGTGAAAGCGGCGGACACACGTGTGATACAAGTTTGATGTCGACCAGGTCAAGTTCTGCAAACAATAACAACAAAAGAAACCCGTGAACTACTCCTTTACTTCACTCACCACACACACAGTAGTGATGTCACACGTCTGTCAAGTGTTTTAATGAGTTTCTGAAGTCTTTGAGTTTGAACAGTCTTTGAAATGACCCTTTTTTTCTGTCTGCACCTTCAAAATAAAGGTTCTACAACTGGTTTTTAAGCTGGACCAGGTCTGATGTGGTTTGTTTGTTTGTTTGTGTGTTTTTCAGAACGGGCCAAAACCTTCTGGGCCGGCGAGGACGTGGATCAGGTCTTCACTGACGTCTTTGACTACCTGGATCACCTGAAGAGAGTCCTGCAGAAGAACACGGCGACAGATAAAGGTCTTTTAATTGATCTCTTCTTTGATTGCAATAAACAGGAAGTGACCTCACGCTTCCTGTTGTGTTGACTTCCTGTTGTGTGTCGATCAGAATATGTTCAGGGCCTGAAGCTGCTCGAGGTTCTGGACTTCTCTCGTCCGGCCTCGGCTCAGGACTCCTCCGTGGTTCAGGTGGTCATCGGCTCAGGTAAACACAGACTTTTATTCTGAAAAACCGCGACAGTAGGTAGAAGAGTAAAAGTAATTGTGCTTTGAATCGAACTCTGTCAGTGTGTGCATGGAGTCTTATTTTGGTGGTGTGTTCCTGTCCAGGTGGGGTGCTGCCGGCTGACTTCTCCCCCCACAGCTCCTCCCCCTCCTCCCCCCTGCCTCCCTCTAACGGGCCTCCTGCAGCCCGGGAGGAGCTGCTGCCTCCTCTGACCCCGGTCCAGCTGCAGTACTCACTGCACACCTGCTGCCAGGTCGCACACGCACGCACACACACACACACACACACATGCACTGTATAAACACTGTGTGTGTGTGTGTGTATTTTAACATCCCGTCTCCCTGCAGGCCTGCCTGTCCAGTGTTCCCAGCATGCCTCAGTCCACGCCTCTGTTCTGGGGTCAGAACCCTCTGAAGGTGCCGCTGCTCTGTGGCTTTAAGAGGCTGACCGCGGTGCCGCTGATGTCATCAGGAGGGGGCAGGGCCTCTGACGGCGAGGGGCCCGAGGACATGGAGGAGTGGGACGTCCTTTACAAAGCGCCGTGCGGACGGAGCCTCCGTAACAATGAAGACGTGATGCGTTTCCTGTTGGCCACAGACAGCTACGACCTCCTGCAGGTACAACGATCCGAGTGCAGAAGTAATCAGTACTGCAGGAAAACAAAATGGCTGCTGTGATGACGTCATGGTGTCGTGCAGGTGTGTAGGAAGATTTGAATCCGTCTCTTTGTGTCCTTCAGGTGGACTTCTTCACCTTCAACCCCTCTGTTCGTCTGGACGTCCCCCCCCCGGCGGGCCCCCGGCGGCCAGAGCAGGACCTGAGTCGTGGCGTGGAGCCCACGCCGGTGGAGCTGTGCGTCGGGGACAGTGGCGCCCGGCCGCCCGACTTCCGCTACAGGAAGGAGCGCTGGCCACACGGCTGCTTCCTGAGTCGCGGACCAACGCTGTTCAACGTCTGCTGCGACTGCACCGACGGCTGCAGCGACGCACAGCGCTGCGCCTGCGTCGCCACGACCAGAGGAGGGCGCCATTACAGTCATCACAGGCTGGACGAGCCCGTTCCGTCAGGGTGAGACAGAGGAAGAGTCGAAAATAAAACGGCTGATACAAATGACTGACCGTGATAAACTGTGTGTGTGTGTGTGCAGGGTGTTTGAGTGTGGGCCGTGGTGCGGTTGTGACCGGGCTCGCTGTCTGAACCGGCTGGTCCAGAGAGGGATCAGAGTCCGCCTCCAGGTCTTTCAGACTGACGACCGCGGCTGGGGTGTGCGTTGCCGTGACGACCTGGACTGCGGCACATTCGTGTGCATATACGCAGGTGAGACGGCGTCGACGTGGAGGAGCGAGTCCGAGGATCAGTCCTTGATCATGTGATCGATTTGAAACAAATGTCTGCAGGTGTGATCCTGCGGAGGGCCCAGAGTCCCACCAAGCCCCCCTCCCCCAAGCTGCCGAGGGCGGAGCTCCCCTCAGACGACGAGGTGGAGGTCGTCACCGAGTGGCTGGCCCCGCCGGTGGTGGAGGGGCGGAGCAACCTACTGGAACTCACCTCGCCGCCCCTTCACGTCCCCGTGATCCAGAGACCTGCTGACACCGACGCTACGACCAGCACGGCACAGGACAGGGAGCAGGTCTGCTAATGAGCTAATGTTAGCATGCTAACAGGCTGAACTAAGAGGGGGAACATGCTAAACATTGTAACTGCTAAACATCAGTTTGTTAGCATTTAGCTCAACATGCTAAACATTAAAACTGCGACAAATCAGCATGCTAGCATTTAGCTCAAGTACCACTGTGGCTCAGTAGTATTGACTCCTCGTGCTGTTAGCATAATTTCTACATGCTACTAGTGATCTGTTATATCAGTCTTCAGCTGTAGCATTAACATGCTAATTAGCTGATGTTAGCATGCTGACATGCTAAATGAAGAAGGTGAACATGATAGATATGTTAGCATTTAGCTTTAGCACCACTGTGACTCAGTAGCATTGAGTCTTAGTGATGTTAGCATGATATCTCCATGCCTCTAAGACACGCTAATAGTGATCTGTCAGTTTGTAGCATTAGCATCAATAGCATTAGCAGCAGCTAGCTTATTTAATTTTTTTGAATTGAATCTTTATTAAATGTTTTTGTTTGTTAGTCTGTTAATTAATTTGATTAATTACTTATTTTGTTATTTTTACTTTTTCTGACCAGAAGACAAAAACTGAGCAGTTTTCCTGTTTTCTGTCCTTCAGACGGTGTTGGTGGGAGGTCCAGCACCTCCGTCTCCTTCAGCTGGTGGGTCAGGTGACCAGTCTCCAGCTCAGGAGAAGACTGTGGCCATGACAACAACCAATCCTGAGGCGGCGGCGGTCCACGGCGTGAACGGTACCGAGACGAAGAGCCAGAAGAGTTTAAAGCGAGCGATGAAGGTGGAGGACGTGAACTTCCTGGACGCCAGCAAGGAGGGAAACGTGGGCCGCTTCATTAATGTAAGAGGATTTCAAGAATAAAACCGGGATCATTGGAGAAAAAGCCTTAATTAATAAAAACTGTTCAAAACTCCATTGAAAAAACAGTGAATTTAGTGAGGCTGCCGTTATATTACCTCTCATGGTTTCGATAGAATATTAACACAAAAGCTTACAGTGTTCAAAACATTTAAATTATATGAATGAATTATTTATACAGCAACAGGCTCCGTCAGCCTGTATACAAAACCAGATTGAAAAATGATGGAATTTAATAAAACCTGTTGCGGCTGTCATGAAATGACCAGTTGTTAATGTTCAGAACTACATTTGAAGTATCATAGATTTAAGTAAAATGTAATACATAAGCCACCAGTGTCTCTAGAAAGTATTGCAGACACAAAAACTACAACAAAAATTTCAACCTATGAATTATCTACATCCCATCAGGGCCCGTCAGGCAGCAGTGAACAAAACTACAGTGAAGAAACGTTAAATTTAGTAACAACAACCATCAAGTGACATCATCATGTTCAGAACTACATTTGAACTTTGTAGATTTTACTAAAAACTGTTGAAGGCTTCCATTATTTTATTTATTGTGTCCTGTGATGTGTTTAGTATTTGTTTTTATCATCAGTTTAGATTTACTGAAATCCCTAAAGAAGAAACAAGAAACATTGTGATTTAAAAAAAAAACTTTTGTCTTAAATAAAACAACAATACTAAAATGATTGTGTCCAAATTGTACCTGGAATTTGTGAAATGATCAATATTTAGCCTCTTAACTTTGATTTAACGTGACTTCCTTTATCTTACGTGAAGACCAAAAAGAAAAGAGCCAGCTGGGGTCAGAGAGATTTATTAAAGGGAACGTTGTGTGTTTTCTGGAGGAAGTGATGGAGCGTAAACTTACAGACATCTCTGACACATCTCTGCGCCCTACAGCACAGCTGCCAGCCGAACCTGTTCATCCAGAACGTCTTCACCGACTCCCACGACGCCGCCTTCCCCGTCATCGCCTTCTTCACCAACAGGTGAGAAAGAGGACGCAGAAGAAGACACTGGTGGTTACTTATCGTAGCTTCCTGATGATAACTGCTGTGATGGTCTCTCTGTCAGGGTCGTGAAGGCCGGCACCGAGCTCACCTGGAATTACTCCGCCGACACGCGGGGCAAACAGGAAGTGGCCTGTCTCTGCGGCAGCAGCGGCTGCCGGGGACAGTTCAGCGTTGAGGACAGCCTGTGTGACGTGTGCGAGCTGGAAGGTGAAACGCAGTGACCATCAGCAGGTCCACACACTCACACTGGACATGACCCCCCAGAAATATCTATTTTTCTACTGATGGAATAAAACGGTTTGAAAACGCAGCTTCTGTACATGTTACTGTTTTTATAATAAATGAGCTCAATTTCACAAATCATTTTATTTTGAAAGATTGTCCCAATGTGTGTTTGTGGCTGGTTTTAGTTTAAACAGGACTTTTATCTTGAAAACCGCTCAGGAAAAATGACTGTCAGTGAAACTTTTATTTTGAAATTTCAATGCAAATAAATCATTATGTGATTTTATCATTTAAAGGCTTAATTAACTGAATAAGTACTCAGATGAATTTAACGTTATATTTAATGTGTGGTTTAATACATAATTAATTATATGATCTAAAGCTTAATCGTCACCATTAATTTAAGCATTATTTATGTATTTATTAAGCATTAGTTTATATAACTATTCATTGAAACTATAAATTATATATTAAGCAATGAGTATTATTTTATTTATTTAAGCATTTCGTTACTCGTTATATTTTAGCGTTTTGTTTTATTGTGTATTTACTCATTATGTTATTTATTAATGTATATTTGTATTTATTATTTCGTTTCGTCTCGGAATCGTCACCCAGCTTTTATTTTGAAATTAGAAATAGTCGTTGCGAGAGGGCTTCCTGTTACATCCGTCTCCGCAGCTTTTATTTTGAAACTCCACACCGGATCCCCGCGTGTTGTTTATACGTCGTCCTCCGGTCCGTCTCACCGACTCTCCTGCAAGCGTCGAGCCCGACCATGAGCGCTCTTCTCCGGGCTGCGTGTGTGCTCCTCCCCGGCCTCCTCTGGGCCTCCTGCTGCCGGTTCCGGATCCCGCCTCACGACCAGGTGGCCCGGGTCGCGCGCTTCGTCGCCCACCAGTGCGACTGGGCCTCCATGGCCACCATCTCCACCCACAAGCCGGCGGCCGGACAGCCCTTCTCCAACGCCTTCTCCGTCAGCGACGGGCCCGACGGCTCCGGCTCCGGGGTCCCCTACATGTACCTGACCCGCATGGAGATCTCCGTGCAGGACCTGGAGGTACCGTCCGCGTTACTGTTGGAGCCCGCGTTACTGTTGGAGCCCGCGTTACTGTTGCAGCCCGCGTTACTGTTGCAGCCCGCGTTACTGTCGGAGCCCGCGTTACTGTTGCAGCCCGCGTTACTGTTGGAGCCCGCGTTACTGTTGGAGCCCGCGTTACTGTTGGAGCCCGCGTTACTGTTGTAGTGTTTAAAATGTGAGAAACTTCCTGTAAACTCAGTTTCAGCTGTTTGTGTCATGGCACTGCAGCTCAGGCCGTAGTGTTCAGAACTGCATTGGAAAAACAGTGAATTTAGTGAAGCTTCTATTAAACGTCCTGTTATTGTGTCTGTTCAACACAAAGTATCATCAGAAAAACTATTTATTGTCCAATCAGGTGAGTCAGCAATGCACAAAACAAGGTAGAAAAATGATGGATGTCAGTTTTGAATATATAAAGTTGAAGTTGCCAAATGTTCATTCTGGAGCTTGTAACGAGTGCAGTGTTCAGAACTCCATTTAAAAATTACTGAATTTAGTGAGGTTGACGTTAACTTTACATACCGGACTGTAGTTTACTGTAATATTTAAACAAGTCTGTAGTTTTCACCGTAGTTCAAGTATTTTGAACTTTGAACCTGCCACAAAGAAAGTTGTCAAGTTTAAACGTCTCAATCATTTATATTCTGCTCCAGTCAGCAGTGAATAAAACCACGTTTAAAGATCAGGGACTTTGGTAGAGACGCTGAGTGCAGTGTTCAGAACTGCATTTGAAATATCATTGATTTTTAGTAAAAACAATCAAAACTTCTTGTGTCCTGTGACCATAAATTCTGCTGCTACTTAATCACCTTTTAAGGTATTTTTATAATATTTCTGTTGAATCTTTCACGTCTCTGCATCGTGTAAAACTGCCAGTACGTCTCAAATGTTTCCTGTATAATGAATCTAATGTTGTCTTTGAAGTGTCACAGGAGTTACTGGAAACTATTATATTAAGACTTTGTGCAAACTTGAAATCATCTCCTATGATATTTCCACAATGTTGCTATGGGAATTATTACCATTCAATAGTTCCATAGGGATTTGTAGTGTTTTAAGAAACATGCATTTTACAGAGAACTAAAGAGTTAAAAAACAAGTATTTTATGATGTTATTTCATAATATAGAGGCAAAACTTTATACTGAATACATTAAAAATATCTCCAATGGTAGTATTTGAATTTTACAAAACTCACAAACTTGCCATGTTTGCGATAATACAGCTCTAATATTAGTATATTTGGGTTTGTTGTGTGTCTGTGATACGCCTCTGGATCAAACAGTTTTAGTTTAAAACATTTGTTTCCTGCAATATTCAAATAGTGTTTTTTCTTCTTTAAATGTTGTCAAGACATCTAATTTATAACCTCACTAATTAAATCAGTTTTACTCTTTTTCATTCTGTATAAACTTGCTGCAACAGAAGTCACGATTAGTAAAAGTTATGAAAACACGCAGCTCAGGATTTATGCAACAGTCCGTGACTCAGCAGTTCCTCCACAGAGTGACTCAGCAGTTAAAGTCACATGTCAGAGCTGAAGTCATGTGACAGACACCAGTGAGTGATGGACGCAGGAGAAGTTTGTATCAGTCTGTTAATGTCAAACTAACGAGGACGTTTATCTGCGTCTGTACTTTTAAACTGTCTTCAGTCAAACTGACGTATGTCAGAGAAGAGGGTTCAGGAAGAGTGACTTTAAAATCCAGTCTCAACCTTTCAAACAGTGTTACATCATGAAATGTGCTTAAGTTGTCCATATTTCAAATTTCAGCCGTGTACAGAACTACATAAGAAAAACATGGAATTTAGTAAAAAAAAACTCATTGAGGCTCCTGTTACATGACACGTCTGTAATGTTCCATCTGGAGATTATCAGTCTCCAGTGTTCAGAACTCCCTTTGAAAAAGCATGGATTTTAGTACGGCTGACATTAACTTTATATATTAAGTGTTGTTAGTGTTCAAAATGGTCGACTTTAAAAGCTTTATACTTCTGAACTTAACAGCTTAACAAAAACACTACCTTTAAAAACTACCTTAAAGAGTAAAGTCAGAACTTTATCATTGTTTATACACCAATAGGGTCCTATAAGCAGTCAGCAGTGTACAAAGCTGCATTTAAAAAACATGGGATTCAGTAAAAACCATTTAATGACACGAGCAATGTTCAGAACTACACAAGAAAAACAACCAATTTAGTAAAAACATGGAGGCTGAACTGTAACGTCTGTGTCCCTGCAGGTGAACCCGCAGGCGTCTCTGTCCATGTCTCTGGCTCAGACTGATTACTGCAGACAGCAGGGCTTCGACCCCCAGAGTCCTCTCTGTGCTCACATCATCCTGTCTGGATCTGTGATGGAGGTACACACACACACACACACACACACACACACACACACACACACACACACACACACACACACACACTCAGCTGTGTATCCAGGTGGTAAAGAACAGTCACATGACCTTCACTCACCTGCCTCCTCTGCTCCAGGTGAACGGGACAGAGGCCGACTTTGCAAAGAGAGCTCTGTTCAGTCGACATCCAGAGATGATCGACTGGCCGTCTGATCACAACTGGTTCTTCGCCAAGTTCAACATCACACAGGTACACACCAGTACTACTACAGTACTACTACTACTACAGTACTTCTTCTAATACTATGGCTGCTACTGTAAATACTCCTGTTGTTAATTGTACTGCTTCCACTACCATAGTACTACTAACAGCAGTACTCTGTGAACTACTGCAGTCAAACAAACATGAAATCTCTGACAAACCAAACTCCATTCATTTTCTGGAACATTTAACCAGATGTTGGTTTGCTGACGGTGTATCAGTCGTCAACCTGCGTGTTCCTCCGTGTTTCAGGTGTGGGTGTTGGATTATTTTGGCGGGGTGAAGACGGTCACTCCAGAGGAATACTTCCAGGCAGAGCCACACAGGAAGCACCACTGATGGTCAGAGCTGCTGGGGTTTGTAGTTCTGTTTGTTCATGTGGACTACAACTACAACATCACAAGATACGACACCGAGTCGTTCTGCCAAAGAGATCAAATGTGTAAAACCTTCATCAGAACATAAAAAAAGAAAAAGAAGATGAAATATGCAAAATGTAAAAAATTAGGAAGTAGAAAGTTAAAACTTACTGCGTCATAATTTTGTTTTTTTGATTTTTGAAGTTCTTTTTTTTTTTTACTTTCTTCTGACGCTGCAAGAAAATGTAATATCTGCAAACACAAGCTTCTTGTTCAGACGTTGTGTTCACTGGTGTTCAGGAGGTCGACGGTGTGAAGCTCGGGGATCGAACCTGTGACCTGGTTGCTGGTTTGAATCCCGTCGGCTTTCTATGAGACACACGATCAGCTCCTCCTCACAAAACGTGAACACCTCCTCAGGAGCTGCTTTTCTTAATGTTTAGTGTCAAAATCTGCAACAAGGACGAACAAAACATGAAAAACTGATTTTTGTTAAACATCGCGTTCTCGTCCTCATTAAAATATTTTAGTTTGCTCCAAAAATCTCAGTTTTGTGTTAAAATATCTTTAATAAGCGTCTTTGTTCAAGAAAATAAGACTTCAGTAGAAAGTTATAAGAAATGTTATGGAATAATTTAAAATGACAACAGGAGATAAAAGTATTCAAAACCTTTCAATCCACACTAACAATCCTCATCATGGTATTTATCCGAATAATCAACAACCAGCTGATCAATATTCAGGTTTCAGTTTGGAGGATAAAATGAACAGCGAGCTTCTGTTCCTGTCAGAAGTCAGTCGGCCACACGAGGGAGCTGCTGAGTTTGAAATGAAACACAATGACACTATTGTCATAACAGAATAATTCATATCTTTAATTTCTCTCCTTAACATTTAAATAAAAAGTGCCTTTTTCTATTTTCTTGCCTTTTTGTGGCTCAGCACACCAAACTCCATTCACTAAAACTACGATTTAAGGTGTGTGATCTTGAAACTAACAACAAACTGCACTTTATAACTTTATGAGATGAGCACAGTAAACAAGAGTAAAGATTCAGATGTTACAGGAGCAGGTTGACCTGCACACGACAAAACTAATTAAACTAGTTTTTATTATTTATACTGAAACAGATTCTTAATAAAGAAAAACACCACAGGATCACAATCAGTTCATCTTTTAACTACATCTCCCATGAGTCCTAGCTGCTGGCAGGCTGTCAAACAGTCATGGGAGCTGTAGTTCATTGAGTTAAATCTAGATCAAACCTCAAATGTGGACAAAAACTGAAAAGTGTTTGAAATGGTACAGAAATCACACGCCAGAGGGGCGGGGCTTGTGCATGTGTGGGCGGGGCTTTGTCGTGGAGGGGCGGGGCATTCTCTTTTTCTTGTCAGCGTGATATAAAATCAATAACTGATCATTTGTGACGCCTCAGACGTCGGTTCACTCTCAGCTTTCTGCTCCTGAACGCTGCAGGGAAACGAACGCTGTCGTGATATTCTGACTTTGCTGTGAAGATTTATTTTTGGAGAAAATATTCATGAATGATTTGTATAAATAAAGTTTGTGTGAACGAACAAAACGGCTCCACCTCTTCTGTTTGTGTCTTATTGTGACGACCCGTTGACTCTGATTCGGCGCTGACACGTCTTCCTGTCCTGGATGAATGAGACGCACCTCTTTTTATCTGATTTTAGTGTTTCTTCCTCTTTTTATTAGTAAATAGTAAAAGATATTTCACCAGTGATACAATAGAAACATGAACAGACAGCAGTGAGCAGCATCAAACACCAGGGGGAGCTCCTCCGTCCCCACAGCAGCGTGATGGGAACAGTCCTCTCCTCACACAACATAAATATCAGACTGTCCAACATGTTTTGTACCTTCAGATGTGTTGTTGTGAATATCAGTCACCTTTTCATGTCACGTTCAGTTTTCCTCCACATATGAAGCAGGACGACTCTGATGTGCAGAACAGTTCTTGCTGTGATGTCAGAGGTGGCTCCGCCCGCAGAGCTCAGGATCGATCACACCGATTGATTATCGATCTGAGCTGCCGGCCAGTAGAGGCTCAGCCGAGTGTTACATAAGCAGCTGTTTGTGTCTGTCAGAGGGGAACAGCTGTAAGAGAGCAGCGCTGGAGTCGAGCAGGTAGGAGCTCTATACAAGTACTCTCACCACACTGTGCAGGTACTTGTACTGTACTGTAGTATTTGCATCCTGAGCTACTTTAAACACATTTTAAAGGCAAATATTTTGCAGATCTAAAACACAAAACTTTTGCCTTTAAAAATGAATCTGATGCATTTGTAAACATGAAATATAAGCTGGATATAGAAAATGACTTAACTCTTAGGTTTCATTTTAGTTTAGTTTAGTTTGTCTGTATTTCTGCTTCTACTTCAAATATTTATATATGTCCTTCAAAACACTTCAACAGAAATCAAGTTATGGTCATTTTAACTCATTAATGTAAACTCAGTCATCATCTCCTCCTGATGATATAAAGTCAGGCTCAGTCATCATCTCCTCCTGATGATATAAAGTCAGGCTCAGCCATCATCTCCTCCTGATGATATAAAGTCAGGCTCAGCCATCATCTCCTCCTGATGATATAAAGTCAGGCTCAGCCATCATCTCCTCCTGATGATATAAAGTCAGGCTCAGTCATCATCTCCTCCTGATGATATAAAGTCAGGCTCAGCCATCATCTCCTCCTGATGATATAAAGTCAGGCTCAGTCATCATCTCCTCCTGATGATATAAAGTCAGGCTCAGCCATCATCTCCTCCTGATGATATAAAGTCAGGCTCAGCCATCATCTCCTCCTGATGATATAAAGTCAGGCTCAGCCATCATCTCCTCCTGATGATATAAAGTCAGGCTCAGTCATCATCTCCTCCTGATGATATAAAGTCAGGCTCAGCCATCATCTCCTCCTGATGATATAAAGTCAGGCTCAGTCATCATCTCCTCCTGATGATATAAAGTCAGGCTCAGCCATCATCTCCTCCTGATGATATAAAGTCAGGCTCAGCCATCATCTCCTCCTGATGATATAAAGTCAGGCTCAGCCATCATCTCCTCCTGATGATATAAAGTCAGGCTCAGTCATCATCTCCTCCTGATGATATAAAGTCAGGCTCAGCCATCATCTCCTCCTGATGATATAAAGTCAGGCTCAGTCATCATCTCCTCCTGATGATATAAAGTCAGGCTCAGCCATCATCTCCTCCTGATGATATAAAGTCAGGCTCAGTCATCATCTCCTCCTGATGATATAAAGTCAGGCTCAGCCATCGTCTCCTCCTGATGATATAAAGTCAGGCTCAGCCATCGTCTCCTCCTGATGATATAAAGTCAGGTGAAGTCTCGTCGTCCACAGAACATTTCTGGAGCTTCACAGTAAAACAGAGTTGCAGCGTTCTGCTTGATTTAAAACGGAAGAACAACCAAAAAAACATCAGATGGATCTTCTGTGTAATCCGAGTGTCCAGAAGCCCCGAGATCTCAAACTGATTTTTAAAAAATGTTATTTTCGTCCGGAGTCATGTGCAGAGCCAGAGGAGAAAGCTGCAACTCTGTTTTACTGTGAAGCTCCAGAAATGTTTTGTGGACTACGAGACTAATGACTGAATTTTTATATTTGGGTGAACTTCTCCTTTAACACGAGTTAACGATGACTTTTTTCACTGCTTGTTTGAGTTTCAGTTTGGGATAATAAACCGATGTCTTTTTTTTGCCTCTCTGTGTTTTTACTGTGTATTTACAGTCTCTATTTGAATAAACTTTATTGACGTGTTGAGTGGAGGACGAGTTGAGCTGAAGGGGTTAAGACTCAGAGGAATGTGTGGAGGCAGGAGGAGGAGGGAGGAGGGAAAAGGTTTTTCACTTCAATCCTGCTTTACATATTTTCATTCACCTCCTCTGACGGTCTCCACCTTTACTCCTCCTCAGAGTTCCTCCTTCATCCCACCGCTCCATCCTCCTCTTCCTCAGGGCGACTCCATCAGCCGGGTCACCGCCGAGATGCCGGGGACTCTTCCCAGGTTTCCCACCATGCCTGCCGTGCTCAGCTCCCTGCCCAGAGGCATCAACCCTCCCAGTTTACCCAGAGGCATCACGATGCCCAGTCTGCCCACTTTGCCCAGTTTACCCAGCATGCCCCGAGGTATGAACATACCCAGCCTGCCCCGAGGTATGAACATACCCAGCCTGCCCCGAGGTATGAACATACCCAGCCTGCCCAGGGGGATGTCGCTGCCGAGGCCCGTCGACATGTCCACCGTGTCCCAGGCTCCTCGGAGGCTGCTGCAGGACTGCTGCTCTGTGCTGGACCATCAGACACCTGGAGGTACTTCAGATACTTCAGATACTTCAGATACTTCAGATACTTCAGTTACTTCAGATACTTCAGATACTACAGATACTTCAGATACTGCTGATACTACTGAAACTACTGAAACTTGTACGATCACGATTATAGTTATTGATAATTCGACTATAGTTTGGGGAAACGTCCTGTTTTCACAGTTTCACGATGATGTATTTTGTCCCCAAAACATTTCTCAGCTGGATTTTTTCTGCCTTTTGAAAAACATAAATAAAACAGTCCAAAAATAATAAACAAGAAGTTTATAAAGTGCAGTTTTAGTAGAAAAAGAAAGAGATATATTGAGATCATCTCTCATGCAGGTGTTCGGCCGTTGAGGGGATCACAGAACATTTTGGTGAACGTGAACTTATAAACAGTAAAAAAGTCTCTTTTGACATTAGTTAACATTTCACTGACATCGCTGATCTCAGGGTTCAGGACAATTGTAATTTTCCAAATTGTAGTTTAAAAAAATAAAAATCTTGTCGTGATACCTATTGAGCAAGAAAAACCGGCTCAACAGGTATCACACAAAGACAGAAGACCTTGAAGTCAACACAGTAGAAACATCTGCCTATGAAAGAAAACCACTGAATGTGATATTACAGCCAAAGTTTCCATTTGTACTTTATTACTTATTAATTTTTTACTTTATTATTTCTACATTACTGTTTTATTTTATTTCCTGTTTAAATGTATTTTCAGAATATTTGCATGTATATATATAAAAACTTCTCTGAAATCCACGGGACCTTCTTGTTAAGTATTTTACGTGCTGTAGATTTTTTCCCAAAAATGATTATTTTCTTGTTTTTCTGTTCTTTTCACTGGCTGTTATATTTGATTAAGTAGGTAGATATTTGTTCTGTGTTGACTTCAAGGTCTGTGTGATACCTATTGAGCCTGTTTTTCATTGGGTGATCTAAAATGCAACAAACTGAGCTGTTACAAGCTGTAACTTCCAAATTTCCTGAAGCCAAAAATCCATGAAATGAACCGGGAAAAGTTCTGAATTCTGGGTGAGTTGCCGTGGATTGACCCATACTTGACCTACATATATATATATGTATATATATATATATATATATACATATATATGTGTATATATATATATGTATATATATATGTATATATATACATATATATATATGTATATATATATGTATATATATAGATACTGACTGGTCAGAAAACCAGTCAGTATCTGGTGTGACCACCATTTGCCTCACACAGTGCAACACATCTCCTTCACACAGAGTTGATCAGGTTGTTGATTGTGGCCTGTGGAGTGTTGGTCCACTCCTCTTCAGTGGCTGTGTGAAGTTGCTGGATATTGGCAGGAACTGGAACACGCTGTCGTATACGTATCGTATACGTGTCGTATCCAGAGACAATAAAAGGCCACTCTGAAATGTTCAGTTTCATCACACAGCACACTGCCACAGATGTCACAGGTTTTGAGGGAGCGTGCAGTCGACATGCTGATGCAGGAATGTCCACCAGAGCTGTTTCCCGTGAATTGAATGTTCATTTCTCGACCATAAGCCGTCTCCAATAAAGCAAAACTGCACATTTCAGAGTGGCCTTTTATTGTGGCCAGCCTCAGGCACACCTGTGCAGTATTCATGCTGTCTAATCAGCATCTTGATATGCACCTGTGAGGTGGGTGGATTGTCTCGGCAGAGGAGAAGTGCTCACTAACACAGATTCAGACAGATTTGTGAACAATATTTGAGGGAAATGGATCTTTTGTGTAAATAGAAAATGTTTTAGATCTTTGAGTTCAGCTCATGAAAAATGGGAGCAAAAACAAAAGTGTGTTTATATTTTTGTTCAGTGTATATATATATATATTAAACAGCAAACATGGTAAAGTACTGTATGTCGATTAAATGATCATTTGGATCATTGGTGCAACTCGTTGTTGTTTCCATTAATGGTTTGAACTATAAAAAGTCAAAAGATAATGAAAAAGAAGACTCTAGAGTCGAACGTGAAGACTTCAAATGATTTATTTCATTTTCAAAACCACAACATTTTCAGTTTAAGATCACAGAAGACAAAGAAAACCAGCAAGTATTCAGTTTTGGGAGGCTTTATTGATTATCATAATAGCTGCTTAATCATTTCTGTCTATAATCGATCGATCAGCTTCTTGTTTCAGTTCTAATTTGGACAATACAAAGTTATTGGATCCATACTCATGAAGCGAACAACGTAACATGTACAGCAGAAATGCAGGTAATGCTAACAGGCTAACGTGACCTCCACAACTTTAACCCTTAATCCAGCAGCTGTTCACTGAAGTATTTGTACTTCTGTGTCCTCCTGTTCGCAGTAAACACGGAGTAGTTTTACTGCGGCGAGGACGACTGAGGCTGCTTCACTTCTGCAGGTTTCTGATATGTTTTTTTTTTTCTGTTTCGGCTGGAATGATAAATAAATCCAGAGCAGATTATAGAGCGCTGAGCTGCTGCACATGGCCCAGATCACGCGCACACACACACACACACACACACACACACACACACACACACACACACACACACACACACAATCTTTCAGCTGCTGAGAATATTTATTATAATTTGTATTAAATCAGTTTTAACGACAACAAACAGGTCGTTAACATGAAACCTCAGATTGTAACATCGTCCTCTGAATGTGGAGGTACGAGGTTCTTAACTGACGGTGAATGAAAGGAGGTGGGTTTAATGTGTGTGTGTGTGGAGAGGATTAACTATAAACGTGTGTGTGTGTGTGTGTGTGTGTGTGTGTGTGTGTGTGTGTGTGTGTGAGTGATGGGAGTGACAGCGTGGATGTGAGCTGACGGAGTCGTCTTCATGTACGGTGAGAAATTTAAACATTTATTGAACATTTTCTTCAGTTATCTGCAGGTTGTGTTGCTGCGTTTGCAGCTGCTCGATGCTAAAGGTGACAAAAAGTAAAGAGCTTTAAAATTAAACATATAAACAGAGTTATTATAAAATGTCTCCGACATTGTGTACAACTATATTTATTTGCAAAACATCTTAAAGTCTTTCATTTTACTTATTACGATGCTTTGCTATTTTTAATGGAATGAATAAAGGAAAATCTCATTAATTGTAACATATTCATATATTTTAATGTGTTTTATGCTTTAGGTTGAAGGTTTTCCACATTAGCTGCCCATTTATTTATATCTTATAATTGCCTTCATGTTTTAATAGATAGAAATACATGTAGTGAGTAACAAAAGTCAAAACTTACGAGATATTAAGTGAAAATTATGACATTTAAGTGTTTTTCGGTATTAGCGCCACCTGCTGGACTGGAGACGACAATTTAAAACTGAACCACCTGTTTTGGTTTGAGTTTATCTGAACAGGTTAAATCACAAATATAAGTCACAAAAAGATGTATTTTTTTAATCTGCTGAATGAATCGTGAGAGACGACAGAAATGATAAGAAAAGTAAAGACTTTGTTCTGGCTTGTTATGTTATACAAGTTAAAAGTACTTTTACTTAACAAAACCAATTTTGAACACATAATCTGTAACTCAAAACAAAACAAAACAAAAGACATTTGCAGATCCAGAACAAACACCTGGAGTCTCATCAGATTCTGTTCTGATCCGGAGACGTTGACCGACGGGAGGAGAGCTCCGAGATGACTCAAAATGTATCTCCAGATTGTGAGATATTAAGTCACAAGCCAAACTTTTTACTTGCTAAATAAAAAATTGTGAGATTTTAATTGAGTCAAAATTATGAGATAAGTTTAAAAAAACACTCTTCGTTTGTTATTAATTTGATTTGTTTTTGGCAGAATTTTACTTCCGTAGCTGAACTAAAATAAAGAGAACATCTTGCTCACTCTTTACCGTCTTACTTAATATATATATAATAATAATTAATCACAAGTATTTATTACTGACTTATAAACACGTTGTGTTTGAGAGAATTTTTCCACAGTCTTGGACTCAGGTATCAGCCCGGTGCCTTGCTGCAGGTCACATGTGGGGGGATTGAACCTGCGTCGCTGCAGAGTCGACTCTTTAAGCTCACTAACTAAAAACAACAATATAAACACATTACGTAACAACAAGCCACCGCTGGATTAACGCTTAAGACGTAGTATTACTGCTGCTGCACTGTAGTGTCTGTGTGTGTGGTGTGTGTGTGTGTGTGTGTGTGTGTGTGTGTGTGTGTGTGTGTGATGAGTTGGCAGTTGACCATTGGTCGATCTCTTGTCTCCTCTAATCTCACACACTGAACATGGAGAGAGATGAAAAATTGAAGTAAAATCTGGAGAAGAGACGGTTAAACGCTGACAGACTCTCTGCCGCCCCCACGAGTGTCAAATACTCATTACAGGCTTTTATTTTGAAGGTCTCCTGATTTTTAACTATATTTTCTCATTTGCCGTAAATGTTCACCTTTTAATCTTTTAATTTCCAGGTCTGTGTGGCTGCTGCTGGGCGTTACGTCCTCGCTACAAGCGGCTGGTTGATAATATTTTCCCAGAAGACCCGGAGGTACACACACACACACACACACACACACACACACACACAAACAAATAAGATGGGTACGTAGATAAATCTTGGAATTTACAGTAAAAAAATCAGGAATAAAATTACAACAGAAATATCAGTTTATGTCACGTTTTATAAATTAATAAATGCCTTTAAAGATTTATTTTTAATATTATTTCTGATGCATTTAATTGTATAGTTATTTCTGGAGTTGAGCATGAAAGTTTATTTGTTGACCTCGATGTGTTTGAAAGAGCTTAAAATGTCAGTAAGTCGACCTTGAGTTGAAACTAGGGAAGTAAAATTAAACCAGATGTTAAAATGCTTAAATACCCAGAAAATTGTACAGAGGTTGGTTGGTGTGTGTGTGTGTATGTGTGTGTGTGTGTGTGTGTGTGTGTGTGTGTGTGTAGGACGGGCTGGTGAAAGCCAACATGGAGAAGCTGACGTTCTTCGCTCTGTCGGCTCCGGAGAAACTGGACCGCATCGCCGCGTACCTGTCGGAGCGACTGACCAGAGAGCTGAACCGCCACCGCTACGGGTCAGTACACACAACGTCACGACAATGACAACACACACATGGTAACACGGGTGTGACGTGAGTGTGTTTGTTCTGCAGGTATGTGTGTATAGCGATGGAGGCGATGGAGCAGCTGCTGCTGGCGTGTCACTGTCAGAGCATCAACCTGCTGGTGGAGAGTTTCCTCAGTACGCTGCGTCTGCTGCTGGAGGCCGACAAACCACACCTCCACATCCTCGCCACCAGCTCGGTTCGTCCTGCAACTGCAATGTGTCAATGTACAATAGTCCTTTAAATGTAGCTCCGGTCAGCAGTCGACATGACATTCACCTCCACAGGTCACTGCACTGGTGACAAGCAGCAGAGTCAATTTTCACAGTAAACTACTGTAATCGGGCTTTTGCAATGCATGATGGGTGATTATCTGGAGTATTAGTGTGAGCTGCTGTGAATTTGAATTTGAGCAGCAAACTGAAGCGATAAAGATGGCAAATACTGTAATTATGGCACAGCAGCGTACAGTAACAAAGTACACATGCTAACAACAGGCTAACAACAAGTCTACAAGTGGTCCAACAAGGTACACATGCTAGCATGCTAACAGGCTAACATGCGCACAACAGGCTAGCACGGTACATTGCTGTAATAATACTATACATGTAGTGTACTTTAAATTTGTATATTCACAATAACTTAACAATAACAAAATCTTATTACAGTTTCATATCGTAATTTTACATCAAAATCATGTCTTTTCAAAATAAACTTGTGTCTGGGTTACTGTAGAAACAGAATATATTAATCTGATTTTCATTTATGTTACTGTAAAATAAATGCAGTATACTGCTGTGAATTTACTGCAGTTATTAGCCAGTGGTTTCATTATTTTTTTACAGTGTGCTGCAGTCAGGTTGATAAACAGAAGTGAAGAAAACTCCCAAAAGTTACAAAGTAATCTGTGGGCTCTCCTCCCGTCGGTAAACGAGGGAACAGAATCTGATATGAGTGCAGTTAAATGTGTGTTTTTGTGAATGGAGTCTGGTGTCTTTGTGGAGAGAGAGAGATATCAGCTGTTTCCAGTTAAACAAAAATAATGGTACAAAGGTCCTTTAATCCTGTCAGAATAATGATCTGAGTGATGAGTTTGTACTTAATCATGTAAATGATAGAGATTATATTTGTGTCATACAGTTATCATGTTCTCTTCAATCCTTGATGTTTGCTACGAGGTCTTCATGACACAGGGATCATCAGCAGGTCGATACAGGCTGGAGACATTATCTGTTGGTAGTTAAATATCAGTCAGCGTTGTTCAGTACTAAAATGTCGTAATGTTTTCTTTTTTTGCTCAGTTTGTGAAGTTTGCGAACATCGAAGAGGACACGCCGTCGTACCATCGCAGCTACGACTTCTTCGTGTCTCGCTTCAGTGAGATGTGTCACTCTGAACACGAAGACCCCGACGTCCAGAACAAGTCAGTCTGCTTTTTACTAACGTTATCTCAGCTTTGATTCCAGATGTTCTGAATTTGGTTGCGACAGGATTGGTCAAGATGTGTGTGTGTGTGTGTGTGTGTGTGTGTGTGTGTTCAGGATCCGTGTGTCGGGGATCCGTGGTCTTCAGGGTGTAGTCAGGAAGACGGTGGACGACGAGCTGCAGGTGAACATCTGGGAGCCTCGTCACATGGAGCAGATTGTCCCCGCTCTGCTGGTCAACCTGCAGCAGCACACACACGCCGACAGGTACACACACACACACACACACACACACACACACACACACACACACACACACTAAACACATTTAACATCTGCTAAAACATGTATCTGTAATAATCAGGACTCGACTAAACAAAAATAAAGGAGTGCAGTAATCGTGACTAAAGTTGTACACCTGACACCAGATGAGCTCGATGTGGTTGAAAGGGACCAAAATGTTTAAAGTTCAGTCAATAAATAAAATGCAACATGATGTGGTTTTATTAAATACTCAAGAATTTGTACAGAGTTTGGTTGGAGGCTAAACTACAATTTCTCAGGTGAGTGGATTCACATGTCTGTTGGTATTTAAACTGTGTGTGTGTGTGTGTGTGTGTGTGTGTGTGTGTGTGTGTGTGTGTGTGTGTGTGTGCAGTGAGTCTCCAGCAGAGCAGACTGAGGTGTGTTTCAGGGAGCTGCTGGGCCGAGCTGCTTATGGACACATTAACAACGCCATCAGACCTGTGCTGATGTAAGATACACACCTCGTGTACAGTAGCAGTAGCAGTAGTACTTGTAGTATATCAGTTGTACCCTGTGTGTGTTTCAGGCACCTGGACAGTCACAGTCTTTGGGAAGGACGAAGCTTTGCTGTTCAGTGTTTCCAGATCATCATGTACTCTATCCAGGTTAGTAAGAACACTGTTAGTACCTACACTACACTACAGTACACTACAGTACACTACAGTACACCACAGTACACTACAGTACACTACAGTACACAGTACCAACAAGTGTATTTTGTAAATTATTTAATTGAATTAACTTTTTGTATGTTAACTTCCAGTGACAAACATTAAGCTGTATATAATTTCACAGTACATTAATATGTCTCGTGTGTAACTTCATATGATTCATCTGAGCTGAAACATAAATTCACTTTGTACCAAAACCTCATGGAATTAACTTTCATTAAATGTATTTAACCGTATTAACTGAACTCTCTTTGCCTCAGTCGCAGCATTCACACCTGGTGATCCAGCAGCTGTTGGGTCACCTGGACGCTAACAGCAGGAGTCCAGCTTCAGTCCGAGCCGGGATTGTGGAAGTCCTGTCTGAAGCTGCTGTTATAGAAGCCACTGGATCTGTAGGTCAGTCAGAGTAAACGCTGTATGTTACGTATAATCCCACCACCAGTGCTTGTCTTTATATGGTACTAAATACCCTCTGTGTGTACTGTAGGTCCCACAGTACTTGAAGTGTTCAACACGTTACTGCGACAGCTGAGGCAGAGTGTCGACTACCAGCTGACTGGTTACTATGACAACGCCGGGAAACACAAAACCACCTCAAGTGAAGAGAAAACGCTGCAGGACGCCGTCATCAAAACCATCGGTCAGGCTCAGGGGGTTTTATTACCCTGTTGTCTTTGAATAGTTTTTAAGTCGTCACCTCGTCTGAACCCGTGTTTTCTATCCAGGATCTTTTGCCAACACACTTCCCATCTACCAGAGGTCAGAGGTCATGCTGTTCATCATGGGGAAGATCCCTGTTCCTGGTATCTACCCCGCCCTGGGGTCGCCCAACGCCGGGTACCACTCACACCAGTTCAACTCCCCCCTGTCACAACTTTACATCTTTTAAATATTAAATTACCACAGATACTTGTGTTTTATGACCTTACATGTGTGTGTCTGTCTCAGGTTTGAGGGCAGCAGAATGATCCAGGTGATGCTGTTGAAGTCTCTCCTCCAGGTGAATTCAGTTCAGTGTAGTTTTCAGTGTGCTGCTTCAGCTTACCTTTAATTCAAAGGAGCACAGTGTGAACTCTCCATAGTTTTCCAAAAGTTTTCCATTTGGTTTATTCTCCCTCCAGAACTACCTTCCTACCAAACTGTCTTCCTGCTGAGCTACCTACCTGCCTATCCAACTACCAACCTTTGTACTGAACTACTGCTACCTACTGATATTATCTACCGAACAAACAAAATTATCTAACTTCTTAACTGCTGAACTACCAAACTAGATCCTGGACTAGCTACCAAACTATCTACCGACTTATCGAACTGCTTCCTACCAATATACCTACTGATGTACCAAATTACTTAACTAGTTATTGACTGTGCTACCAAACTACTCACTGAAATACCAAACTTGCTAACAAACAACCCACCAAACTACTACTTGTGTCATCTCTGTCTCCTGCTCCTCCGTCAGGTATCAGAGCGTTATGAAAGCAGTAACCTGTTGACGGCGCTGCCCTCGTCCTTCTTGGAGCCTCTGCTGTCCTTCACTCTGATGGAGGATCCAGAGATCCGTCTTCTCGTTCTCTCCATCCTCACCTCGCTCATCGACAGATGCCACAACGCCGCCAGACTCACCGCTGTCAGGTCACAACTCAACAGAAACAACACACACCCAGACCTTTTAGCTTTTTACTGAGGTGAACTGGCACCACCCTATGGCAGACAGGTGTCACTGCACACAGAGCTTGATGTCTTTGGGTCATTTTAAACTCATATTTCCCTTCAAATGATGATGAATTATTTCCAGCAGGGAAATCTTCTTCTTTTAATTATAAATATATGTATTTTTATGAGTAACTGATGGTCACAGACTGTTTCTGCCTGTCCACAGTGTGATGTTTGACGTCTCTGTGTTGGAACTGAAGGAGGACAGATGCTCGCGACAGGACAACTTGTTCATCAGGAAGGTGAGAAAAACATTTACCACATTTCTCTAAAGGAGAACAAAAACTAACACAGATTTACAGATTGATTGTCGTTTCACAGAGGTTTGATCTGATTATTTCTGTGAAGAATGAGACAACCATTATTGAGTCAATGTCCTGTGTGTGCAGCATGCTCAGCGTCTCTACAGACACGTCTACCTGACCTGTAAGGAGGAAAGCAGTGGGCGGGGCCACTACCAGGCCCTCATCATCCTGTTGGCTGTACTCAGTGTGGAACTGGCCAATGAGGAGGTGGTGGTGGACCTGATCCGACTAGTCCTCGCTCTGCAGGTACAGAGAGCATCTATCGTAATAATATTAAGAACTCAAATGGTACTCAGTAGAGTGTATACCTCCGCAAAGACACAAAAGTCTCTAAAGTTAGTCATGCCTAATCCAATATCAAATACAACATATTTAAATCTGCTAGATCTGAATTTGTATTTGGATCCACATTAAACTGGATTCACTCAGAGATACCAGCCACCTAAATACAACTGATTCTTTTCATCAGGATCTGTGAATAGTGTTAAAGAAAGTCAGTAAAATCCCTGGTTCTGTCACTTTATCTGGACCCACACCAAAAGTTAATGAGGTCTATTTTGGGCCGACCAACCAACTATCCAACAAAGCAACCAATAAACCAACCAACTGAGCCAAAAATCAAACCGACATGGCTGAAAACATAACCTCCTTGGCAGATTTAGCAAAAAAACAGTAATAATAATAATAATAATCTTTGATTAATTCTTCTTTCTCTCTTTTCATTCGCTGGTCAGGAGCTGGCATTGTCCAGTCATGAGTGTCTGTCGGTATTTAACCGCTGTGGCGTTCACGCTGTCTGCGCCGCCTTCATCAACCTGTTGTCCCAGCTGGGTCCGCCTCCACCGCTCCACCAACACGTCACACAGGTGAGGAGACAGTGTGTGTGTGTGAGAGTAATGACGGTGTGTATATGCACAAGATCATATATAGTCAATGTGTTTTGTGTTTGTGTGCAGATCATAGAGAGTCGACAGAAGGACGCTCCACACCTGCTGCCTGAGGACATTTTTTGTGACAAACCCAGGTAGAGAGACACAGAGAGACACAGAGAGACAGTGAAGAGAGAGAGTTAATGTGACATTAGATGTCTTCTCTGCTCTGGACAGAATATTTTAAAATAATCGATTAAACTATGAGTTCTCTCTTACACAAAGTTCACAAGTTTGCTGATGATACTGTGTTTTATCTTTCAGAAAAAAATAGAATCGTACCGAGATTATTAATCAGAACTTTGACAAACATATTTAAAGACTGAATGTGTGTGTGTGTGTGTGTGTGTGTGTGTGTGTGTGTGTGTGTGTGTGTGTGTGTGTGTGTGTGTCAGACTACCAGAAGGTGAGCTGCAGATAGATGAATCCTGTCTGTTCGCCCAATTAAAGATCTGCGAGGCTTTGACAGGAAGCAGCTACAGTGCACACAGCGAACGCTTCAACACGCCATACACACCTCAGCTAACAGGTATACACGCACACACACACACACAAACACACACTTCCTGTCCTGAGAGTGTATCCAGAGTGTTACTGTGTGTTTCAGATGAGGATCGTCTGTCTAAGAGGAAGAGTATTGGAGACGTCATCTCTCTGCAGATAGACATGGACCCACAGTACTGTCCTGATGCACAGCAGGTACCTGTCTATCTGTCTTACCAGTCTGTCCTTTTGTCTGTCTGTCTGTCTGATGTGTCTCTCTGTCTCCTATAGAAGCCTCAGACAGAACAGATCACCTTTGAGACACTGAAGAACGCCATCGGTAAGCGGTCCAATTCCAAATGAATAAATTCAAATGATTTAATGCAGTTTTGTTTTGATTATTTGAATATATATTTACACCCTTCTCCAAGTTCAGCCTATCGAGTAACTCTTACTGTTTATATTCTGTTATTTGTTCACATGAATTGTTATTTTTTTCTTCGTCTCAAGGGGCTAATAAAGATAAAATGTAAATTGATTCATTTAAAACAAACAAGAAGTTTATAAAGATACTTTTAAACAAAAACAAGCAAAATTGAGACCAATAAGACAAAAACAGATTCAGTATTACAGGCATGAGGAAAAGAAACAATCAAGTATAACACAAACTTCATCAAACTAAACAACGGGGTCTGTGTGTACATCAGGGATGCTTGGTGTCAGGATGCTGTGGTGGTTTGCAGACACTGTTCACCCCTTGTGGAGTTTATGATCATCAAGTGCCGGCCTTTCTATCTACCAAGGGAGTTTTCTGCCATCCTGCTGGTCGCAGTCTACATCCCTCCCAGCTGTAACAACAATGATAGAGACAAGGCACTGAGTGAACTGTACAGCTCCATCAGTGAACAGCAGACTGCCCATCCAGAGGGACTTCTCATCGTGGCTGGAGATTTCAATCATGCAAATCTCAAAACAGTGTTTCCTAATGTGTACCAACACATTGACTTTGCAACAAGGGGAAACAACACACTGGACCAGGTTTACACAACATTGAGAGGAGCATACAAGGCCTCACCCCTCCCCCATCTCGGCGCTTCGGACCACATCACTGTTATGCTAATGCCAGCATACAGGCCTAAGGTCAAAGTCACCAGACCGGTTCAGAAGCAGGTACGGGTGTGGCCAGAGGGTGCCTCCTCAGCACTCCAGGACTGCTTTGACACCACAGACTGGGACATGTTCAAGCAGGCAGCCACCTACAACCACCACATCAACATACAGGAGTACTCAGACACTGTTACTGCCTACATCAGCAAATGCATTGATGATGTCACGGACACCAAGACCATCACAGTACGGGCCAATCAGAAACCATGGCTGACGGGGGAAGTCCATCGGTTACTGAAAGCCCGGAACGCTGCTTTCAGAGCAGGTGATGAGGCTGGTCTGAGATCAGCAAGAGCCAACCTGTCCCGTGGCATCAGACTTGCAAAGAGGCAGTACAGCAACAGGATAACCCACCACTTCACCGACAGCAGAGACACAAGGAGCCTGTGGCAGGGGTTACAGACCATCACGGACTACAAACCTCGACCACAGACCTGTGACAACAACATCACTCTGCTGAACGATCTGAACCACTTCTTTGGACGGTTTGAAGCCGACAACACCACACCTGCACAGAAGACAACACCCCCTCCAGATGACCAGGTGCTGTCCCTGACTCCAGCCAGCGTGAGGAGATCCCTCTCCAGGATCAACGCTCGCAAAGCTGCAGGACCGGACAACATTCCTGGTCGTGTGCTGAAGGACTGTGCAGAGGAGCTCACAGATGTCCTCACAGACATCTTCAACACCTCCCTGAGCCAAGCTGTTGTCCCCACCTGCTTCAAGAACACCACCATCATCCCGGTCCCAAAGAAGACCTCCCCATCGTGCTTCAACGACTACCGCCCCGTGGCACTGACCCCCATCATCATGAAGTGCTTCGAGCGGTTAGTCATGCAGCACATCAAATCCATCCTACCTCCCTCCCTGGACCCGTACCAGTTTGCATATCGGGCCAACCGGTCCACTGATGATGCAATCTCCACCGCCCTCCACTCAGCTCTCACCCACCTGGACTCTAAGGACTCATATGTGAGGATGTTGTTCTTGGATTTCAGTTCAGCTTTTAACACAATCATCCCCCAGCAGCTGATACAGAAACTGGACTGTTTAGGACTAAACACCTCACTCCGTAACTGGTTGCTGGACTTCCTGACAGGAAGACCACAGGCAGTCCGGGTCGGCAGCAGCGCATCCAGCACCATCGTGCTGAACACAGGGGCTCCCCAAGGATGCGTGCTCAGCCCCTTACTGTTCACCCTGCTGACCCATGACTGCACACCAACACACAACACCAACCTCTTCGTCAAGTTTGCGGATGACACGACTGTGGTGGGGCTCATCAACAACAACAATGAGTCAAACTACAGGGATGAGGTGAGCCAACTCGCCAAGTGGTGCAGAGACAACAATCTCTCTCTGAACGTGGAGAAGACAAAGGAGATTGTTGTCGACTTCCGGAGAGCCTCCACCCAGCACCCTCCACTGACTATCAATGGAGCTGCTGTGGAGAGAGTGAGCAGCACCAGGTTCCTGGGGGTGCACCTCTCTGAGGACCTCTCCTGGAGCAGGAACACCGCATCACTGGCCAGGAAAGCTCAGCAGCGCCTCTACTTCCTCCGCAGACTGAGAAGAGCCAGAGCACCAGTCCACATCATGACAACCTTCTACCGTGGAACCACCGAGAGCATCCTGACCAGCTGCATCACTGTGTGGTACGGCAGCTGCACTGCATCCTGCAAGAAGACCCTGCAGCGCATAGTAAGAGCAGCTGAGAGGATCATCGGTGCCTCCCTCCCCTCCCTCCAGGACACTTACAGCACACGTCTGGCCCGCAAAGCACTCAGCACTGCGGGCGACCCCACCCACCCCAACCACCAACTCTTCAGTCTCCTGCCTTCCGGGAGGAGGATGAGGAGCCTCCGAGCGAGAACCAGCAGACTGAGAGACAGTTTCATTCATCAGGCCATCAGGATGCTGAACTCCCTCCCAGCGCTGCCCCCCCTTCCTTCTCCTTCTCCGCCCGCTGCCCCCACTAACTATGGACATTGTTGACCCCCCCCCCCCCCCCCCCCCATGGCACCAGCCACTTTTACAACTCAAAAACACTTTAAAATCTATTTGCACTGTGTAAGAATGTTTACAATTTCATTGTCATAGACCAGTTTACACCATTTTATACTGTCATATTTATATCAAACTGCCATATTTATATCTATATTTATATCCAATCCCAATACTGACATACCTATTCCACACTATTTATATCTCCGGACTTTATATTCCCGAATGTCTCTTAGCTGTACATATTTTATTTTTATTTTTATTTTTAGATCTATATTTCTATTTTATTTTATATTCTTTATATCCTTATATTTCTTATTTCTGTCTGGACAGAGGGAAACACAATTTCAATTCTCTGTATGTCTTGTACATATTGCAGTTTTGACAATAAAGTCGACTTTTGAACTTTTGAACAATGAGCTAAACGATGTTTAATCTGATTCAAAAAAGTGACGGCAATTTTATTTTAACAAAAGAATGTTACCTTTTATTTTGAAAATGCGTCCTGCAGAAGACAGAGGGGGTGTGGAGGAAGAGGAGAGGAGGAAGAGGATGCAGCTGGTGGAGAAGTTTCAGACGGCTCCATTCGAGGAGATCGCCGCTTGCTGTGGAGCCAGAGTGAGTCCACGTCTGATCCTGACCTCCAATTCTTTGTTGTAATTAACCCAGTTTTTTGAATGAATGATGTTATTTCTGTTGCGTGCATTACGAGAAACAAAAATTATTTCACACCGTTTCTCACAATCAATAAATGTCAAAGGATCGAGGCTGAAGCTTCCAGAAAATAGCGAAGGAATAGCGTAGCGTAGCTTTTTACTGGCAAAAACTCCTTTGATTACTCTCTGTATTACCAGTATAACTAATACTGTGGCCACCATCCTCTGACCGCTTGATTGACACCTTATGAGGAGCTGATATGCCCTCGATGGAGCCTACAACAGCCAATGAGACAATTCATCGACTAATTGATTACACGACTAATCACATCATGTGCGTCTTGTAACACTTTGACAGTTTCCTGATAATCTCTCTCTCCAGACGTCTCTTCTTCAGACGAAACTGGACCAGGTCTTCGATTTGATCATACGTCCTCCTCCGTCTCCGTCTGGACACTCGCCGCCGCGCTCGACGCCGCTCTACGAGATGAAGTTTCCCGACCTGTGTGTCTATTAGACCCACAGAGACGTTAAAGCTTTCCTCACTTCATGTCATGAATTCCCATTAATGAAGACAGATTATATTTTTCTGACTTAGAGGAGAAATTGATTGACCGATTTATCATGTTGTCCTTCTGTGTTTCTGTTTAAATGTCTGTGAGAAATTATTGATCCTTCAGTTTCAGATCTGATGTGAATCTGAACACAAGTCCTGTAGATTTGGACTGCACTAATAAAACAATTAACTTATGCTCATGATTTATTGTTTTGTTTCGTTCATTCATGAGTTTTGATCGTCCACCTGACTTATTTTGGGGTCTGCAGACTGTTCATGAAACGGGATGTCATGAACTGTATTTCTGTGCAGCAACATGTGGATCATGCGCATTATTTCCACTGCATGATACGCTCGACTAAACTTACTTGGAACCGTTCTTTTTTGTTTTTTCACTGTCAAAAGTTGTTGATGTTGGTTGGTTGGTTGAATTGTTGGTTGGTTGGTTGGTTGGATTGTTGATTGGCTGGTTTGTCAGCCAGGTTACTCAAAATCTACTGAACAGATTTCCACTAAACTTGGATGGAGGATCATGAAGGTCATGTACTGTGTTTCCACTGCATGATATGTTTGACTCGACCCACTTGATACCGTTCGTATTTCATGTTTAATTGTCAGAAGTTGTTACTAGTACTGTTTGAGGTTCCAAGTGAGCTGAGCCAATACCAGCATTGCCAGATGGGAAATGTTAAACTATCGTACAAAGGCTAAGATTATCTTTTTTTATTTTTTTTGTGGAACCTTGTGAAAATAATTGTACTTTACAGTACACGTGATTAAACACATTTTTGACATGCATCCAAATCTACCAACTATTTACCTATTTTTTGTGATACAAGGAAGAAAATGATTGTTTTTGTATACAAGAATACAAAACAAAAGATATTTTTTGGCCTATATTGTTTACAATCTAAAATAGTTTAAATCTCGACTTGAAGTCTTCCATCATTGTCACTATGAGCTCATGTTATTGAAGACGGTGAATATCAGCTGAGACCTAATTGTGGAAGTCGACTCGATGATTTAATGAGAAAATGTTGTGTAACTGGAAAATACACAAAGAGATGAACAAAAAAACCTAATTTTCTTTTGCTTGCAAATAACTCTTTATGCTTTCATATCATTTACAGTTATTTACATAAATCAATAAATATCAAAACATCTTTCTCACTCTCGTCATCTCTCTCAGTCACTCAGAATCATGATTTCAAAGCTTTTTATTGGTCTGCTAACAAGCTTCCCTGGCCAATGAGAACGTCTCCTCCCTCTCCATCTTCCTCCTCTCACTTCTGCTGCTGTCCGTCTTTGTTGATGACGTTCTTGAAGAGCGTGAGCAGCGGTCTCTGGCTGCGTTCGTCCCAGCTCTTCATGAAGCCGCCGTAGCGTTTGCTGGCAGGCGGGCCACTCCAGCGGAAGTGCTTCATCTTGTACAAACCATCTTTCTTCTCCTGGACGTCTCCTAGAAGCTGCTGCTGCTCCTCCTCCGCCTCCTCCATCACCTCCTGCGCCTTCTCCTCCTCCTCCTGCGCTGCTGCTGCTGCTGCCAGCAGCTCACTGGCGAGCTCACGCCTCCGTATCTCTCCAGGGAAGACCTCGGCGGACTCCTCCTCCACGCCGTTGGAGGTGTAGACTTTGACCGGGCGGCGTTTTCGGCCAACTGGCTTCCCCCAGCGGAAGTGCTCCATGGAGTAGGAGCGTTTGGCCTGAGGAGAGGAGGACGAGGAAGGGAGGGTGAAGGAGGAGGGGTCTGATGGAGGCGGAGGTTGGAGGTGGGCGATGCCTGGGATGACGGGGGTCTCCGCGGTGAGGTCGGAGTGACAAAGCTGGATACACTCCTGCAGAGGATGATGAGGCGTAAAGGAGACTCAGTGACAGAAATATGAATGTGGTTGTAAAACACAACATAAAGCCACGCAAAGACTTCTGAGAACCTCGTGCACTAAATGTTTGGATGTTTGAGTGTTGATCGTCGCTTTCGTCAAAGTTTAAAAGACGCACGTTACAGTTGAAAGCTTCGTAAATAACAAGCAAGTGGACTTTGAGTGAGGACTGTCAAGAATTTAATTTCATGCTTATTTGTACATTGAATTGACTGTTTTCAGTCATTTTACACTAAAAACTCTGCAATTTCCTAAATATTTTTTTGGGGGGGCATTAGGGGCCCAACAGCAGTTTTTTGCCCCGGGGCCCCTTAACATGTTAACACGGCAGTGCTGTCAGTGAATTATGGTTTACATTTGTTATTATTTCAGAGCATCACATGCAAGTTCATTCAAAAGTGATGATGCTACCTGACAGGAAAAAGGGACAAAACATTTTCTGCAGCTTCCAAAGATACAACATGATGAATATAAATATAAATATAAATATAAATATAAATATGAGCAGCGTCGAACTTCAAGAAGGAAAATAAAGCAGCTTAAAACACCAAAGAAGAAAAATGATAATAAATGTTACCATCACGCTGCTCTCAGAGTTGAGCTCCTGACAGCTCGGATGCTCCCAGCACTGACTGGCAGCTCCTTTGGCCACGCCCACAACCACCACAGCCACCAATAGCCACGCAGGACACATTCTCCTGCCGGCCAATCGGAGACAAGGACACAAAAGACATGACAGGCATGAAGACATCATTTATTATTAAATGACAAATACAATAAAATAAACGTGATTCATTTACATTAATATACTAAATGTAAATATGATAATTTAATAAAAATATTCCATGTTTGATTTTTGTTGATTTATCTTTTAAATTAAACATTTTCTTTTTATGATTTTTTTAAAATCATCTTTAATTTTATTTCATAGTTTTTATATTATTTATGTCACACGAATCATTTTACATTCAATACTCTGTATTAACAAATACAATATACATAACCATATAAATAATAATATAAAAAATATTTTTTATAAAAGTCATGTTATAAGTTAAGTTAAATGTACTTTTTTCTTTAATGTTTTATTTGGTTTTTTTTGTTGTTGTTTTTTACCAAAAGTTAAAATATAACTACAATTTTAAAAAAAATAATATGGAAAATAGATTTATTTTACTTACAATGTCGTTTATACTTTTTGTATATTAATATTATTACCAACCACTACATTGTATTCATTATTACTTAAAACTATAATACATTTTTGCACATGTATTTAAGCAAACTTTTAAAATGTTTTATATATTTATATTATAAATATTGTGACATTTATAATGTATTTAGTTTTTGAATTTCAGTTCACGAATGTCTTTAATTTCATATAGTAACTTTTTCTTTTGACTTCTTTTTAAAATTAATTTAATGTGATCATAAATGTGCATTGTTGTGACTTTATCATATCTTTTAAAATTAATTTCTGATTTTCGTCGTGTTATTTACATAGTAAAGAATATTTTATAACTCAAATACCTGTTTGGATCTGGATTAAATTAATACATCGATAATAATAATAATAATAATAATAATAATAATAATAATAATAATAATAATAATGATAATGCAGATTCTCACCACTCCGTCCGCTCTTCTTCTTTCTCTTATTGCTGGTGTTTTCCTGTCGTTCGGCCGTTGGATGGAGATTTGTGTCGTTTCTCTCCTCTTCTGTCGGCCCGAAGGTTCGGACGACTTTTATAGTCTGTCAGCCAAGGACACACACACACACACACACACACACACACACACACACACACACACACACACACACACACCACCAACATTCATTCATGCTTGTCAATACACACTGCTGCATGAAAATGGACAATCAATTAAATATCATCCCCCTCCTCCTCACACACACACACACACACACACACACACACACACACACACAAACATCCATTCATGCACTTTCACATTGTACTTGTTGCTCCTGTTTTTTTAAGCAGCAGCACAAAGATTTATGATTTAAAATACATTTTACATAAAAAAGAAACAACTTTATTGTGTAATGTCTGTTTTCAGCTTTTTGTGTGACGACAGATTTTTACAAATAATCACCAACCAAAAGCGGCACAGCGTCGTCCTCCAGCTGCAGCGAAAACTAGAAACAAGAATATTGAAAATAAGCATCAGAGCCTGAAGATGAGACGTTTCCTCTGGATGAAAGCGACACGTCGAACACACACCGTGTAAATGTGCGTTCACCACCTCAGTGCTGCTGCTGTGTTAAATGTCAGCCGGCAGATTTGGCAGATTAACACTGAAGTGACATGTCGTCATCGCAGAGAAGACAGGATTCACCTGCAGGTCAGAGTGTACAGGGACACACACCTGCTGCAGCATCGGCCTTTGTCTGAGCACTCAGCGTCTCTAATGATGAGTCCACAGAGGGTTTATCTCATTTAACGGATCGCTGAGCAGAGGGGACCAAGATTACGTCCACCTGGAACCTGTGTAAGGGTCCACTTATAGGTTCTGTTTGTCCACCGAAGAGTTATCTTAAAGCTGTGTGTCCACTAGTCTACACTATGTCCACTAGTCTACACTATGTCCACGAGTCTAGGAGGCTCATTTTTAAGGCTCTGTGTCCACTGGGAGGCTCTATGTCCACTGGGAGGCTCTATGTCCACTGGGAGGCTGTGTGTAAATCTTTTCTGTAAAGTACTTCTACAACTTCAGACTTAGTTCTGTTATTATTTTCAACATATTGTCCAATCACAACACGTCTGTATCTGTAAATACACTAAAACAACTGATTAGCCTGAAACACTGACGTCATGTTTTTCACTTACACACTGACACTTAAAAAAACTGCATTCACTTAATTTTAGCAGATATTGAATTTATTCGTCTCAACATGACAACAATTTGCATTAAATGATATTAAATGTTCAACTTAAGAAGAATCAGATAAACATGTTAGAGATTAGCAAACATTAGTTTATTATAGTAAGTGAGTTCCCTTCAGCTGACGTCTACACTCCAGTCCTGCTTTCACATTATTTGAACGACTGCTGTGGGTGAACCGATCAGCTGAATCGTTTCTGTTGGAGACATTTCCACAGTGAGCCGAACACTTCAGGTCATGTCGTAGTAAAGTCATTTCTCTGAAGAGCTACTTTTTTGTCTAATGGAACAAATTGAGCAGGCAGGTAAATATAAAGCCATTAGACTGCTCTCACAGCCTTGAGCCTCCATTCAAGCCATTTCACAAACAAACACACACACACACACACACACACACACACACACGTTCAGGAGGAAAGAGGTAATGGCATGATGAAGCAAAAGTCAGACGAGCAGGACTCAAGGTAAAGACACATCAGACGTGGAAGCACTTTATTCACCAGCTGCAGTCATTAAATTCACTCTGTTGTTCTGTGAATGTTTCGTCAGCTGCTCTGATGTTCCTCTTTTGTTCTGCTCACATTTTATTAATACGTAGGAACCATTTATTTAGAAAAATGACAAGATTACTGACAGATAACGGCTGATGGAGGAAAAAAACCTACATTTTATTTATGTATGTAGAGACAATAATGATCAATGGAAACTAAACCTCAGTAAGATTTCACAAAAGGCTACCAGATTTGTTTCAACTGGATTTTGAATTATCGCAGAAAATAAACTCAAGGTTCTGATCCTTCCAGGTTCTGTTCACCAGATAATCTCCACAGATGAACTCCACTCTGTGATGTTTGATGCATATTAAATGCGTAGCAGTAAAAAGCTAATGCTCGGCTACAAACAGACGACATCACGGTCACATGACTTAAACGTCTCCACCACTGAGCGTCTTACTGCACAATTACTATCCAGGTTTTCTATAAACTGATCGATGTAAAGTTGTAAAGTCAGAGTGAGAACAGTGTGTAACTAAAGTGGCCTGTGAAGACGGACTAGTGAGCAGATGAGTCTCCGTGTTCGCTGTGAGGACGTTTAATGTCCCCGACAACCTCTGTAGTCTCATTCAGACACTTGTTAGCAACCGCTAACTGTTTTTAACACATGAAGAGCTTCATAATTAAACTGTGGACATTTAATGATGAATAAAACATGTAAATGTGTTCAGCCTGTAACACACCTTATTTCACACATTTAACTGAAAACACATTCAACACACTCAGACGTTGACACGTGGGAACAGGAAGTGCTAAATGATCTCTGGGTTTTTGGATACAGAACTTTGTCGGTATCACACAAAGAAAAACTGTCAAAATATCTACCTATGAAATAAAACCACTGAACGTGACATTACATCCTGTGAAGAATCAAAAACAATTAAGCAGAAACCCAAAGAATCACTAATAATGGTGACATTTTCTATCTTTGTGTGATACTTGAGCCTGTGATGGGAAGCATTTAAAAAAAATTCATAACTGAGAAAGTATTTGGTTTCCTCCAAGTGCCCGTGAATTTAATACATGTTTTCTTTAGCTAAAGAAAAATCCATTATGTTCTGTAATAAGAGAAAGTTTCCTCTTCAAAACACTTTCATTAAAATCTAAGCTGCTCGTGATGGTTCGATTCATAACCCCCTGCTGCCATCTCTCTGAAACCACGGGAGGGGACACGGCCCCCTCCCTCTCCCACCACAGCAGGACCGAGGCTCCAGGTTCTGGTGACGGGCAGGATTCGAACCTGTGTGAACACCTCTGGTGTTGACAGCCATGAACACCACCCACCACGCCACCACGTCCCCTTCACACTAACGTCTCTTTTCTGAGCGCTTTTAGGTTTTCACTTCTGAGTGTTGGACTTCAAAATTCACTGAGTCCACCTGAGCTGCTGGATCAGACAGGTGGACACCAGCCTTGAAGATTCAGTCAAGGTTTGAACTCACAACCTTTGATCTTCAAAGCAACACTTTACCTTCCTGAGCTAATGAGTTGGAGATACTTCCCTGTTTATTAGAGGATTTCACTCTTTGTGTGGACATCAGGTTTAATAATCAGCTGAACTACCCAGGGATTGAACCCACAACCTCCAGACTTCACAGCATCACTTCAGCATCCTGAGCTAATGAATCAGTCTTAAATGAAATCACTTTCTTTGAGCATTTCACTTCTTTTGAGGACAAAATAATTGTGTGAAAAGCTCGAAGATCTGAACTCAGAACTTTAACAGTGGAAGCCACGTCATCAGATACTGGTTCTGACTCCAGGCTCGAACCCACCACCTCAGAACTTCACAGAACTTCTTCGGCTCGCTGAGCCGTCGAGTCGGCAGCTCGTCGGTTCCATGTGGACTATTTGGTCTCCGGTTTTTCGGTCCGTCACCTGCTGTTGGACTTTAAAACTGGTCTGTAACAAGTGGAGCCACCGGGTCAGATGTGGTGTATTAATATAGAATATTAATATTATTGTTATTATTTATTAAATAGCATAAATAGTGGTTCACATGAAGTCGCAAATTGTTTGAAGTTGTCATGGTGATACGATATGAGTCCTGTTCAGCACCATGGTAACGCTTCAGTGTGTCGATCAGCTGTATGAGGAGTTGCCGGTGTTTCTGTTATTGAGATGTTGTGAGATGGAAATAAACAACGAAACTAAAGATCAACAATACGACTCGGAGTCATCATCGGAACCCACACCCCGGTACACAACAATGGCGACGAGGAAGTTTATTTTTTGGTAATTATTTTTACCTTAAAATACGACGGTGACCAACCGAGTTGGGCAGTTGATTAACGGTTAACGGTTAACGGTTAACGTTAGCAAACGGACAGAAACCAGCCAGAAAACGTTAACGGCAACTAACGGGAGCTGTCATGGCTATGTTTAGCACGGAGTCAGGCTTATGCTTCGATGAAGCTATCGAGAGCTTCGAGGCATATGAGGAGCGTTTTTATCAGTTTGTGGAGGCCAACGATATAGAAGATGACCGAAAGAGAGCGGTTTTTCTGGCAGTCGTTGGTCCGAAGACGTTCGCTCTCCTGAAGGACCTGCTAACACCACAGAAGCCGGGTGAGGCTACGCTGGAGGAGCTAACGAAAGCTCTACGGGGCTTTTATCAGCCGAAGAGAAATGTACTTAGTGAAAGGTACGTTTTCAGATGCAGAACACAGTTGGCAGGAGAGTCGCTAGCCGAATATATTGCGTCTCTCAAAGGACTGGCCAAGACATGCGAGTTTGGGGCTACGCTAAACGAGCAGCTGCGGGACCAACTTGTTTACGGTGTTGCCAACAAGGACTTGAGAGGAAAACTTTTAAGTGCCGCGTATGGTAACGCGCTAGAGTGGCCAAAAGTGCTGGACATTGTTGACAACTTCGAGTGCACAACCCGAAGTATGCTGAAATTCCAGCAACCACAGATGAGGACCGACCAAGTGACAAGACAGCGACAGGGACCACCCAAGGCAAAGCAACAGCAGAGCCAGAGGACATCGGACTACCAGAGCGCCAGCGGGGGAGAGAGCAAGCCCTGCTACCGCTGCTTGGGGACCGGACACACGCCACAGACGTGCCGCTACAAGGATTTCCAGTGCCGGGGCTGCCAGCGATCGGGACACCTAGAGAGGGCCTGTCGTCAGAGACCACCGCCAGCGGGGGGAACACCAGCCTACGGGGGAAAACAACGCTTTGAAACAGCGCGACACAGTAGCCAAGCAACGAGAGGCACGCGCTACATTGCATCGACCATCAACACACAGCCGCAGCAGTCTACAGCGACAGGAGAGGAAGACGACACAGAGCTGCTGCAGTTGACAGCTGCGAGCAGCCAGCAACAACCACTGTCAGGGGAACAGAGAAGCTCTGAAAAAGACTTTGGACTGTTTTCTATATCTAGGGATGACAGTGAGTATGTAAAACCGTATAATGTATTGGTCAGAGTAAACGGTGAAAAGGTTAAAATGGAAATAGACAGCGGGGCAGCTATGTCTATTATGTCAGAGAAAATGTACAAAAAACGGTTCAGCGGGTTTAGACTACGTCCATCTGAAGTAGTGCTAAAAGACTATTCAGGAAAAGTCATAGCAGTGATAGGTGAAATGGATGTAACAGTGAAATGTGAGGATCAAGTGCTGAAGTCAGTGTTACTTGTGTCAGAAGGGAATGGTCCTACTCTTATGGGAAGAAACTGGATCAAATATCTTTCACTGGATTGGTCACAAGTAAACCATGTAGCATGCCCAGTAGAGCAGCTTTGTGAAAAGTACTCTGAAGTGTTCAGTGACAAGTTGGGTCTGGTAAAGGGGGTCCAAGCAACTGTTCGTGTATCAGAAAAAGCTGTACCAAAGTTCTGTAAGGCTAGACCAGTACCTTATGCACTCAGAGATGCAGTAGACAAGCACCTGGTAGAGCTGGAAGAACAGGGGGTCATCATACCTATAGAGTACAGTGAGTGGGCTAGTCCTATAGTGTGTCTGCCCAAGAAAACAGGAAAAGTCAGGATATGTGGTGATTACAAGGTGGGTCTCAATGAGTGGGTTGAAGTGGATCAGTATCCATTACCTAAGACACAGGATCTCTTTGCTACACTAGCAGGCGGGAAGCAGTTTACAAAACTAGATCTTACCCAGGCCTACCAGCAGGTAGAGATAGACGCAGAGTCCAGAAAGTATCTCACCATAAACACACAGAAGGGCCTTTACCAGGTCAATAGGTTACCTTATGGAGTGTCCAGTGCACCAGCTGTTTTTCAGCGTATTATGGACCAGGTCCTACAAGGTCTCCCAGGCACAGTTTGTTTTTTAGATGACATACTCATCAGTGGGAGGGACACAGAGGAACACCTGCATAATGTGGAAGCAGTGCTAAAGAGGCTGCAAGAGCGAGGGTTCAAGGTGAACAGAGAGAAGTGTGCATTCCTTCAAAACAGTGTCATGTACTTAGGTCACAGGATAGATGAGCAGGGCATACACCCAGTACAGGAGAAGACAGACGCCATAGCAAAGGCGCCTGTGCCCAAAAACGTAACAGAGCTCAGAGCATACTTAGCTTTACTGACATACTATGGCAAATTCATAGAGAACCTCTCCACACTTATCAAGCCTATGACAGAGCTCCTTCAGAAGGACCAAAAATGGGTGTGGTCAGAACAGCGTCAACAGGCCTTTGAGAGGACCAAGGCACAGTTGTCTTCCTCCTCAGTGTTAGTACACTATGACCCGCATTTGCCAGTAATCCTGGCATGTGACGCGTCTCCTTACGGGGTGGGAGCGGTCATTTCTCACGTGATGCCTGATGGATATGAGAGGCCCATAGCTTATGCATCACGCACACTCACAAAGACAGAGGTAAACTATGCACAAATTGAAAAGGAAGCGTTGGGACTCATTTTTGGGGTGATGAAGTTCCACGACTACCTTTATGGTCGCAAGTTTTTGCTTGTTACAGACCACAAGCCTCTCGTGAAAATCTTAGGACCCAAGACAGGGGTACCAGCACTAGCAGCAGCGAGATTACAGAGGTGGGCGTTGATACTGGCAGCATACCAGTACGACATAAAGTACAAGTCCGCCCAGCAGCATGGTAACGCAGACGCGTTGTCAAGACTACCTCTCTCAGAGAGAGGTCCAGAAAGCAGTCAGGAGTTTAGAGTGTCATTCATAGATGTCATGCCCATCACAGCTAAGGATATAGCAAAAGAGACAGCTAGTGATCAGGTCCTAGGGAAAGTAAAACACTTCACACTAACAGGTTGGCCTAAACATGTCACAGACACAGCTCTCACACCATACTGGGCCAGGAGAGATGAGCTCACAGTAGAGGGGGACTGTGTATTGTGGGGTCTGCGAGCTGTTATACCAGCTACGCTGAGAGACACACTGCTCAGAGAGCTACACGAAAACCACTGGGGAATTGTTAAAATGAAAGCTCTAGCTAGAAGTCACTTTTGGTGGCCTAAGTTAGACACAGACATAGAGGGCCTGGTAAAAGACTGTCAGGTGTGCCAGTCAAACAAATCTATGCCACCTACTGCACCAACACACGCCTGGAAATGGCCAGAGAGACCATGGCAGCGCATACACATAGACTTTGCACAGAAAGGAAAGGACAATTTCCTTGTAGTCACAGATGCATACTCGCGCTGGCCAGAGGTTAAGGTTATGACAAACACCACAGCTACAGCTACTGTTGAGGCAGTCAGGGGGATGTTTGCAGCTTACGGGCTTGCAGAGGAGTTAGTTTCAGACAATGGACCGCAGCTGGTCTCAAGAGAGTTTGAAACGTTCTTACAGAAGAACGGGGTAAAGCATATCAAGTCAGCTCCATACCACCCAGCATCAAATGGAGCAGCAGAGAGACTGGTTCAAAATCTAAAACAGTCTCTGGGTAAACAAAAAGGGTCAGGAAGGTCATTACAACATGATGTAGACAATTTTTTGTTTATTTATAGGAACACACCACATGCAGCTACACAAAAAACTCCAGCAGAGTTGTTTTTGAAACGACAAGTACGCACACGTTGGTCACTAATGAAGCCCAGCTTCTCAGCAGACATGCAGGACAGACAGGACAGTAAGGTGAACAGGGGTACAGGAAAGCGTTTACGCTCCTTTCAGGTCGGGCAAGCAGTCCGAGTCAGAGATTACCGGGGAGGAGAGAGAGATAAATGGGTACCAGGAAAGGTAAAGAAGGTTTTGAGTCCTGTAACTTACCTTGTTGAGACAAATGACATGCATGAGTGTAAGAAACATGTGAACCAGATGATTGGAGCAAACACAGTGGATAGTCCACAGCCAGATACCTCAGAGTGGAACACCTCTGAGTGGACTATGGACATGGAGCATGAGGAGATTGTTCATTCTGCCATCACAGGGAGGCCTCAGCGAAACAGAAAGCCTCCAGACCGCTATAGACCAACTTGGTCTTGAGATGGAACAGCTCAGTGAGGCCTGAGAAACAAAAGCCTCCTCATTAAATGTTTTTATTTTAAGAGATTTTATTGTCTGGTAAATATGAAGCCGATGTTAAAAACTTGTAATGGTTATGAAATTGAAGTGAATCATATTTGTTTTGTTTTCATTGTTTTTCATGAAAGGGGTTTCAAGTTACCGGGGAGGAGTGTGGTGTATTAATATAGAATATTAATATTATTGTTATTATTTATTAAATAGCATAAATAGTGGTTCACATGAAGTCGCAAATTGTTTGAAGTTGTCATGGTGATACGATATGAGTCCTGTTCAGCACCATGGTAACGCTTCAGTGTGTCGATCAGCTGTATGAGGAGTTGCCGGTGTTTCTGTTATTGAGATGTTGTGAGATGGAAATAAACAACGAAACTAAAGATCAACAATACGACTCGGAGTCATCATCGGAACCCACACCCCGGTACACAACATCAGACAGAAAGACTTTTCTCACAGCTGTTTAGTTTCACGGACGAGATTCAAATCCAACAAACATCCTCAAAATACAGCCGGACTTCAACAGCCACAAAACACTGAGAGAAACACAATGATTGTCATTAAAATGTGTTTTCTTCTCATATAATAATCACACAGAAATGAACAGATGTTGACAGTTTATGACGTCACTACGGACATAATTACATGTATGAACCAACATGATCAAACTGTTTGTTTCATCATTAGAAACATGAAACAAGTCAGAGTGTTTCAGGTGGAGTGTCGAGTACATCTGATCATATTTTACTGTCCATTTACAACTTTGTTCACAATGACTCTTTACAATTAAAGCTACAGACGAGTCAATGTTTCCTGTTTCTGACATTTCACTGATATTTCTGGATTTTATTGGAACAAGAGCCAGAATTCAAAACAACACATGACAGAAAGTACAAGTCAACAAAATTTCCACAATTTAATGGAAGAAGTTTAAAATGTAAATGAAGAATCTTTACAATCAGTTTGAATCATTTTTCACCTAGCTAACAGTGTCTCTGCTCTACACCTAGCTAACAGTGTCTCTGCTCTACACCTAGCTAACAGTGTCTCTGCTCAACACCTAGCTAACAGTGTCTCTACTCTGCACCTAGCTAACAGTGTCTCTACTTTATACATAGTGTAGGTGGTTATCTTTTGTTCCTTTCAGCCCCTTTTTGTTTGTTCCTGGTTTCTTTTGGGAATAATTTGAACGATGTAATAAAAGCTGTGAGTGAACTATGAACCTTGTGTCTGGTGTCCTTCATATGTTGCCTCCTCCAGCCCCTTCTGAGCCTCAGCTCTGACTTTTATGAACGGAGGCCGTAACACTCGCACAGAAACATTATGAAAGCAGCTAATTCAACATCCTGCTGCACGACTGCTGACTCAGACCAGAAGGAGACGCACGTTACGCCTGTTTTAAAGTCTTTACAGCGGCTGCCTGTTAAAGTCCTTCTGTGAGTCACCAGCTTCATGCTGACGACTGTCAAATACAACAAGTGCAGAACAAAGTGAAGTGATGTCTCAGTTTTAATGTGCAGAACAGAATCATTGATGACGAGGAAACCATCAATCTTTACAATCAGTTTGAATCATTTTGTACAAAGTTCACTGATGAATTTATTACAAGAAGCTGAAAGATTGATGTGACTGTGATCCTGTACAGACTCAACTGTTCAGCACTGACAATGTTTCTGTGACAGGAGGAGACTCTGCAGACTAAACACCACACAGACACACTGAGGAGGAACCAGAACTGGACCAGAAGAACCCAAATCCAGGATAAAGAGGTTCAGTGAATGTGGTGCTGAAGGTGTGGAGGTGGATCAGTGAGTCAGAGGAGACTCTGTAGAAGGACAGAGTGCCAGCAGGACAGTCCGTATACACTGCTGCTCTACCAGAGGGGGAGGAGGAGGAGGAGGAGGAGGAGGAGGAGGAGATGTCTGTTTCTCTGTTATTGTGCAAGACAGAGTAACCACCATAACAGCAGTCCAGACTCCAGGACTGATCATTACATCCAAACTCACTGTCTCCTCTCCTGCTGATTCTTCTGTAACTCACTGATATAGAAACTCTTCCTCTCCACTCGACCTCCCAGTAACAGCGACCAGTCAGACCAGTTCTACACAGCAGCTGAGGATACAAGGTCTCAAACCTCTCTGGATGATCAGGATATGACTGATCCTCCTCCACACGTGTCATCTTCCTGTTGTTGTCAGACAGTTCGATGTATCTGTTGACTGTGTTTGTGTCGACTGTGAGCTCACAGGAATCTGATGGAGAGAAAAAGACACAACACAGCTGCAGTTATTAATGTATCATCAGTGTGGTGATGACATCACAGATGTGACTGAGTGATGTCACAGTGTGAAGCTGAATCAAAGTAAAAACACACTCACACTTCCTCAGACCTGGTGTCAACCATCGGACTCCAGCAGGCTCCACCCTGAAAGGAGGAGGGGGGTCAGAGCAGCACATCCTCTTTCAGCATGCAAACATGGACATGACATGACTCATACACAGAAACACAACATGTCCATCAGGCTGCTTCTCCCTGTTTCCCTGAACCTCTTCACCTCTGCCACTCTCCTCACACACTGAGACTGAGCCACAGGATGTTGGTGTGTGTGAAAGAGGACGACAACATGTGAGGACACACACAAACCTCTGTTTGGATTTATGACTTCATCTTTATGTTATTGGATGTTGCTGCTGTTTCCTGTGGGCTACCTGACGCTTGCTGTCTGATCCAATGTCAGCTTGTGCTTATGTTTGTATATTACAGGACTTTTGGATTTGGATGTCAGAACTTTTGAGGTCAGATTCCTGTTTGAAGCTTCCAGGGCTTTTCTGAATCTCACCTGCACAGTCTGCTTTTTGTTCTCGCTGTGTTTCTGCTGCTTTGTTTCACTGTGCAAAGAAACAAATACAGTTTATACGTAATAAATCATCAGAAAACGTTGGACGTTGGTTCCCGACCTCTGCCACAAAACCAAGAGACAGAGACTCCCAGACTGTTTCCCTCCAGAAGCTCACAAGTGTCACTGAAGCTGTTTGTGGTAGAAACAGCATCATTTCATGTGTTCATGTTCATGTTCCTATAGTTTGGTGCTGGATTGATATCTGATGGATGTTACAGCAGTAATAGTTACTGTGAGGAGAACTTCATGTCATGTTTGATGCCATTAAAACACAACAAATGACAGAAAATGTCTCTTAGTTTGAAATCTGCTGTGGTAAACATGATGTGTCCAGATGTGACAGAGGAACATCTGACTATGAAGCCAGGAATCTGTCTTTCTGTCTGTCTGTCTGTCTGTGGTCCACATGTCTCCAGAACCGTTCATCCAGTCTACTTTATACTTGGCAGGTTTGTTGCTGAGGACTCACAGAAGTGCAGCGTTGACTTTGAATTCAATGTTAGAAGTTTTTAGGGCCGCGACAACTGACCCTTTGAATCCATTATAAAAACAGCTGCCGACCAGTTTCACGGTGGATTAGTCGGTTGACGTTACGATGCAGGCGCTGTGGCACGGAGCGAGCTGTTTCACTTCATAGTCAAAGACGGTCGAGCCGAAGATACGTCAGGAAAACACATTCAGTGCAGCAGTTCTGGTCTCCTGCGGTGGGGAGCAGTAAGCCAGCCAATGGCGCCTCGCGTAGCTCAGGTGATGAAACAGGAAGCTACTCGGAGTCGCGCCGTCTCCTTTCTGAATCGGCTCCGTTAGCGTTTGCAATATAGCGGAGGCCACGGAGGCAACGGGAACTACAAACGCTACAGAAGAGAAAAGTGTCCGAGCCAAGTCATCAAAAGTGGCAGCACTTTATATTAAAGTGTTCAAAGAAAACAGCTACAAGATGTGCAGAGCTGCTCTCACATGGCCCGGTAGCACCACATCACTGAGCAGCTGAAGAGAAAGCACGTCGGAGCCACTACGGGTGAAGGAGACTCGGCACGGTAACTTAGTGAACCTTTCAAACCCAGAACCTGTCTACACTGATCCGTAGTGTCTGTCCCTTTAGTCACTGATTGTTCAGTGTTTTAATGAGCAGCAGTGTTTGTTTGTTGGACAGGCTGACTGACAAAAGTTTGGACAGGATGAACTTTTGGAGCTGATGAACTTCATCCATTAGTAAACCTGTTGTTCCTGCAAACACAAGATTAGGGCCCGGCTACATCACAGCTTTCAATTTAAAAAGCAGCGTTTAAGACAGAAACACCTTCCACCTGTGCTCTCAGGTTTGTGATGGATCAGTGTCGCCCCCTGCTGGGTAATTAGCTGCAGTACGCTCAGAGACACCGGAGGACATAAGAGGAGTTTTTACAATATTTCATGTCATAGTAAGAGATCGTCTGAAGTCAAGTCTTTATTTCTGCACAACAGAAACTTGAGCATATCTGTTCTGTTCAAATATATATTACATGTCCTTTTTATTCTCAGTGCACGGCTCAGGCTGCATTCACAATGTCCAGTTATTGTTTTAATTCATTTCCTAAATTCAAAACTGTCTTTATTGGCACCATGTAACACAAACATGTGGCCAAAGCAAGCGCACAAACATTGAGAAGATAAAGAAGAACATTCTGGTGTAAAGACGAGTACAGTAGATCAAAACACAACAGAGACAGAACTATAACCAAAGCTGACAATAACAGCACAACACTAAATAATAAGTGTCGTCACATATAACATGAACAACTCTCAGCTGACTGTCACTCACTGTCCCTCAGTTTGTGGCAGCAGAACATAGACTGCTGCTGGATCACAGCTCTTTGGGTTCTCCCCTAGTAGGACTGTTCATGTTTCTTCATCTACTGGCTCAACAAACCCTTTGTAATCTATTACATGTTGAACATGTGTTTCTCTAATGTGTTGATACTTTTCACATGTTGTGAGGAAGTGCTGCTCTGTTGTTGTTGTGTTTTATTGTACAGGCCTGATCTGTATTTGCCCTTTACATCAGCACATATTACCTCAAACAACAAGGCAGTTACTGAGTTCACTGAGCTTCATGTGAATTGTGCTACTCTGCACACTGATATTATATAATATTGTGTCTCTCACTTCACAAAGAAAAAAGTCAACATGGCGACTACGTTGTGAGGAAGGACGCCCCATGACACCACAGCCAGCAGCTGCTCTGACTGATGCTATCCTCAGTATGCTGCTAACACACATGAGGCCACTATCAATGGTGGAGGATGAAGGAGTGCTATGTGCACTTTAGAAAACAAACTGTATTTTACTTTTGCATTCTTCATGTAACAAACATTTTAGAGGTGTGAATCTTCACCGGCCTCACGATTCGATTACGATTCAGCTGTCGACGATTCTCGATGCATCTCAGTGTTCGTCATCCTCGATGATCTGTATCACTGCACACGGCTACTTTTCATCATTTAAATCCCCCTTTTATTCTGAAAGTCCTTCCAATAATCAGACTACAGCAGGCTACAAAATAAAAGCTGCATCTTTTCAGTCATCAAACAAAACATGTCTCCATCTGCAGCGTCTTTCACGTGTGTCTACAATAATATAGTTTTCACATGGCAGCTTTAAGATGAAACATCTACTGACTCTGCTGCACACACCTCTCTCAGAGTTGGACAGCAGAGTTGACAGCACCTCCTCAGATCTCGGCTGATCAGCCGGGCTGCTGTAACAGTTATTATTTATGGCTGCAGACGTTAGCTTCAGCTGAAAATGGCCGACGTGATTAGTGATTGTTGTGAGGCAGAAGTCTCGTCCAGTTCCTGCTTCACAGCAAGTTCATAAAATCTGACATGTGTCCCGAGATGTCCGTTTAAAAAAACGCTCTCAGATGATCTCTGCCTCCCTCCAACATCCCTCCTACATCAGTAACGTTAGTCAGAAGTCCTCCCACAGTTCAAAACATGGGAGCAACGTCACAACGTAACTTTATTGTCCAGCTGAGGCCGAACAATCAACAATCAACATGAGCTGCAGACTCTGGATTCTGCTCTGTCTCTGCATCGTGATGCATCTTATAATGGAGACATTTCCACACCTCTAATACATTTATGTTGCTTTTACACTTTGAAGTTGTTTGAAAGTGAACTGAACAAGACTAAAGAGGAAAATGTGACAGCAATGTTTTATTTTTAATAAAATGCTAGAAATGTAAAATAAACCTGCTTTTGTCTTTTCATGTGATTAATGGGTTATGAAAATAGTTGTTAGTTTCAGCCCTATAATTAGTGCCAACAAACACTACTCTGTGTTGTGTTGGTAGGAGTGAGTCTCTCCGGTATGTGACAGAGCTACGAGCACGTTGCTGCAGTCACAGTAAAGTGCACGCTGTTATTACTGTAGTCGGCCATAAAGTGTGTGGATGGGCTCAGTTAGTAACTGAAACCATGTGTGTTGTTTGCTGCCACACAAGAGAAATTAAAAGTCCATTCATGCAACGTCGTCACAGCATCTTCCTGCATTTAACACTTCCTATAAATCCTTCACAATAAAGGTCCTGCATTGTGTAGTTTTTTGGAAGCTTTTATTTTATATTTTGAAGCAGCAACATCAGGACAGTCAGGACCTTTCAACCTTGAAGAAATTCAATGTGCCCACCCACCAGTGAGATACCTAACACCATAATATATATATAATATACAATATACCAAACCTTTTTTTGAGGCCGTTCACGCAAGACTACAGTTTTGGAGTGGTTAACAACACTGTTGGGTAAAGTCAACGTCTTAATTTTACCTTTTCAATGCTGCTTGCATTGGCTGAGAACTATAGGGATGCAGGGACAGCAAGTGGGCAAAGAGGGATTGTTAGCTTGAGGCACTGAATTGAATTGAACGCGCGAAGCATTTGGAGGGTCAGGTGGGCGAGGGTTAAAATGTAGCGCTCTGATTGGCCAAAAGCTTTTCACTCCACTTACATGCAGATTGTTGTGGCTCAGCGGCAGAATCAACTTCATAGATTGAACTTGCATAGAAACTGAAACTGGCGAACTGCGAGATGCAACAAAATGTGTACCTGGAGAGCAGCAATTCGTACTTAAGGGTCAAAATCCGAGTACCGAAACTGAAACTGAAACCGGCGAAATGTGTTGTTTGTGATCTGGATCTGTTGTACTTGCAGCAATTCGTACTTAAGGGTCAAAATGCGTGCCGAGTACGAAAAATGTGTACATGTTGGCAGGTCTGCAGTGTTGATAAAGATCCATGTCAGAACGGGAATGTTCCACCTTGTGTCATCTAATGTTGTTATTGGACTGTTTTATATCTTCTGTTCACTTTAAACTGACGCCACAGACAGTTGTTACAGTCTGTAAATGGTTTCACACTGAGGCACAGATACACTTGTCAGTGATGATCTAGAATGCAGTTACTCCAGTGTTGATAAAGATCCATGTCAGAACCATTTTAAGTTCAAAGTCAAGTACTTTGGCAGAAACACTGATTCTCCAGTTCAGGGAAAGAGTTTCTATGACATTCAGTGATTAAATTCATTCATGTGTCACAGAAATCTTTTGAATTTGAGGTTCAGTATTTTCTGATCAGACATCTGACACAGAGGGTCTATTGTTATTATTAATATCATAACACAGCGGTGACGTGGTGGAAATTAGATTTAATGTTAATGTTTTGATAACTCTCTGCAATCAGTGTGGAGTGTGAAGTAGTTTGGATGACGGTTCATCAAGCAGCAAAACCAGAGGCCAACAAATCAAACAGGCACATTTTGAATGGGCACTAAACTAGTCTGAAAAAAGAGGTGTAACTTTAGTGTTTGTGCCAAGACTCTCCTGGTCGCTGATCTTCATCTCTTCTTCTCATCTTCCTCTCTTCACTTGTAACTCTTGGCTTCGTGCCGTGCTGCCTTTTCTCCTGAACTGAACTGAACAACTGGAGGTGGAGTAAACGAAGCAGACCTCCTGACACTGAACCATCTACAGTCGAGATACAGAGTCTCACACTGACTGTCTGTGGCTGCAGCAGGACTCTTCATACCTGAGAGTGTCCAGTCTGCAGCCTGGATCCTCCAATCGAGCAGACAGCAGCTTCACTCCTGAGTCTCCTGGATGATTGTAGCTCAGGTCCAGCTCTTTCAGATGGGAGGGGTTGGAGTCCAGAGCTGAGGCCAGCGAAGTACAGCCTTCCTCTGTGATCAGACAGCCTGACAGCCTGCAGACACACAAAACAACACACATCACAGATCAGCTGAGGGTCCTGATGATTCAGTGCACATCTGTGTTTAAGGGTTTAACGTTTATTATATTTATCATCTTAATTTCACTAATTTACTTATCAGCACTAAACCCAGAGTATAACTGAAGATGACGGAAATGCCATTAGTTTTGCAAATATTTGGTCATGAACCAACATATTGTACAGATTAAAATGATGACCTGATAACGGAGGATCACCAAAGTAATTACAGTTCATCCTGAGGGGAGCACGAATGTCAAAAACCTCATGACAACCCATCCAATGGTTGTTAAGATCAGTAAGTCGGGACCAAAGTGCAGAATAGACTGATAGACCCACATTTTATATATATAAATAGATTAGTGGTGTCATTGGTTTTGTATTGTTACTTTGATGAGTGAAGGATCTGTTAAGTTGTCAGACTGTGAACACTATCAGAACATCACACTCCTGTCTGAGAGGTCATCTCGCCTGTGTTTTGGCTGTGTTACTACCTCTGTTGGAGGATCAGAGGTGGAATGAAACTGGATATAGATCCATCAGATCTAGAACAAACAGACTGAAGAACAGTTTCTTCCCACAGGCAGTGAAATGCACAACCCTCCCTTCACCCCTCACTCTCTAAAGACTTCACACCAGTGCAATAACCCTCCACTACCACCCCCACACACATACTCACTTGTGTACATACTTGTGTACATTGTGTACCTACATACTTGAATCTTGTGTCTATTTATATTATTGTATATATTTTATTATTTTTATCTATTTTGTTATACTTGTTGATATTTGATATTTATTTGTCAAACTAAGAGCTGCTATCTATGTTTCCTTGTTTTTGAAACAATGACAATAAGCATCTATTTTATTCTACAGCGAGGTGGAATATCAGCACAAGATTCCCGCCTTGAAAAGGCAGTGTGAAAGGGGCTTCAGTCTCTCTCTCTCTCAACCCAACCAGTTGAGACAGATGGCGGCCCACCACTGAGTCCGGTTCTGCTCGAGGTTTCTGCCTGTTAAAAGGTATTTTTCTTCTCGCCACTGTGTCAAGTGATTGTTCATAGGGGAAATGTTGGGTCTCTTCAATGAATTGAATAATATTAAGAGTCAAGACCTGCTCCAATTGTAAAGTTACATGAAATAATGAAATAATGTAATGAATCCTGACCTGAGAGTTTCAAGGACACAGTGTGAACTCTTCAGTTCAGCAGAAAGTAGCTTCACTCCTGAATCCTGCAGGTTGTTGTTACTCAGGTCCAGCTCTCTCAGACTAGAGGACTGGGAGCTGAGAACTGAGGACAGAGCTTCACAGCTTCTCTCTGAGAGGTCACAGCCACTCAGTCTGGATAAAGAATAATGAGCAGAACAAGAACATTATTTCTATTTGGGTCAATAACAGCACATTTACTGCATTCTGAAGAAACTTCTCCACACTTACAGAACTTTGTTGGAGGCTTTGACCACTGGCAGCAGCCTCAGAAGAGCCTCCTCTGAAGCAGAGTATTTCTTCAGGTCAAACACGTCCAGATCTTCTTCTGATGACAGTAAGATGAAGACCAGAGCTGACCACTGAGCAGGAGACAGTTTATCTGTGGAGAGACTTCCTGATCTCAGGTACCATTGGATCTCCTCCACGAGAGAACCATCGTTCAGTTCATTCAGACAGTGGAACAGATTGATGCTTCTCTCTGCAGGCAGAGTCTCTTCAAACTTCTTCTTGATGTAACCGACTGTTTCCTGATTGGTCTGTGAGCTACTTCCTGTCTGTGTCTGCAGACCTCGCAGGAAAGTCCGACTGGCCTGCAGTGAAAGACCCAGGAGGAAGCGGAGGAACAAGTCCAGGTGTCCATTTGGACTCTGTAAGGCCTCGTCCACAGCACTCTGGTAGAAACGTGTCTCTGCAGATTGATTGGCTGCTGTTTTTTCCTCTGACATCAGATTGACTCCAGAGTTGATGAACGTCAGATGGACATGAAGAGCAGCCAGAAACTCCTGAACACTCAGATGGACGAAGCAGAACACCTTGTCCTGGTACAGTCCTCTCTCCTCTTTAAAGATCTGTGTGAACACTCCTGAGTACACTGAGGCTGCTGTGATATCGATGTCACACTCTGTCAAGTCTGATTCATAGAAGATCAGGTTGCCGCTCTGCAGCTGCTCAAAAGCCAGTTTTCCCAGAGACTCAATCATCTTCCTGCTCTCTGGAGTCCAGTGTGGATCCGTCTCAGCTCCTCCATCATACTTGACGTTCTTCACTTTGGACTGAACCACCAGGAAGTGGATGTACATCTCAGTCAGGGTCTTGGGCAGCTCTCCTGCCTCTCTGGTCTTCAACACATCCTCCAGAACTGTAGCAGTGATCCAGCAGAAGACTGGGATGTGGCACATGATGTGGAGGCTTCGTGATGTCTTGATGTGGGAGATGATTCTGCTGGCCTGCTCCTCATCTCTGAATCTCTTCCTGAAGTACTCCTCCTTCTGTGGGTCAGTGAACCCTCTGACCTCTGTCACCATGTCAACACACTCAGGAGGGATCTGATTGGCTGCCGCAGGTCGTGTGGTTATCCAGAGGCGAGCAGAGGGAAGCAGGTTTCCCCTGATGAGGTTTGTCAGCAGCACATCCACTGAGGTGGACTCTGTAACATCAGTCAGGATTTTAGTGTTGTGGAAGTCCAGAGGAAGTCGACACTCATCCAGACCGTCAAAGATGAACACAACCTGGAACTCTTCAAAGCTGAAGATTTCTTTGGTTTCAGTGAAGAAGTGATGAACAAGCTCCACCAAGCTGAACTTTTTCTCTTTCAGCACATTCAGCTCTCTGAAAGTGAATGGAAATGTGAACTGTATGTCCTGGTTGGCTTTGTCTTCAGCCCAGTCCAGAGTGAACTTCTGTGTTAAGACTGTTTTCCCGATGCCAGCCACTCCCTTTGTCATCACTCTTCTGATTGGTTCATTTCTTCCAGGTGAGGCTTTAAAGATGTCTTCTTGTCTGACTGTTGTTTCTGGTCTGTCTGGTTTCCTGGATGCTGCTTCAATCTGTCTGACCTCATGTTCATCATTGACCTCTGCAGTCCCTCCCTCTGTGATGTAGAGCTCTGTGTAGATCTGATTCAGAAGGGTTGGGTTTCCTGCTTTAGCGATCCCCTCAAACACACACTGGAACTTCTTCTTCAGGTTAGATTTAAGTTTACGCTGACAAACTGCAGAATGACTTCCTGAATAAACACACAACAAACAAGTTCATTAAGTTACTTATGAAGAAAATATGACAATTTCCTTCCCCTAAAGATTGCATATATGAACAGATTTTCCATCATCATCATCATCATCAGACTTCAGTAAATGTGTCATTGATCCATCATGTTAAATCTTTAGAGAAATCCTCTTACTGCTCTGCAGACAGTCAGCCAGCTCCTCCTGCTTCATTCTCCTCAGGAAGTGAAGTGTGATCTTCAGAAATGCCTCTCTGCTGCTCCTCCTCTGCTCTTCATCCTCACCGTCCAACACCTCCTCATCCTCCCTCTGACTCTCGAAGCATTCTGGGTAATCTGAACTCAGAACCTTCTGGACCTTCTTCAGCTCGTTCTTCACAAAGGTCACAATGTTCTCCTCCAGCAGCTGGAACAGAATATTATGTGAATGAGAACATTTAACATCATGGAGCCAAACATCAGATCCATGTTTGACAGATTCACCACTGGTCTGTAAAGTGCAGCATGGAGATTATTGTGAACAGACTGGATGTAAAAGTAGTTGTTGTTCATGTACAGACCATAAATATGGAGTCCAGGTGTGTTTGTTGCTGCTGGGCAGACGGACCTCTGGGAACCTCTGAGCTCTCCTGGTCGACTCTGTGGAGGAATCATGAAGAATCAGCCACATTATGTCCGTCCACTCAGAGACAAACACAAGCTGAAGGTCCTTTGAGTTAAAATGTTGATGACATCATTGAATCAGATGGTTTCCCCTGACATCAAAGTGTTGGTCGTACTGCTGATCCCACTGTGAATCAACAGTCAGTCAGTTTACTGGGTTGGTTCAGCAGCTTGTCTGGTTTAGTCCCTCCAGCTCTTGACCCCTAAAATACTGTGGACAGCAACACGCAGCTAACACAAGCTAGTTGGATGCTAACTGTCCAGTGCAGTCTTACTATCTCGCATGTGCAAGATACATATAGATGAACGCATCTATATGAAATGGACTAAAAGAGCGGTCATGAGTCGTGTTGTAGCCAATGATTTATGTATTACATAAAGAGATGTTTTGTGATGAGATTTAAATATAAATTTATTCATATTCTGGTAATGGCTTATAATAGCAGTCAGTATGAATCAAGTCATACATATGTATAAGATCAGTTTCAGTTCCAGTTGTGTACTATTTACTCTCAGCTATTCCAGCCCAAAGCTGATGTGTTACTATAAACTTTAACATGTAAGTTATAAGACAGTCTATAAAACATGCTGGAGTACTACCTCAAAGAAGCCAATATGCGTGTAAAAGTATTAAATAGGCTCTATCATAAGAGTAAGCACAACTACAAGCCAAGAATACTTAAACTTTCTGTATATGGCAAGAATACTTAATTATACTTTTTTAAAGTATATCTTAATCAAAAGATTATAGTATATCTCTGATTAGTACATAAAAAGTATACTCAAAGCATACTTTCTTATTTTTTAGTTTAAAAGAAGAATACTAATAGCACACTAGAATGAACTTCTTTTTCATAAGGGCATGACCGCACTTTTAGTCCATTTCATATTGATGCGTTCATCTATATGTATCTCGCACGTGTGAGTTAAAAAAAAAACACATCCATCTCACCTCAAGGGCTCCGTATACCTGTATACTGAACATGTAAGGAGTAGTTAACGTTTATAATCATCAGAGAACGTTACAGACGTTGTTTTTGGTTCCTGTCTGTTTCCTGAATATATTCGTACGTGTGTGAATGTGTAAATGAGAGACATTAACTTATAGCACTTTGTAGCAGGAGCTTTATAAAGTTCACTCCATTGACTTGTATTAGTTCACAGGGCAGAGCTGCCACCTCCAATATGGCAGCGACCTCGACGTATTGCAGCAGCGGGCCAATCCGCTCAATGAGGCGTCTCTGTATATATGTCTATGCTTCTCCCTCCATTTCATGGCGGGTGGCAACCAGCCAGCGTTAAGGTAAATTACCACTATGTTACATGCTCAAAAAACATAGGTGCTGATTGGCCGAAGAGGAGTCCTGTGTATCTGCCCTCGATTGCTCTTCCTCAACTACCCGGATGTCTGTCACAGTAAATTGAAATTGAATTGCAAGAACTGAATTTGAATTGTGAGAACTGAATGTGAAAATATAGAGAGAGTTGAATTTTCAGTGAGGATCAAATATAGTTTCAGAGAAACTGAATTAAATTTTCATAATCTTACATTCAGTTTCAAATTTATTGGAATTCAGTTCCAAACTAATAAATTCAATTTCAAATTATAATATTCAGATAAAGTTTTTCAATGCAATGATTAAAATTAAACAATACAAATTCAAATTATGTGATTCAAATTCAGTTTCTAGTGGCACATATTTCAGCTGTAGTTTCTTTCTAGAGCAGGAGAGGCTGCAGGATTTGTATGGCGTCATTTCAGCGCCAAAATCCACGTGCATAAATACCACTCTCTGCGCCTTCTACTCGCCTTTACTGAGTTTGCCCTCCTTTCTGATTGGTCACTTTAAACGCTACTGTCTCCAGGTCAGAGTAGGGCGGATCATCATTGCAGTTGGCGGCAGAATTTGATTGAGAATTGCGGATCAAGATGTCAGAGAAAAAAGAGGTAAGTTGAGGAACAGACAGATATTTAAATTATGAATTTATTGAACAGCTTGGGAGTAATTGTGATGGTTTACTGACTTGCTACGAGGGGGAATGGAGGCTCTCTGCCTCCACTGCAATCGGCTTTGTTGAAATCAAAGCACATGGGTTAGAAAAACAGCGACTGGACTTGCATAGTTCTCGATCCACAATTCTCAATCAAATTCTGCCGCGGACTGGCTCTGACCTGGAGACAGTAGGCGTTTAAAGTGACCAATCAGAAGGGAGGGGGGGTTGCGGGGCCGTCTATTCAATGCCTGCCCCCAGAGTGCCAAAACTCAGCCAAGGCGAGCGCAGCGAGTGACGGCGAGTGTGTACACAGAGACTGCGAGCGCAGAGAGTGGTCTTTATGTGCGCTGGTTATGGTTTTTATCTACGCAGATTTTGGTGCTGAAATGACGCCACAGATTTGAGACAGGAAGAGGAACTTTGTTTGGACATTGAACTTGTGTTGCCTGCGTACAATACGAGCCCACGGTGCAGCAGAAGCTCTTTGATTTGCATTTTGAAGTTTGATTGAGATTTTTTGACAAATGGCCACGACGGACACGTCTCAACTTCTGTGGTCACATGACTGAAGACCAGGAAATGATGACTTGATGGAGGAACATAGTGGAGTCACAATTATCCTTTGTTAGCAGCTAGCATCTGTTAGCTTGAATAAAATCACTGTGTTACACTCAACCAGTCATCAGACAAACGTTAAACTGGACTCAAGAGGTGAAGACTGGTTCTACTGGTTCTACTTCACATGTGACAATATAAATGTACGTAAAGAAGAACGATGCTGAAAAAAACAAGTTTAAACAAATTTCTCTGAATAAACAACATAAAACAGTCATATTTACATGTTATTAACAGCTCACCTCTTTACAGCAGGAGGTCGTTCTTTAAAGTCAATGTAACGATCTATTGACTCGTCACTCCTGAAGGACACACAGCTGGGCTCAGGTCCATGTTCAGGTCCAGCTGATGCTGCTCTCCCATAGATCCTGTTGGACAGAGAGGGAAAGGACCAATGAAGGAAATTCACTTTCTAGTCTTCAGACACAGAAGCTTGTGTCCATAAAATAGTGGAAAACATGAGGAATAAACCTCAGAGAATATTGGACCAAACTAATTCAATAAAGTGAAATGAAGAGTTGAAGACTGGTTCTGTTGGGCCGCTTTCTAAAGTGACAATATGAATTTAAGTGAAGAAGAACGAAGCTGAAAATAAACATCAGGTTTCAAAAAACATCTTTCTCCACAGTTAAAGCACGAATCAGTCACATATTAATGTTATTAACAGCTCACCTCTTTACAGCAGGAGGTTGTTGTCCTTTAAAATCAATGAAATGACCTATTGACCGGTCACTCCTGAGGGACATACAGCTGGGCTCAGGTCCAGGTCCAGGTCCAGTAGAGGCTGGTCTCCCATAGATCCTGTTGGACAGAGAGGGAAAGGACCAATGAAGGAAATTGACTTTCTAGTCTTCAGACACAGAAGCTGCTGGAGAAACTAGCAGCGATCAACAAGAAAAGGATCAACACACCAGAGTTCAGTAAACATGAAGCTGAATGATTTCAGTCTGTGGATCCTGAATTCATTCTGACAGACAACAAACTTTACTGTCGGTACATCAGACTAACAAGTCTTTGGAGGATCTCCACTTGTTCTGTGTAGCTCAGACTTCTGAAGCTTCATATTATCCTCAACTGCACTTTATAAAGTATTTTTACACAGAACAAGGACTGAAGTTTGTCCTCCATCATCACTCTGAGGACATGAAGACCATCAGGACAACTGGTCAGACTGGATTTAATGAGGACAAACATCAACAGAGAGCAACATGAGGACAACTCACTGTCTGTCTGATGAACGCTGTTGTTTAAAATTAATAATACCGTCCTTGTGATCGGGACAAGCAGGAACAGCTCACCTCTTTACAGCAGGAGGTTGTTGTCCTTTAAAATCAATGAAACGACCTATTGACCGGTCACTCTTGAAGGACACACAGCTGGGCTCAGGTCCAGGTCCATGTTCAGGTCCAGCTGATGCTGCTCTCCCATAGATCCTGTTGGACAGAGAGGGAAAGGACCAATAAAGGAAATTGCCTTTCTAGTCTTCAGACACAGAAGCTTGTGTCCATAAAATAGTGGAAAACATGAGGAATAAACCTCAGAGAATATTGGACCAAACTAATTCAATGAAGTGAAATGAAAAGTTGAAGACTGGTTCTGTTGGGCCGCTTTCTAAAGTGACAATATAAATTTAAGTGAAGAAGAGAGAAGGTGAAAATAAACATCAGGTTTCAAAAAACATCTTTCTCCACAGTTAAAGCACGAATCAGTCACATATTAATGTTATTAACAGCTCACCTCTTTACAGCAGGAGGCTGTTGTCCTTCAAAAAAATCAATGAAATGACCTATTGACCGGTCACTCCTGAGGGACACACAGCTGGGCTCAGGTCCAGGCTCAGGTCCAGGTCCAGTGGTTTTAGAGGGAGGGCCTCCCTCCTCTCTGTCCTCACACTGATTCATGCTGCTCAGCTCACACACACTTTCATCTGGAGAGGAAACACAAATCATTCATCTGCACATCAACTGAAATCAGCCTTTCCATCATGTCTCCTGTCAGAACATCAGCTGCTCCTCCACTGATTGGCTGCTTCATATCAGCGTCACATGAACGCTGCACTTCTACTGTCAGTCCACTAGATGGTGTCATGGAGCCATCAGACTGGAAGTGAGTCGTCTGCTCTGAACACCAGTTTAACCAGCGAGACACGACTGGACTCACTGTTCTAGAAACACCAGTAACAGTGGAGGAAAGTACATTTACTCGAGTACTACACGTAACTACAATCCTGAGGTACTTCAGTCACGTGTTTCCACTTCATGCTACTTTCTAACTTTACTTGACACGTATCTTTAGTTTATTTACACATTCAGATGATCAAGACTAAGTATCATTAATACATTCTGATGTATTATTGTAGATGATATATAAAGTCATTAATGTTGCTGTTTATATTCCATGTGAACCATCTGTGTTAATACAACATCCTGCAGTTCATTTCTGCACCACCAGATGGCGCCACATGGCTTCTAAAGACAAGTAGAGGAAGATCTGAGCAACACGCTGCTCAACAAGGAGCAGTGAAGTTCATGTGCACACAAGGATTATTTTCATTTCCTTCACACTGTTTTAGAAGAAAGTGTTCAGATGTTGCATTACTCCATCATTTATTGAGTTATTGATTGACTTTTCACTGGCTTTAATATCACATCCACTGCTTTTATTTCACAGGCTTGTGCTGTGTTATCTTCAAGCTTTTCTATCTGTGTGTGAAACCTATTGAGCCTCTTTTTCATCCACTTCTGGGAATCTTCCAGTCACAGCTTGTGACGTTTGATTGACTGCAGACTAGATGACGTCATCTCGTTCTCTGCGTCGGGACTAAATATTCATTTTAGCTCCTCGGCTCAATACAAACATTATTTCACGTCCAGGTCCGTAAAATCTGAACGAATGTTTTTTATTCCCAAGATGAGCGACTGTCACTTAATGAGGGCGCGGTCACACATCTCTCTGTCAGGATGCTCTTTCATATTCACAACTAATGTAGAGAAGTTAAAGGTTCAATATCTCAGAGGGCTGATTTAGATTTAGCTCAGTACAAGTGTGAAGTAGCAGAAACACTCAAGTAGAGTACAAGTACTTCAGCACAGTACTGGGATAATTGTACTTAGTTACTTTCAAAGAGTGTCAGATCCTTCCAAAATAAGACGGCTCGTCTGGATAAAGCTTCCAGAAAACACTAAAAACTAATTCAAGGGAAATGTGTTTGATCATTGATCACATTTAAGGTCAAAGTGACATAAAGAAGAGACTGTTGGTGGAGTGTCTCCGAACCAGGAAGTCAGTCACTTCTCACTTTAGTTGTTTTTGACTCAAAGACTCAAAAACAACACTGTTGTTTCTTCACTTGTTTCTTGGATTTTCATGAAAAAACAAAACAAGTAAAAACTTGTATTAAGTTGATGGACCTTGTAAAATTCTACAGCTGTACTGCAAATACTTTGTTAGTTGTGAGTTTTTGAGCTAAATGTCATCATTTTAGTGATTGTGTTGTCTGTAATGAGTCCACACTTATTGTGAAAAAAAGTTATGTCAATAAATTAGAAATATATAATGTAAAACAAGTGATTGTGTAAGTGTTCACCCCCTTGTGACTGACCTAATTCAACAGAGGTCCAGTTGGTGCTAGTCGTGTCACACTTAGTGAACTTGAGATCACCTGAGTGCAGTGAATGTGTCTCAGTGACTGTAGTATAAAGACACCTGTGTCTGAAGGTCCAGTCACTGTTAATCAGTATTAATGGCTACAATTACACCATGAAGACAACAGAACACTCCAAGCACCTCTGTGAGAAGGTAACTGAAAAGTATGAGTCAGGGGACGGATACAAAAACATTTCCACGTCACTGAACATCCCCCAGAGTTCAGTTAACTCCATCATTAAGAAATGGAAGGACTATGACACATGTAAATCTGCCTGGAGCAGGTCGTCCTCACAAACTGAGTGATGGTGGGAGAAGGAGACCAGTGAGGGAGCCGACAATCATGGGCGTGGTAGTGGGGGGAAAAGTGGACCTGACTACCCAGGGCCCGAGTAGAGAGAGGGGCCCATGAAAATCCTGATTTTTTTTTTTTTTTTTTGTGATGTTTTTATTTCGAATGAATTGGGCCCTCCAATTACTTGGTGTCATAACTTATTTCAAATATATTGATCACATCAAATGAGAGAATGAACTTAATGTCACAGTTCTCCCAACATATTAGACATTCTGGGGCCCCCCTCTTGGAGATGCAAAATGGTTTAGTCCGCCCAACAGCGACCGGCAACAAGTGTAAAAGGTCAGACAGTGCGCCCAGATCAGAGACCTGTGTGCAGGACATCATGCTGCCCAAAAAACATAAATCGGGGTATCAGAAAAAGAAAGAGAGGAAACAAAAAGAAAGACGGCAGAACGAGGGGAGGCAGCTGCTGACTGCTTTCTTTCCCAAAGGTGAACCAAGTTAGCTTGTCATGCAAAGTCCAATTAAAGTTAACATAGTCCACTCCAGACAGCTGCTGCTTATATTTGTATGCTCACGTGAAGTCTTTAGCTTAGCTAGCTGCCAACCAGGCTGCTTGCGGCTGTAAGTATAAAGACAATTACAGGCCAGCTAACGTTAGTTGTCAATATTAACCAGTTTCAGAAACAAAGAGTGGCGCAGCCGCAGCAGCTGGAGCAGCAGAAGCAGCAGTGGTCAGTCCTGGCAGCTCTTCTGAAGATGAGATTAGAGATGAGCAAAGACAAGGTGAGATCGTTGTTCAAGTATTCAAAGGCGAGCTCCCCCCTCCGACCCCGCCTTACGTTGGTATATTGGTTCGCGAGGTGGAGAGAGAGAAAGAGAGAGAGAGGTGCTGACTGGTGGAATTGCTGTCTAAATGTGAGTTGTTTACCTGAAGTTTAAAGTAAGTTAGCCTTTTGGTTCAGTGTGTGTGCTATAGCATTTTGTCTACTAACACAGCAGAGCTGAAAGTGAAACTCCGTGCTGAGATTTAATGAATGATCCATCTAGCAATATTGCTGCTGCATATATCAACATGTAAATAACATACCAATATCAGCTCAAGTGCACACTAGTAATATATTAATTGAGCAATAACGCAATTTATTATTTTTGTCTGGTAAAAAGCCTTAGCATTGCGGTGCAGTGCTGTGCTTAAAAGCTATTGTCAATGTTCAATAAATTCATGATGTTACCAAAGCCAATGAATAATCATGTTAAATAACTGTGATCTCACTATCAATCAAAAATGATTGTGATTCTGATTTTTGCCACAGTGGTCTTCACAAACAGACAGTTTGTACTGATGTCTCTTTTAAATGTAACCATGTGATGATTAGCAGGGTGACATCTGCGAGTTATTCTGAGCGGCACTTCTTTCACCTTGTTTGCTTTCAGGCATCTGTGAGGAATCACACAAACCTGTTTCCACTCAATGTTGTTTACAGGTCGGTCCCAATAACGCGCAGCATTCGGAAAAGATACAACTTCTTTCTGAAACACGAATGTTCTTATTATTTCCAGGAAGTTTAGAAAAACAGACTTTTCCAGCAGGTGACTGAGCCACAGCGGGAGGGAGACACAGGTGGGTGCAGGTCTGCCAGTATTTCTAAAGTAAAACAAATTCTCGTGGCGCAACTGGAATATTACATGTTGATGGAAACTCTCTATGAGAGGAAAGTTGCCCCTCTCCGTTAAATCGCTGGCCCACCAGCACAATCTGATCCTGAACCCGACTCTCAACGAAGAGCGACTTGTTTTATATAGAACATCTGTTATTCCAGATTAGACGCCTGTGAGGTGGGAAACTGTGCTTATAAATGAGAGACGGCGCTGAAAGGACCTGCTTATGGGAAGTGGACAGTTTCACAGGGAGTTTGTCCACATTGTAATTACGGTTCAAAATAAAGCTCAGACCACCAAAGCCAGAGAATATACAGTGGGGAATAAAACTCCACATTGAGACAGCAGGTTTTTTACAAAGTGCTCAGCCCAATGGATCTTAAAAGTATTGTTTAGTGTGTTAAAGTCCAAAAAGTTGAGCCCACGGATTCATAATTATTCATAACAACACTTTTTTGATATAACGTGTATGATTTTTCCAGATGAAGTCAAAAAGCATCCTATCAGCATCTTTCCAGATGTGACTGTCCAGCTGTAAAGAGAGAGCTGCGTCTGTGAGCCCAGATTTCCCCTCAGCCTTGGTCAGGAGCACTCTGCCTTTTAGAGACAAGTCCCTTTGCAGCCACTCATTCAAGTTGTTCTGAGTGTTTTTAACGATTGGAGAGAAGTTTAAAGGACATCTCGCCTTCCCATCTTTAGCAATTAACAGGAGAGAGTTTGGGGATTTGCTGCCCAAATATAATTCTTTCCTCTATTGAATCAAGTAACTTAAGTGGTCGTGACTTTCTCCCGTCATCTTGTCCTTGTCGTGTCGTCACGTTTCTGTCACAGACTCAACTTCCTGTTTGTGTTCTGACATGTTCTGTTCTGCTTCTTGTTTGGACCTCAGACGAGGCTTCCTCGTGTTCGTCTCCACTCTTCACTCTTTATTCTGTCATATCGTCGTCCTCACTTTCCTGCTTTTGCTTGATTGTCAGAGCACTTTGTGAACTGTGTTTAAAGCTGCTGTATAAATAAAGTGTGTGACAGTAAAACTCAGATATTTGTGTGAAGCCTCAGCTTGAAGTATTTCTCAGTACTTTCTGAGTTTTCTCTGCTCTTTATTCAGCTTTATTCTGCTGGAGTTGGAGGACGTTGCCGCCCTCTGCTGGTGAAAACACAGCACAGCTGTTGTGTATCCAGTGAGCTCATATCACACTGTTCAGTCTGTATAAATCTCAGTCTGTCACATTTCACTGCACATGTTTCACTGTTTGTCGTCCTGGAGTCAAATGAGGGAAATGTTCAGTGTTGTTCTGAGGCGGCACAATCACTGACATCTTTTAAATCAGCAGGAAGTCTTTTATTAATGCTGCCACCAGGCTGCTTCATTTCAACATGTCTCGTCTGTTTGATTATCCTCCATATTGCTCTTTATTTATTGGATTATTTATACACGTCTGCTGTTATTGGCCTCAACTCTGACATGTTTTAATCCCGTTTCAACCTCGTAAAACCCTTTTTAACTGTGAAAACTGCTGCATGAATAAAGTTTATTATTATTATTATGACACATACAGAACTCAGCACCAGTTTGCTTCAACTAATAATGCAACGAACCGTCTCAAACAAATGGACGTCAGTGATGATTCATATTTACAGATTCAAATCCAACAAACATCCTCAAAATACAGCCGGACTTCAACAGCCACAAAACACTGAGAGAAACACAATGATTGTCATTAAAATGTGTTTTCTTCTCATATAATAATCACACAGAAATGAACAGATGTTGACAGTTTATGACGTCACTACGGACATAATTACATGTGTGAACCAACACGATCAAACTGTTTGTTTCATCATTAGAAACATGAAACAAGTCAGAGTGTTTCAGGTGGAGAGTCGAGTACATCTGATCATATTTTACTGTCCATTTACAACTTTGTTCACAATGACTCTTTACAATTAAAGCTACAGACGAGTCAATGTTTCCTGTTTCTGACATTTCACTGATATTTCTGGATTTTACTGGAACAAGAGCCAGAATTCAAAACAGCTGTTGCAACACAGTCTCACTGCCGACGCTTGGTCAGGGCCCTTTCACGTTGTTTACTGACGCTCGACGTCTCCCTCAGCGTCTCATTTCCACGCACGGGGATTCCAGTTGAGTCCAATGTGACGCTCAGAGCAAGTGATCCAGCTCCATTCACTCCTGACTATTGGACCCGGCCGCGGCGCTGAGAGACGCCGTGAGCGTCAGTCCCATTGGACAAGTGTGAACCTGACACCTGGAAATATTCTCCTGACAGTCAGCTCGACGTTTAAGGTGGTTTTTCAGTGATATTCTCCGTATTTTTCAACACAGAAACACCAGTGTGTTTTTGTTCATTACAAAACATAAATGGGTTTAATTCTCTGAGAATCAATGTTGGTGTTTCCCCCTTCGACTCTGAGAAACACGGAGTTTCATGGTCAGTGTCGGACAGCTAAATGCACTACATTACCCACAATCCTTCAAATTATGAGAAGTAATCTGAAAACCGTTTTTCCACCATTTATTTCAAAATGAAATAAAATTCAAATACATAAATAATTCAGCTGAAGTCTCAGAATATCGTTTAATTTCAGCTCGCTGTGAGTGACAGGTCAACAGCTTTCAAGGTCAGTGATTGGACGTTATATTTGCAATGCATCTTGGGACTTGTAGTTGACACCATTCAGTCGGGACATGAGGAACCTTAATTGAGCCACACCCACACCAGACCCAGGTAAGTCGGCTTGAACTTTTCCAATGTAGCTGAATCAGAGGAATCGAGTAAATTGTGTCCTGTCCACTTATTAGTGTGACTCATTTCTTACACTAACAGAAATGGGTGAATATGAACAACTCAAATAATCCTGTGAATGTGATAAAGTATGTCCTGCTGTCTGAAAAACAGGTGGCAGAACAGCTCAGCCCCGTCTGAGAAACAGTTACAGAAGATGGAAAAGAAAAGAAAAATCCAGTCTCAGGTAATAAACTGATGACAGTGTGTGTTATATATTGCTGTAAGTTATATGTTAGTATGACTGTTCGCTGTTCTGAACAAGAAATGCCTTGTTTTAACATGGTGATGTAAAGCTGTAAAGAAATAGCAGTGTTAGCTGTTAAATTATAACACACCAACACCTCACTTGTCATCTGTGTTTGAGTGCATGTGAATAGTGTGCATGAATAAAGTCATCCCATTTAAACCAGTGGAAGTTTACACGCTGTGCCCAGTATTGACAGCATGTAATGTTTTTATCACTTCTTCTGCAATAGGACTATTATACATGAACAAATAACATCCTGTATTTGTGTTTTTCCCCATGAATTGATGCTGTAACCACCTGACAGCAAACAGATCTGATCCCTACATGTTTCACTCTCATGTGCAGAAGGACGAAGCCTCAAAAACAGCTGTGCCCACCTGCCAGGCCCCAAATCCCCTCGGGAGGAAGACTTGCAGAGAGTGCGTGTGCCCTTTCCACATGAATGAGGAATTAAAAACAACAAGACAAGCTGAAGGACGATCGCTGGGCATCATCTGCAAAGAAACATATAAATTCCAGCAGGACCATCAAGTCGGCCCAGATATCTGAGAGTTTAATCACTGTGATGTAACGAGGGGTCGGCCTCTCACACAGCTACACAATCATCTTATTTGTCAGTCAGTCTTGCTTTTTAGTTCATGTGAAACCAACCTCAGGGCTGCAACAAACCATGATGTGTTATTACTGATCAACATGATTGTTACACTGTCACTGAACATGATGTATGAAATACATAAATATTATGACAATATGCACAAAGCTTAGCTGCTGAGAGCTGAGCAACAAAGGCACCTTAACATCTGTCAAAGCAGTGACGTTGCTGTTGAGCTGTTGCTGATCAGTCTCACTCCTGTCATGCCGAGGTGTCACTGCATATATTTTTCTTCTCTGTAATTCTTGCAGGTTTTAAACTAAATGCCCTCGGCTACTGTCCGGTCCTGTTTCTGGGGCATCGGGGCGGCAATGGGCAGATTTCTGCGGACACGATGCATCACATCTCCCAAACTGACGGGGTTGTCCGAGAGATGATGAAGAAAATGGGGAAACTCTATGAGCAGCTACTGAAAAGTGACTTCATCCTTGTCCAGAGTGAACATGTCACACTTTCCTGTCCTATGGTGTCGACTTTCATAGGCTCTGTGTCACTAGATTCAACAGGTGTAAATATACAGGTTGCCCACTGCAACATTCAAACCTTATCCACCCTGAGGCTTTTTAGAAATGACCACTTCTGTTGCAGCCTGTTAATCAATGGCTCTTTCCATCCACCTGTCAATCAAATCATCACAATTTAGCCAGAAACATTTATGCAAATAAAGCCGGTAAAAATGTGTTTCAGTGGATTTTAAGTGAATTAAAACCTGTGCCGAATGATGTCACACGCTGTTTGGCCATTACATTTTTATATCCAATAAATCTGAGACTTTTTCAGGTGTATCCAGTCATTTTTCACACTGAATGGCAAAACAGATTTATGCTAATGTGACGTTTCCAGCAGCATTTGTTGCGCAGCCTTTTAACCATTAACAGAGAATCTGATGAGGTTGAACACATAAACTTTGTGTTGATACTCATAAAATTAAATCACATTTTACATTTTTCATAAGGTATTTTTCATTTGGTGTTACTGACTTTGCATGAAAATGTTTGGATGGAAACAAAGTTATTGTGGAGACCGAAACAGTGTGATGAGCGTCCCACAGTAATGGCAGTGCCATCAATGATCCATCTCAACACGTTTTAAGTGACAGTAACTACATTTCCATTATGATGATGGTCTGTAATAAATAAACAAGTTGTTAAAGGAGCTTTATACAAAATCAATTCACTGCTAGTTGTCTAAGTTCTGCCCTGAAATCAAGCCAAGATCAATATTCTGTTTAAAAAGTGTTTTATTTTATTTGCAATATTTGCAGAGTTGTTGGCTCCACAAGCAGCTTTGGCACCGACTCCTGGATCTCAAGCTGGTCCCTGTAATGGACGACTGTGCCCCCCTGTGGACAGTCAGCCTGGACCAGGACCAGAACCAGAATCTGTTCTTCACCTGAAACCTGTTGATTCACCATCGCTCCCATCTGAGCCCCCCCCATCCTCCCTCTCCTCTCAGCCTCCCCCATCCTCCCTCTCCTCTCAGCCTCCTCAATCCCACAGAAATGCTACTCTACACCTAGCTAACACTGTCTCTACTCTGCACCTAGCTAACACTGTCTCTACTCTGCACCTAGCTAACAGTGCATCTGCTCTACACCTAGCTAACAGAAATGCTACTCTACACCTAGCTAACAGAGCGTCTGCTCTACACCTAGCTAACAGAGCGTCTGCTCTGCACCTAGCTAACAGTGTCTCTACAAAACACCTAGCTAATAGTGTCTCTACAAAACACCTAGCTAATAGTGCCTCTACTCTACACCTAGCTAACAGAAATGCTACTCTACACCTAGCTAACAGTGCCTCAACTCTGCACCTAGCTAACAATGCATCTGCTCTACACCCAGCTAACAGAAATGCTACTCTACACCTAGCTAACAGAGCATCTGCTCTACACCTAGCTAACACTGTCTCTACTCTGCACCTAGCTAACAGTGCCTCTGTTCTACACCTAGCTAACACTGTCTCTACTCTGCACCTAGCTAACAGAAATGCTACTCTACACCTAGCTAACACTGTCTCTACTCTACACCTAGCTAACAGTACCTCTACTAAACACCTAGCTAACAGTGCCTATACTAAACACCTAGCTAACAGTGCATCTGCTCTACACCTAGCTAACAGTGTCTCTACTAAACACCTAGCTAACAGTGCATCTGCTCTACACCTAGCTAAGAGAAATGCTACTCTACACCTAGCTAACTGTGCCTCTGATCTACACCTAGCTAACAGTGCCTCTGTTCTACACCTAGCTAACAGTGTCTCTACTAAACACCTAGCTAACAGTGCTTCTACTCTGCATCTAGCTAACAGTGCATCTGCTCTACACCTAGCTAACAGAAATGCTACTCTACACCTAGCTAACAGAGCGTCTGCTCTACACCTAGCTAACAGTGCCTCTGCTCTGCACCTAGCTAACAGTGCCTCTGTTCTACACCTAGCTAACAGTGTCTTTACAAAACACCTAGCTAATAGTGCCTCTACTCTGCACCTAGCTAACAGTGCATCTGCTCTACACCTAGCTAACAGAAATGCTACTCTACACCTAGCTAACTGTGCCTCTACTCTACACCTAGCTAACAGAAATGCTACTCTACACCTAGCTAACAGTGCCTCAACTCTGCACCTAGCTAACAGTGCATCTGCTCTACACCTAGCTAACAGAAATGCTACTCTACACCTAGCTAAGAGAGCGTCTGCTCTACAACTAGCTAACATTGCCTCTGCTCTGCACCTAGCTAACAGTGCCTCTGTTCTACACCTAGCTAACAGTGTCTCTGCTCTACACCTAGCTAACAGTGCCTCTACTCTGCACCTAGCTAACAGTGCATCTGCTCTACACCTAGCTAACAGAAATGCTACTCTACACCTAGCTAACTGTGCCTCTGATCTACACCTAGCGAACAGTGCCTCTGTTCTACACCTAGCTGACAGTGTCTCTACTAAACACCTAGCTAACAGTGCATCTGCTCTACACCTAGCTAACAGTGCCTCTGCTCTGCACTTAGCACCTAGCTAACAGTGCCTCTGTTCTACACCTAGCTAACAGTGCCTCTGCTCTACACCTAGCTAACAGTGTCTCTACTAAACACCTAGCTAATAGTGCCTCTACTCTGCACCTAGCTAAGAGAAATGCTACTCTACACCTAGCTAACAGTGCCTCTGATCTACACCTAGCTAACAGTGTCTCTACTAAACACCTAGCTAACAGTGCCTCTGCTCTGCACCTAGCTAACAGTGCCTCTGTTCTACACCTAGCTAACAGTGTCTCTACAAAACACCTAGCTAATAGTGCCTCTACTCTGCACCTAGCTAACAGTGCATCTGCTCTACACCTAGCTAACAGAAATGCTACTCTACACCTAGCTAACAGAAATGCTACTCTACACCTAGCTAACTGTGCCTCTGATCTACACCTAGCTAACAGTGTCTCTACTAAACACCTAGCTAACAGTGCCTCTGCTCTGCACCTAGCTAACAGTGCCTCTGCTCTACACCTAGCTAACAGTGCATCTGCTCTACACCTAGCTAACAGAAATGCTACTCTACACCTAGCTAACAGAGCGTCTGCTCTACACCTAGCTAACATTGCCTCTGCTCTGCACCTAGCTAACAGTGCCTCTGCTCTATACCTAGCAAACAGTGCCTCTACTCCTCTGCACCTAGCTAACAGTACCTCTACTAAACACCTAGCTAACAGTGTCGCTACTAAACACCTAGCTAACAGAAATGCTACTCTACACCTAGCTAACTGTGCCTCTGATCTACACCTAGCTAACAGTGCCTCTGTTCTACACCTAGCTAACAGTGCCTCTGTTCTACACCTAGCTAACAGTGTCTCTACAAAACACCTAGCTAATAGTGCCTCTACTCTGCACCTAGCTAACAGTGCTTCTACTCTGCATCTAGCTAACAGTGCATCTGCTCTACACCTAGCTAACAGAAATGCTACTCTACACCTAGCTAACTGTGCCTCTGTTCTACACCTAGCTAACAGTGTCTCTACAAAACACCTAGCTAATAGTGCCTCTACTCTGCACCTAGCTAAGAGAAATGCTACTCTACACCTAGCTAACAGTGCCTCTGATCTACACCTAGCTAACAGTGTCTCTACTAAACACCTAGCTAACAGTGCCTCTGCTCTGCACCTAGCTAACATTGCCTCTGCTCTGCACCTAGCTAACAGTGCCTCTGCTCTACACCTAGCTAACAGTGCATCTGCTCTACACCTAGCTAACAGAAATGCTACTCTACACCTAGCTAACAGAGCGTCTGCTCTACACCTAGCTAACATTGCCTCTGCTCTGCACCTAGCTAACAGTGCCTCTGCTCTATACCTAGCAAACAGTGCCTCTACTCCTCTGCACCTAGCTAACAGTGCATCTGCTCTACACCTAGCTAACACTGTCTCTACTCTGCACCTAGCTAACAGAAATGCTACTCTACACCTAGCTAACAGTACCTCTACTAAACACCTAGCTAACAGTGTCGCTACTAAACACCTAGCTAACAGTGTCGCTACTAAACACCTAGCTAACAGAAATGCTACTCTACACCTAGGTAACTGTGCCTCTGTTCTACACCTAGCTAACAGTGTCTCTACAAAACACCTAGCTAATAGTGCCTCTACTCTGCACCTAGCTAAGAGAAATGCTACTCTACACCTAGCTAACAGTGCCTCTGATCTACACCTAGCTAACAGTGTCTCTACTAAACACCTAGCTAACAGTGCCTCTGCTCTGCACCTAGCTAACAGTGCCTCTGTTCTACACCTAGCTAACAGTGTCTCTACAAAACACCTAGCTAATAGTGCCTCTACTCTGCACCTAGCTAACAGTGCATCTGCTCTACACCTAGCTAACAGAAATGCTACTCTACACCTAGCTAACAGAAATGCTACTCTACACCTAGCTAACTGTGCCTCTGATCTACACCTAGCTAACAGTGCCTCTGTTCTACACCTAGCTAACATTGCCTCTGCTCTGCACCTAGCTAACAGTGCCTCTGCTCTACACCTAGCTAACAGTGCATCTGCTCTACACCTAGCTAACAGAAATGCTACTCTACACCTAGCTAACAGAAATGCTACTCTACACCTAGCTAACTGTGCCTCTGATCTACACCTAGCTAACAGTGTCTCTACTAAACACCTAGCTAACAGTGCCTCTGCTCTGCACCTAGCTAACAGTGCCTCTGCTCTACACCTAGCTAACAGTGCATCTGCTCTACACCTAGCTAACAGAAATGCTACTCTACACCTAGCTAACAGAGCGTCTGCTCTACACCTAGCTAACATTGCCTCTACTCTGCACCTAGCTAACAGTGCTTCTACTCTGCATCTAGCTAACAGTGCATCTGCTCTACACCTAGCTAACAGAAATGCTACTCTACACCTAGCTAACTGTGCCTCTGTTCTACACCTAGCTAACAGTGTCTCTACAAAACACCTAGCTAATAGTGCCTCTACTCTGCACCTAGCTAAGAGAAATGCTACTCTACACCTAGCTAACAGTGCCTCTGATCTACACCTAGCTAACAGTGTCTCTACTAAACACCTAGCTAACAGTGCCTCTGCTCTGCACCTAGCTAACAGTGCCTCTGTTCTACACCTAGCTAACAGTGTCTCTACAAAACACCTAGCTAATAGTGCCTCTACTCTGCACCTAGCTAACAGTGCATCTGCTCTACACCTAGCTAACAGAAATGCTACTCTACACCTAGCTAACTGTGCCTCTGATCTACACCTAGCTAACAGTGCCTCTGTTCTACACCTAGCTAACAGTGCCTCTGCTCTACACCTAGCTAACAGTGCATCTGCTCTACACCTAGCTAACAGAAATGCTACTCTACACCTAGCTAACAGAGCGTCTGCTCTACACCTAGCTAACATTGCCTCTGCTCTGCACCTAGCTAACAGTGCCTCTGCTCTATACCTAGCAAACAGTGCCTCTACTCCTCTGCACCTAGCTAACAGTGCATCTGCTCTACACCTAGCTAACACTGTCTCTACTCTGCACCTAGCTCACAGAAATGCTACTCTACACCTAGCTAACACTGTCTCTACTCTACACCTAGCTAACAGTACCTCTACTAAACACCTAGCTAACAGTGTCGCTACTAAACACCTAGCTAACAGAAATGCTACTCTACACCTAGCTAACAGTGTCTCTACAAAACACCTAGCTAATAGTGCCTCTACTCTGCACCTAGCTAACAGTGCTTCTACTCTGCATCTAGCTAACAGTGCATCTGCTCTACACCTAGCTAACAGAAATGCTACTCTACACCTAGCTAACAGTGCCTCTGCTATACACCTAGCTAACAGTGCCTCTGCTCTACACCTAGCTAACAGTGCCTCTGCTCTACACCTAGCTAACAGAGCCTCTGCTCTACACCTAGCTAACAGAGCCTCTGCTCTACACCTAGCTAACAGTGCCTCTATTCTGCACCTAGCTAACAGCGCCTCTGCTCTACACCTAGCTAACAGAAATGCTACTCTACACCTAGCTAACAGTGTCTCTGCTCTACACCTAGCTAACAGTGCCTCTGATCTACACCTAGCTAACAGAAATGCTACTCTACACCTAGCTAACAGTGTCTCTACTTTATACATAGTGTAGGTGGTTATCTTTTGTTCCTTTCAGCCCCTTTTTGTTTGTTCCTGGGTTTCTTTTGGGAATAATTTGAACGATGTAATAAAAGCTGTGAGTGAACTATGAACCTTGTGTCTGGTGTCCTTCATATGTTGCCTCCTCCAGCCCCTTCTGAGCCTCAGCTCTGACTTTTATGAACGGAGGCCGTAACACTCGCACAGAAACATTATGAAAGCAGCTAATTCAACATCCTGCTGCACGACTGCTGACTCAGACCAGAAGGAGACGCACGTTACGCCTGTTTTAAAGTCTTTACAGCGGCTGCCTGTTAAAGTCCTTCTGTGAGTCACCAGCTTCATGCTGACGACTGTCAAATACAACAAGTGCAGAACAAAGTGAAGTGATGTCTCAGTTTTAATGTGCAGAACAGAATCATTGATGACGAGGAAACCATCAATCTTTACAATCAGTTTGAATCATTTTGTACAAAGTTCACTGATGAATTTATTACAAGAAGCTGAAAGATTGATGTGACTGTGATCCTGTACAGACTCAACTGTTCAGCACTGACAATGTTTCTGTGACAGGAGGAGACTCTGCAGACTAAACACCACACAGACACACTGAGGAGGAACCAGAACTGTACATGAACCCAAATCCAGGATAAAGAGGTTCAGTGAATGTGGTGCTGAAGGTGTGGAGGTGGATCAGTGAGTCAGAGGAGACTCTGTAGAAGGACAGAGTGCCAGCAGGACAGTCCACATACACTGCTACTCTACCAGAGGAGGAGGAGGAGGAGGAGGAGGAGGAGGAGGAGGAGGACGAGGAGGAGGAGGAGGAGGAGGAGATGTGTGTTTGTCTGTCATTGTGACAGACATAGTAACGACCATCATTAGAGCACCCCAGACTCCAGGACTGATCATTACATCCAAACACACAGTCATTAATGTCTCCTCTCCTTCTGATTCTTCTGTAACTCACTGATATAGAAACATCTCCTCTCCACTCGACCTCCCAGTAACAGCGACCAGTCAGACCAGTTCTACACAGCAGCTGACGACACTCAAACCTCTCTGGATGATCAGGATATGACTGATGCTCCTCCACACGTGTCATCTTCCTGTTGTTGTCAGACAGTTTGATGTCTCTGCTGACTGTGTTTGTGTCGACTGTGAGCTCACAGGAATCTGATGGAGAGAAAAAGACACAACACAGCTGCAGTTATTAATGTATCATCAGTGTGGTGATGACATCACAGATGTGACTGAGTGATGTCACAGTGTGAAGCTGAATCAAAGTAAAAACACACTCACACTTCCTCAGACCTGGTGTCAACCATCGGACTCCAGCAGGCTCCACCCTGAAAGGAGGAGGGGGGTCAGAGCAGCACATCCTCTTTCAGCATGCAAACATGGACATGACATGACTCATACACAGAAACACAACATGTCCATCAGGCTGCTTCTCCCTGTTTCCCTGAACCTCTTCACCTCTGCCACTCTCCTCACACACTGAGAGTGAGCCACAGGATGTTGGTGTGTGTGAAAGAGGACGACAACATGTGAGGACACACACAAACCTCTGTTTGGATTTATGACTTCATCTTTATGTTATTGGATGTTGCTGCTGTTTCCTGTGGGCTACCTGACGCTTGCTGTCTGATCCAATGTCAGCTTGTGCTTATGTTTGTATATTACAGGACTTTTGGATTTGGATGTCAGAACTTTTGAGGTCAGATTCCTGTTTGAAGCTTCCAGGGCTTTTCTGAATCTCAGCTGCACAGTCTGCTTTTTGTTCTCGCTGTGTTTCTGCTGCTTTGTTTCACTGTGCAAAGAAACAAATACAGTTTATACGTAATAAATCATCAGGAAACGTTGGACGTTGGTTCCCGACCTCTGCCACAAAACCAAGAGACAGAGACTCCCAGACTGTTTCCCTCCAGAAGCTCACAAGTGTCACTGAAGCTGTTTGTGGTAGAAACAGCATCATTTCATGTGTTCATGTTCATGTTCCTATAGTTTGGTGCTGGATTGATATCTGATGGATGTTACAGCAGTAATAGTTACTGTGAGGAGAACTTCATGTCATGTTTGATGCCATTAAAAGCACAACAAATGACAGAACATGTCTCTTAGTGTGAAATCTGCTGTGGTAAACATGATGTGTCCAGATGTGACAGAGGAACATCTGACTATGAAGCCAGGAATCTGTCTTTCTGTCTGTCTGTCTGTGGTCCACATGTCTCCAGAACCGTTCATCCAGTCTACTTTATACTTGGCAGGTTTGTTGCTGAGGACTCACAGAAGTGCAGCGTTGACTTTGAATTCAATGTTAGAAGTTTTTAGGGCCGCGACAACTGACCCATTAAATCCATTATAAAAACAGCTGCCGACCAGTTTCACGGTGGATTAGTTGGTTGACGTTACGATGCAGGCGCTGTGGCACGGAGCGAGCTGCTTCACTTCATAGTCAAAGACGGTCGAGCCGAAGACACGTCAGGAAAACACAGTCAGTGCAGCAGTTCTGGTCTCCTGCGGTGGGGAGCAGTAAGCCAGCCAATGGCGCCTCGCGTAGCTCAGGTGATGAAACAGGAAGCTACTCGGAGTCGCACCGTCTCCTTTCTGAATGGGCTCCGTTAGCATTTGCAATATAGCGGAGGCCACGGAGGCAACGGGAACTACAAACGTTACAGAAGAGAAAAGTGTACGAGCCAAGTCATCAAAAGTGGCAGCACTTTATATTAAAGTGTTCAAAGAAAACAGCTACAAGATGTGCAGAGCTGCTCTCACATGGCCCGGTAGCACCACATCACTGAGCAGCTGAAGAGAAAGCAGGTCGGAGCCACTACGGGTGAAGGAGACTCGGCACGGGAACTTAGTAAACCTTTCAAAACCAGAACCTGTCTACACTGATCCGTAGTGTCTGTCCCTTTAGCCACTGATTGTTCAGTGTTTTAATGAGCAGCAGTGTTTGTTTGTTGGACAGGCTGACTGACAAAAGTTTGGACACAATGAACTTTTGGAGCTGATGAACTTCATCCATTAGTAAACCTGTTGTTCCTGCAAACACAAGATTAGGGCCCGGCTACATCACAGCTTTCAATTTAAAAAGCAGCGTTTAAGACAGAAACACCTTCCACCTGTGCTCTCAGGTTTGTGATGGATCAGTGTCGCCCCCCCTCAGAGACACTGGAGGACATAAGAGGAGTTTTTACAATATTTCATGTCATAGTAAGAGATCGTCTGAAGTCAAGTCTTTATTTCTGCACAATAGAAACTTGAGCATATCTGTTCTGTTCAAATATATATTACATGTCCTTTTTATTCTCAGTGCACGGCTGAGGCTGCATTCACAATGTCCAGTTATTGTTTTATTTCATTTTCTAAATTCAAAACTGTCTTTATTGGCACCATGTAACACAAACATGTGGCCAAAGCAAGCGCACAAACATTGAGAAGATAAAGAAGAAGAACATTCTGGTGTAAAGACGAGTACAGTAGATCAAAACACAACAGAGACAGAACTATAACCAAAGCTGACAATAACAGCACAACACTAAATAATAAGTGTCGTCACATATAACATGAACAACTCTCAGCTGACTGTCACTCACTGTCCCTCAGTTTGTGGCAGCAGAACATAGACTGCTGCTGGATCACAGCTCTTTGGGTTCTCCCCTAGTAGGACTGTTCATGTTTCTTCATCTACTGTCAACTGGCACTTTAGAAAACAAACTATATTTTACTTTTGCATTCTTCATGTAACAAACATTTTATAGGTGTGAATCTTCACCGGCCTCACGATTCGATTACGATTCAGCTGTCGACGATTCTCGACGCATCTCAGTGTTCGTCATCCTCGATGATCTGTATCACTGCACACGGCTGCTTTTCATCATTTAAAACCCCCTTTTATTCTGAAAGTCCTTCCAATCATCAGACTACAGCAGGCTACAAAATAAAAGCTGCATCTTTTCAGTAATCAAACAAAACATGTCTCCATCTGCAGCGTCTTTCACGTGTGTCTACAATAATATAGTTTTCACATGGCAGCTTTAAGATGAAACATCTACTGACTCTGCTGCACACACCTCTCTCAGAGTTGGACAGCAGAGTTGACAGCACCTCCTCAGATCTCGGCTGATCAGCCGGGCTGCTGTAACAGTTATTATTTATGGCTGCAGACGTTAGCTTCAGCTGAAAATGGCCGACGTGATTAGTGATTGTTGTGAGGCAGAAGTCTCGTCCAGTTCCTGCTTCACAGCAAGTTCATAAAATCTGACATGTGTCCCGAGATGTCCGTTTAAAAAACACTCTTTTTAATCCCTCTCAGATGATCTCTGCCTCCCTCCAACATCCCTCCTACATCAGGAACGTTAGTCAGAAATCCTCCCACAGTTCAAAACATGGGAGCAACGTCACAACGTAACTTTATTGTTCAGCTGAGGCCGAACAATCAACAATCAACATGAGCTGCAGACTCTGGATTCTGCTCTGTCTCTGCATCGTGATGCATCTTATAATGGAGACATTTCCACACCTCTAATACATTTATGTTGCTTTTACACTTTGAAGTTGTTTGAAAGTGAACTGAACAAGACTAAAGAGGAAAATGTGACAGCAATGTTTTATTTTTTAATAAAAATATAAATAAATCAGCTTTTGTCTTTTTAAGTGATTAATGTGTTATGAAAATAGTTGTTAGTTGCAGCCCTATGATTAGTGACAACAAACACTACTCTGTGTTGTGTTGGTAGGAGTGAGTCTCTCCGGTATGTGACAGAGCTACGAGCACGTTGCTGCAGTCACAGTAAAGTGCACGCTGTTATTACTGTAGTCGGCCATAAAGTGTGTGGATGGACTCAGTTAGTAACTGAAACCATGTGTGTTGTTTGCTGCCACACAAGAGAAATTAAAACTCCATTCATGCAACGTTGTCACGCCATCTTCCTGCATTTAACACTTCCTATAAATCCTTCACAATAAAGGTCCTGCATTATGTCGTTATTTGAAAGCTTTTATTGTGAAGCAGCAAAATCAGGAAACATTGGATTTCCACCAGCAGAACCTGAACACGACTCCAGAACAGCTGAAAGTGAAGCTGAGTCAGCAGCTACGAGCCAGGCTGAAGTACATTACAACAGCATTAAACCAGAGGTCCACCAGCTACTGTAGAGAGCTGCAGCTCTGCACAGGTCACATATCATGTTAATCAATGGAGCAGATGATTGATCACTGAATGTTTTCTTTTCTTTTGTCATTTGATTTTGCTGACGGTGCAAAACACTGAAGCTTTCCTGCCCCTGCAGGCTGTTATAATGAGAACTACCCAAAACAGCCCAAACTCAGCTGGAGCAGCAGTTTCCTCATGACAGGAGCCAAGACGGCACCACTGACCCATCTTAAATTAACCTATGCACTGCTGTTGTTCTGGTGATGTGACGGGAATGTTCCACCTCGTGTCATCTAACGTTGTTATTGGACTGTTTTATATCTTCTGTTCACTTTAAACTGATGCCACAGACAGTTGTTACAGTCTGTAAATGGTTTCACACTGAGGCACAGATACACGTGTCAGTGATGATCTAGAATGCAGTTACTCCAGTGTTGATAAAGATCCATGTCAGAACCATTTTAAGTTCAAAGTCAAGCACTTTGGCAGAAACACTGATTCTCCAGTTCAGGGAAAGAGTTTCTATGACATTCAGTGATTAAATTCATTTATGTGTCACAGAAATCTTTTGAATTTGAGGTTCAGTATTTTCTGATCAGACATCTGACACAGAGGGTCTATTGTTATTATTAATATCATAACACAGCAGTGACGTGGTGGAAATTAGATTTAATGTTAATGTTTTGATGACCCTCTGCAATCAGTGTGGAGTGTGAAGTAGTTTGGATGATGGTTCATCAAGCAGCAAAACCAGAGGCCAACAAATCAAACAGGCACATTTTGAACAGGCACTAAACTAGTCTGAAAAAAGAGGTCTAACTTTAGTGTTTGTGCGAAGACTCTCCTGGTCGCTGATCTTTATCTCTTCTTCTCATCTTCCTCTCTGCACTTGTAACTCTTGGCTTCGTGCCGTGCTGCCTTTTCTCCTGAACTGAACAACTGGAGGTGGAGTAAACGAAGCAGACCTCCCGACACTGAACCATCTACAGTCGAGATACAGAGTCTCACACTGACTGTCTGTGGCTGCAGCAGGACTCTTCATACCTGAGAGTGTCCAGTCTCCAGCCTGGATCCTCCAGTCGAGCAGACAGCAGCTTCACTCCTGAGTCTCCTGGATGATTGTAGCTCAGGTCCAGCTCTCTCAGATGGGCGGGGTTGGAGTCCAGAGCTGAGGCCAGCGAAGTACAGCCTTCCTCTGTGATCAGACAGCCTGACAGCCTGCAGACACACAAAACAACACACATCACAGATCAGCTGAGGGTCCTGATGATTCAGTGCACATCTGTGTTTAAGGGTTTAACGTTTATTATATTCATCATCTTAGTTTTCACTAATTTACTATTCAGCACTAAACACAGAGTATAACTGAAGCTGATGGAAATGCCATTAGTTTTGCAAATATTTGGTCATGAACCAACATATTGTACAGATTAAAATGATGACCTGATGATGGAGGATCACCAAAGTAATTACAGTTCATCCTGAGGGGAGCATGAATGTCAAAAACCTCATGGCACCCACATTTTAATTATATATAAATAGATTAGTGGTGTCATTGGTTTTATATTGTTACTTTGATGAGTGAAGGATCTGTTAAGTTGTCAGACTGTGAACACTATCAGAACATCACACTCCTGTCCACACAGGTCGTCTTGCCTGTGTTTTGGCTGTGTTACTACCTCTGTTGGAGGATCAGAGGTGGAATGAAACTGTCCCCCCATTCCACCTTTGTAACTTTCACACCTACAGCGAGGCAGAATATCGGCACAAGATTCTTGAAAAGGCGGGAATCTTGTGTAATTGTATCTTGCCGATACAACCCAGATGGCCACTAAGTCAGGTTCTTCTTGAGGTTTCTGCCTGTTAAATGGCATTTTTTTTCTCAACACTGTTTCAAGTGCTTGTTCATAGGGGAAATGTTGGGTCTCTTAAATAAACTGAATAATAGTAAGAGTATGATCAAGACCTGCTCCAATTGTAAAGTTACATGAAATAATGAAATAATGTAATGAATCCTGACCTGAGAGTTTCCATGACACAGTGTGAACTCTTCAGTTCAGCAGAAAGTAGCTTCACTCCTGAATCCTGCAGGTCGTTGTTACTCAGGTCCAACTCTCTCAGACTAGAGGACTGGGAGCTGAGAACTGAGGACAGAGCTTCACAGCTTCTCTCTGAGAGGTGACAGACACTCAATCTGGAACGTGAACAGTAAAAAGACATTTACAGTATTTATAATATCATTGTAGCACATGTGAACTTCCTTTCTGTTTTACTCTAATATGTCGGAGATATGAAAAATCAACAAGACTAAATCTGGACTAAACAGACATGAAACAAGAAAAAGTGGCTTGTTTCAAAACATACGAGTTCTGACGAGAGAGAGAAGTGAATTCAAACGTTAAAGAAATAACAAATAATTTGAGACAAACTATAAACTATCTGACCTGAGAGTTTCAAGTCTACATTGTGGACTCTCCAGTCCAACAGACAGCTCCTTCACTCCTGAATCCTGCAGGTTGTTGTTACTCAGGTCCAGCTCTCTCAGACTAGAGGACTGGGAGCTGAGAACTGAGGACAGAGCTGCACAGCTTCTCTTTGAGAGGTCACAGCTACTTAGTCTGGAGAGAAAAAAAAGAAGATAGATAACATGGTAAATGTTGAGTTTTGGTGATACAGTATCAGGTTTTCCCCAACTTTTCTTCTGGGGACGCATTAAAAAAGAGAAAAGTATTTATCTATTTATTTAAAGGAAAAAGGTATTTATTGGCCTTTTCATGGCTTTATATTAGGAGGATTATTTATATAGGACAGCTCACAGATATGACAGGAAATGGGGGTGAGAGAGGGGGGATGACACGCAGCAAAGGATCAGAGGTCGAACTTGAAACCTGGGCCGCTGCAGTGAGGACAAAGCCTCTGTACATGGGACACATGCTCTACCAACTGAGCTGCAGGAGCACCGCAGGGGGTCCCACATTTTAAAAATGATAACACTGCGACCCAATTCACAATAGGTCTAATAAACTTGAAAAGAGCAGATCTGTGCATAAATTAACACTCCAAACTATTTATCCACATCCACTTATATTGTGCTGAATACACCAGCCATTTCAAAGAGATACTTCATTAAATAACTACTGTGTTCACCAAAAACATATATGTTACAAATACATTATGAATGAGATCATCTCAATGCAGTTATCAAAGAGAGACAGAGTGGTCAGGTTTCCTGAAGCTATGAGTTGTAATGTCACATAAACTATGCTGGAATGTGGTTCAATGCTTCTTAGTGTTTAAATATTTTGGCACATGATCACTGTAAGTCCTACAAGCAAGTGGGTGTTGTGCTGTGAATCAGTGAAATGATGAACTCAGTCAGGATGTGTGTCTAAGTGCGACGCTGTCCATCGCACTGAAATGGAGCAGAGATGGACTGATAGACAGACAGATGGAACATGTCACTTCATAGGGTTTCTTGGCCTGCTGCTTTCTGTGGTTGTAAATAAAATATTGGGCCTAAAGTCCATTTCTCCCCACCATTGTAGCAGTCCACAGGAAGGACCCACCAGAGTAGGACGGTCTCTGTGCTCGAGACCTCCTGATTTACAAATCAAGCACTGGATACCAACAGCTGCCCCCATGTGGCTCAAAGGTGTACTGCAGATACAGATCTTAAATTAAAGACTATGAACGAAAGTCTGCAAATATATTTGGCAACTCAAATAAAATCCTCTCTGGGAATGACTGGTATATATAATCTCTTGCTCCAGTGCTGTTCAGTTCTAAACATGTTGTCAGCGTGACAATAAATCAAAATTCAATCAAGAATGAAGAGACATCCAGTTATCAAAGTCATATGATGTCAAACATAAATGAGGTTCTCCCTCCTCATTGTTCGTGCTGCGCAGGAGCTGAATTAATGAAAGGTACATTGAAAGAAAACAAGTTTGATAGCAAAAAAATCTACCAGAAATATATATATAAATGATTTCACAACAAACAGTAACATGAACTTCTGGATAAAGAATGATGAGCAGAAGAAGAAAATTACTTCTATTTGGGTCAATAACAGCACATTTACTGCATTCTGAAAAAACTTCTCCACACTTACAGAGCTTTGTTGGAGGCTTTGACCACTGGCAGCAGCCTCAGAAGAGCCTCCTCTGAAGCAGAGTATTTCTTCAGGTCAAACACGTCCAGATCTTTTTCTGATGACAGTAAGATGAAGACCAGAGCTGACCACTGAGCAGGAGACAGTTTATCTGTGGAGAGACTATCTGAACTCAGGTACTGTTGGATCTCCTTCACTAGAGAACGATCATTCAGTTCATTCAGACAGTGGAACAGATTGATGCTTCTCTCTGCAGGCAGAGTCTCTTCAAACTTCTTCTTGATGTAACCGACTGTTTCCTGATTGGTCTGTGAGCTACTTCCTGTCTGTGTCTGCAGACCTCGGAGGAGAGTCTGATTGGTCTGCAGTGAAAGACCCAGGAGGAAGCGGAGGAACAAGTCCAGGTGTCCATTTGGACTCTTTAAGGCCTCGTCCACAGCTCTCTGGTAGAAACGTGTTGATTTGCCTCCGAACATTTCCGACCACCAGGATGCTGGTTGCTCTTCTTCTGACATCAGATTGACACCAGAGTTGATGAACGTCAGATGGACATGAAGAGCAGCCAGAAACTCCTGAACACTCAGATGGACGAAGCAGAACACCTTGTCCTGGTACAGTCCACTCTCCTCTTTAAAGATCTGTGTGAACACTCCTGAGTACACTGAGGCTGCTGTGATATCGATGTCACACTCTGTCAGGTCTGATTCATAGAAGATCAGGTTGCCGCTCTGCAGCTGCTCAAAAGCCAGTTTTCCCAGAGACTCAATCATCTCCCTGCTCTCTGGAGTCCAGTGTGAATCTCTCTCAGCTCCTCCATCATACTTGACGTTCTTCACTTTGGACTGAACCACCAGGAAGTGGATGTACATCTCAGTCAGGGTCTTGGGCAGCTCTCCTCCCTCTCTGGTCTTCAACACATCCTCCAGAACTGTAGCAGTGATCCAGCAGAAGACTGGGATGTGGCACATGATGTGGAGGCTTCGTGATGTCTTCATGTGGGAGATGATTCTGCTGGCCTGCTCCTCATCTCTGAATCTCTTCCTGAAGTACTCCTCCTTCTGTGGGTCATTGAACCCTCTGACCTCTGTTACCATGTCAACACACTCAGGAGGGATCTGATTGGCTGCCGCAGGTCGTGTGGTTATCCAGAGGCGAGCAGAGGGAAGCAGATTTCCCCTGATGAGGTTTGTCAGCAGCACATCCACTGAGGTGGACTCTGTAACATCAGTCAGGATCTCAGTGTTGTGGAAGTCCAGAGGAAGTCGACACTCATCCAGACCGTCAAAGATGAACACAACCTGGAACTCTTCAAAGCTGCAGATTTCTTTGGTTTCAGTGAAGAAGTGATGAACAAGCTCCACCAAGCTGAACTTTTTCTCTTTCAGCACATTCAGCTCTCTGAAAGTGAATGGAAATGTGAACTGTATGTCCTGGTTGGCTTTGTCTTCAGCCCAGTCCAGAGTGAACTTCTGTGTTAAGACTGTTTTCCCGATGCCAGCCACTCCCTTTGTCATCACTCTTCTGATTGGTTCGTCTCTTCCAGGTGAGGCTTTAAAGATGTCTTCTTGTCTGACTGTTGTTTCTGGTCTGTCTGGTTTCCTGGATGCTGCTTCAATCTGTCTGACCTCATGTTCATCATTGACCTCTGCAGTCCCTCCCTCTGTGATGTAGAGCTCTGTGTAGATCTGATTCAGAAGGGTTGGGTTTCCTGCTTTAGCGATCCCCTCAAACACACACTGGAACTTCTCCTTCAGGTTAGATTTAAGTTTACGCTGACAAACTGCAGAATTACTTCCTGAATAAACACACAACAAACAAGTTCATTAAGTTACTTATGAAGAAAATATGACAATTTCCTTCCCCTACAGTTGCACATATAAACACGTTTTCCTCCTTCTGTTGAGACATTATAAATTGACTCATTGACCCATCATGTTAAATCTTTAGAGAAATCCTCTTACTGCTCTGCAGACAGTCAGCCAGCTCCTCCTGCTTCATTCTCCTCAGGAAGTGAAGTGTGATCTTCAGAAATGCCTCTCTGCTGCTCCTCCTCTGCTCTTCATCCTTACCATCCAACACCTCCTCATCCTCCCTCTGACTCTCTAAGTATTCTGAGCGATCTGAAGTCAGAACCTTTTGGACCTTCTTCAGCTCGTTCTTCACAAAAGTCACAATGTTCTCCTCCAGCAGCTGGAACAGAATATTATGTGAATGAGAACATTTAACATCATGGAGCCAAACATCAGATCCATGTTGGACAGATTCACCACTGGTCTGTAAAGTGCAGCATGGAGATTATTGTGAACAGACTGGATGTAAAAGTAGTTGTTGATCATGTACAGACCATAAATATGGAGTCCAGGTGTGTTTGATGCTGCTGGGCAGACGGACCTCTGGGAACCTCTGAGCTCTCCTGGTCGACTCTGTGGAGGAATCATGAAGAATCAGCCACATTATGTCTGTCCACTCAGAGACAAACACAAGCTGAAGGTCCTTTGAGTTAAAGTGTTGATGACATCATTGAATCAGATGGTTTCCCCTGACATCAAAGTGTTGGTGGTACTGCTGATCCCACTGTGAATCAACAGTCAGTCTGCAGCTCTGGCAGAACTCAGTCTGATGTGATGCAGCTGTCAGTGTTGATATTTACTCACTACTTACTTGATTTGGTTTATTTTAAGTTATTTAATCACGCTAGGTAGTTTATAGGCAGGCCAGGTAGTTTGTGTTTCTAACCCTCACCTCGACATCTCTTACTTAGAATTTTTTCTGTTGTAATTCTAAACATCAGGAAGAAGACGATAAAATGCTTTATGCCGGTGCTGCTTGGTTAGTGTGAACAAACAAAGGCAGTGTAGAGGCTTCGTTGTGGCGTTATTGTTAAATCTCTGTCTGAAAAGGGTTATTGAGGTTATTGAAGTTTGCCAGTCATTCATGTGGACGAACCCACACAAGGCAGCTGGCCTGCTTGGCATACGTGGACAAGTCCTGAGGACCTGCGCCCACCAGCTGGTGGGAGTTTTCATGGACATATTCCACCTGTCCCTCTTCCTCCAGACCGTCCCCACCAGCTTCAAATCCACCACCATCATCCCCAAACAGCAGAAAGCGGCCAGTCTCAATAGCCATCGCCCCAATCACCAGTAAATGTCTTGAGAGGCTGGTTAAATCCCTCATCTGAACTAAGAGCCCTCCCTCTCACCCAGGATTCAATTTCTCGTACTGTGTAACTGGATTCTGGATTTTCTGACAGACTGTCACCAGGTGATTAGAGTGCACAACCTGACCTCTTCTTCACTGACTCTGATTGCATTTACAACTATTTTTTTCTGTTTAATTTCATATTAAATTATATTTACTTATTTACTCTGTAATCCACAGATCAAGTCATTCATTGTGGATTAAAATGGACTCTGGTCTGAACTCAGTTCCCCAGAATTCTCCAGTCTTCACACCATATGAAAAGACTGCCAAGAGACCCAGCTTTGAGCGACTATTGGTCAGGGTGACAGACCCCCCACTGACCAGACAGTCAAACCTCCAGCTCCTTCCCTACCAGTGTGTGGAGAAAATGCTAAACTGGAGAATGGCAGACTGGTTATACTGGGCAGCTTTCAGATGTGACAATATAAATGTGAGTGACGAAGAACGATGCTGAAAACAAACTGACAGCTTTAAAAAACTTCTCTGGATAATTAACAGTAAAAACATGAATCAGTCAGATTTAATGTTATTATCAGTTTACCTCTGTGCAGCAGAGTTTTGTTCCCCTTTAAGTTCAATGCGACAATCAAGTGACCAGTCACTCTTGAAGGACACAAAGCTAAGCTGAGGTCCAGGTCCAGGTCCAGGTCCAGGGTGGAGTACAGCAGAGCTTGCTCTCCCATAGATCCTGTTACACACAAAGACCACCAGGATGAAAATTCACTTTTAATTCACAAAGAAATTATTGAATTCATTAACTATTAAAAAATAAGAAATTATTTTGTCACCCCCTTTGAATTACTTTGAACAGTGTCATCAGTTTTTTATGTATAATTTCATCAATGATCTTCCATGTAGTTTTCATATATTTTTTGACAACCAGAACATTTCGATGTATTTCTGAATGTTTTGTATTGATTTAAAAATAGTGGAGATGGATCCGTGAGGTAATCCCAAAAGAGTTTATGCTTCTTGTTAATAGAACGTTTCAAACCATCAGTTAACCAACAGTTTGCTTGGGTTGGTGCCTTTTTTGGTTTCTTTGAAGTGGAAAAGCCTCAAGATGTCATATGCAACTTCAGTGTCTTATTCATCTTCAACAGCAGACCAATGTATTTATTAATATCACTGTTATGAAAATACTGAAGAACAACCTGATTAACAGGACTTTCTTGAGCAACTGGATAAAATAGAGGGTGATGGTCAGATAAGTCACAGAACAACAAACATCAGGGGTTAAATGTCCAAACCTCTGTATGTTCAGGTGTAGAAATCTGTGTGCACCTTTTCATCAGATGTATAAAAACCCTCGTCTGATTCTGTGTGTCTTTTCCTCATTCATCTCAGTCATCCTGAAATTTTATGCACTAGCACGAGCCGTCTGACCATACTCACAATTCACTATAAATGTCTTTAAACACGCCCCAAATTACCTGGTTTGCATATAAAGGGCCAGAATTTAGTTCAGTGTTGAGGAGAAATGTCAGAAGCAAGGAAGCGATTGAAGATCAGGAAGCGTAATTTTGCGGACCATGAACTGGGTGTAATGATTGATCAAACTGACAGATGAAAAAGAGTTTTACTTGAAGGCTTCAGTTTTGGCTTTAAAAACCAAATGAAGCAGGTGGGGTGGCACAAAGTGGCAGAAGCGGTGAACGCTGTGAGTTCAGAACCACAGACTTTGGAGTGTATAAGCTACTGTAGGAGGAGAGGCGGTTCCCCGCACTCTCTCCGCTTGATGATGTCATCATCATGGGCGTGAACATCTGTACGGTCACTGAAAACTCGCTCCAGCCAAAATTTGCGCATTGGCAACCTCCTCTTGTAACACCAAGGCAGCTGTTGTGTCATGTGGCACAGCCATTACACACCTACAGCCCTTATATAGTGCCGACTACACCTGAAGGTGTTCTTACTCCCCAATTATACAGGAAAAGTATCTTTATTTATAATAAATCATTATTATAATTATCATAATGCACACTGACAATCAGATGAATGTTATTAACAGTTTATCTCCGTGCAGCAGAGGGTTGATCTTCTTTAAAATCAATGAGGCGACCATATGACCAGTCACTTCTCAAGGACACACAGCTGGGACCAGGTTCAGGTCCAGCAGAGTCTGGTCTCTTGTAGGACTGAGAGGAAGACCATCAAGATGGAAATCCACCTTTTTGTCTTCAGACACAGAAGCTGCTGGAGAAACTAGCAGCTATTGTTGTAGTGAAAGTATTCTGGGATATAAGGATCCTGGAATACTTTCATAGAAGGATCAAGACACCAGAGTTCAATAAAATATGAAGCTGAATGATTTCAGCCATCAGATCATTTTAACATCAAATATTCAACCAAACCAGGACTGAAACGTCTCAGCACAAATATCCTGACTGGACTTTGTCCTCCATCACTGCCACTGAAACCACATGAGGAATCATTATCAAAGACCATGAACATCATGAGGACGACCGGTCAGACTGGATTCACTGAGGACAGACATCAGCAGAGAGCAACATGAGGAGGGAACATCAACATTTAGATCATGTTGTCCAACAACTTACTGTCTGTCTGAATCTTGCTGTCCTTTAAAATCAATGTCACGACCAAATGACCGGTCACTCTTCAAGGACACACAGCTGGGATCAGGTTCAGATTGAGGTCCAGGTCCAGGTCCAGGTCCAGCAGTAGCTGGTCTCCTAAAGATCCTGTTAGACACAGAGGAAGACCACCAGGATGGAAATTCACATTTAATTCTTCAGACACAGAAATTTGACACGTTGTGCTCAGCAGGACCTCATATTTCTTATGATGTCATCTTTTAGGTGATGGCAGTTACTGTCTTTGATTTGGTAATGAGAGCAGTTTGACACACAGACACAAGAACACACAATCAAACGTGTACATCTCTGATGTTTTCACTTCATCAAGCACTCTGTTCAACTTATATCTGCTCATTCATAATTTAAACTGAAGACTCCTTCAAACCATGGCCCGAGTCTTTGATACATCATGAGGTTTATTCAAATCTTCACTATCAGTTCAATTGAATCTTCCCAAATATTACAACTCTCCACAGTCATTCAGCTGCTTCTGCAAACAAATTCAAGTCAGCTAATCTAGATTAGCTTCCCCTCAAACAATGTAGATTAACTCCCGTGAATAAACGGGTCATTTCTACATCAGAATCAGAATTCCTTTATTTGTCCCGCAAATGGGGAAATTTCTTAGTCACAGCAGCCAAAGGACAGTATCACACTTAAACACTAATAAAAAGTAAAAAATAAACGATATAATAAGAGATAAGAAATAGAATTAACTTGTATATACATAGTATTTACAATAAGTACTGAAACCAGCTGGGACTGAAAGGTTTTCCTGGTATTGACAGATAACAGACTGAACTACATCAGCAGCAACACTGTGGGCCTGTTTTCTAATGACTCAGCACAAATATCCTGACTGGACTTTATAGACTCTGGTAGCTGAAACATTTTACAACAAAGTCCATTTCAGAGTGGAAAGACTTTGGAAGATCCTCTCTTGATTTGTGTCAGTCAGACTGCTGAAGCTTCAGATTATCCTCATCTGAACTTTACAAAGTGTCTTTACAAAGAACCACTGTGTGGACTTTGTCCTCCATCACTGCCACTGAAACCACACGAGGAATCATTATCAAAGACCATGAACATCATGAGGACGACTGGTCAGACTGGATTCACTGAGGACAGACATCAGCAGAGAGCAACATGAGGAGGGAACATCAACATTTAGATCATGTTGTCCAACAACTTACTGTCTGTCTGAATCTTGCTGTCCTTTAAAATCAATGTCACGACCAAATGACCGGTCACTCTTCAAGGACACACAGCTGGGATCAGGTTCAGATTGAGGTCCAGGTCCAGGTCCAGGTCCAGCAGTAGCTGGTCTCCTAAAGATCCTGTTAGACACAGAGGAAGACCACCAGGATGGAAATTCACATTTAATTCTTCAGACACAGAAATTTGACACGTTGTGCTCAGCAGGACCTCATATTTCTTATGATGTCATCTTTTAGGTGATGGCAGTTACTGTCTTTGATTTGGTAATGAGAGCAGTTTGACACACAGACACAAGAACACACAATCAAACGTGTACATCTCTGATGTTTTCACTTCATCAAGCACTCTGTTCAATTTATATCTGCTCATTCATAATTTAAACTGAAGACTCCTTCAAACCATGGCCCGAGTCTTTGATACATCATGAGGTTTATTCAAATCTTCACTATCAGTTCAATTGAATCTTCCCAAATATTACAACTCTCCACAGTCATTCAGCTGCTTCTGCAAACAAATTCAAGTCAGTTAATCTAGATTAGCTCCACCTCAAACAATGTAGTTTAGCTCCACCTCAAACAATGTAGATTAACTCCCGTGAATAAACGGGTCATTTCTACATCAAGTACTGAAACCAGCTGGGACTGAAAGGTTTTCCTGGTATTGACAGATAACAGACTGAACTACATCAGCAGCAACACTGTGGGCCTGTTTTCTAATGACTCAGCACAAATATCCTGACTGGACTTTATAGACTCTGGTAGCTGAAACATTTTACAACAAAGTCCATTTCAGAGTGGAAAGACTTTGGAAGATCCTCTCTTGATTTGTGTCAGTCAGACTGCTGAAGCTTCAGATCATCCTCATCTGAACTTTACAAAGTGTCTTTACAAAGAACCACTGTGTGGACTTTGTCCTCCATCACTGCCACTGAAACCACATGAGGAATCATTATCAAAGACCATGAACATCATGAGGACGACCGGTCAGACTGGATTCACTGAGGACAGACATCAGCAGAGAGCAACATGAGGAGGGAACATCAACATTTAGATCATGTTGTCCAACAACTTACTGTCTGTCTGAATCATGCTGTCCTTTAAAATCAATGTCGCGACCAAATGACCGCTCACTCTTCAAGGACACATAGCTGGGATCAGGTTCAGGTCCAGGTCCAGGTCCAGGTCCAGGTCCAGGTCCAGGTCCAGGTCCAGGTCCTGCGGGGTCTCCCTCCTCTCTGTCCTCACACTGATTCATGCTGCTCAGCTCACACACACATTGATCTGCAGAGGAAACACAAATCATTGATTGACTGAGATCATAGTTTACATCATATCTCCTGTCAGAGATCAGCTGCTCCTCCTCTGATGTTCTGCTTCATATCAGTGTCACCAGACAGCAGAGGAAGCTGCCACCAGCTGCTGCACTTCTGCCACCAGTCCAGTAGATGGCGCCATGGAGCTGCAGTAACCTGAAGTGATGCGTTCACTGACACACTGACTGAATCTGACAGGAAGCTTCAATTTCTTTAATATTCAGTCAGTTCAACAAGTTTCAGTTCTGTCTGAATGATCCTCCAAATAAACTCTGAGATGCAACAGTTACATTTAAACTGTGTCTGTGTTATAAAGACAATAAAGCTGAACGTTGAGTCTTAATAAGGAGCTGAAGTTCAGCGCGGCTGTTAAACTTTAACTTGAGACAAACTGATGAGGCAGCAACATGTTGATGTGAGCGTCTCCTCTCTGTCTGTTATATGACTGTATCACTGTGTCACTGATCTGGAGTCAGCTGAAGTGTTTCTTCACTCTGAGCTCCTTTAATGTTCAACACTCACATTTCACTTATTTCACTTTTCATCTCAAAAGTAACTAAATGGAGTAAAAAGTCAAATATCTCCTCTGAGATGTAGCGCAGGAAAAGTACAACGGAGCAGAAATACTTCAAGTACTTCAACTACAGTACTGGAGTAAATGTACTTAGTTACTTTCCACCTGTGGAACAAACTCTTCAAAATAAAAGTGTGTCAGTTGATGTAGAAGCTAACATGGTGAAAGAAAGGGGCTGTAAAATGGTGGATTTGTTTGAGTGTCACAACCTCTGAGACCCGTTTACTGTCAGAGTTTGATCCATTCGGTCCAATAACATTCAAAAAGTCGAGAAGAGCCGCGCAATTAAATTATTTCATCTTCGTTCACGTTAGCTGGGCGCTAAACAGGCTCGGTTGGCAGAAGTCTCTAGTGTGCACGCTCCCTCGGCCACACAATGTGGAAGCTGCAGAAGAAGCCCGGACGGAAGTCGAGCGTTTTTTGCTTCATGCGTCACTGAGCAGCTTTTATAGGAATGAACGGGGCTCCGCCTCCTGTGTTCACTAGTTAGAGGTGGTTGTAGAGTGTGTACTTCAGCTGGCTAACATGCTAACATGTTGTTGTTGTTTTGTTTGTTTTTTTATAAACTTTACTAGTGAAGACAAATCTTACTTGCATATCTTGGGATATGGGAGGCCACGAAGGAACCTTCGAATTGGGACGGCCTTCGCGCAGCGTTGTGACGTAATTGGCCTTCAAATGCGTCCTTCGAACGTAGCCCCTGAATTGAGTCACATCTACTGTGTATTTTTAGATTTGATATCTTTCAAGGAGTCAAAAAATATAGAAAGACAGAAAAAAAAAAAAACAGGAAATGTGGGGTAACATCATGTCTCCTGTCAGAACATCAGCTGCTCCTCCACTGATTGGCTGCTTCATATCAGCGTCACATGAACGCTGCACTTCTACTGTCAGTCCACTAGATGGTGTCATGGAGCCATCAGACTGGAAGTGAGTCGTCTGCTCTGAACACCAGTTTAACCAGCGAGACACGACTGGACTCACTGTTCTAGAAACACCAGTAACAGTGGAGGAAAGTACATTTACTCGAGTACTACACGTAACTACAATCCTGAGGTACTTCAGTCACGTGTTTCCACTTCATGCAGCTGCTGCTGAGGGCTCAGTCTGTATGATGACGTCATAGTAAATGGTGGGCCACACTCATGTGTTTGGACTCGTCTGAATCTCCAGGACAACACGTATCTGATCATTATGAACAAGAACCTGAACACCAACATATTATAAGTCACATCAGCTGCAGTCAGCAGCAGCAGGGAGAGGAGGAGGGACAGGAAGTCCCCAGACTCCCTTGAAAAATCGCTCCATTTTGTGAGTTGTTGAGTTGAGAGGACCTTTATAAACTGTGTGAAACGCTGTCGATGACAAACTCTGAATGATTCGGGCCTTCTCGTAAGTTCGGCCCATGTTACAGCCTCGTTTTAGGGGGTGCTGCAGCCCCCTCAGCACCTCCAGCTCCCGCATCCAGGCGAACAGCTGCTCTCCAGCCGCGTTTAGTGCGTCAGACAGCGGGAGAGCGGCGGCTCGTCTCGGCCTCCTCCACAGGCTGATTCAGGCAGGAAAAGCTGCCTTCAGTCATCAGTAAGTGGAGCTACACAGTGACAACCACTCTGTGCTCAGATACTGACCAACTAACTCCACTTCTGCTCTGATTTCACAGACAAAATGGCGGAGAGCCGCCTCCGAGTTGACTTTTATGAAGTTTGTTCAGTTTGAACGAGCGGATTTCTGCTGTTTTTAGCGCAACACGCGGACAAAAGTGACCAGTGACGAGATGAGCAGAGTCATTAAAGTGTGAAACATCTCAAATGTCCGTTAAATAAATTACCTTCAAACGGAGAGAAGAAGCTGCTGCGACACGAGGAGCAGTGAAAGTGAAAGTTAACTTTAAACCGGAAACAGCTGGGGGGGGGGGGTCATTTAAAAAAACAACAACATTTAATCATATAATTGTTTGTAATAATTTATAATATTTCAAGGTTCTTGCAGCTTTTCTGTCTTTCATGTTTTTTAGTAGCTGCATGTAAAATCTGTTTTCTATTTTAGATTCATAAACATGTGTTTTTTGGTGACCATTTACATTTATGGACGTAATATTTTCCTTGTAAAATAAAAAGATTCAACACAAACAATTCCTTTCCCTTAAGTTTTTTTCATCATCAGTGAGAATTATATCTTGTTTTTAAGTTTAAGCTCGATGCCTGTCAAAGGTTCAAACATGTTTCCCAGTTCCATCCAAAACAAATAAGTGTAACGACATTCAAAACAAAGATGACGCATATTTTCCTCCTGTTCACAAGAAGTGCAGTTGACATTAACACAGATGTGGAGATGATTGACAGGATAAACTGAATGTATGATCTTAAAAGAAACGTCCTTTATCTTGTCTGTGACACAGTATCTGCAACATGTCAGGTCACTTGAGGGGAGTCGCTGCGAGCTTTAACGTGCACGATCCTGCAGCTGTATTTGTGCACTGTTTGCCACGCTGCCTAAACTTAAGCCTCCAAGACGCTGGGAAAAAATGCAAAGTGATGCCAGATGCATTGGATATTGTGCACGATGTGACACCTGATTAAGCAAATCCCCCAAACGAAACCATTTCAGTCACTGCAACACGAAATTTGGAAAAGTTAAAGGAGCTCATCCAGCAAATGAGCGACGCAGACTGGTCTTCAGGAAGTTCAAGGACCAGTCAGTCAGTGTGTGTGTGTGTGTGTGTGAGTCTGAGCGAGCATGTGTGCGTGTTCATCATGCGTGTGCTGCAGATGTGACTGTGTGGTGTCGGAATAACAGAAAGTGCCCGCAGCGTTATTTAATACATCAGTAACACTGTCTGTCCCTGACTCCACTGACTCAGGAGCGGATCTGTGTCATGTAGATTTATCGCTCAGATTGAATGAAGTTAAAAAGAAAAGCTCATATCTTTGCATGTAATAACGCAGCTGCTCAGGGACTGAAGCCGTTATTGTTCTCACTTTGACAATCTCACATGTGGCAGCACATTATTATACAGTTATTATTACATCAGCCCAGAGTTAAAGGGCTGTGACTGTTGGGAGCTGCGGCTGATTCTGTTCTGATATTATGGATTATTATTGTTCAGAGGATTTAGCTACGCTGGCTAACAGATGCTAATGTCGGCGGTCTCTCGTTGCCATAGCAACAGTGAACATTCACGTGGCCTGATGAGCTGCAAACAGAGATGCAAAACACAAGTAAACCTGCAGGAAATAATGAGTTTGATTATGATTATTTCCTTGTTGAAGATTTTCATATTGATGATTTTAATTTTCCAACATCTGCATATCTTTTAAGTTCAAGTTAAATGTGTTCACCAGGTGTCACCACGTCACAAAAAGGCTGCTTGGCTTCATGTACTTGTCAGTACACAGATGCTGAGTACACGTCCTGTTTGCTGTTTCTTGCAGCTCATGAATCTGGTGGAGTGGAGCTGGCTGGCTGCGGACGAGGAAGTAGGGCAATGCATGTGCACATACACGTATATGAGGATGCATTTCTGTTCAGACCTGTAACTCTTAGACTTTTTCACACAGCTGTAGATTTATATATATTTTTCACTTCTCTATTTATGGTTTCATAATGACTGAGTCACCGTTAATACAAATGAGTTCCAGCTCTAATGCTGCTACTGTCTGTAATATGTTTCTATTTAGATTATTTGTCAGGATATTTTGTTGTTATTGTCCCTGTTTGTCCTTTTCTCCCTGTCTCTGTCTCTTTGTCTCTCGCTCTTTCTCCCCCCTCCACCCAACTGGTAGAGGTGGCGCCCACCCCGAGTCTGGTTTTGGGTTCTTCCTGTTAGTCTCGTCCCGCCCCTTGTCATGACATCACTTCTGTTGTGATTTGACACTATAATGAACACAGATTGATTGGTTGATTGCTGTAGCTGTCAGTTTTAGTCCTTGAGTTCATAGCTACGTGCTTTATTTGTTAACTGCTATCAAGGAATATGACTCTGCTTTGTAGTATGTGTGAGAGAAGACGCCCAGAGATTTGTGGACTTCTACGTGGTGTCGCTGATAATGTAGCGGGCAGAATATTGCCAGGGCTGAATTTTTGTCCCAGTCCACCCCTGGAAGTGGACAGTTTCACAGGGAGTTTGTCCACATTGTAATTACGGTTCAAAATAAAGCTCAGACCACCAAAGCCAGAGAATATACAGTGGGGAATAAAACTCCACATTGAGACAGCAGGTTTTTTACAAAGTGCTCAGCCCAATGGATCTTAAAAGTATTGTTTAGTGTGTTAAAGTCCAAAAAGTTGAGCCCACGGATTCATAATTATTCATAACAACACTTTTTTTGATATAATGTGTACGATTTTTCCAGATGAAGCCAAAAAGCATCCTATCAGCATCTTTCCAGATGTGACTGTCCAGCTGTAAAGAGAGAGCTGCGTATGTGAGCCCAGATTTCCCCTCAGCCTTGGTCAGGAGCACTCTGCCTTTTAGAGACAAGTCCCTTTGCAGCCACTCATTCAAGTTGTTCTGAGTGTTTTTAACGATTGGAGAGAAGTTTAAAGGACATCTCGCCTTCCCATCTTTAGCAATAAGAATACCCGAGTATGTAACTTCTTCCTCGATCGTAATGTTGCAAATAGTTTGTATATTTCAATCTTTTAAAGGAACAGTTCACATTTATTTATATTCAGACACAGACCAGAGGCCTCTGAAAACTGCTTCATCACATGAATGGCGACAGGTGTCTGACGGCATGTTTTAGAAAGACTGTGGTGTCGTCAGCAGCTGACTGATGATCTCCCTTCCCGCAGCAGAGATTCCTTGTATACCACTGTTTACAACATGACATGTGAGAGTTTGTGTACAAAGTAGAAACAGATGAGGTGAAATGGGGCGTCCCTGACGAAGGCCCCGCTTCAGATTAAATCCAGGGGAAGTCCCATGTTTCAGTTTAACAGAGCTATTGCCATTAACATATAACGTTTTAATTGCTTTGCAGAAAAACATTTTCTGAGGAGAGAAAAATAAATTGGTGTTGTGTTGCATCAAAGGCCTTATAGAAATCTAAGAAGAGGATGAAGCCATCTTCAGATATCAGGTCAGAGTAGTCAACAATATCTCATACTAGTCTAATATTATTAGAGATGTGCCTGTTCCTCATAAAGCCTGACTGTGTCTCATCCATAACTGTGTCAAGAGTTTCTTTAATTCTCCTGGCAAATATTAACGCCATCATTTTATAATCATTATTTAGCAGACAAATGTCTCCAGTTATCAATAAAAAGCACGTCTTTTCTAGGTTTGGGAATCAATGTGAGCAGACCTTGAGTGAGACGAGGAGGAAGGGCATCGTCGTCTAAACTCTCCGTAAAAACCTGCAGTAAAAACGGGGCGAACTGATCTGAGAGCGCTTTATAAAACTCTGCAGTTAAACCGTCAGTGCCGGGAGATTTATTGTTTCTGAGCAGAGCGATCGGATCAGTCGCCTCTGCCATTGTAAGAGGGCGTCACACTAATCTTTATCTGCCAGATCGACCTTCCTCACGTTATTTACTCAGGTTAGAAACCGAGTGGTAACTTCCTCATTATATGTTGAGCTGTAGAAATTGATTTCTCGTCTTCAGTAACGACCCCATTAATATTTAAATTATGGATGGAATTGGTTTTGGATCGGTACTTTTGGAGACGAGAAAGTCGGCAGAACTTTGCTCCCCCTCCTCCAGCCATCTCTTCCTGGACCTTCAAGGCTCCTCTGCTTGTTGTCGATACAACTCGTCTCATTTGTTCTGGAGGTCCAATAGAAGCAGCTCATCCTCCTCTGAAACTTCATCGGGGTCTCTGATAAAAAGAAGGAATTTTACTTTCTCGTCTTCTGCTCTTTTAGCTTCGGCAATAAATGTTCCTGTTTACTGACTTAAGAATTTTCCCAACTCAAACTTCAGTAGTTCCCAGTCAGTGTTGTTGATTTTTCCCTTTCAGCCTTGTTGTAAAAACGAGTGATTAAATGAATAATTTCAGTCTGAACCTTTTCGTGCTTTACCAGGGAATTGTTTCATTTCCAGTAGCAAGATCTCCGGATTGTATGAGATGCATTAAATTGGATGCTTATATGAATCGCTCTATGGTCAGTGAGGGCGCGGCAACGATGTGGACTGCACTTTTTTCTTTATCAATGTTATTGGACAGCAGACAGAAATCAATGCGAGACTGGCTGGATCCTGATCTGTTGCTCCAAGTGAAGGATCTTTCATCAGGGGATTTTTCTCTCCGTACATCCACAATGTTACATTTTCCCATAAGTGTTGTAAGGTTTGTGCTGAGGGGGGAGGGAGGCACCTGTCAACAGCATTATCCAGAGCAATATTACAGCCTCCACCAATTAACAGGAGAGAGTTTGGGGATTTGCTGCCCAAATATAATTCTTTCCTCTATTGAATCAAGTAACTTAAGTGGTCGTGACTTTCTCCCGTCATCTTGTCCTCGTCGTGTCGTCACGTTTCTGTCACAGACTCAACTTCCTGTTTGTGTTCTGACATGTTCTGTTCTGCTTCTTGTTTGGACCTCAGACGAGGCTTCCTCGTGTTCGTCTCCACTCTTCACTCTTTATTCTGTCATATCGTCGTCCTCACTTTCCTGCTTTTGCTTGATTGTCAGAGCACTTTGTGAACTGTGTTTAAAGCTGCTGTATAAATAAAGTGTGTTACAGTAAAACTCATATATTTGTGTGAAGCCTCAGCTTGAAGTATTTCTCAGTACTTTGAGTTTTCTCTGCTCTTTATTCAGCTTTATTCTGCTGGAGTTGGAGGACGTTGCCGCCCTCTGCTGGTGAAAACACAGCACAGCTGTTGTGTATCCAGTGAGCTCATATCACACTGTTCAGTCTGTATAAATCTCAGTCTGTCACATTTCACTGCACATGTTTCACTGTTTGTCGTCCTGGAGTCAAATGAGGGAAATGTTCAGTGTTGTTCTGAGGCGGCACAATCACTGACATCTTTTAAATCAGCAGGAGGTCTTTTATTAATGCTGCCACCAGGCTGCTTCATTTCAACATGTCTCGTCTGTTTGATTATCCTCCATATTGCTCTTTATTTATTGTATTATTTATACACGTCTGCTGTTATTGGCCTCAACTCTGACATGTTTTAATCCCGTTTCAACCTCGTAAAGCCCTTTTTCACTGTGAAAACTGCTGCATGAATAAAGTTTATTATTATTATTATGACACATACAGAACTCAGCACCAGTGCTTCAACTAATAATGCAACGAACCGTCTCAAACAAATGGACGTCAGTGATGATTCATATTTACAGATTCAAATCCAACAAACATCCTCAAAATACAGCCGGACTTCAACAGCCACAAAACACTGAGAGAAACACAATGATTGTCATTAAAATGTGTTTTCTTCTCATATAATAATCACACAGAAATGAACAGATGTTGACAGTTTATGACGTCACTACGGACATAATTACATGTGTGAACCAACACGATCAAACTGTTTGTTTCATCATTAGAAACATGAAACAAGTCAGAGTGTTTCAGGTGGAGAGTCGAGTACATCTGATCATATTTTACTGTCCATTTACAACTTTGTTCACAATGACTCTTTACAATTAAAGCTACAGACGAGTCGATGTTTCCTGTTTCTGACATTTCACTGATATTTCTGGATTTTACTGGAACAAGAGCCAGAATTCAAAACAGCTGTTGCAACACAGTCTCACTGCCGACGCTTGGTCAGGGCCCTTTCACGTTGTTTACTGACGCTCGACGTCTCCCTCAGCGTCTCATTTCCACGCACGGGGATTCCAGTTGAGTCCAATGTGACGCTCAGAGCAACTGATCCAGCTCCATTCACTCCTGACTATTGGACCCGGCCGCGGCGCTGAGAGACGCCGTGAGCGTCAGTCCCATTGGACAAGTGTGAACCTGACACCTGGAAATATTCTCCTGACAGTCAGCTCGACGTTTAAGGTGGTTTTTCAGTGATATTCTCCGTATTTTTCAACACAGAAACACCAGTGTGTTTTTGTTCATTACAAAACATAAATGGGTTTAATTCTCTGAGAATCAATGTTGGTGTTTCCCCCTTCGACTCTGAGAAACACGGAGTTTCATGGTCAGTGTCAGACAGCTAAATGCACTACATTACCCACAATCCTTCAAATTATGAGAAGTGATCTGAAAACCGTTTTTACACCATTTATTTCAAAATGAAATAAAATTCAAATACATAAATAATTAAGCTGAAGTCTCAGAATATCGTTTAATTTCAGCTCGCTGTGAGTGACAGGTCAACAGCTTTCAAGGTCAGTGATTGGACGTTATATTTGCAATGCATCTTGGGACTTGTAGTTGACACCATTCAGTCGGGACATGAGGAACCTTAATTGAGCCACACCCACACCAGACCCAGGTAAGTCGGCTTGAACTTTTCCAATGTAGCTGAATCAGAGGAATCGAGTAAATTGTGTCCTGTCCACTTATTAGTGTGACTCATTTCTTACACTAACAGAAATGAGTGAATATGAATAACTCAAATAATCCTGTGAATGTGGTAAAGTTTGTCCTGCTGTCTGAAAAACAGGTGGCAGAACAGCTCAGCCCCGTCTGAGAAACAGTTACAGAAGATGTAAAAGAAAAGAATAAATCCAGTCTCAGGTAATAAACTGACGACAGTGTGTGTTATATATTGCTGTAAGTTATATGTTAGTATGACTGTTCGCTGTTCTCAACTAGAAATGCCTTGTTTTAACATGGTGATGTAAAGCTGTAAAGAAATAGCAGTGTTAGCTGTTAAATTATAACACACCAACACCTCACTTGTCATCTGTGTTTGAGTGCATGTGAATAGTGTGCATGAATAAAGTCATCCCATTTAAACCAGTGGAAGTTTACACGCTGTGCCCAGTATTGACAGCATGTAATGTTTTTATCACTTCTTCTGCAATAGGACTATTATACATGAACAAATAACATCCTGTATTTGTGTTTTTCCCCATGAATTGATACTGTAACCACCTGACAGCAAACAGATCTGATCCCTACATGTTTCACTCTCATGTGCAGAAGGACGAAGCCTCAAAAACAGCTGTGCCCACCTGCCAGGCCCCAAATCCCCTCGGGAGGAAGACTTGCAGAGAGTGCGTGTGCCCTTTCCACATGAATGAGGAATTAAAAACAACAAGACAAGCTGAAGGACGATCGCTGGGCATCATCTGCAAAGAAACATATAAATTCCAGCAGGACCATCGAGTCGGCCCAGATATCTGTGAGTTTAATCACTCTGATGTAACGAGGGGTCGGCCTCTCACACAGCTACACAATCATCTTATTTGTCAGTCAGTCTTGCTTTTTAGTTCATGTGAAACCAACCTCAGGGCTGCAACAAACCATGATGTGTTATTACTGATCAACATGATTGTTACACTGTCACTGAACATGATGTATGAAATACATAAATATTATGACAATATGCACAAAGCTTAGCTGCTGAGAGCTGAGCAACAAAGGCACCTTAACATCTGTCAAAGCAGTGACGTTGCTGTTGAGCTGTTGCTGATCAGTCTCACTCCTGTCATGCCGAGGTGTCACTGCATATATTTTTCTTCTCTGTAATTCTTGCAGGTTTTAAACTAAATGCCCTCGGCTACTGTCCGGTCCTGTTTCTGGGGCATCGGGGCGGCAATGGGCAGATTTCTGCGAATGATGCATCACATCTCCCAAACTGACGGGGTTGTCCGAGAGATAATGAAGAAAATGGGGAAACTCTATGAGCAGCTACTGAAAAGTGACATCATCCTTGTCCAGAGTGAACATGTCACACTTTCCTGTCCTATGGTGTCGACTTTCATAGGCTCTGTGTCACTAGATTCAACAGGTGTAAATATACAGGTTGCCCACTGCAACATTCAAACCTTATCCACCCTGAGGCTTTTGAGAAATGACCACTTCTGTTGCAGCCTGTTAATCAATGGCTCTTTCCATCCACCTGTCAATCAAATCATCACAATTTAGCCAGAAACATTTATGCAAATAAAGCCGGTAAAAATGTGTTTCAGTGGATTTTAAGTGAATTAAAACCTGTGTCGAATGATGTCACACGCTGTTTGGCCATTACATCTTTATATCCAATAAATCTGAGACTTTTTCAGGTGTATCCAGTCATTTTTCACACTGAATGGCAAAACAGATTTGTGTTAATGTGACGTTTCCAGCAGCATTTGTTGCGCAGCCTTTTAACCATTAACAGAGAATCTGATGAGGTTGAACACATAAACTTTGTGTTGATACTCATAAAATTAAATCACATTTTACATTTTTCATAAGGTATTTTTCATTTGGTGTTACTGAATTTGCATTAAAATGTTTGGATGGAAACAAAGTTATTGTGGAGACCAAAACAGTGTGATGAGCGTCCCACAGTAATGGCAGTGCCATCAATGATCCATCTCACACGTTTTAAGTGACAGTAACTACATTTCCATTATGATGATGGTCTGTAATAAATAAACAAGTTGTTAAAGGAGCTTTATACAAAATCAATTCACTGCTAGTTGTCTAAGTTCTGCCCTGAAATCAAACCAAGATCAATATTCTGTTTAAAAAGTGTTTTATTTTATTTGCAATATTTGCAGAGTTGTTGGCTCCACAAGCAGCTTTGGCACCGACTCCTGGATCTCAAGCTGGTCCCTGTAATGGACGACTGTGCCCCCCTGTGGACAGTCAGCCTGGACCAGGACCAGAACCAGAATCTGTTCTTCACCTGAAACCTGTTGATTCACCATCGCTCCCATCTGAGCCCCTCCCATCCTCCCTCTCCTCCCTTCTTCCTCAATCCCACAGAAATGCTACTCTACACCTAGCTAACACTGTCTCGACTCTACACCTAGCTAACACTGTCTCTACTCTACACCTAGCTAACAGTGCCTCTGTTCTACACCTAGCTAACTGTGCCTCTACTCTACACCTAGCTAACAGTGCCTCAACTCTGCACCTAGCTAACAGTGCATCTGCTCTGCACCTAGCTAACAGTGCCTCTGCTCTACACCTAGCTAACAGTGTCTCCACTAAACACCTAGCTAATAGTGCCTCTACTCTGCACCTAGCTAACAGTGCATCTGCTCTACACCTAGCTAACAGAAATGCTACTCTACACCTAGCTAACTGTGCCTCTGATCTACACCTAGCTAACAGTGCCTCTGTTCTACACCTAGCTAACAGTGTCTCTACTAAACACCTAGCTAACAGTGCATCTGCTCTACACCTAGCTAACAGTGTCTCTACTCTGCACCTAGGTAACAGTGCATCTACTCTACACCTAGCTAACAGTGCCTCTGCTCTACACCTAGCTAACAAAAATGTTACTCTACACCTAGCTAACAGTGTCTCTGCTCTACACCTAGCTAACAGTGTCTCTGCTCTACACCTAGCTAACAGCGCCTCTGCTCTACACCTAGCTAACAGAAATGCTACTCTACACCTAGCTAACAGAAATGCTACTCTACACCTAGCTAACAGTGTCTCTGCTCTACACCTACCTAACAGAAATGCTACTCTACACCTAGCTAACAGAAATGCTACTCTACACCTAGCTAACAGAAATGCTACTCTACACCTAGCTAACAGAAATGCTGCTCTACAGATAGCTAACAGAAATGCTACTCTACACCTAGCTAACAGAAATGCTACTCTACACCTAGCTAATGGAAATGCTGCTCTACAGATAGCTAACAGAAATGCTACTCTACACCTAGCTAACAGAAATGCTACTCTACACCTAGCTAACTGTGCCTCTACTCTACACCTAGCTAACAGAAATGCTACTCTACACCTAGCTAACAGTGCCTCAACTCTGCACCTAGCTAACAGTGCCTCTGCTCTACACCTAGCTAACAGAAATGCTATTCTACACCTAGCTAACAGTGCATCTGCTCTACACCTAGCTAAAAGAAATGCTACTCTACACCTAGCTAACTGTGCCTCTGATCTACACCTAGCTAACAGTGCATCTGCTCAACACCTAGCTAACAGTGTCTCTACTCTGCACCTAGCTAACAGTGCATCTGCTCTACACCTAGCTAACAGAAATGCTACTCTACACCTAGCTAACAGAAATGCTACTCTACACCTAGCTAACAGAAATGCTACTCTACACCTAGCTAACAGAAATGCTGCTCTACACCTAGCTAACAGAAATGCTACTCTACACCTAGCTAACAGAAATGCTACTCTACACCTAGCTAACAGAAATGCTACTCTACACCTAGCTAACAGCGCCTCTGCTCTACACCTAGCTAACAGTGCCTCTGCTCTACACCTAGCTAACAGAAATGCTACTCTACACCTAGCTAACAGTGTCGCTGCTCTACACCTAGCTAACAGTGTCTCTGCTCTACACCTAGCCAACAGCGCCTCTGCTCTACACCTAGCTAACAGAAATGCTACTCTACACCTAGCTAACAGAAATGCTACTCTACACCTAGCTAACAGTGTCTCTGCTCTACACCTACCTAACAGAAATGCTACTCTACACCTAGCTAACAGAAATGCTACTCTACACCTAGCTAACAGCGCCTCTGATCTACACCTAGCTAACAGTGCCTCTGCTCTACACCTAGCTAACAGAAATGCTACTCTAAACCTAGCTAACAGAAATGCTACTCTACACCTAGCTAACAGAAATGCTACTCTACACCTAGCTAACAGTGTCGCTGCTCTACACCTAGCTAACAGAAATGCTGCCCCACACCTAGCTTACAGTGCCTCTGCTCTACACCTAGCTAAGAAAAATGTTACTCTACACCTAGCTAACAGTGCCTCTGCTCTACACCTAGCTAACAGTGCCTCTGCTCTACACCTAGCTAACAGAAATGCTACTCTACACCTAGCTAACAGTGTCGCTGCTCTACACCTAGCTAACAGAAATGCTGCCCCACACCTAGCTAACAGTGTCTCTGCTCTACACCTAGCTAACAGAAATGCTACTCTACACCTAGCTAACAGAAATGCTACTCTACACCTAGCTAACAGTGTCTCTGCTCTACACCTACCTAACAGAAATGCTACTCTACACCTAGCTAACAGAAATGCTACTCTACACCTAGCTAACAGAAATGTTACTCTACACCTAGCTAACAGTGCCTCTGCTCTACACTTAGCTAACAGTGCCTCTGCTCTACACCTAGCTAACAGAAATGCTACTCTACACCTAGCTAACAGTGTCGCTGCTCTACACCTAGCTAACAGAAATGCTGCCCCACACCTAGCTAACAGTGTCTCTGCTCTACACCTAGCTAACAGTGTCTCTGCTCTACACCTAGCCAACAGCGCCTCTGCTCTACACCTAGCTAACAGAAATGCTACTCTACACCTAGCTAACAGAAATGCTACTCTACACCTAGCTAACAGTGTCTCTGCTCTACACCTACCTAACAGAAATGCTACTCTACACCTAGCTAACAGAAATGCTACTCTACACCTAGCTAACAGAAATGCTACTCTACACCTAGCTAACAGAAATGCTACTCTACACCTAGCTAACAGTGTCGCTGCTCTACACCTAGCTAACAGAAATGCTGCCCCACACCTAGCTTACAGTGTCTCTGCTCTACACCTAGCTAACAGTGCCTCTGCTCTACACCTAGCTAACAAAAATGTTACTCTACACCTAGCTAACAGTGCCTCTGCTCTACACCTAGCTAACAGTGCCTCTGCTCTACACCTAGCTAACAGAAATGCTACTCTACACCTAGCTAACAGTGTCGCTGCTCTACACCTAGCTAACAGAAATGCTGCCCCACACCTAGCTAACAGTGTCTCTGCTCTACACCTAGCTAACAGTGTCTCTGCTCTACACCTAGCCAACAGCGCCTCTGCTCTACACCTAGCTAACAGAAATGCTACTCTACACCTAGCTAACAGAAATGCTACTCTACACCTAGCTAACAGTGTCTCTGCTCTACACCTACCTAACAGAAATGCTACTCTACACCTAGCTAACAGAAATGCTACTCTACACCTAGCTAACAGAAATGCTACTCTACACCTAGCTAACAGAAATGCTACTCTACACCTAGCTAACAGCGCCTCTGATCTACACCTAGCTAACAGTGCCTCTGCTCTACACCTAGCTAACAGAAATGCTACTCTACACCTAGCTAACAGAAATGCTACTCTACACCTAGCTAACAGAAATGCTACTCTACACCTAGCTAACAGTGTCGCTGCTCTACACCTAGCTAACAGAAATGCTGCCCCACACCTAGCTTACAGTGTCTCTGCTCTACACCTAGCTAACAGTGCCTCTGCTCTACACCTAGCTAACAAAAATGTTACTCTACACCTAGCTAACAGTGCCTCTGCTCTACACCTAGCTAACAGTGCCTCTGCTCTACACCTAGCTAACAGAAATGCTACTCTACACCTAGCTAACAGAAATGCTACTCTACACCTAGCTAACAGTGTCTCTGCTCTACACCTACCTAACAGAAATGCTACTCTACACCTAGCTAACAGAAATGCTACTCTACACCTAGCTAACAGAAATGCTACTCTACACCTAGCTAACAGAAATGCTACTCTACACCTAGCTAACAGTGTCGCTGCTCTACACCTAGCTAACAGAAATGCTGCCCCACACCTAGCTTACAGTGTCTCTGCTCTACACCTAGCTAACAGTGCCTCTGCTCTACACCTAGCTAACAAAAATGTTACTCTACACCTAGCTAACAGTGCCTCTGCTCTACACCTAGCTAACAGTGCCTCTGCTCTACACCTAGCTAACAGAAATGCTACTCTACACCTAGCTAACAGTGTCGCTGCTCTACACCTAGCTAACAGAAATGCTGCCCCACACCTAGCTAACAGTGTCTCTGCTCTACACCTAGCTAACAGTGTCTCTGCTCTACACCTAGCCAACAGCGCCTCTGCTCTACACCTAGCTAACAGAAATGCTACTCTACACCTAGCTAACAGAAATGCTACTCTACACCTAGCTAACAGTGTCTCTGCTCTACACCTACCTAACAGAAATGCTACTCTACACCTAGCTAACAGAAATGCTACTCTACACCTAGCTAACAGAAATGCTACTCTACACCTAGCTAACAGAAATGCTACTCTACACCTAGCTAACAGCGCCTCTGATCTACACCTAGCTAACAGTGCCTCTGCTCTACACCTAGCTAACAGAAATGCTACTCTACACCTAGCTAACAGAAATGCTACTCTACACCTAGCTAACAGAAATGCTACTCTACACCTAGCTAACAGTGTCGCTGCTCTACACCTAGCTAACAGAAATGCTGCCCCACACCTAGCTTACAGTGTCTCTGCTCTACACCTAGCTAACAGTGCCTCTGCTCTACACCTAGCTAACAAAAATGTTACTCTACACCTAGCTAACAGTGCCTCTGCTCTACACCTAGCTAACAGTGCCTCTGCTCTACACCTAGCTAACAGAAATGCTACTCTACACCTAGCTAACAGTGTCGCTGCTCTACACCTAGCTAACAGAAATGCTGCCCCACACCTAGCTAACAGTGTCTCTGCTCTACACCTAGCTAACAGTGTCTCTGCTCTACACCTACCTAACAGAAATGCTACTCTACACCTAGCTAACAGAAATGCTACTCTACACCTAGCTAACAGAAATGCTACTCTACACCTAGCTAACAGAAATGCTACTCTACACCTAGCTAACAGCGCCTCTGATCTACACCTAGCTAACAGTGCCTCTGCTCTACACCTAGCTAACAGAAATGCTACTCTACACCTAGCTAACAGTGTCGCTGCTCTACACCTAGCTAACAGAAATGCTGCCCCACACCTAGCTAACAGTGTCTCTGCTCTACACCTAGCTAACACAAATGCTGCCCCACACCTAGCTAACAGTGTCGCTGCTCTACACCTAGCTAACAGAAATGCTGCCCCACACCTAGCTAACAGTGTCTCTGCTCTACACCTAGCTAACAGTGTCTCTGCTCTACACCTAGCTAACAGCGCCTCTGCTCTACACCTAGCTAACAGAAATGCTACTCTACACCTAGCTAACAGAAATGCTACTCTACACCTAGCTAACAGAAATGCTACTCTACACCTAGCTAACAGTGTCGCTGCTCTACACCTAGCTAACAGAAATGCTGCCCCACACCTAGCTTACAGTGTCTCTGCTCTACACCTAGCTAACAGTGCCTCTGCTCTACACCTAGCTAACAAAAATGCTACTCTACACCTAGCTAACAGAAATGCTACTCTACACCTAGCTAACAGAAATGCTACTCTACACCTAGCTAACAGAAATGCTGCCCCACACCTAGCTAACAGTGTCTCTGCTCTACACCTAGCTAACAGAAATGCTGCCCCACACCTAGCTAACAGTGTCGCTGCTCTACACCTAGCTAACAGAAATGCTGCCCCACACCTAGCTAACAGTGTCTCTGCTCTACACCTAGCTAACAGTGTCTCTGCTCTACACCTAGCTAACAGCGCCTCTGCTCTACACCTAGCTAACAGAAATGCTACTCTACACCTAGCTAACAGCGCCTCTGCTCTGCACCTAGCTAACAGAAATGCTACTCTGCACCTAGCTAACAGTGCCTCTGCTCTACACCTAGCTAACAGAAATGCTACTCTGCACCTAGCTAACAGTGCCTCTGCTCTACACCTAGCTAACAAAAATGTTACTCTACACCTAGCTAACAGTGCCTCTGCTCTACACCTAGCTAACAGAAATGCTACTCTACACCTAGCTAACAGTGTCGCTGCTCTACACCTAGCTAACAGAAATGCTGCCCCACACCTAGCTAACAGTGTCTCTGCTCTACACCTAGCTAACAGTGTCTCTGCTCTACACCTAGCTAACAGTGTCTCTGCTCTACACCTAGCTAACAGCGCCTCTGCTCTACACCTAGCTAACAGAAATGCTACTCTACACCTAGCTAACAGCGCCTCTGCTCTACACCTAGCTAACAGAAATGCTACTCTACACCTAGCTAACAGCGCCTCTGCTCTGCACCTAGCTAACAGAAATGCTACTCTGCACCTAGCTAACAGTGTCTCTGCTCTACACCTAGCTAACAGAAATGCTACTCTACACCTAGCTAACAGTGCCTCTGCTCTACACCTAGCTAACAGAAATGCTACTCTACACCTAGCTAACAGTGCTAACAGCGCCTCTACTTTATACATAGTGTAGGTGGTTATCTTTTGTTCCTTTCAGCCCCTTTTTGTTTGTTCCTGGGTTTCTTTTGGGAGTAATTTGAACGATGTAATAAAAGCTGTGAGTTAACTATGAACCTTGTGTCTGGTGTCCTTCATATGTTGCCTCCTCCAGCCCCTTCTGAGCCTCAGCTCTGACTTTTATGAACCGAGGCCGTAACACTCGCACAGAAACATTATGAAAGCAGCTAATTCAACATCCTGCTGCACGACTGCTGACTCAGACCAGAAGGAGACGCACGTTACGCCTGTTTTAAAGTCTTTACAGCGGCTGCCTGTTAAAGTCCTTCTGTGAGTCACCAGCTTCATGCTGACGACTGTCAAATACAACAAGTGCAGAACAAAGTGAAGTGATGTCTCAGTTTTAATGTGCAGAACAGAATCATTGATGACGAGGAAACCATCAATCTTTACAATCAGTTTGAATCATTTTGTACAAAGTTCACTGATGAATTTATTACAAGAAGCTGAAAGATTGATGTGACTGTGATCCTGTACAGACTCAACTGTTCAGCACTGACAATGTTTCTGTGACAGGAGGAGACTCTGCAGACTAAACACCACACAGACACACTGAACCAGAACTGGACCAGGACCAGAACCCAAATCCAGGATAAAGAGGTTCAGTGAATGTGGTGCTGAAGGTGTGGAGGTGGATCAGTGAGTCAGAGGAGACTCTGTAGAAGGACAGAGTGCCAGCAGGACAGTCCACATACACTGCTACTCTGTTAGAGACAGAGGAGGAGGAGGAGGAGGAGGAGGAGGAGGAGGAGGAGGAGGAGGAGGAGGAGGAGATGTGTGTTTGTCTCTTATCGTGCAAGACAAAGTAACCATCATCAGAGCAGAACAGACTCCAGGACTGATCATTCCATCCAAACACACAGTCCCTGTCTCCTCTCCTTCTGATTCTTCTGTAACTCACTGATATATCAACATGTCCTCTCCACTCGACCTCCCAGTAACAGCGACCAGTCAGACCAGTTCTACACAGCAGCTGAGGAGACTCAAACCTCTCTGGATGATCAGGATGTGACTGAACCTCCTCCTCTAACACACTTGTCATCTTCCTGTTGTTGTCAGACAGTTTGATGTCTCTGCTGACTGTGTTTGTGTCGACTGTGAGCTCACAGGAATCTGATGGAGAGAAAAAGACACAACACAGCTGCAGTTATTAATGTATCATCAGTGTGGTGATGACATCACAGATGTGACTGAGTGATGTCACAGTGTGAAGCTGAATCAAAGTAAAAACACACTCACACTTCCTCAGACCTGGTGTCAACCATCGGACTCCAGCAGGCTCCACCCTGAAAGGAGGAGGGGGGTCAGAGCAGCACATCCTCTTTCAGCATGCAAACATGGACATGACATGACTCATACACAGAAACACAACATGTCCATCAGGCTGCTTCTCCCTGTTTCCCTGAACCTCTTCACCTCTGCCACTCTCCTCACACACTGAGAGTGAGCCACAGGATGTTGGTGTGTGTGAAAGAGGACGACAACATGTGAGGACACACACAAACCTCTGTTTGGATTTATGACTTCATCTTTATGTTACTGGATGTTGCTGCTGTTTCCTGTGGGCTACCTGACGCTTGCTGTCTGATCCAATGTCAGCTTGTGCTTATGTTTGTATATTACAGGACTTTTGGATTTGGATGTCAGAACTTTTGAAGTCAGATTCCTGTTTGAAGCTTCCGGGGCCTTTTTGAATCTCAGCTGCACAGTCTGCTTTTTGTTCTCGCTGTGTTTCTGCTGCTTTGTTTCACTGTGCAAAGAAACAAATACAGTTTATACGTAATAAATCATCAGGAAACGTTGGACGTTGGTTCCCGACCTCTGCCACAAAACCAAGAGACAGAGACTCCCAGACTGTTTCCCTCCAGAAGCTCACAAGTGTCACTGAAGCTGTTTGTGGTAGAAACAGCATCATTTCATGTGTTCATGTTCATGTTACTATAGTTTGGTGCTGGATTGATCTGATGGATGTTACAGCAGTAATAGTTACTGTGAGGAGAACTTCATGTCATGTTTGATGCCATTAAAACACAACAAATGACAGAACATGTCTCTTAGTGTGAAATCTGCTGTGGTAAACATGATGTGTCCAGATGTGACAGAGGAACATCTGACTATGAAGCCAGGAATCTGTCTTTCTGTCTGTCCGTCTGTGGTCCACATGTCTCCAGAACCGTTCATCCAGTCTACTTTATACTTGGCAGGTTTGTTGCTGAGGACTCACAGAAGTGCAGCGTTGACTTTGAGTTCAATGTTAGAAGTTTTTAGTGCCGCGACAACTGACCCATTAAATCCATTATAAAAACAGCTGCCGACCAGTTTCACGGTGGATTAGCTGGTTGACGTTACGATGCAGGCGCTGTGGCACGGAGCGAGCTGCTTCACTTCATAGTCAAAGACGGTCGAGCCGAAGATACGTCAGGAAAACACAGTCAGTGCAGCAGTTCTGGTCTCCTGCGGTGGGGAGCAGTAAGCCAGCCAATGGCGCCTCGCGTAGCTCAGGTGATGAAACAGGAAGCTACTCGGAGTCGCGCCGTCTCCTTTCTGAATCGGCTCCGTTAGCGTTTGCAATATAGCGGAGGCCACGGAGGCAACGGGAACTACAAACGTTACAGAAGAGAAAAGTGTACGAGCCGAGTCATCAAAAGTGGCAGCACTTTATATTAAAGTGTTCAAAGAAAACAGCTACAAGATGTGCAGAGCTGCTCTCACATGGCCCGGTAGCACCACATCACTGAGCAGCTGAAGAGAAAGCAGGTCGGAGCCACTACGGGTGAAGGAGACTCGGCACAGTGACTTAGTAAACCTTTCAAAACCAGAACCTGTCTACACTGATCCGTAGTGTCTGTCCCTTTAGTCACTGATTGTTCAGTGTTTTAATGAGCAGCAGTGTTTGTTTGTTGGACAGGCTGACTGACAAAAGTTTGGACAGGATGAACTTTTGGAGCTGATGAACTTCATCCATTAGTAAACCTGTTGTTCCTGCAAACACAAGATTAGGGCCCGGCTACATCACAGCTTTCAATTTAAAAAGCAGCGTTTAAGACAGAAACACCTTCCACCTGTGCTCTCAGGTCTGTGATGGATCAGTGTCGCCCCCTGCTGGGTAATTAGCTGAAGTACGCTCAGAGACACTGGAGGACATAAGAGGAGTTTTTACAATATTTCATGTCATAGTAAGAGATCGTCTGAAGTCAAGTCTTTATTTCTGCACAACAGAAACTTGAGCATATCTGTTCTGTTCAAATATATATTACATGTCCTTTTTATTCTCAGTGCACGGCTCAGGCTGCATTCACAATGTCCAGTTATTGTTTTATTTCATTTTCTAAATTCAAAACTGTCTTTATTGGCACCATGTAACACAAACATGTGGCCAAAGCAAGCGCACAAACATTGAGAAGGTAAAGAAGAAGAACATTCTGGTGTAAAGACGAGTACAGTAGATCAAAACACAACAGAGACAGAACTATAACCAAAGCTGACAATAACAGCACAACACTAAATAATAAGTGTCGTCACATATAACATGAACAACTCTCAGCTGACTGTCACTCACTGTCCCTCAGCTTGTGGCAGCAGAACATAGACTGCTGCTGGATCACAGCTCTTTGGGTTCTCCCCTAGTAGGACTGTTCATGTTTCTTCATCTACTGGCTCAACAAACCCTTTGTAATCTATTACATGTTGAACATGTGTTTCTCTAATGTGTTGATACTTTTCACATGTTGTGAGGAAGTGCTGCTCTGTTGTTGTTGTGTTTTATTGTACAGGCCTGATCTGTATTTGCCCTTTACATCAGCACATATTACCTCAAACAACAAGGCAGTTACTGAGTTCACTGAGCTTCATGTGAATTGTGCTACTCTGCACACTGATATTATATAATATTGTGTCTCTCACTTCACAAAGAAACAAGTCAACATGGCGACTACGTTGTGAGGAAGGAGGCCCCATGACACCACAGCCAGCAGCTGCTCTGACTGATGCTATCCTCAGTATGCTGCTAACACACATGAGGCCACTATCAGTGGTGGAGGATGAAGGAGTGCTATGTGCACTTTAGAAAACAAACTATATTTTACTTTTGCATTCTTCATGTAACAAACATTTTAGAGGTGTGAATCTTCACCGGCCTCACGATTCGATTACGATTCAGCTGTCGACGATTCTCGATGCATCTCAGTGTTCGTCATCCTCGATGATCTGTATCACTGCACACGGCTACTTTTCATCATTTAAATCCCCCTTTTATTCTGAAAGTCCTTCCAATCATCAGACTACAGCAGGCTACAAAATAAAAGCTGCATCTTTTCAGTAATCAAACAAAACATGTCTCCATCTGCAGCGTCTTTCACGTGTGTCTACAATAATATAGTTTTCACATGGCAGCTTTAAGATGAAACATCTACTGACTCTGCTGCACACACCTCTCTCAGAGTTGGACAGCAGAGTTGACAGCACCTCCTCAGATCTCGGCTGATCAGCTGGGCTGCTGTAACAGTTATTATTTATGGCTGCAGACGTTAGCTTCAGCTGAAAATGGCCGACGTGATTAGTGATTGTTGTGAGGCAGAAGTCTCGTCCAGTTCCTGCTTCACAGCAAGTTCATAAAATCTGACATGTCCCGAGATGTCCGTTTAAAAAAACACTCTCAGATGATCTCTGCCTCCCTCCAACATCCCTCCTACATCAGTAACGTCAGTCAGAAGTCCTCCCACAGTTCAAAACATGGGAGCAACGTCACAACGTAACTTTATTGTCCAGCTGAGGCCGAACAATCAACAATCAACATGAGCTGCAGACTCTGGATTCTGCTCTGTCTCTGCATCGTGATGCATCTTATAATGGAGACATTTCCACACCTCTAATACATTTATGTTGCTTTTACAGTCTGAAGTTGTTTGAAAGTGAACTGAACAAGACTCAAGAGGAAAATGTGACAGCAATGTTTTATTTTTTAATAAAAATATAAATGAATCAGCTTTTGTCTTTTTATGTGATTAATGGGTTATGAAAATAGTTGTTAGTTGCAGCCCTATAATTAGTGCCAACAAACACTACTCTGCGAGCTACGAGCACGTTGCTGCAGTCACAGTAAAGTGCACGCTGTTATTACTGTAGTCGGCCATAAAGTGTGTGGATGGACTCAGTTAGTAACTGAAACCATGTGTGTTGTTTGCTGCCACACAAGAGAAATTAAAAGTCCATTCATGCAACGTTGTCACGCCATCTTCCTGCGTTTAACACTTCCTATAAATCCTTCACAATAAAGGTCCTGCATTATGTAGTTATTTGAAAGCTTTTATTGTGAAGCATCAAAATCAGGAAACATTGGATTTCCACCAGCAGAACCTGAACACGACTCCAGAACAGCTGAAAGTGAAGCTGAGTCAGCAGCTACGAGCCAGGCTGAAGTACATTACAACAGCATTAAACCAGAGGTCCACCAGCTACTGTAGAGAGCTGCAGCTCTGCACAGGTCACATATCATGTTAATCAATGGAGCAGATGATTGATCACTGAATGTTTTCTTTTCTTTTGTCATTTGATTTTGCTGACGGTGCAAAACACTGAAGCTTTCCTGTCCCTGCAGGCTGTTATAATGAGAACTACCCAAAACAGCCCAAACTCAGCTGGAGCAGCAGTTTCCTCATGACAGGAGCCAAGACGGCACCACTGACCCATCTTAAATTAACCTATGCACTGCTGCTGTTATGGTGATGTGACGGGAATGTTCCACCTCGTGTCATCTAACGTTGTTATTGGACTGTTTTATATCTTCTGTTCACTTTAAACTGATGCCACAGACAGTTGTTACAGTCTGTAAATGGTTTCACACTGAGGCACAGATACACTTGTCAGTGATGATCTAGAATGCAATTACTCCAGTGTTGATAAAGATCCATGTCAGAACCATTTTAAGTTCAAAGTCAAGCACTTTGGCAGAAACACTGATTCTCCAGTTCAGGGAAAGACTTTCTATGACATTCAGTGATTAAATTCATTTATGTGTCACAGAAATCTTTTGAATTTGAGGTTCAGTATTTTCTGATCAGACATCTGACACAGAGGGTCTATTGTTATTATTAATATCATAACACAGCAGTGACGTGGTGGAAATTAGATTTAATGTTAATGTTTTGATAACTCTCTGCAATCAGTGTGGAGTGTGAAGGAGTTTGAAAGACGGTTCATCAAGCAGCAAAACCAGAGGCCAACAAATCAAACAGGCACATTTTGAACAGGCACTAAACTAGTCTGAAAAAAGAGGTGTAACTTTAGTGTTTGTGCCGAGACTCTCCTGGTCGCTGATCTTCATCTCTTCTTCTCATCTTCCTCTCTTCACTTGTAACTCTTGGCTTCGTGCCATGCTGCCTTTTCTCCTGAACTGAACTGAACAACTGGACGTGGAGTAAACGAAGCAGACCTCCTGACACTGAACCATCTACACTCGAGATACAGACTCTCACACTGACTGTCTGTGGCTGCAGCAGGACTCTTCATACCTGAGAGTGTCCAGTCTGCAGCCTAGATCCTCCAATCGAGCAGACAGCAGCTTCACTCCTGAGTCTCCTGGATGATTGTAGCTCAGGTCCAGCTCTCTCAGATGGGAGGGGTTGGAGTCCAGAGCTGAGGCCAGAGAAGTACAGCCTTCCTCTGTGATCAGACAGCCTGACAGCCTGCAGACACACAAAACAACACACATCACAGATCAGCTGAGGGTCCTGATGATTCAGTGCACATCTGTGTTTAAGGGTTTAACGTTTATTATATTTATCATCTTAATTTCACTAATTTACTTATCAGCACCAAACCCAGAGTATAACTGAAGATGACGGAAATGCCATTAGTTTTGCAAATATTTGGTCATGAACCAACATATTGTACAGATTAAAATGATGACCTGATAACGGAGGATCACCAAAGTAATTACAGTTCATCCTGAGGGGAGCACGAATGTCAAAAACCTCATGGCAATCCATCCAATGGTTGTTAAGATCAGTAAGTCGGGACCAAAGTGCAGAATAGACTGATAGACCCACATTTTATATATATAAATAGATTAGTGGTTTCATTGGTTTTGTATTGTTACTTTGATGAGTGAAGGATCTGTTAAGTTGTCAGACTGTGAACACTATCAGAACATCACACTCCTGTCCACACAGGTCGTCTTGCCTGTGTTTTGGCTGTGTTACTACCTCTGTTGGAGGATCAGAGGTGGAATGAAACTGTCCCCCCATTCCACCTTTGTAACTTTCACACCTACAGGAAGCTAAAGCACGCTCACCTCCCTCACCACCTGCTGACCAACTTCTATCGGTCAGCGATAGAAAGCCTCCTGACCTACTGCTGCACGGTGTGGTTCTCCAGCTGCACAACACAGGACAGGAAGGACCTGCAGCGGGTGGTGAGGGCAGCGGAGCGTGTCATCAGGATGACACTACCCCCTCTCAGAGACATTTACACTGGCCGACTCCAAAAGAAGGCCAGCTGTATTGTTAAGGACCCCACTCACCCCGGATGTTACCTGTTCTCCCCCCTTCCCTCTGGGAAGAGATATAGATCCATCAGATCTAGAACAAACAGACTGAAGAACAGTTTCTTTCCACAGGCAGTGAAATGCACAACCCTCCCTTCACCCCTCACTCTCTAAAGACTTCACACCAGTGCAATAACCCTCCACTACCACCCCCACACACATACTCACTTGTGTACATATTACCTACATACTTGAATCTTGTGTCTATTTATCTTGTTGTATATATTTTACTATTTTTATCTATTTTGTTATACTTGTTGATATTTGATATTTATTTGTCAAACTAAGAGCTGCTATCTATGTTTCGTTGTTTTTGAAACAATGACAATAAACATCTATTCTATTCTACAGCGAGGTGGAATATCGGCACAAGATTCCCGCCTTGAAAAGGCAGTGTGAATCGGGCTTCTGTCTCTCTCTCTCTCTCTCTCTCAACCCAACTAGTTGAGACGGATGGCGGCCCACCACTAAGTCCGGTTCTGCTCAAGGTTTCTGCCAGTAAAAAGGTTGTTTTTTTTGGGACTTCCGGTTTGCACCCGACATGGAGTAGCCGCAGGTCCAACACGCTCTGTATATTTTAACGTATTACTTTGAGTAGGACACGACATTTTAACTTTTTGGTGGCATAACTCTGCTGCGCATATATTGTAGAAACACTTGTCTGTGTTATGGCGAGTAAAACTCATAAGAAGTCGACCAAGGCAACAGCACAAAGTTTAGCTTGCCCATCACTCAAGCAAATGCTCATGGCTAATGCTAGCGCTACCACCACCCACCACCCGGACCTCCCATCTTCGCCACAGCAACCCGAGGAGAACGCTCTTGCCCAGCTATTTAAAGCTGAGATTGGAGTCTTCTCATCAACAACTGGCCGATATAATTAAACAAGAGATGGTGACTTTTCGTGCTGAAATCAAACAAGACCTCGAGGCTCTCCGTCGAGAAACAAAGGCTGACATCGCCTCTCTAAAAACAGAGTTCAGAGCTGAAATGATTTCTATGCACTCCACATAGACAGAGACGGCAACTACTGTTCGGGAGATCGAGGGCGCGTTGAACCGTCATGATTCCAGCATCACCAGCATGGAGAGCGTCGTTTCGGAGCTCAAATGGGAGATCGGGAAATTAAAGGACCGGAATGATGACCTAGAGAACAGAAGCCGCCGCCAGAATCTGAGGATTGTCGGGATCCCTGAGAGCGCAGAAAACGGCAATCCCATTACATTCATGGCCTCATTTTTTACCGAGGTGTTGAGCGAGGAGATACCGAGCCCTTTGGTGCTCGACTGTGCTCACAGGACTCTGGCTGCAAAACCCAAACCTGGCAACCGCCCCAGACCCATGATTGTGCGACTTCACTACTACTCGGATAAGGAAAAGATTCTGCAGTTATCCAGAAACAAGGGCGACTAAAATTCAGAGAGGCAAGGATCCACATATTCCCGGATACGAGCGCCGAGCTTAGCCGCCGCAGAGCAGCTTTTAACCCGGTCAAGGCGAAGCTCAGAAAGGCGGGCATCAAGTATGGCATGTTTCATCCAGCCGACCTGCGTCTCACTTGTGATCTCACACTCCTTCAAGGATCCCGCGGACGTGGAAGATTTCCTCGTCAGACGGAGTCATCCCTCACCGAAGACGTAGGAAAACGGTATCGGTATTTCGTGGTATATGCGGATCTCTTAAATGATGTAGCTATATTTTTGTTACCTCGAACTGAATTAAGTTTCAAGTTTTTTGCTTCCCATCCAAATACCATCATCATTATTATTATTATCCTTATTATCTATTTCATGTCTTCTTGGACTCGAGTTATGATCAGTCCCTAATTTATTTTCTATAGACCTATTAATAATGAGGAAGGAAGAGAGACAACTATGTCTCATTTATTTATTTATTTTTTCTGGTATGGGATGTATCTGGATGAACAATTACGCATATCAAGAGACTGACTGCATATATTTTTCTTGAGTCTTTGTGATCCTAGCCTCAGCTGAGGTACAGTACTGGTATGTTCATATGTCATATGTTCATATTTTGATATGCAGCTCACAAGCTCATATCCTCGTTTCTAGCAGACCAGAATAGCAGATTTTAGTTTTTCTTTAATTGTGACTACTGAAACATATAACACTCTAAGGAGCAGTGTGTTTTTTTTTTCTGCATATGAAAGCGCAATGGAAGAGTACCAAGTGTGTACGGGGCTTCTTACCTCTCGTTTGGGGAGAGGTAATTCTGGGAAGGGGGCATGATGTTTTTTTTGTCTGTATGTTTATCTTATTATTTTGTATTAATGGGTCCGTGGTAGTGTCAGTGATATCCTGTGGATGGTTTAACAGCAGTCAATTCCCTGTTTACCTCTGATTATGGTTAATTCAGTGCTGACCAGGAGTAATGACGATATCACAGTGAACTGTATTAGTTGGAACACCAAGGGAGTTAATCACATTATCAAACGTAATAGAGTTTTATCCTATTTGAGAAGTTTTGATGTTAATATCGCTTTCCTTCAAGAAACCCATCTCACGACCTCCGACCATAACAGATTACGCAAAGGCTGGGTGAGGCAATTATATCACTCCAATTATCAATGCAAGTCTAGGGGAGCTGCAGTTCTTGTTAATAACAATACTCCTTTTATTATGCAAACTGTCACTGCAGACCACCGAGATAGATATGTTGTGGTCACAGGTACCTTATATAATATACCTATAATTTTGGCTAATGTATATGCGCCGAACGGGGATGATGCACAATTTTTGAAGACATTTTTATCCTCATTACCCAATTTAAAACACACACAGGCTTATTCTAGGGGGTGGCTTTAATTGTGTATTACATCCGGTATTAGACCGCTCCTCTAGCACCCCCTACAATATAACAAGATCAGCGAGGATTATTAATTCCTTCCTTCAAGTATATAATATAACTGATCCCTGGCGTTTCCTGTACCCTGATTTAAGACATTATTCATTTTTCTCCCCTGTGCATCATTCCTACTCGCGCACTGATTATTTTTTAATTGATAACCAGTTGTTGACCTCAGTCAACAACTGGGCCTGTAGTTTTGCAAATATCCTTCCCTAAGAAAGTTGCTCGATGCCCGTGGCGCTTTAACAATGCTTCACTCAGTGATGAAGGGTTCGTTAACCACATAAACACACCAATAGATTTTTTCTTGTCCACGAATGATACGCCAGATGTTAGCAAATCTATTCTTTGGGAATCGCTTAAAGCTTTTCTAAGGGGAGTGATTATTTCATACACTACCTGGGAGGGCAGGAGTAGAAAACAGCGCTTTAAAGATCTCACAGACCAAATTCATCAGCTAGACTGTAGTATTTGACTGCTCCCACCCCTGAACTTTTAAAGGAGAGGTCAGCTCTGCAAACAGAGTTCGACTTGCTAACCACTCATTATAGAGAGCAGCTACTGCTTCAGTCTCGCTCTAATCTGTATGAACACTCAGATAAGGCAGGCAAGGTTCTTGCCCAACAGCTTAGGCAGTTCACAGCCTCTACCCTGATTACAAGTATCCGTAAATATGATGGTCAGATTTATAATGATGAGCAGGAGATAAATAATGAGTTTAAAGTATTTTATTCTTCTCTTTACACCTCTGAGGTGATCCGAGACCCTTCTAGGTTGGAGTCATTTTTTCAGAGCATGGATCTACCGCAAATCAGTGAATCATTCATGGAGCAATTGGAAGAACCTCTGTCTCTGGTGGAAACTAGATCAGCTCTTTACAGTATTTTACAGTAGTAAAATGCTAAAGCTCCAGGACCTGATGGATTCACGGTCGAATTCTTTAAGAGATTTGGAGATAAGTTGCTGCCAATTTTACTCACTGTTTTTGAGGAATCCTTTGCCAAGGGCCAACTTCCATCCACGTTCTCTCAGGTTCTCTTTTCTATCTCAGTTATACTGAAAAAGGGTAAGGACCCCCTTAGTTGTGGGTCTTACTGTCCGATATCACTCCTGAACGTGGACTGCAAATTATTAGCTAAGATCTTAGCTCACCGCCTAGAAACTACCCTACCGTCGATTATTTCTCCAGATCAAACTGGTTTTTATAAAAAACGCCTCTCTTTTTTTAATATTCGTCGGCTTTTAAATATTATGCATGACGCGGATCCCAATCAGCCACTACCCGAAATAATTGTCTCTCTGGATGCTGAAAAAGCGTTTGAGCGGGTCGAGTGGGGCTACCTTTTTCAGTGTCTAGAGAGATTTAAATTTGGTCCAAAATTCATATCATGGTTAAAATTGTTATATAAATCCCCAATGTCGTCAGTACGCACTAATAATATGGACTCCCAATATTTCCCGTTGCAGCGTGGCACGAGACAAGGATGCCCAATCTCACCCCTTTTATTCGCGATAGCTATTGAGCCTCTCGCAGCATCACTGCGCTCTTCACCTGAGATTCGCGGCATATTAAGGAGTGGAAAGGAACATAAGTTATCGTTATATGCTAACGATTTATTGTTATATATCACTGACCCCCAGAATACTCTACCGCATGTTATGACTACACTAGATCGTTTTACCAAGCTTTCTGGGTATAAGATTAATGTAAAAAAAGTGAACTTTTCCCTGTCAACTCTGCCGCACAATCACTCTCTTTTACCTCCTACCCTTTTAAGGTGTCTACTGATAAATTCACGTACCTGGGTATCGTTGTAACTCAGAAAATTTCAGACCTCTTTAAACTTAATTTTGCTACTCTTTTAGAGCGCACCAAGATGGCCCTTGACAAATGGTCTACACTTCCTATCTCATTAGCTGGCAGAATTAACCTAATAAAAATGAACATATTACCCAAATTATTATACCTGTTCCAAACTATACCAATCTTTATCAACAAATCTTTCTTTTCACATCTCAATAAGATTATCTCTGACTTCATTCAGAATAAGAAACCACCTTGTATCCGTAAGGAATTTTTACAAAGACCCAAATCTGTGGGTGGGATGGCTTTACCCCATTTCCAATTATACTATTGGGCGAGTAACCTGAGAGCCTTGGCTTACTGGCTTCATACCCATGCTAACAATGAGGCCCCCGCCTGGGTCCAAATGGAGGCTGATGCAAGCCTCCCATTATCCCTCCCAGCCTTGTTGTATTTGGCAATGCCTAACCCTAGTCTATCAATCTCTGCGTATATGGGCTCAGGTGCGAAAACACTTTGGCTGGCAGGCTGGCTCGCTTTGTGCCCCAATCGTGGCAAACCATCAGTTTCCCCCCTCACTTGAACATGACTCTTTCTTAGTCTGGCGCGAGAAAGGTATTGTCTCATTTAAAGATCTGTACATAGCAGGTACTTTTGCCTCATTTGACCAGCTCAGAGCTAAATTTGATTTACCAAAATCACACTTTTTAAGATTTCTACAGGTCCAGGATTGGATTCGTAACCAAACACAATCATATCCTGCAATCCCTGAACAACAGCCCATGGATACTTTGTTTCCAACCGCTCCATCTAACAAAGGCATAATATCCGCTATATATATGAAACTCTCATCTTCACAGCTGGCATCTATTGATGCACTGAGAGAAGCATGGCAGGCTGATCTGAATTTACAAATTACAGATACTGAATGGTCAGACATATTTTCAAGAATACACTCCTCAGCAATTTGTGCCAGACATGGCCTACTTCAATTCAAAGTTGCACACAGACTGCACTTGTCTAAAGCCAGAATCGCAGAGATGTATCCAGCAATGGATAATTTGTGTAATAGATGCAATTTTTTACCTGCGACATTAGCTCATACAGTCTGGTTTTGTCCGAGACTCTCAGGTTACTGGTCCTCTATATTCAATGCCCTATCCAAGATATTTAAAAGACCAATAAACCCGAACCCTCTCACGGCCGTATTTGGTATTCAATGTGAGGATGATCATCTTCCAAGGGCACAATCTGATAGCATTGCTTTTGTCACCCTCTTAGCGAGAAGAATAATTTTACCTAATTGGAAGCAGTATTTTTCTTCTCAACACTGTTTCAAGTGCTTGTTCATAGGGGAAATGTTGGGTCTCTTAAATATATTGAATAATATTAAGAGTATGATCAAGACCTGCTCCAATTGTAAAGTTACATGAAATAATGAAATAATGAATCCTGACCTGAGAGTTTCAAGGACACAGTGTGAACTCTTCAGTTCAGCAGAAAGTAGCTTCACTCCTGAATCCTGCAGGTCGTTGTTACTCAGATCCAGCTCTCTCAGACTAGAGGACTGGGAGCTGAGAACTGAGGACAGAGCTTCACAGCTTCTCTCTGAGAGGTCACAGCTACTCAACCTGGAGCGTGAACAGTGAAAAAGACATTAGGTTTAACAGTATTTATAATATCATTGTAGCACATGTGAACTTGCTTTCTGTTTTACTCTAAACATGTTGGAGATATGAAAAATCAAAATGTCTAAATCTGGATTAAACAGACATGAAACAATAATAAGTGGAATTGTTTCAAAACATAAGAGTTCTGATATGAGAGAGAGAATTTAATTCAAATGTTAAAGAAATAACAAATAATTTGAGACAGATTGAACTATCTGACCTGAGAGTTTTCAGTCCACATTGTGAACTCTCCAGTCCAAAAGACAGCTTCTTCACTCCTGAATCCTGCAGGTCGTTGTTACTCAGGTCCAGCTCTCTCAAACTAGAGGACTGGGAGCTGAGAACTGAGGACAGAGCTTCACAGCTTCTCTCTGAGAGGTCACAGCTACTCAACCTGGAGCGTGAACAGTAAAAAAGACATTAGGTTTAACAGTATTTATAATATCATTGTAAAACATGTGAACTTGCTTTCTGTTTTACTCTAAACATGTTGGAGATATGAAAAATCAAAATGTCTAAATCTGGATTAAACAGACATGAAACAATAATAAGTGGAATTGTTTCAAAACATAAGAGTTCTGATATGAGAGAGAGAATTTAATTCAAATGTTAAAGAAATAACAAATAATTTGAGACGGATTGAACTATCTGACCTGAGAGTTTTCAGTCCACATTGTGAACTCTCCAGTCCAAAAGACAGCTTCTTCACTCCTGAATCCTGCAGGTCGTTGTTACTCAGGTCCAGCTCTCTCAGACTAGAGGACTGGGAGCTGAGAACTGAGGACAGAGCTTCACAGCTTCTCTCTGAGAGTTTACAGCTACTCAACCTGGAGCGTGAACAGTAAAAAAGACATTAGGTTTAACAGTATTTATAATATCATTGTAAAACATGTGAACTTGCTTTCTGTTTTACTCTAAACATGTTGGAGATATGAAAAATCAAAATGTCTAAATCTGGATTAAACAGACATGAAACAATAATAAGTGGAATTGTTTCAAAACATAAGAGTTCTGATATGAGAGAGAGAATTTAATTCAAATGTTAAAGAAATAACAAATAATTTGAGACAGATTGAACTATCTGACCTGAGAGTTTTCAGTCCACATTGTGAACTCTCCAGTCCAAAAGACAGCTTCTTCACTCCTGAATCCTGCAGGTCGTTGTTACTCAGGTCCAGCTCTCTCAAACTAGAGGACTGGGAGCTGAGAACTGAGGACAGAGCTTCACAGCTTCTCTCTGAGAGGTCACAGCTACTCAACCTGGAGCGTGAAGAGTAAAAAAGGCATTAGGTTTAACAGTATTTATAATATCATTGTAAAACATGTGAACTTGCTTTCTGTTTTACTCTAAACATGTTGGAGATATGAAAAATCAAAATGTCTAAATCTGGATTAAACAGACATGAAACAATAATAAGTGGAATTGTTTCAAAACATAAGAGTTCTGATATGAGAGAGAGAATTTAATTCAAATGTTAAAGAAATAACAAATAATTTGAGACGGATTGAACTATCTGACCTGAGAGTTTTCAGTCCACATTGTGAACTCTCCAGTCCAAAAGACAGCTTCTTCACTCCTGAATCCTGCAGGTCGTTGTTACTCAGGTCCAGCTCTCTCAGACTAGAGGACTGGGAGCTGAGAACTGAGGACAGAGCTTCACAGCTTCTCTCTGAGAGTTTACAGCTACTCAACCTGGAGCGTGAACAGTAAAAAAGACATTAAGTTTAACAGTATTTATAATATCATTGTAGAACATGTGAACTTGCTTTCTGTTTTACTCTAAACATGATGGAGATATGAAAAATGAAAATGTCTAAATCTGGATTAAACAGACATGAAACAATAATAAGTGGAATTGTTTCAAAACACAAGAGTTCTGATATGAGAGAGAGAATTGAATTCAAACGTAAAAGAAAATAGCTGAAATAATTTGAGACAAACAAACTATCTGACCTGAGAGTTTCAAGGACACAGTGTGAACTCTCCAGTCCAACAGACAGCTGCTTCACTCCTGAATCCTGCAGGTTGTTGTTACTCAGGTCCAGCTCTCTCAGACTAGAGGACTGGGAGCTGAGAACTGAGGACAGAGCTTCACAGCTTCTCTCTGAGAGGTCACAGCTACTTATTCTGGGGAGAAAAAAAAGAAGACAGATAACATGGTAAATGTTGAGTTTTGGTGATACAGTATCAGGTTTTCCCAAACTTTTCTTCTGGGGTCCCATTTAAAAAAAAAAGTATTTATCGGCCTTTTCATGGCTTTATATTTGGAGGATTATTTATATAGGACAGCTCACAGATATGACAGGAAATGGGGATGAGAGAGGGGGGATGACACGCAGCAAAGGACCGGAGGTCGAACTTGAAACCTGGGCTGCTGCAGTGAGGACAAAGCCTCTGTACATGGGACGCATGCTCTACCAACTGAGCTACAGGAGCACCCCAGGGGGTCCCACTTTTTAAAAATGATAACACTGCGACCCAATTCACAATAGGTCTAATAAACTTGAAAAGAGCAGATCTGTGCATAAATTAACACTCCAAACTATTTATCCACGTCCACTTATATTGTGTTGAATACACCAGCCATTTCAAAGAGATACTTCATTAAATAACTACTGTGTTTACCAAAAACATATATGTTTTTGGTAAACACAGTGTTTTCAAACAAGATGGCGGAGGGATGTGGGCGCCGAGAACAGAATAAAGACAAAGACGAAGATAAGGAAACAAACGTGTTGCTGAAGGAGATGAAATTGCTAAGTACGAAGATGGATGATATTGAAAAACAGTTCAGCAGCAAGGTTGACAGCGTGTATGGTTCCCTTGAAAAAATGATGAAAGTTGAACTAAAGAAGTCCGTTAAGGAGATATGAGAAAATATTGACCTGGAAATAGGCATCCTAAAGTCGTGGCTGGATTCACTTGAAGAAAAAATACAGACAACTAGCTCCAAACCCTCTGATAAATTTGACCCTGATGTGTCGATTGTGATACTGGGTCTGGCCTACGATGAAGGGGAAGATCTGAATGGAAAAGTAAGAGAGCTACTGGAGAGTGGTTTGGAGTGTGAACCTGCGCCAGAAATTGCTGCAAAGCTGAGAATGCGAGCGAGAGGACCCGGCCCAGGTGTGGTGAAAGTTGCCTTCGCTAATGTGGAGGACAAGGTGGCGGTGCTTAGGTGTAAACAGAAGCTGAAGAGCAATACCCAGTTCAAAAAAGTTTATCTGAGATCCGCTAAGTCTCATACAGATCGGATTCTCAAGTTCAACTTTAAAAAGCTTCTCCAGGAGATACCAGCTGGAAAAGATTTCTACATCGCGGGGAACGGCCGCCTGATGAAACGGACCTACGCCGAGGTTACAGCGGCTGCTGCCGCCCGAGCAGGCTCCCCGGCAGCAGGTGGGAGAGGCTGAAGAGGAGCTGCCCAGTCTTTAAGCACAGGTGACCCTCCTTGTTTGTCCCTGGTTCACTGGAATATTAATGGTTGGACTAATTTGAACTGTACACTCAGGATTTCATTATTGCAGTCTCTAAACCCTGATATTATTTCATTAAATGAAACACATCTGTCACGGGATGATAAGATTGACTTTAAAGGTTACTCCTGGTTTGGTCACAACAGGATGTTGCATAAACGAGCTAAAAAAGCATCAGGAGGAGTTGGTATTTTAGTTAAGAACTACTTGTTGGACTATTTTAGAATACAAGTACTGGACAAGTCTATGGACGGCATAATTGGAGTACGTTTGGATCATCGGGAGCTGCAGTATAGTTTAGTTATCTTTTCCTGCTATCTACCACCAGAGGGATCTACAAGAGGACGGGATTCAGTTACTTTTTTTACTCATCTGCTGGCCCAGGTTTACTCCTTGGAAGCTGATGCCCTTTATTTATGCGGAGACTTTAACAGTCGTATTTCAAATAAAGATGACTGTATTGGGGATATTGATAATGTCCCACCTCGAGTGGCCATAGACCTAAGCATGAACAGTCACGGGGAATCACTCCTTGAATTTCTCAGGGATTGTAAATGCTGTGTCCTAAATGGCAGAATAAATCCTGATACTGACAATTTTACATCTATATCATCAAGAGGAAGAGCAGTGGTGGACTATATAATAACCCCTCATGATTGTTTGGACACTTGTATTGATTTAAAAGTGATAACTCCATCTGAGATTTTGAGCAATAATCCTGTTTGTATTGACCTTATTGGAGAAAAAAGTAGGCTACCGGACCATTCTCTGTTAATGTTTAAATTTAAAATGAATGCTGCTATTGAGTTTTGTTCTTCTGAAACTGATTCTGGGATTAATTTATCTAAAAGAAGACCTAGAATATTTCCAGACAACTTTCTTTCATCTAATATGTGTCGTATGGCTTTGTTGGAACTTATTGGTAACTTAGAAGGTCGTGTGATAACACAAAGTAATATTGATAATTGCTATGGATTATTTTGTGATATAATGGATAAGGAAATGAATAAGAACTTATCAGGAAAATCTTTATCTGGCCAAGAAGGAATACATTTCAAAGTGGGTAGGAATAAACCATATTGGAATACGGAACTCAAAAAACTTCTGAATGACAAGAGACAGGCTGAGAGGGAATTTTTGAAATGTAAAGATCCAGCCATTAGAAAGCAACTTAAAGATCACTACAAGCAGACTCAGTCTAACTTTGATAAGAGAGTCAGATTCTATAAAAGACAGTTTAGAAGAGGACAAGCATTACAGCTAGACGGATTGCAAAGTAACAATCCACAACATTTTGGAAAGAAATTAATAAATTAGGTCCTAAGAAACTAAAGAAAATACCAATGGAGATCTTATTAGATAATGGTGACACTGAAAATAAAAAAGAACTTGTGCTTGAGAAATGGAAAACAGATTTTGCAAATACATTTTCAGGACATCTTATTCCATCTGGTTTCGATGATCTGTTTTTAAGTAATGTTTGTGATTCAAATTGTATGATGGAGATGGCTATGGATATGCCAGGCTATAGTGTAAATACATTTTTGAATCAGGATATTACTATAGAAGAAGTTAAAAAAGCTTTGGATAAAGTAAAACTGAAGAAAACACCTGGCATAGAAGGCATCCCAAATGAAGCCCTGAAATCTCCATATCTCCTTGAAGTCCTCTTTTGTCTGTTTCAGACATGTTTTGAGTATGGTATAATTCCATCACCATGGTATAAATCTATCATAAAACCTATCCCAAAGTCAGTAAAGAATGATCCCAGAATACCTCTTAATTACAGAGGCATCAGTCTCCTAAGTACAGTTTATAAGGTATATTCTAATATACTGAATTATAGGCTTATTCGATATTTGGAAATGAAACAGTGTCTTGTTGATGAGCAGAATGGGTTTAGAAAGTACGGTGCCTGTATTGACCATATTCATTCAGTGTCAACTATTATTAGAGCTAGAATCGCCACAGGTAAACCCACTTTCTCATGTTTTGTTGACTTCCAAAAGGCATTCGATTGGATTAATAGAGATTTACTTGCCTTTAAACTGATGGAAGTAGGGGTGGATGGTAGATTCTACAAAGCTATTCAGAGTCTATATGGTAGCCCAGTTGCTTGTGTTGAGATCAATGATATGTATACTGATTGGTTTGAAACCCCTTTTGGCGTGAAACAAGGTGATATTCTTTCTCCAACACTTTTTGCAGTTTGTGAATGATTTAGCTCTACAAATTAAGAAAAACAATCTGGGTATATGTTTGGATGACACTTATTTAGGTATTTTATTATATGCAGATGATATGATTTTACTGGCAGAATCTGAGTCTGATTTACAAAATATGCTAAATTTGGTTAGTTCTTGGTGTCATAAATGGAGATTGGTGATAAATCAGAGCAAAACACAGATAATGCATTTTAGAAACAAAGGCATGGAAAGAAGTAAACAAAAATTCTATTTTGATTTAGTTGCCTAAGAATATGTTAGCTCATATAAATATTTAGGTTTCTTTTTTGATGAATTTATGACGTTTGAAACTGGTTTTGGGTGCCTTGCTGATTCGGCCGGGAGAGCTTTGGGATCAGTTATGAATAAAATGAAAGCTTGTAATGATTTGGGTTACTTTACATATACTCAACTGTATAATGCATGCGTCTCTCCCATACTGAATTATGCTGCAGGAGTGTGGGGATTTAAAGAGTCCAAAGCTATAGATACTATAATAATAGAGCTATAAGATGTTTTCTGGGTGTTCACAGATTTGCGCCAATTCCAGCAATAGAGGGAGATATGGGCTGGATTCCGGGATGTGTACAACGAAAATGTGAAATGATTCGATTGTGGAATCGACTAAACAAAATGGCAGAGGATAGAATAAATAAAAAAGTATTTATATGGAGTAAATTACATAGTTCCCCCTGGTCAAAAGAAATTTACTCCATTTTTGAGGAGGTGGATATGGTGTATATTTACAGGAATAACTTGTGTTGTAATGTTAACTCCATTAAAAATAAGCTTCTATTGAAATTTGAAGAGAAATGGTTTGAAAATGTTCTATTAAAACCAAAATTAAGGACATATATGCAGATTAAATCTAACTTTGGACCTGAATTATATGTTACATCACGTTTACAGAGAAGTCAAAGATCTTTAGTTGCACAGTTGAGATCTGGTTCTTCCTCTGGCCATTGAGGTTGGTCGATTTAAAAATATTCCCGAGGAGAATAGAATATGTGAAATGTGTGAGCTAGATGAAGTAGAAAGTGAGTCCCATTTCCTTTTATATTGTACAAAGTATGATGATTTGAGAGAGTTATTATTTCATGAAATCTGTGGACAAAACCCTGAAATATTTTGGTGCTCTGATGAGCAGAAGCTGGAGTGGTTGTTTAATTCCAATGTGTTTAAAACTGCTAGCTTTATTTCTCAAGCTTGGAAAAGAAGACAGGTAAATTTGTTTAATTAATTTTTGATGATTTCTCTTGAACTTTGGCATTGTCTTCCCTTTCTTTTGTCTTTAGATAATGGTTCTGAACCCCTGTTTGTTTTCTTACTTCTTTGATGTGCTGATGATGTGCTCTAGATCCGGTTTGTTTTCTTGGTGTCTTATAAGCCCATGCGGGCTGGGCATACATCTATGCATGACACAATAATAAAAGTAATTCATTCATTCATTCATTCATTCATATATGTTACAAATACATTATGAATGAGATCATCTCAATGCAGTTTTCAAAGAGAGACAGAGTGGTCAGGTCACTCAGTGTCTCCTGAAGCTGTGAGTTTTGTGTATGTCACATAAACTATGCTGGAATGTGGTTCAATGCTTCTTAGTGTCTAAATATTTTGGCACATGATCACTAAGTCCTACAAGCAAGTGGGTGTTTTAAGCTGTGAATCAGTGAAATGATGAACTCAGTCAGGATGTGTGTCTAAGTGTGACGCTGTCCATCTCACTGAGATGGAGCAGAGATGGATTGATAGACGGACAGATGGAACATGTCACTTCATAGGGTTTCTTGACCTGCTGCTTTTTGTGGTGGTAAATAAAACATTGGGCCTAAAGTCCATTTCTCCCCACCATTGTAGCAGTCCACAGGAAGGACCCACCAGAGTAGGACCATCTCTGTGCTCGAGATCTCTTGATTTACAAATCAAGCAGTGGATACTAACAAGCTCCCCATGTGGCTCGAAGGTGTACTGCAGATAGAAATCTTAAATTAAAGACTATAAAAAAAATTCTGCCAATTTATTTGGCGACCCAAATAAAAAAACTCTCTGGGAATGACTGGTATATATAATCTCTTGCTCCATTGCTTTTCAGTTGTAAACATTTTGTCAGCGTGACAGTAAATCATGACTGAATCGAGAATAAACGGACATCCAGTTGTCAAAGTCATATGATGTCAAACATAAATGAGGTTCTCCCTCCTCATTGTTCTTGCTACGCTGGAGATGAATTAATGAAAGGTACATTGAAAGAAAACAAGTTTGATAGCAAATAAATCTACTAGAAATATATAAATGATTTCACAACAAACAGTAACATGATCTGACCTCAAACTTTCCAGATTGCAGTGTGGACTCTCCAGTCCAACAGAAAGTAGCTTCACTGCTGAATCCTGCAGGTTGTTGTTACTCAGGTCCAGCTCTCTCAGACTAGAGGACTGGGAGCTGAGAAGTGAGGACAGAGCTTCACAGCTTCTCTCTGAGAGGTCACAGCCACTCAGTCTGGATAAAGAATAATGAGCAGAACAAGAAAATTATTTCTATTTGGGTCAATAACAGCACATTTACTGCATTCTGAAAAAACTTCTCCACACTTACAGAACTTTCTTGGAGGCTTTGACCACTGGCAGCAGCCTCAGAAGAGCCTCCTCTGAAGCAGAGTATTTCTTTAGGTCAAACACGTCCAGATCTTCTTCTGATGACAGTAAGATGAAGACCAGAGCTGACCACTGAGCAGGAGACAGTTTATCTGTGGAGAGACTTCCTGATCTCAGGTACTGTTGGATCTCCTCCACTAGAGAACGATCGTTCAGTTCATTCAGACAGTGGAACAGATTGATGCTTCTCTCTGGAGACAGATTCTCACTGATCTTCTTCTTCATGTACTCGACTGTTTTCTGATTGGCCTGTGAGCTACTTCCTGTCTGTGTTTGCAGACCTCGGAGGAGATTCTGATTGGTCTGCAGTGAAAGACCCAGGAGGAAGCGGAGGAACAAGTCCAGGTGTCCATTTGGACTCTTTAAGGCCTCGTCCACAGCACTCTGGTAGAAACGTGTTGATTTGCCTCCGAACATTTCCGACCACCAGGATGCTGGTTGCTCTTCTTCTGACAGCAGATTGACTCCAGAGTTGATGAATGTCAGATGCACATGAAGAGCAGCCAGAAACTCCTGAACACTCAGATGGACGAAGCAGAACACCTTGTTCTGGTACAGTCCACTCTCCTCTTTAAAGATCTGTGTGAACACTCCTGAGTACACTGAGGCTGCTCCGATATCGATGCCACACTCTGTCACGTCTGATTCATAGAAGATCAGGTTGCCGCTCTGCAGCTGATCAAAAGCCAGTTTTCCCAGAGACTCAATCATCTTCCTGCTCTCTGGAGTCCAGTGTGGATCTGTCTCAGCTCCTCCATCATACTTGATGTTCTTCACTTTGGCCTGAACCACCAGGAAGTAGATGTACATCTCAGTCAGGGTCTTGGGCAGCTCTCCTCCCTCTCTGGTCTTCAACACATCCTCCAGAACTGTAGCAGTGATCCAGCAGAAGACTGGGATGTGGCACATGATGTGGAGGCTTCGTGATGTCTTGATGTGGGAGATGATTCTGCCGGCCTGCTCCTCATCTCTGAATCTCTTCCTGAAGTACTCCTCCTTCTGTGGGTCAGTGAATCCTCTGACCTCTGTCACCATGTCAACACACCCAGGAGGGATCTGATTGGCTGCTGCAGGTCGTGTGGTTATCCAGAGGTGAGCAGAGGGAAGCAGTTTCCCTCTGATGAGGTTTGTCAGCAGCACAGCCACTGAGGTGGACTCTGTAACATCAGTCAGGATCTCAGTGTTGTGGAAGTCCAGAGGAGGTCGACACTCATCCAGACCGTCAAAGATGAACACAACCTGGAACTCTTCAAAGCTGCAGATTTCTTTGGTTTCAGTGAAGAAGTGATGAACAAGCTCCACCAAGCTGAACTTTTTCTCTTTCAGCACATTCAGCTCTCTGAAAGTGAATGGAAATGTGAACTGTATGTTCTGGTTGGCTTTGTCTTCAGCCCAGTCCAGAGTGAACTTCTGTGTTAAGACTGTTTTCCCAATGCCAGCCACTCCCTTTGTCATCACTGTTCTGATTGGTTCATCTCTTCCAGGTGAGGCTTTAAAGATGTCTTCTTGTCTGACTGTTGTTTCTGGTCTGTCTGGTTTCCTGGATGCTGCTTCAATCTGTCTGACCTCATGTTCATCATTGACCTCTGCAGTCCCTCCCTCTGTGATGTAGAGCTCTGTGTAGATCTGATTCAGAAGGGTTGGGTTTCCTGCTTTAGCGATCCCCTCAAACACACACTGGAACTTCTTCTGAAGGTCAGATTTAAGTTTACGCTGACAAACTCCAGAACGACTTCCTGAATAAACACACAACAAACAAGTTCATTAAGTTACTTATGAAGAAAATATGACAATTTCCTTCCCTTAAAGATTGAATATATAAACAGATTTTCCATCATCATCATCAGACTTCAGTAAATGTCTCATTGATCCATCATGTTAAATCTTTAGAGAAATCCTCTTACTGCTCTGCAGACAGTCAGCCAGCTCCTCCTGCTTCATTCTCCTCAGGAAGTGAAGTGTGATCTTCAGAAATGCCTCTCTGCTGCTCCTCCTCTGCTCTTCATCCTCACCATCCAACACCTCCTCATCCTCCCTCTGACTCTCTAAGCATTCTGGGGAATCTGAACTCAGAACCTTCTGGACCTTCTTCAGCTCGTTCTTCACAAAAGTGACAATGTTCTCCTCCAGCAGCTGGAACAGAATATTATGTGAATGAGAACATTTAACATCATGGAGCCAAACATCAGATCCATGTTGGACAGATTCACCACTGGTCTGTAAAGTGCAGCATGGAGATTATTGTGAACAGACTGGATGTAAAAGCAGTTGTTGTTCATGTACAGACCATAAATATGGAGTCCAGGTGTGTTTGATGCTGCTGGGCAGACGGACCTCTGGGAACCTCTGAGCTCTCCTGGTCGACTCTGTGGAGGAATCATGAAGAATCAGCCACATTATGTCTGTCCACTCAGAGACAAACACAAGCTGAAGGTCCTTTGAGTTAAAATGTTGATGACATCACTGAATCAGATGGTTTCCCCTGACATCAAAGTGTCGGTCGTGCTGCTGATCCCACTGTGAACCAACAGTCAGTCAGTTTACTGGGTTGGTTCAGCAGCTTGTCTGGTTTAGTCCCTCCAGCTCTTGACCCCTAAAATACTGTGGACAGGAACACACAGCTAACACAAGCTAGTTGGATGCTAACTGTCCAGTGCAAATTAGTGAAGAGTCTCAATAAACTTGTATTCAATTGAAATTCCAACATTGGAAAATGAAAAAATTATTAATTATTTATTTATTTGTTTATGAATCTGATACCAAAAAACAAACACATATGCTCACATCAAAAGCAGGTCATTAAACAACGGCCCCAGGCCAAACTTGATATTGATGTTTAATTCGTCTGATTTGTGTGACTCTAAAGTTCATAACAATAATTATAATAATAACAACATCAACTTGTTCGTGTGTTGCTTTTGGGTGATTATCGACACAACGGCCACACTGGAACCTACAGAAGGTTGCATTCACTGGAGAAAACAAATAGATAGAAACCCCAACACCCTGTGAGGAGAAAATAGAAGACAAAAACTGCCAACTGGGGATTTTTGGACGTTTATTCTTTGAAAAATTAAAAACATTTAATCGGCCAATATCAATTATCAGAGTTTTTTACTCCTTAATATGGGTTCCGGTACCGGCCCCATGAAGCCCGGATGGGTCGGGCCCTTGTAACGTTAGATATAACACACAGCCTCTCCTCTCCTCAGCAGCAGGGGTCAGATCTCAGCAGGAGGTGAGTCACTGCTGTTTGTACACAGGAGGAACACTGTCGTCAGAGTTGTTGAGGGACAGACATGAAAAACTGTGAACCTGTCCTTTAATACTGATCCTGCTCTGACCTCCATCATCACTCTGAGGACATGAAGACCATCAGGACAACTGGTCAGACTGGATTTAATGAGGACAAACATCAACAGAGAGCAACATGAGGACAACTTACTGTCTGTCTGATGAACGCTGTTGTTTAAAATTAATAAAATCATCCAGTGACTGGTCACTACTGAAGGACACACAGCTGGGCTCAGGTCCAGGTTCAGGTCCAGGTCCAGGTCCAGGTCCAGGTCCAGTAGAGGCTGGTCTCCTGTTGGACAGAGAAGACGACCACCAGAGATGTTAAGTCACTTTCTAGTCTTCAGACACAGAAGCTTGTGTCCATAAAATAGTGGAAAACATGAGGAATAAACCTCAGAGAATATTGGACCAAACTAATTCAATAAAGTGAAATGAAGAGTTGAAGACTGGTTCTGTTGGGCCGCTTTCTAAAGTGACAATAGAAATTTAAGTGAAGAAGAACGAAGCTGAAAATAAACATCAGGTTTCAAAAAACATCTTTCTCCACAGTTAAAGCACGAATCAGTCACATATTAATGTTATTAACAGCTCACCTCTTTACAGCAGGAGGCTGTTGTCCTTTGAAATCAATAATAATCTCCTTTGACCGGTCACTCCTGAAGGACACACAGCTGGGCTCAGGTCCAGGTCCAGGTTCAGGTCCAGGTCCAGGTCCAGGTCCAGGCTCAGGTCCAGGTCCAGGCCCAGGGGTTTTAGAGGGAGGGCCTCCCTCCTCTCTGTCCTCACACTGATTCATGCTGCTCAGCTCACACACACTTTCATCTGGAGAGGAAACACAAATCATTCAGACACGACTGGACTCACTGTTCTAGAAACACCAGTAACAGTGGAGGAAAGTACATTTACTCGAGTACTACACGTAACTACAATCCTGAGGTACTTCAGTCACGTGTTTCCACTTCATGCAGCTGGTGCTGAGGGCTCAGTCTGTATGATGACGTCATAGTAAATGGTGGGCCACACTCATGTGTTTGGACTCATCTGAATCTCCAGGACAACACGTATCTGATCATTATGAACAAGAACCTGAACACCAACATATTATAAGTCACATCAGCTGCAGTCAGCAGCAGCAGGGAGAGGAGGAGGGACAGGAAGTCCCCAGACTCCCTTGAAAAATCGCTCCATTTTGTGAGTTGTTGAGTTAAGAGGACCTTTATAAACTGTGTGAAACGCTGTCGATGACAAATTCTGAATGGTTCGGGCCTTCTCGTAAGTTCGGCCCATGTTACAGCCTCGTTTTAGGGGGTGCTGCAGCCCCCTCAGCACCTCCAGCTCCCGCATCCAGGCGAACAGCTGCTCTCCAGCCGCGTTTAGTGCGTCAGACAGCGGGAGAGCGGCGGCTCGTCTCGGCCTCCTCCACAGGCTGATTCAGGCAGGAAAAGCTGCCTTCAGTCATCAGTAAGTGGAGCTACACAGTGACAACCACTCTGTGCTCAGATACTGACCAACTAACTCCACTTCTGCTCTGATTTCACCGCGTCATTAAAGTGTGAAACATTAGAAATGACCGTTAAATTACCTTCAAACGGAGAGAAGAAGCTGCTGCGTCACGACGAGGATCAGTGAAAGTGAAAGTCAACTCTAAACCGGAAACAGCTGGGGGGGGGGGGGGGGTCATTTTTATTAAAAACATTTTTTATTACAATGAGCAGACAATAAACAAACAAACAAACAAAACAAATATATATATACATATATACATAGAGGAGTTTTAGCAAATCATATAATTGTTTGTAATAATTTATAATATTTCAAGGTTCTTGCAGCTTTTCTGTCTTTCATGTTTTTTAGTAGCTGCATGTAAAATCTGTTTTCTATTTTAGATTCATAAACATGTGTTTTTTGGTGACCATTTACATTTATGGACGTAATATTTTCCTTGTAAAATAAAAAGATTCAACACAAACAATTCCTTTCCCTTAAGTTTTTTTCATCATCAGTGAGAATTATATCTTGTTTTTAAGTTTAAGCTCGATGCCTGTCAAAGGTTCAAACATGTTTCCCAGTTCCATCCAAAACAAATAAGTGTAACGACATTCAAAACAAAGATGACGCATATTTTCCTCCTGTTCACGAGAAGTGCAGTTGACATTAACACAGATGTGGAGATGATTGACAGGATAAATTGAATGTATGATCTTAAAAGAAACGTCCTTTATCTTGTCTGTGACACAGTATCTGCAACATGTCAGGTCACTTGAGGGGAGTCGCTGCGAGCTTTAACGTGCACGATCCTGCAGCTGTATTTGTGCACTGTTTGCCACGCTGCCTAAACTTATGCCTCCAAGACGCTGGGAAAAAATGCAAAGTGATGCCAGATGCATTGGATATTGTGCACGATGTGACACCTGATTAAGCAAATCCCCCAAACGAAACCATTTCAGTCACTGCAACACGAAATTTGGGTTTTTTTTAAACTGAAAAGTTAAAGGAGCTCATCCAGCAAATGAGCGACGCAGACTGGTCTTCAGGAAGTTCAAGGACCAGTCAGTCAGTGTGTGTGTGTGTGTGTGTGTGTGTGTGTGCGTGTGTGTGTGTGTGTGTGCGTGCGGCTCTGCCCATCAGTCTGATATGAGTGTTGACTTGTGATGATCATGACTATGATGCTGATTCAGATTCAAGGCAGCCAGATGAGTTGTGGTTGTGGTTGTGGGCTGGATGCACTTTGTTGCTTGCTGTAGTTTCATGTGTGCGTGTGTGTGCACACAGGCTTGTCCTGTTGTGTGTGAGTGTCAGAGTGGGATCAGAGGGGTGAGTCTGAGCGAGCATGTGTGCGTGTTCATCATGCGTGTGCTGCAGATGTGACTGTGTGGTGTCGGAATAACAGAAAGTGCCGCAGCGTTATTGAATACATCAGTAACACTGTCTGTCCCTGACTCCACTGACTCAGGAGCGGATCTGTGTCATGTAGATTTATCGCTCAGATTGAATGAAGTTAAAAAGAAAAGCTAATATCTTTGCATGTAATAACGCAGCTGCTCAGGGACTGAAGCCGTTATTGTTCTCACTTTGACAATCTCACATGTGGCAGCACATTATTATACAGTTATTATTACATCAGCCCAGAGTTAAAGGGCTGTGACTGTTGGGAGCTGCGGCTGATTCTGTTCTGATATTATGGATTATTATTGTTCAGATGATTTAGCTACGCTGGCTAACAGATGCTAATGTCGGCGGTCTCTTGTTGCCATAGCAACAGTGAACATTCACGTGGCCTGATGAGCTGCAAACAGAGATGCAAAACACAAGTAAACCTGCAGGAAATAATGAGTTTGATTATGATTATTTCCTTGTTGAAGATTTTCACATTGATGATTTTAATTTTCCAACATCTGCATATCTTTTAAGTTCAAGTTAAATGTGTTCACCAGGTGTCACCACGTCACAAAAAGGCTGCTTGGCTTCATGTACTTGTCAGTACACAGATGCTGAGTACACGTCCTGTTTGCTGTTTCCTGCAGCTCATGAATCTGGTGGAGTGGAGCTGGCTGGCTGCGGACGAGGAAGTAGGGCAATGCATGTGCACATACACGTATATGAGGATGCATTTCTGTTCAGACCTGTAACTCTTAGACTTTTTCACACAGCTGTAGATTTATATATATTTTTCACTTCTCTATTTATGGTTTCATAATGACTGAGTCACCGTTAATACAAATGAGTTCCAGCTCTAATGCTGCTACTGTCTGTAATATGTTTCTATTTAGATTATTTGTCAGGATATTTTGTTATTATTGTCCCTGTTTGTCCTTTTCTCCCTGTCTCTGTCTCTTTGTCTCTCGCTCTTTCTCCCCCCTCCACCCAACTGGTAGAGGTGGCGCCCACCCCGAGTCTGGTTTTGGGTTCCTCCCGTTAGTCTCGTCCCGCCCCTGGTCATGACATCACTTCTGTTGTGATTTGACACTATAATGAACACAGATTGATTGGTTGATTGCTGTAGCTGTCAGTTTTAGTCCTTGAGTTCATAGCTACGTGCTTTATTTGTTAACTGCTATCAAGGAATATGACTCTGCTTTGTAGTATGTGTGAGAGAAGACGCCCAGAGATTTGTGGACTTCTACGTGGTGTCGCTGATAATGTAGCGGGCAGAATATTGCCAGGGCTGAATTTTTGTCCCAGTCCACCCCTGGAAGTGGACAGTTTCACAGGGAGTTTGTCCACATTGTAATTACGGTTCAAAATAAAGCTCAGACCACCAAAGCCAGAGAATATACAGTGGGGAATAAAACTCCACATTGAGACAGCAGGTTTTTACAAAGTGCTCAGCCCAATGGATCTTAAAAGTATTGTTTAGTGTGTTAAAGTCCAAAAAGTTGAGCCCACGGATTCATAATTATTCATAACAACACTTTTTTTGATATAACGTGTACGATTTTTCCAGATGAAGTCAAAAAGCATCCTATCAGCATCTTTCCAGATGTGACTGTCCAGCTGTAAAGAGAGAGCTGCGTCTGTGAGCCCAGATTTCCCCTCAGCCTTGGTCAGGAGCACTCTGCCTTTTAGAGACAAGTCCCAAATGATTTTTTAAAAATATATATATATAGAGTTCACATTTATTTATATTCAGACACAGACCAGAGGCCTCTGAAAACTGCTTCATCACATGAATGGCGACAGGTGTCTGACGGCATGTTTTAGAAAGATTGTGGTGTCGTCAGCAGCTGACTGATGATCTCCCTTCCCGCAGCAGAGATTCCTTGTATACCACTGTTTACAACATGACATGTGAGAGTTTGTGTACAAAGTAGAAACAGATGAGGTGAAATGGGGCGTCCCTGACGAAGGCCCCGCTTCAGATTAAATCCAGGGGAAGTCCCATGTTTCAGTTTAACAGAGCTATTGCCATTAACATATAACGTTTTAATTGCTTTGCAGAAAAAACATTTTCTGAGGAGAGAAAAATAAATTGGTGTTGTGTTGCATCAAAGGCCTTATAGAAATCTAAGAAGAGGATGAAGCCATCTTCAGATATCAGGTCAGAGTAGTCAACAATATCTCATACTAGTCTAATATTATTAGAGATGTGCCTGTTCCTCATAAAGCCTGACTGTGTCTCATCCATAACTGTGTCAAGAGTTTCTTTAATTCTCCTGGCAAATATTAACGCCATCATTTTATAATCATTATTTAGCAGACAAATGTCTCCAGTTATCAATAAAAAGCAGGTCTTTTCTAGGTTTGGGAATCAATGTGAGCAGACCTTGAGTGAGACGAGGAGGAAGGGCATCGTCGTCTAAACTCTCCGTAAAAACCTGCAGTAAAAACGGGGCGAACTGATCTGAGAGCGCTTTATAAAACTCTGCAGTTAAACCGTCAGTGCCGGGAGATTTATTGTTTCTGAGCAGAGCGATCGGATCAGTCGCCTCTGCCATTGTAAGAGGGTGTCACACTAATCTTTATCTGCCAGATCGACCTTCCTCACGTTATTTACTCAGGTTAGAAACCGAGTGGTAACTTCCTCATTATATGTTGAGCTGTAGAAATTGATTTCTCGTCTTCAGTAACGACCCCATTAATATTTAAATTATGGATGGAATTGGTTTTGGATCGGTATTTTTGGAGACGAGAAAGTCGGCAGAACTTTGCTCCCCCTCCTCCAGCCGTCTCTTCCTGGACCTTCAAGGCTCCTCTGCTTGTTGTCGATACAACTCGTCTCATTTGTTCTGGAGGTCTAATAGAAGCAGCTCATCCTCCTCTGAAACTTCATCGGGGGTCTCTGATAAAAAGAAGGAATTTTACTTTCTCGTCTTCTGCTCTTTTAGCTTCGGCAATAAATGTTCCTGTTTACTGACTTAAGAATTTTCCCAACTCAAACTTCAGTAGTTCCCAGTCAGTGTTGTTGATTTTTCCCTTTCAGCCTTGTTGTAAAAACGAGTAATTAAATGAATAATTTCAGTCTGAACCTTTTCGTGCTTTACCAGGGAATTGTTTCATTTCCAGTAGCAAGATCTCCGGATTGTATGAGATGCATTAAATTGGATGCTTATATGAATCGCTCTATGGTCAGTGAGGGCGCGGCAACGATGTGGACTGCACTTTTTTCTTTATCAATGTTATTGGACAGCAGACAGAAATCAATGCGAGACTGGCTGGATCCTGATCTGTTGCTCCAAGTGAAGGATCTTTCATCAGGGGATTTTTCTCTCGTACATCCACAATGTTACATTTTCCCATAAGTGTTGTAAGGTTTGTGCTGAGGGGGGAGGGAGGCACCTGTCAACAGCATTATCCAGAGCAATATTATATATAATTATATATAATATATATTACAGCCTCCACCAATTAACAGGAGAGAGTTTGGGGATTTGCTGCCCAAATATAATTCTTTCCTCTATTGAATCAAGTAACTTGTGGTCGTGACTTTCTCCCGTCATCTTGTCCTCGTCGTGTCGTCACGTTTCTGTCACAGACTCAACTTCCTGTTTGTGTTCTGACATGTTCTGTTCTGCTTCTTGTTTGGACCTCAGACGAGGCTTCCTCGTGTTCGTCTCCACTCTTCACTCTTTATTCTGTCATATCGTCGTCCTCACTTTCCTGCTTTTGCTTGATTGTCAGAGCACTTTGTGAACTGTGTTTAAAGCTGCTGTATAAATAAAGTGTGTTACAGTAAAACTCATATATTTGTGTGAAGCCTCAGCTTGAAGTATTTCTCAGTACTTTGAGTTTTCTCTGCTCTTTATTCAGCTTTATTCTGCTGGAGTTGGAGGACGTTGCCGCCCTCTGCTGGTGAAAACACAGCACAGTTGTTGTGTATCCAGTGAGCTCATATCACACTGTTCAGTCTGTATAAATCTCAGTCTGTCACATTTCACTGCACATGTTTCACTGTTTGTCGTCCTGGAGTCAAATGAGGGAAATGTTCAGTGTTGTTCTGAGGCGGCACAATCACTGACATCTTTTAAATCAGCAGGAAGTCTTTTATTAATGCTGCCACCAGGCTGCTTCATTTCAACATGTCTCGTCTGTTTGATTATCCTCCATATTGCTCTTTATTTATTGGATTATTTATACACGTCTGCTGTTATTGGCCTCAACTCTGACATGTTTTAATCCCGTTTCAACCTCGTAAAGATCCTTTTTCACTGTGAAAACTGCTGCATGAATAAAGTTTATTATCATTATTAAGACACATACAGAACTCAGCACCAGAGCTTCAACTAATAATGCAACGAACCGTCTCAAACAAATGGACGTCAGTGATGATTCATATTTACAGATTCAAATCCAACAAACATCCTCAAAATACAGCCGGACTTCAACAGCCACAAAACACTGAGAGAAACACAATGATTGTCATTAAAATGTGTTTTCTTCTCATATAATAATCACACAGAAATGAACGGATGTTGACAGTTTATGACGTCACTACGGACATAATTACATGTGTGAACCAACATGATCAAACTTTTTGTTTCATCATTAGAAACATGAAACAAGTCAGAGTGTTTCAGGTGGAGAGTCGAGTACATCTGATCATATTTTACTGTCCATTTACAACTTTGTTCACAATGACTCTTTACAATTAAAGCTACAGACGAGTCAATGTTTCCTGTTTCTGACATTTCACTGATATTTCTGGATTTTACTGGAACAAGAGCCAGAATTCAAAACAGCTGTTGCAACACAGTCTCACTGCCGACGCTTGGTCAGGGCCCTTTCACGTTGTTTACTGACGCTCGACGTCTCCCTCAGCGTCTCATTTCCACGCACGGGGATTCCAGTTGAGTCCAATGTGACGCTCAGAGCAACTGATCCAGCTCCATTCACTCCTGACTATTGGACCCGGCCGCGGCGCTGAGAGACGCCGTGAGCGTCAGTCCCATTGGACAAGTGTGAACCTGACACCTGGAAATATTCTCCTGACAGTCAGCTCGACGTTTAAGGTGGTTTTTCAGTGATATTCTCCGTATTTTTCAACACAGAAACACCAGTGTGTTTTTGTTCATTACAAAACATAAATGGGTTTAATTCTCTGAGAATCAATGTTGGTGTTTCCCCCTTCGACTCTGAGAAACACGGAGTTTCATGGTCAGTGTCGGACAGCTAAATGCACTATATTACCCACAATCCTTCAAATTATGAGAAGTAATCTGAAAACCGTTTTTACACCATTTATTTCAAAATGAAATAAAATTCAAATACATAAATAATTCAGCTGAAGTCTCAGAATATCGTTTAATTTCAGCTCGCTGTGAGTGACAGGTCAACAGCTTTCGAGGTCAGTGATTGGACGTTATATTTGCAATGCATCTTGGGACTTGTAGTTGACACCATTCAGTCGGGACATGAGGAACCTTAATTGAGCCACACCCACACCAGACCCAGGTAAGTCGGCTTGAACTTTTCCAATGTAGCTGAATCAGAGGAATCGAGTAAATTGTGTCCTGTCCACTTATTAGTGTGACTCATTTCTTACACTAACAGAAATGAGTGAATATGAACAACTCAAATAATCCTGTGAATGTGGTAAAGTATGTCCTGCTGTCTGAAAAACAGGTGGCAGAACAGCTCAGCCCCGTCTGAGAAACAGTTACAGAAGATGGAAAGAAAAGAATAAATCCAGTCTCAGGTAATAAACTGATGACAGTGTGTGTTATATATTGCTGTAAGTTATATGTTAGTATGACTGTTCGCTGTTCTCAACAAGAAATGCCTTGTTTTAACATGGTGATGTAAAGCTGTGAAGAAATAGCAGTGTTAGCTGTTAAATTATAACACACCAACACCTCACTTGTCATCTGTGTTTGAGTGCATGTGAATAGTGTGCATGAATAAAGTCATCCCATTTAAACCAGTGGAAGTTTACACGCTGGGCCCAGTATTGACAGCATGTAATGTTTTTATCACTTCTTCTGCAATAGGACTATTATACATGAACAAATAACATCCTGTATTTGTGTTTTTCCCCATGAATTGATACTGTAACCACCTGACAGCAAACAGATCTGATCCCTACATGTTTCACTCTCATGTGCAGAAGGACGAAGCCTCAAAAACAGCTGTGCCCACCTGCCAGGCCCCAAATCCCCTCGGGAGGAAGACTTGCAGAGAGTGCGTGTGCCCTTTCCACATGAATGAGGAATTAAAAACAACAAGACAAGCTGAAGGACGATCGCTGGGCATCATCTGCAAAGAAACATATAAATTCCAGCCGGACCATCAAGTCGGCCCAGATATCTGAGAGTTTAATCACTCTGATGTAACGAGGGGTCGGCCTCTCACACAGCTACACAATCATCTTATTTGTCAGTCAGTCTTGCTTTTTAGTTCATGTGAAACCAACCTCAGGGCTGCAACAAACCATGATGTGTTATTACTGATCAACATGATTGTTACACTGTCACTTAACATGATGTATGAAATACATAAATATTATGACAATATGCACAAAGCTTAGCTGCTGAGAGCTGAGCAACAAAGGCACCTTAACATCTGTCAAAGCAGTGACGTTGCTGTTGAGCTGTTGCTGATCAGTCTCACTCCTGTCATGCCGAGGTGTCACTGCATATATTTTTCTTCTCTGTAATTCTTGCAGGTTTTAAACTAAATGCCCTCGGCTACTGTCCGGTCCTGTTTCTGGGGCATCGGGGCGGCAATGGGCAGATTTCTGCGGACACGATGCATCACATCTCCCAAACTGACGGGGTTGTCCGAGAGATGATGAAGAAAATCGGGAAACTCTATGAGCAGCTACTGAAAAGTGACTTCATCCTTGTCCAGAGTGAACATGTCACACTTTCCTGTCCTATGGTGTCGACTTTCATAGGCTCTGTGTCACTAGATTCAACAGGTGTAAATATACAGGTTGCCCACTGCAACATTCAAACCTTATCCACCCTGAGGCTTTTTAGAAATGACCACTTCTGTTGCAGCCTGTTAATCAATGGCTCTTTCCATCCACCTGTCAATCAAATCATCAGAGTTTAGCCAGAAACATTTATGCAAATAAAGCCGGTAAAAATGTGTTTCAGTGGATTTTAAGTGAATTAAAACCTGATGATGATGTCACACGCTGTTTGGCCATTACATCTTTATATCCAATAAATCTGAGACTTTTTCAGGTGTATCCAGTCATTTTTCACACTGAATGGCAAAACAGATTTGTGTTAATGTGACGTTTCCAGCAGCATTTGTTGCGCAGCCTTTTAACCATTAACAGAGAATCTGATGAGGTTGAACACATAAACTTTGTGTTGATACTCATAAAATTAAATCACATTTTACATTTTTCATAAGGTATTTTTCATTTGGTGTTACTGAATTTGCATTAAAATGTTTGGATGGAAACAAAGTTATTGTGGAGACCGAAACAGTGTGATGAGCGTCCCACAGTAATGGCAGTGCCATCAATGATCCATCTCACACGTTTTAAGTGACAGTAACTACATTTCCATTATGATGATGGTCTGTAATAAATAAACAAGTTGTTAAAGGAGCTTTATACAAAATCAATTCACTGCTAGTTGTCTAAGTTCTGCCCTGAAATCAAACCAAGATCAATATTCTGTTTAAAAAGTGTTTTATTTTATTTGCAATATTTGCAGAGTTGTTGGCTCCACAAGCAGCTTTGGCACCGACTCCTGGATCTCAAGCTGGTCCCTGTAATGGACGACTGTGCCCCCCTGTGGACAGTCAGCCTGGACCAGGACCAGAACCAGAATCTGTTCTTCACCTGAAACCTGTTGATTCACCATCGCTCCCATCTGAGCCTCCCCCATCCTCCCTCTCCTCTCAGCCTCCCTCTCCTCTCCGCTTCCTCAATCCCACAGAAATGCTACTCTACACCTAGCTAACACTGTCTCTACTCTACACCTAGCTAACAGAAATGCTACTCTACACCTAGCTAACAGTGCCTCAACTCTGCACCTAGCTAACAGTGCATCTGCTCTACACCTAGCTAACAGAAATGCTACTCTACACCTAGCTAACAGAGCGTCTGCTCTACACCTAGCTAACAGTGCCTCTGCTCTGCACCTAGCTAACAGTGTCTCTACAAAACACCTAGCTAATAGTGCCTCTACTCTGCACCTAGCTAACAGTGCATCTGCTCTACACCTAGCTAACAGAAATGCTACTCTACACCTAGCTAACAGTGCCTCAACTCTGCACCTAGCTAACAATGCATCTGCTCTACACCCAGCTAACAGAAATGCTACTCTACACCTAGCTAACAGAGCATCTGCTCTACACCTAGCTAACATTGCCTCTGCTCTGCACCTAGCTAACAGTGCCTCTGTTCTACACCTAGCTAACACTGTCTCTACTCTGCACCTAGCTAACAGAAATGCTACTCTACACCTAGCTAACACTGTCTCTACTCTACACCTAGCTAACAGTACCTCTACTAAACACCTAGCTAACAGTGCATCTGCTCTACACCTAGCTAAGAGAAATGCTACTCTACACCTAGCTAACTGTGCCTCTGATCTACACCTAGCTAACAGTGCCTCTGTTCTACACCTAGCTAACAGTGTCTCTACTAAACACCTAGCTAACAGTGCTTCTACTCTGCATCTAGCTAACAGTGCATCTGCTCTACACCTAGCTAACAGAAATGCTACTCTACACCTAGCTAACAGAGCGTCTGCTCTACACCTAGCTAACAGTGCCTCTGCTCTGCACCTAGCTAACAGTGCCTCTGTTCTACACCTAGCTAACAGTGTCTCTACAAAACACCTAGCTAATAGTGCCTCTACTAAACACCTAGCTAACAGAAATGCTACTCTACACCTAGCTAACAGAAATGCTACTCTACACCTAGCTAACAGAGCATCTGCTCTACACCTAGCTAACATTGCCTCTGCTCTGCACCTAGCTAACAGTGCCTCTGTTCTACACCTAGCTAACACTGTCTCTACTCTGCACCTAGCTAACAGAAATGCTACTCTACACCTAGCTTACACTGTCTCTACTCTACACCTAGCTAACAGTACCTCTACTAAACACCTAGCTAACAGTGTCTCTACTAAACACCTAGCTAACAGTGCTTCTACTCTGCATCTAGCTAACAGTGCATCTGCTCTACACCTAGCTAACAGAAATGCTACTCTACACCTAGCTAACAGAGCGTCTGCTCTACACCTAGCTAACAGTGCCTCTGCTCTGCACCTAGCTAACAGTGCCTCTGTTCTACACCTAGCTAACAGTGTCTCTACAAAACACCTAGCTAATAGTGCCTCTACTCTGCACCTAGCTAACAGTGCATCTGCTCTACACCTAGCTAACAGAAATGCTACTCTACACCAAGCTAACTGTGCCTCTACTCTACACCTAGCTAACAGAAATGCTACTCTACACCTAGCTAACAGTGCCTCAACTCTGCACCTAGCTAACAGTACATCTGCTCTACACCTAGCTAACAGAAATGCTACTCTACACCTAGCTAACAGAGCGTCTGCTCTACAACTAGCTAACATTGCCTCTGCTCTGCACCTAGCTAACAGTGCCTCTGTTCTACACCTAGCTAACAGTGTCTCTGCTCTACACCTAGCTAACAGTGCCTCTACTCTGCACCTAGCTAACAGTGCATCTGCTCTACACCTAGCTAACAGAAATGCTACTCTACACCTAGCTAACTGTGCCTCTGATCTACACCTAGCGAACAGTGCCTCTGTTCTACACCTAGCTGACAGTGTCTCTACTAAACACCTAGCTAACAGTGCATCTGCTCTACACCTAGCTAACAGTGCCTCTGCTCTGCACCTAGCTAACAGTGCCTCTGTTCTACACCTAGCTAACAGTGCCTCTGCTCTACACCTAGCTAACAGTGTCTCTACTAAACACCTAGCTAATAGTGCCTCTACTCTGCACCTAGCTAAGAGAAATGCTACTCTACACCTAGCTAACAGTGCCTCTGATCTACACCTAGCTAACAGTGTCTCTACTAAACACCTAGCTAACAGTGCCTCTGCTCTGCACCTAGCTAACAGTGCCTCTGTTCTACACCTAGCTAACAGTGTCTCTACAAAACACCTAGCTAATAGTGCCTCTACTCTGCACCTAGCTAACAGTGCATCTGCTCTACACCTAGCTAACAGAAATGCTACTCTACACCTAGCTAACAGTGCCTCTGTTCTACACCTAGCTAACATTGCCTCTGCTCTGCACCTAGCTAACAGTGCCTCTGCTCTACACCTAGCTAACAGTGCATCTGCTCTACACCTAGCTAACAGAAATGCTACTCTACACCTAGCTAACAGAGTGTCTGCTCTACACCTAGCTAACATTGCCTCTGCTCTGCACCTAGCTAACAGTGCCTCTGCTCTGCACCTAGCTAACAGTGCCTCTACTCCTCTGCACCTAGCTAACAGTGCATCTGCTCTACACCTAGCTAACACTGTCTCTACTCTGCACCTAGCTAACAGAAATGCTACTCTACACCTAGCTAACACTGTCTCTACTCTACACCTAGCTAACAGTACCTCTACTAAACACCTAGCTAACAGTGTCGCTACTAAACACCTAGCTAACAGTGTCGCTACTAAACACCTAGCTAACAGAAATGCTACTCTACACCTAGCTAACTGTGCCTCTGTTCTACACCTAGCTAATAGTGTCTCTACAAAACACCTAGCTAATAGTGCCTCTACTCTGCACCTAGGTAAGAGAAATGCTACTCTACACCTAGCTAACAGTGCCTCTGATCTACACCTAGCTAACAGTGTCTCTACTAAACACCTAGCTAACAGTGCCTCTGCTCTACACCTAGCTAACAGTGCCTCTGATCTACACCTAGCTAACAGTGTCTCTACTAAACACCTAGCTAACAGTGCCTCTGCTCTGCACCTAGCTAACAGTGCCTCTGTTCTACACCTAGCTAACAGTGTCTCTACAAAACACCTAGCTAATAGTGCCTCTACTCTGCACCTAGCTAACAGTGCCTCTGCTCTACACCTAGCTAACAGTGCCTCTGCTCTACACCTAGCTAACAGAGCCTCTGCTCTACACCTAGCTAACAGTGCCTCTATTCTGCACCTAGCTAACAGTGCCTCTATTCTGCACCTAGCTAACAGTGCCTCTGTTCTACACCTAGCTAACAGTGCCTCTGCTCTACACCTAGCTAACAGTGCCTCTATTCTGCACCTAGCTAACAGTGTCGCTGCTCTACACCTAGCTAAGTGTCTCTGCTCTACACCTAGCTAACAGAAATGCTACTCTACACCTAGCTAACAGTGCCTCTACTTTATACATAGTGTAGGTGGTATCTTTTGTTCCTTTCAGCCCCTTTTTGTTTGTTCCTGGGTTTCTTTTGGGAATAATTTGAACGATGTAATAAAAGCTGTGAGTGAACTATGAACCTTGTGTCTGGTGTCCTTCATATGTTGCCTCCTCCAGCCCCTTCTGAGCCTCAGCTCTGACTTTTATGAACGGAGGCCGTAACACTCGCACAGAAACATTATGAAAGCAGCTAATTCAACATCCTGCTGCACGACTGCTGACTCAGACCAGAAGGAGACGCACGTTACGCCTGTTTTAAAGTCTTTACAGCGGCTGCCTGTTAAAGTCCTTCTGTGAGTCACCAGCTTCATGCTGACGACTGTCAAATACAACAAGTGCAGAACAAAGTGAAGTGATGTCTCAGTTTTAATGTGCAGAACAGAATCATTGATGACGAGGAAACCATCAATCTTTACAATCAGTTTGAATCATTTTGTACAAAGTTCACTGATGAATTTATTACAAGAAGCTGAAAGATTGATGTGACTGTGATCCTGTACAGACGCAACTGTTCAGCACTGACAATGTTTCTGTGACAGGAGGAGACTCTGCAGACTAAACACCACACAGACACACTGAGGCACCAGAACTGGACCACCAGAGCCCAAATCCAGGATAAAGAGGTTCAGTGAATGTGGTGCTGAAGGTGTGGAGGTGGATCAGTGAGTCAGAGGAGACTCTGTAGAAGGACAGAGTGCCAGCAGGACAGTCCACATACACTGCTACTCTACCAGAGGAGGAGGAGGAGGAGGAGGAGGAGGAGGAGGAGGAGCAGGAGGAGGAGGAGGAGGAGGAGGAGATGTCTGTTCCTCTGTTATTGTGTCTGACAGAGTAACGACCATTAAAGCACCACAGACTCCAGGACTGATCATTCCCTCCAAACACACAGTCATTAATGTCTCCTCTCCTTTTGATTCCTCTGTAACTCACTGATATAGAAACTCTTCCTCTCCACTCGACCTCCCAGTAACAGCGACCAGTCAGACCAGTTCTACACAGCAGCTGAGGAAACAAGGTCTCAAACCTCTCTGGATGATCAGGATATGACTGATCCTCCTCCACACGTCTCATCTTCCTGTTGTTGTCAGACAGTTTGATCCTTCTGCTGACTGTGTTTGTGTCGACTGTGAGCTCACAGGAATCTGATGGAGAGAAAAAGACACAACACAGCTGCAGTTATTAATGTATCATCAGTGTGGTGATGACATCACAGATGTGACTGAGTGATGTCACAGTGTGAAGCTGAATCAAAGTAAAAACACACTCACACTTCCTCAGACCTGGTGTCAACCATCGGACTCCAGCAGGCTCCACCCTGAAAGGAGGAGGGGGGTCAGAGCAGCACATCCTCTTTCAGCATGCAAACATGGACATGACATGACTCATACACAGAAACACAACATGTCCATCAGGCTGCTTCTCCCTGTTTCCCTGAACCTCTTCACCTCTGCCACTCTCCTCACACACTGAGAGTGAGCCACAGGATGTTGGTGTGTGTGAAAGAGGACGACAACATGTGAGGACACACACAAACCTCTGTTTGGATTTATGACTTCATCTTTCTGTTATTGGATGTTGCTGCTGTTTCCTGTGGGCTACCTGACGCTTGCTGTCTGATCCAATGTCAGCTTGTGCTTATGTTTGTATATTACAGGACTTTTGGATTTGGATGTCAGAACTTTTGAGGTCAGATTCCTGTTTGAAGCTTCCAGGGCTTTTCTGAATCTCAGCTGCACAGTCTGCTTTTTGTTCTCGCTGTGTTTCTGCTTCTTTGTTTCACTGTGCAAAGAAACAAATACAGTTTATACGTAATAAATCATCAGGAAACGTTGGACGTTGGTTCCCGACCTCTGCCACAAAACCAAGAGACAGAGACTCCCAGACTGTTTCCCTCCAGAAGCTCACAAGTGTCACTGAAGCTGTTTGTGGTAGAAACAGCTTCATTTCATGTGTTCATGTTCATGTTACTATAGTTTGGTGCTGGATTGATATCTGATGGATGTTACAGCAGTAATAGTTACTGTGAGGAGAACTTCATGTCATGTTTGATGCCATTAAAACACAACAAATGACAGAACATGTCTCTTAGTGTGAAATCTGCTGTGGTAAACATGATGTGTCCAGATGTGACAGAGGAACATCTGACTATGAAGCCAGGAATCGGTCTTTCTGTCTGTCTGTCTGTGGTCCACATGTCTCCAGAACCGTTCATCCAGTCTACTTTATACTTGGCAGGTTTGTTGCTGAGGACTCACAGAAGTGCAGTGTTGACTTTGAATTCAATGTTTGAAGTTTTTAGGGCCGCGACAACTGACCCATTAAATCCATTATAAAAACAGCTGCCGACCAGTTTCACGGTGGATTAGCTGGTTGACGTTACGATGCAGGCGCTGTGGCACGGAGCGAGCTGCTTCACTTCATAGTCAAAGACGGTCGAGCCGAAGATACGTCAGGAAAATACATTCAGTGCAGCAGTTCTGGTCTCCTGCGGTGGGGAGCAGTAAACCAGCCAATGGCGCCTCGCGTAGCTCAGGTGATGAAACAGGAAGCTACTCGGAGTCGCGCCGTCTCCTTTCTGAATGGGCTCCGTTAGCATTTGCAATATAGCGGAGGCCACGGAGGCAACGGGAACTACAAACGTTACAGAAGAGAAAAGTGTACGAGCCAAGTCATCAAAAGTGGCAGCACTTTATATTAAAGTGTTCAAAGAAAACAGCTACAAGATGTGCAGAGCTGCTCTCACATGGCCCGGTAGCACCACATCACTGAGCAGCTGAAGAGAAAGCACGTCGGAGCCACTACGGGTGAAGGAGACTCGGCACGGTAACTTAGTAAACCTTTCAAACCCAGAACCTGTCTACACTGATCCGTAGTGTCTGTCCCTTTAGCCACTGATTGTTCAGTGTTTTAATGAGCAGCAGTGTTTGTTTGTTGGACAGGCTGACTGACAAAAGTCTGGACAGGATGAACTTTTGGAGCTGATGAACTTCATCCATTAGTAAACCTGTTGTTCCTGCAAACACAAGATTAGGGCCCGGCTACATCACAGCTTTCAATTTAAAAAGCAGCGTTTAAGACAGAAACACCTTCCACCTGTGCTCTCAGGTTTGTGATGGATCAGTGTCGCCCCCTGCTGGGTAATTAGCTGCAGTACGCTCAGAGACACTGGAGGACATAAGAGGAGTTTTTACAATATTTCATGTCATAGTAAGAGATCGTCTGAAGTCAAGTCTTTATTTCTGCACAATAGAAACTTGAGCATATCTGTTCTGTTCAAATATATATTACATGTCCTTTTTATTCTCAGTGCACGGCTCAGGCTGCATTCACAATGTCCAGTTACTGTTTTATTTCATTTCCTAAATTCAAAACTGTCTTTATTGGCACCATGTAACACAAACATGTGGCCAAAGCAAGCGCACAAACATTGAGAAGATAAAGAAGAAGAACATTCTGGTGTAAAGACTAGTACAGTAGATCAAAACACAACAGAGACAGAACTATAACCAAAGCTGACAATAACAGCACGACACTAAATAATAAGTGTCGTCACATATAACATGAACAACTCTCAGCTGACTGTCACTCACTGTCCCTCAGTTTGTGGCAGCAGAACATAGACTGCTGCTGGATCACAGCTCTTTGGGTTCTCCCCTAGTAGGACTGTTCATGTTTCTTCATCTACTGGCTCAACAAACCCTTTGTAATCTATTACATGTTGAACATGTGTTTCTCTAATGTGTTGATACTTTTCACATGTTGTGAGGAAGTGCTGCTCTGTTGTTGTTGTGTTTTATTGTACAGGCCTGATCTGTATTTGCCCTTTACATCAGCACATATTACCTCAAACAACAAGGCAGTTACTGAGTTCACTGAGCTTCATGTGAATTGTGCTACTCTGCACACTGATATTATATAATATTGTGTCTCTCACTTCACAAAGAAACAAGTCAACATGGCGACTACGTTGTGAGGAAGGAGGCCCCATGACACCACAGCCAGCAGCTGCTCTGACTGATGCTATCCTCAGTATGCTGCTAACACACATGAGGCCACTATCAATGGTGGAGGATGAAGGAGTGCTATGTGCACTTTAGAAAACAAACTATATTTTACTTTTGCATTCTTCATGTAACAAACATTTTAGAGATGTGAATCTTCACCGGCCTCACGATTCGATTACGATTCAGCTGTCGACGATTCTCGATGCATCTCAGTGTTCGTCATCCTCGATGATCTGTATCACTGCACACGGCTGCTTTTCATCATTTAAATCCCCCTTTTATTCTGAAAGTCCTTCCAATAATCAGACTACAGCAGGCTACAAAATAAAAGCTGCATCTTTTCAGTAATCAAACAAAACATGTCTCCATCTGCAGCGTCTTTCACGTGTGTCTACAATAATATAGTTTTCACATGGCAGCTTTGAGATGAAACATTTACTGACTCTGCTGCACACACCTCTCTCAGAGTTGGACAGCAGAGTTGACAGCACCTCCTCAGATCTCGGCTGATCAGCTGGGCTGCTGTAACAGTTATTATTTATGGCTGCAGACGTTAGCTTCAGCTGAAAATGGCCGACGTGATCAGTGATTGTTGTGAGGCAGAAGTCTCGTCCAGTTCGTGCTTCACAGCAAGTTCATAAAATCTGACATGTGTCCCGAGATGTCAGTTTAAAACACACTCTTTTTAATCCCTCTCAGATGATCTCTGCCTCCCTCCAACATCCCTCCTACATCAGTAACGTTAGTCAGAAGTCCTCCCACAGTTCAAAACATGGGAGCAACGTCACAACGTAACTTTATTGTCCAGCTGAGGCCGAACAATCAACAATCAACATGAGCTGCAGACTCTGGATTCTGCTCTGTCTCTGCATCGTGATGCATCTTATAATGGAGACATTTCCACACCTCTAATACATTTATGTTGCTTTTACACTTTGAAGTTGTTTGAAAGTGAACTGAACAAGACTAAAGAGGAAAATGTGACGGCAATGTTTTATTTTTAATAAAATGCTAGAAATGTAAAATAAACCTGCTTTTGTCTTTTCATGTGATTAATGGGTTATGAAAATAGTTGTTAGTTGCAGCCCTATAATTAGTGCCAACAAACACTACTCTGTGTTGTGTTGGTTGGAGTGAGTCTCTTCGGTATGTGACAGAGCTACGAGCACGTTGCTGCAGTCACAGTAAAGTGCACGCTGTTATTACTGTAGTCGGCCATAAAGTGTGTGGATGGACTCAGTTAGTAACTGAAACCATGTGCGTTGTTTGCTGCCACACAAGAGAAATTAAAAGTCCATTCATGCAACGTTGTCACAGCATCTTCCTGCATTTAACACTTCCTATAAATCCTTCACAATAAAGGTCCTGCATTGTGTAGTTTTTTGGAAGCTTTTATTTTATATTTTGAAGCAGCAACATCAGGACAGTCAGTGTGACCTGTCAACCTTGAAGAAATTCAATGTGCCCGCCCACCAGTGAGATACCTAACACCATAATATATATATAATATACAATATACCAAACCTTTTTTTGAGGCAGTTCACGCAAGACTACAGTTTTGGAGTGGTTAACAACACCGTCGGGTAAACTCAACGTCTTAATTTTACCTTTTCAATGCTGCTTGCATTGGCTGAGAACTATAGGGACAAGTGGGCAAAGAGGGATCGTTAGCTTGAGGCACTGAATTGAATTTAACGCGCGAAGCATTTGGAGGGTCAGGTGGGCGAGGGTTAAAATGTAGCGCTCTGATTGGCCAAAAGCTTTTCACTCCACTTACATGCAGATTGTTGTGTCTCAGCGGCAGAATCAACTTCATAGATTGAACTTGCATAGAAACTGAAACTGGCGAACCGAGAGATGCAACAAAATGTGTACCTGGAGAGCAGCAATTCGTACTTAAGGGTCAAAATCCGAGTACCGAAACTGAAACTGAAACCGGCGAACTGCGAAATGTGTTGTTTGTGATCTGGATCTGTTGTACTTGCAGCAATTCGTACTTAAGGGCCAAAATGCGTGCCGAGTACGAAAAATGTGTACATGTTGGCAGGTCTGCAGTGTTGATAAAGATTCATGTCAGAACGGGAATGTTCCACCTCGTGTCATCTAACGTTGTTATTGGACTGTTTTATATGTTCTGTTCACTTTAAACTGATGCCACAGACAGTTGTTACAGTCTGTAAATGGTTTCACACTGAGGCACAGATACACTTGTCAGTGATGATCTAGAATGCAGTTACTCCAGTGTTGATAAAGATCCATGTCAGAACCATTTTAAGTTCAAAGTCAAGCACTTTGGCAGAAACACTGATTCTCCAGTTCAGGGAAAGAGTTTCTATAACATTCAGTGATTAAATTCATTTATGTGTCACAGAAATCTTTTGATTTCCACCACAGAACGTGGTGGAAATTAGATTTAATGTTAATGTTTTGATAACCCTCTGCAATCAGTGTGGAGTGTGAAGGAGTTTGGATGACGGTTCATCAAGCAGCAAAACCAGAGGCCAACAAATCAAACAGGCACATTTTGAACAGGCACTAAACTAGTCTGAAAAAAGAGGTGTAACTTTAGTGTTTGTGCAAAGACTCCCCTGGTCGCTGATCTTCATCTCTTCTTCTCATCTTCCTCTCTTCACTTGTAACTCTTGGCTTCATGCCGTGCTGCCTTTTCTCCTGAACTGAACAACTGGAGGTGGAGTAAACGAAGCAGACCTCCCGACACTGAAGCATCTACAGTCGACATACAGAGTCTCACACTGACTGTCTGTGGCTGCAGCAGGACTCTTCATACCTGAGAGTGTCCAGTCTCCAGCCTGGATCCTCCAGTCGAGCAGACAGCAGCTTCACTCCTGAGTCTCCTGGATGATTGTAGCTCAGGTCCAGCTCTCTCAGATGGGAGGGGTTGGAGTCCAGAGCTGAGGCCAGAGAAGTACAGCCTTCCTCTGTGATCAGACAGCCTGACAGCCTGCAGACACACAAAACAACACACATCACAGATCAGCTGAGGGTCCTGATGATTCAGTGCACATCTGTGTTTAAGGGTTTAACGTTTATTATATTCATCATCTTAGTTTTCACTAATTTACTAATTAGCACTAAACATGGAGTATAACTGAAGCTGATGGAAATGCCATTAGTTTTGCAAATATTTGGTCATGAACCAACATATTGTACAGATTAAAATGATGACCTGATGATGGAGGATCAACAAAGTGATTACAGTTCATCCTGAGGGGAGCATGAATGTCTGAACCAAACCTCATGACAATCCATCCAATGGTTGTTAAGATATGTAAGTCGGGACTAAAGTGCAGAATAGACTGACAGACCCACATTTTATGTGTATATATATATATATATAGATTAGTGCTGTCATTGGTTTTGTATCATTACCTTGATGAGTGAAGGATCTGTTAAGTTGTCAGACTGTGAACACTATCAGAACATCACACTCCCGTCCACACAGGTCGTCTCGCCTGTGTTTTGGCTGTGTTACTACCTCTGTTGGAGGATCAGAGGTGGAATGAAACTGTCCCCCCATTCCACCTTTGTAACTTTCACACCTACAGGAAGCTAAAGCACGCTCACCTCCCTCACCTCCTGCTGACCAACTTCTATCGTTCAGCGATAGAAAGCCTCCTGACCTACTGCTGCACGGTGTGGTTCTCCAGCTGCACAACGCAGGACAGGAAGGACCTGCAGCGGGTGGTCAGGGCAGCGGAGCGTGTCATCAGGACGACACTACCCCCTCTCACAGACATTTACACTGGCCGACTGCAAAAGAAGGCCAGCTGTATTGTTAAGGACCCCACCACCCCGGACATTACCTGTTCTCCCCCCTTCCCTCTGGGAAGAGATATAGATCCATCAGATCTAGAACAAACAGACTGAAGAACAGTTTCTTCCCACAGGCAGTGAAATGCACAACCCTCCCTTCACCCCTCACTCTCTAAAGACTTCACACCAGTGCAATAACCCTCCACTACCACCCCCACACACATACTCACTTGTGTACATATTACCTACATACTTGAATCTTGTGTCTATTTATCTTGTTATATATATTTTACTATTTTTATCTATTTTGTTATACTTGTTTATATTTGATATTTATTTGTCAAACTAAGAGCTGCTATCTATGTTTCGTTGTTTTTGAAACAATGACAATAAACATCTATTCTATTCTACAGCGAGGTGGAATATCAGCACAAGATTCCCGTCTTGAAAAGGCAGTGTGAATGGGGCTTCTGTCTCTCTCTCTCTCAACCCAACCAGTTGAGATGGATGGCGGCCCACCACTAAGTCCGGTTCTGCTCAAGGTTTCTGCCTGTTAAAAGCTATTTTTCTTCTCGCCACTGTGTCAAGTGCTTGTTCATAGGTGAAATGTTGGGTCTCTTAAATAAAATGAAAAATATTAAGAGTATGATCAAGACCTGCTCCAATTGTAAAGTTACATGAAATAATGAAATAAAGTAATGAATCCTGACCTGAGAGTTTCAAGTCTACAGTGTGGACTCTCCAGTCCAACAGACAGCTGCTTCACTCCTGAATCCTGCAGGTTGTTGTTACTCAGGTCCAGCTCTCTCAGACTAGAGGACTGGGAGCTGAGAACTGAGGACAGAGCTTCACAGCTTCTCTCTGAGAGGTTACAGCCACTCAGTCTGGATAAAGAATAATGAGCAGAACAAGAAAATTATTTCTATTTGGGTCAATAACAGCACATTTTACTGCATTCTGAAAAAACTTCTCCACACTTACAGAGCTTTGTTGGAGGCTTTGACCACTGGCAGCAGCCTCAGAAGAGCCTTCTCTGAAGCAGAGTATTTCTTTAGGTCAAACACGTCCAGATCTTCTTCTGATGACAGTAAGATGAAGACCAGAGCTGACCACTGAGCAGGAGACAGTTTATCTGTGGAGAGACTTCCTGATCTCAGGTACTGTTGGATCTCCTCCACTAGAGAACGATCATTCAGTTCATTCAGACAGTGGAACAGATTGATGCTTCTCTCTGCAGGCAGAGTCTCTTCGAACTTCTTCTTGATGTAACCGACTGTTTCCTGATTGGTCTGTGAGCTACTTCCTGTCTGTGTCTGCAGACCTCGCAGGAGAGTCCGATTGGTCTGCAGTGAAAGACCCAGGAGGAAGCGGAGGAACAGGTCAAGGTGTCCATTTGGACTCTGTAAGGCCTCGTCCACAGCACTCTGGTAGAAACGTGTCTCTGCAGATTGATTGGCTGCTGTTTTTTCCTCTGACCTCAGATTGACTCCAGAGTTGATGAATGTCAGATGGACATGAAGAGCAGCCAGAAACTCCTGAACACTCAGATGGACGAAGCAGAACACCTTGTCCTGGTACAGTCCTTTCTCCTCTTTAAAGATCTGTGTGAACACTCCTGAGTACACTGAGGCTGCTGTGATATCAATGCCACACTCTGTCAGGTCTGATTCATAGAAGATCAGGTTTCCTTTCTGCAGCTGATCAAAAGCCATTTTTCCCAGAGACTCAATCATCTTCCTGCTCTCTGGAGTCCAGTGTGGATCTGTCTCAGCTCCTCCATCATACTTGTCCTTCTTCACTTTGCACTGAACCACCAGGAAGTGGATGTACATCTCAGTCAGGGTCTTGGGCAGCTCTCCTGCCTCTCTGGTCTTCAACACATCCTCCAGAACTGTAGCAGTGATCCAGCAGAAGACTGGGATGTGGCACATGATGTGGAGGCTTCGTGATGTCTTGATGTGGGAGATGATTCTGCTGGCCTGCTCCTCATCTCTGAATCTCTTCCTGAAGTACTCCTCCTTCTGTTGGTCATTGAACCCTCTGACCTCTGTCACCATGTCAACACACCTAGGAGGGATCTGATTGGCTGCTGCAGGTCGTGTGGTTATCCAGAGGCGAGCAGAGGGAAGCAGTTTCCCCCTGATGAGGTTTGTCAGCAGCACATCCACTGAGGTGGACTCTGTAACATCAGTCAGGATCTCAGTGTTGTGGAAGTCCAGAGGAGGTCGACACTCATCCAGACCGTCAAAGAAGAACACAACCTGGAACTCTTCAAAGCTGCAGATTTCTTTGGTTTCAGTGAAGAAGTGATGTACAAGCTCCACCAAGCTGAACTTTTTCTCTTTCAGCACATTCAGCTCTCTGAAAGTGAATGGAAATGTGAACTGTATGTCCTGGTTGGCTTTGTCTTCAGCCCAGTCCAGAGTGACCTTCTGTGTTAAGACTGTTTTCCCGATGCCAGCCACTCCCTTTGTCATCACTGTTCTGATTGGTTCATCTCTTCCAGGTGAGGCTTTAAAGATGTCTTCTTGTCTGACTGTTGTTTCTGGTCTGTCTGGTTTCCTGGATGCTGCTTCAATCTGTCTGACCTCATGTTCATCATTGACCTCTGCAGTCTCTCCCTCTGTGATGTAGAGCTCTGTGTAGATCTGATTCAGAAGGGTTGGGTTTCCTGCTTTAGCGATCCCCTCAAACACACACTGGAACTTCTTCTTCAGGTTAGATTTGAGTTTACGCTGACAAACTCCAGAATGACTTCCTGAATAAACACACAACAAACAAGATCATTAAGTTACTTATAAAGAAAATTAGACAATTTCCTTCCCCTACAGTTGCACACATAAACACATTTCCTCCTTCTGTTGAGACAAATTGACTCATTGATCCATCATGTTACATCTTTAGAGAAATCCTCTTACTGCTCTGCAGACAGTCAGCCAGCTCCTCCTGCTTCATTCTCCTCAGGAAGTGAAGTGTGATCTTCAGAAATGCCTCTCTGCTGCTCCTCCTCTGCTCTTCATCCTTACCATCCAACACCTCCTCATCCTCCCTCTGACTCTCTAAGTATTCTGGGGAATCTGAACTCAGAACCTTCTGGACCTTCTTCAGCTCGTTCTTCACAAAAGTCACAATGTTCTCCTCCAGCCGCTAAAACAGAATATTATGTGAATGAGAACATTTAACATCATGGAGCCAAACATCAGATCCCTGTTGGACAGATTCACCACTGGTCTGTAAAGTGCAGCATGGAGATTATTGTGAACAGACTGGATGTAAAAGTAGTTGTTGTTCATGTACAGACCATAAATATGGAGTCCAGGTGTGTTTGATGCTGCTGGGCAGACGGACCTCTGGGAACCTCTGAGCTCTCCTGGTCGACTCTGTGGAGGAATCATGAAGAATCAGCCACATTATGTCTGTCCACTCAGAGACAAACACAAGCTGAAGGTCCTTTGAGTTAAAATGTTGATGACATCATTGAATCAGATGGTTTCCCCTGACATCAAAGTGTCGGTCGTACTGCTGATCCCACTGTGAATCAACAGTCAGTCAGTTTACTGGGTTGGTTCAGCAGCTTGTCTGGTTTAGTCCCTCCAGCTCTTGACCCCTAAAATACTGTGGACAGCAACACACAGCTAACACAAGCTAGTTGGATGCTAACTGTCCAGTGCAATTGGTGAAAAGTCACAATAAACTTGTATTCAGTTGAGATTCAACATTGGAGAATGAAAAAATTATTTGTTATTTAATTGTTTATGAATCTGATACCAAAAAAACAAATTCCGGTTTGTTTTTCGTACCTTTGATTTTATTCTCAGATCAAAAACAGGACATGAAAATAAAAAAGGGCCTCAGGTTTAATTTGTCTGATTTGTGTGACCCAAAAGTTATTTATTGACTTTTCATGTGTTGCTTTGACTGATTATCGACACAACCGCCACACTGGAATCTACAGAAGCGTAGGTTGCATTCACTTGAGAAAACAAATCAATAGAAACCCCAACACCCTGTGAAGAGAAACTAGAAGACAAAAACTGCCAACTGGGGATTTTTGGGTGAAAGGCACCGGGGGTGGGCATTGAGCGACCAGAAGGCAGAGCCAAAGGGCAATTGTTCACTGTGTGCACCGTCTTACTGCTGTGATGAACTCATGAGACACAGGTGTACACTAGGGATGGTAAGATTCACCAATTCGTATCGGTACATCGGTATGAACATTTAAGATGCGGTTGCATCGATGACAAAAGTGTGCATCGGTTAAAAATCCGGATGAACTTGAGATGTATCGTGTATAAAATCTCTGCATCGATAAAAACCGACTTGTATCTATACTTAAAATAAACTAATTCAGAAGTAGGACCAAGTGCTTGTTTGCGTTCTCATCACCACGGCCGTCATCAGCCAATTCAGCCAGAGTCATGTCTCGCGCGAGTTGGAGGCGGGTGAGCAGCGCACCAAACAGCAGGCTTGAAATCAGAGGCGGTCAGAGAGAAAGTAAGCATGGATGAAGAAGAGATACACTCGCCGTCACTTACAAGTCTGGTGTTTGGGGACACTTCAGCTTTTATAAAAGAGATGGTCAGCTTGAGAAAACTAATGCCATCTGTAAAATGTGCCGTGCCGCGATTAAACACACAGGGAGCACAACCAATCTAAGCTCCCACCTGAAGCGGCGACATGGCGTTAATGTGACAGAGAGGTCTCCTTCGGCTCCAGCGGTCAGCACCAGCGGAGCAGCTGCTGCTAACACAATGACTGGTGAGCAAAGTAGCCTCATCCCAACTTTTTTTCACGCCCCACTGGCTAGCAATTCGGTTGGTTCGACCAAAATAACAGATGCCATCTCATTCTTTATTTGCAAAGACATCCAGCCCTACAGTGTAACGAGGGGTTCCTATACCTACTTGAAGTCTTGGAGCCGAGGTATCACATACCCAACAGGAAAGTGTTCACAGACAGGAAAGTCCCGGTCATGTACGACAAAGTAAGACGAGAAGTGGCCGAGTCTCTGAGCAAAGCACAGAGAGTTGCGATTACAGCTGGTGGTTGGACATCTCGCGCCACTGACTCCTACATCACTGTAACAGTACACTACATGAGTGGGACTTGCAAAGTCACGTTTTACAAATGAGAGTTTTCAACCAGTCTCACACAGGAATTAATCTAGCAGCTTTACTGCAGGATGTTTGTGGAACATCAGATATAAGAATAGAGATAAGAGTGTCTGAGCTTTTAGTGAAAGTGAGGAAGGTGGTTACTTTTTTCACAAAAGCCCACAAGCAACTGAAATTTTGCGTGAGATACAAGCCCAGTTACACCTGCCCAACCACAAGCTGATCCATGATGTTTCCACAAGATGGAAAAGCTCCTTGGACATGTTGGAGCGTTTCTGGGAACAACAACCTGCCTTGTTGAACGCTTTGCTGTCTAGGAGGATAAAGAGGGGAGAAGGCCTGGCTGCAGCCAGCTGGACTGAGGAGGACATGACACTGATCCAAGAACTAATCAAACTTCTGTCCCCTCTTAAAGTGGCCACCATACTCCTCAGTGAGGAAAAAAACCCAACCATCTCAATGAATGCACCTCAAAGACCTCCTCCACAGTGCGGCGGCCCTCCACCCCCACTTTAAAGACCTGACGTTCTTCGATGATGGTGACACCAGACACCTCATCTTCGTGAAAATAACAACAGAGGTGGTGAAGATGAATGAAAAGGTGATATACTGATGATAACAATTTGAAATTTATAGAATGTAGGTCAGCTCCCAATCTGTCTCTGTCTCTTTCCTATTTGTTACTTGAATTTCCATGTCATATTTAAAATGTGTCTTCATTCTTAATTTTCAGTTTAATGAAATCTAATTAGTCTCTGGTTCTGCGGATTATCAGACAGGGGACAGTGGCGTACTGGATGAGGGAGAGGCAGCTGAAGGAGGAGGTGACAGGCATCCCGACATAGAGGAAGAGAGGTTTGTTTTGATAGGAACTGTGCCAGAAGTTATGAAATGTCGATTTAAAGATACATGTCATCATTGTTAAGCACTGTGCGTAAGTGTTGTGTTGACAGCTCTTATTTTTCAACACAACTGATAATCCCCTCATCTCATTTCTTCCACTTAATAGATGATGCCTCTCCCAAAAAGAAGTCTGCCTTGGGCCAGCTGTTTGGGGATTTCCTCACCACGAGAGCACCAGTGAAGACCATAAGGGAGAAAGCTAAGGATGAAATGTTAAAATACAGAGAGAGGGATTCTTTAGATCTAGATGGTGATGTGTTGCAATGGTGGAAAAAGCAGGTTGATCTACCACTGCTTTCAGCCTTGGCTAGGATCATCTGAGCGTGTCTTTAGCACAGCGGGTGATATTGTTACTGCCCAACGCAGTCTCCTTCACCCTGATCATGTTGATCAATTGATATTCCTAAAAAAAAACCTTAAAAAGAAACATCTGTGTTAAATGTTTGAATTAAGTAGCCTACACTGCGAGATGGGGACTGTTACGGCCAATATGCCCTTAGTTCATCATTTTCAATCCTTTTGCTTTTGGAGGAAGTTGTAATGTGAACCTGTGTGAAAATGTTTTGTTATTTATCGTAATTGCTCATAGGAAGAGCAGCACTGTTTCTGTTTAGGGCTGAGTTGTCCCTCCTGTAGTGTGAAGCAAACTGTAGAAATGGAGAGTAATCTGTTTAACTGTACAGCTTTTGCATTCAGTCAGCAGCTTGTAACGGCCAAAAGGCACCACTGCTTTGAGTTTAGGGAATTGTCCCATTGTCCCTGTTAAAAGTGTGAAGCACACTGTAGAAATGGAGAACGAGCATGAACTATCTGTACCGCTTTGTATTTCATTATACAATATTCTTCTGCATCGCATCGCATCATATCCCATCGTATCGTATCGCACTGTATCGCATTGTGTTAAATCAAATCGTACTGTATCGCAGTAGGTGGGAGAATCGTATCGTATCTTATCAGTGGTTGTTTCATATCAATCTTTAATGTATCGTATCACCTCAGTGTTGAAGATGCACATCCCTGGTGTGCACAGAAAAAGAGCGGGAAAACAAACAAAGGGAGGAAGTGGAAAGTGAAACACGTGAGGATAGAGCTACAAAATAAAACAGGAAATCAACAAACAAAAACCCAAACCATGACATCCAGCGTTGTTGTTAGTTCACATTTGTGCTGATAACAAGCTTCACTTTTTGTTTGATTATTCTACATGTTTAGTTTATTTAGAGTTTGACAGCATTTATTTTGCTACTTATCTGTTTAGTTTAATTATTTCCTTCTTTATCAGGTTCAGTTTTGTCTACTTAGTGTTTTGTTTTGTTTTGTTTTGGGTAACACTGTGGGCACCCTGGGTTTTATAGGTAGCAGGGAAGGTGCAGGACCATGATGCACCTGGGCGGGCCTGTAGTTTCTTACCAGAGCAGGAGAGGCTGCAGGATTTGCAACAGGAAGAGGAACTTTGTTTGGACATTGAACTTGTGTTGCCTGCGTACAATACGAGCCCACGGTGCAGCAGCAGCTCTTTGTTAGCAGCTAGCATCTGTTAGCCTGAATAAAATCACTGTGTTACACTCAACCAGTCATCAGACAAATGTTAAACTGGACTCAAGAGATGAAGACTGGTTCTACTGGGCAGCTTCACATGTGACAATATAAATGTACGTAAAGAAGAACGATGCTGAAAAAACAAGTTTAAACAAATTTCTCTGAATAAACAACATAAAACATGAATCAGTCATATTTTCATGTTATTAACAGCTCACCTCTTTACAGCAGGAGGCTGTTGTCCTTTAAAATTCATGGGACGACCCATTGACCAGTCACTCCTGAAGGACACACAGCTGGGCTCAGGTCCAGGTCCAGGTCCAGTAGAGGCTGGTCTCCTGTTGGACAGAGAAGACGACCACCAGAGATGTTAATTGACTTTCTAGTCTTCAGACACAGAAGCTTGTGTCCATAAAATAGTGGAAAACATGAGGAATAAACCTCAGAGAATATTGGACCAAACTAATTCAATGAAGTGAAATGAAGAGTTGAAGACTGGTTCTGTTGGGCCGCTTTCTAAAGTGACAATAGAAATTTAAGTGAAGAAGAACGAAGCTGAAAATAAACATCAGGTTTCAAAAAACATCTTTCTCCACAGTTAAAGCAGGAATCAGTCACATATTATTGTTATTAACAGCTCACCTCTTTACAGCAGGAGGCTGTTGTCCTTTAAAATTAATGGGACGACCCATTGACCAGTCACTCTTGAAGGACACACAGCTGGGCTCAGGTCCAGCACCAGGTCCAGGTCCAGGTCCAGGTCCAGTGGTTTTAGAGGGAGGGCCTCCCTCCTCTCTGTCCTCACACTGATTCATGCTGCTCAGCTCACACACACTTTCATCTGGAGAGGAAACACAAATCATTCATCTGCACATCAACTGAAATCAGCCTTTCCATCATGTCTCCTGTCAGAACATCAGCTGCTCCTCCACTGATTGGCTGCTTCATATCAGCGTCACATGAACGCTGCACTTCTACTGTCAGTCCACTAGATGGTGTCATGGAGCCATCAGACTGGAAGTGAGTCGTCTGCTCTGAACACCAGTTTAACCAGCGAGACACGACTGGACTCACTGTTCTAGAAACACCAGTAACAGTGGAGGAAAGTACATTTACTCGAGTACTACACGTAACTACAATCCTGAGGTACTTCAGTCACGTGTTTCCACTTCGTGCTACTTTATAACTTTACTTGACACGTATCTTTAGTTTATTTACACATTCGGATGATCATAACTAAATATCATTAATACATTCTGATGTATTATTGTAGATGATATATAAAGTCATTAATGTTGCTGTTTTTATTCCATGTGAACCATCTGTGTTAATACAACATCCTGCAGTTCACTTCTGCACCACCAGATGGCGCCACATTACTTCTAAAGACAAATAGAGGAAGATCTGAGCCACACGCTGCTCAACAAGGAGCAGTGAAGTTCATGTGCACACAAGGATTATTTTCATTTCCTTCACAGTGTTTTAGAAGAAAGTGTTCAGATGTTGCATTACTCCATCATTTATTTAGTTATTGATTGACTTTTCACTGGCTTTAATATCACATCCACTGCTTTTATTTCACAGGCTTGTGTTGTGTTATCTTCAAGGTTTTCTATCTGTGTGTGAAACCTATTGAGCCTCTTTTTCATCCACTTCTGGGAATCTTCCAGTCACAGCTTGTGACGGTTTGATTGACTGCAGACTAGATGACGTCATCTCGTTCTCTGCGTCGGGACTAAATATTCATTTTAGCTCCTCGGCTCAATACAAACATTATTTCACGTCCAGGTCCGTAAAATCTGAACGAATGTTTTTTATTCCCAAGATGAGCGACTGTCACTTCATGAGGACGCGGTCACACATCTCTCTGTCAGGATGCTGTTTCATATTCACAACTAATGTAGAGAAGTTAAAGGTTCAATATCTCAGAGGGCTGATTTAGATTTAGCTCAGTACAAGTGTGAAGTAGCAGAAACACTCAAGTAGAGTATAAGTACTTAGAGGTCGTACTTCAGCACAGTACTGGGATAATTGTATTTAGTTACTTTCAAAGAGAGTCAGATCCTTCCAAAATAAGACGGCTCGTCTGGATAAAGCTTCCAGAAAACACTAAAAACTAATTCAAGGGAAATGTGTTTGATCATTAATCACATTTAAGGTCCAAGTGACATAAAGAAGAGACTGTTGGTGGAGTGTCTCCGAACCAGGAAGTCAGTCACTTCTCACTTTAGTTGTTTTTGACTCAAAGACTCAAAAACAACAATTTGTGAAACAAGTGATTGCGTAGGTATTCACCCCCTTGTGAGGACCTAGTTCAACAGAGGTCCAGTTGGTGCTAGTAGTGTCACACTTAGTGAACTTGAGATCACCTGAGTGCAGTGAATGTGTCTCAGTGACTGTAGTATAACGACACCTGTGTCTGAAGGTCCAGTCACTGTTAATCAGTATTCATGGCTACAATTACACCATGAAGACAACAGAACACTCCAAGCACCTCTGTGAGAAGGTTACTGAAACGTATGAGTCAGGGGACGGATACAAAAACATTTCCACGTCACTGAACATCCCCCAGAGTTCAGTTAACTCCATCATTAAGAAATGGAAGGACTATGACACATGTAAATCTGCCTGGAGCAGGTCGTCCTCACAAACTGAGTGATGGTGGGAGAAGGAGACCAGTGAGGGAGCCGACAAGACACCTATGACTCCTCTGAAGGAGTTAAAGCTTCAGCAGCTGAGATAGGAGAGACTCTGCATACAACCACTGTTGCCCAGGATCTTCACCAGTCAAAGCTTTATGGGAGAGTCACAAAGAGAAAGCCACTGTTGAAGAAAGCTCATTAAATCTCCACTAGAGTTCATCCACAGACATGTGGGAGACTCCAAGGTCCACTGGAAGAAGGATCACCAAACACTGCACATCACCACAAACACACCATCTCCACCCTGAAGCAGGGCGGTGGCAGCATCAGGCTGTGGAGATGTTTCTCAGCAGCAGGTCCTGAAGGCTTGTAAAGGTGGAGGGTTCAACTGATTAACCCTGATCCTGGAGGACAACCTGATCCAGTCAGCAAGAGAACTACGACTTGGGAGAAGATTTATTTCCAGAAAGACAATGACCCGAAGCGAACAGAGAAAGCTACACAGAAATGTATTAAAGTAGAGCTGCACAATATATCGTTTGAGCATCGTCATCGCGATGTACGTGTGCGCAGTAGTCACGTCGCAGGGCCTGCGATGTAGGAGGCAAATGAACTCATCTAATTTCAAGGGTACCTGACACACACTGTGCATGCAGACTCTGCATGTGCAGCGATCCACCAATCACATTAGTTCTTATTCAGTGTGCCGAAGCAGACCACGCCCCTGCACATGGAGTGAGTCGCTGGTAACAACATTGAAAAATGAGCAACGAACAAGAGAAAATCGCCGAAACGAAGATTTGGTGCCAAAAACAAAAGCAACGTCAGTTATCTGGAAGTATTTCGGCTACAAGAAGGATGATATTGACCAAACACGTGTTCTGTGTCGACAGTGCTTTGCATCTGTTGCCACAACGAGAGTTAACACAACTAATTTGTTTGACCAGTTACGTCGGTACCACACAGCTCAGTACCACGAATGCAAAGCCAGATCTGACTGTCGTCCAAAACAAAAAACATTGCGGAAGCCTTTGCAAGTGTTACAAGAAAAACAGATTTGCTAAAATGTTCAAGTTTCTCTTCATCTTTGTTTGTTAAGATTCAAAGACACATTTTATTATGTGCTGTTGCTTTAATATTAATAATCATTTTTGATAAAAAGAAAGATGTTTAGTTTTGCTGTAAAAGATTTCAGTTGTTGAATAAAAGGTTGAATAACCTGTTTATCACTCATTGTTAGTTACTTAATGTAATTATGAAGCTAGAATGTTCCATTTGAAGATGGAGAGCTCAAAAGGTTCAGAGGTTTGTTTATTGTCATTCAATTCACGTTTGCACATGATAGAACGAAACATGTACTCAGGTCCCAGCACAATAAAAGCAAGCAATAAAAGATAACAATAAGAAAGATAGCAGCAGTGCAGCATAACATAAAGTGCCATTCAGGTCATCTGATGAAAATTCCTGTATTTTTTCATATCGCAATATCTATCGCAGGGTTAAAAAAAATCGCAATGTAAGTTTTTTCCCAATATCGTGGAGCCCTAGTTTAAAGACAACAAGGTGAATGTTCTGGAGTGGCCCAGTCAAAGCCCAGACCTCAGTCCAATAGACAACATGTGGCTGGACTTGAAAAGTACTGTTCACACCTGATCCCCTCAACCTGACAGAGCTGGAGCAGGTTTACAAAGAAGAATGAGTAAAATTGCAGCGTCCAGATGTTGAAGCCTGATTGAGACTCCACACAGACTCAGTGCTGTGATCGAGCCAAAGACTTGAAGGGGCTCAATTCTTATACAATCACTTAATTTACATTATATATGTTTAATTCATTGACATCACTGTGTAGAAATCTGTTTTCACTTTGACAGTAAAGAGTTTGTTTTGTATATTTTTGTCTTCTGATCATGACTCCATTTATAAAAGCAATAAAAGTGTCTAAGAGGGTGAAAACTTGTTATCGGCTGTGTGTCTCTGTTTCACTGATCTGCAGCTAAAACAACAGTTACATTTAAACTGTGTCTGTGTTATAAAGACAATAAAACTGAACGTTGAGTCTTAATAAGGAGCTGAAGTTCAGCGCCGCTGTTAAACTTTAACTTGAGACAAACTGAAGAGGCAGCAACATGTTGATGTGAGCGTCTCCTCTGTGTCTGTTATATGACTGTATCACTGTGTCACTGATCTGGAGTCAGCTGAAGTGTTTCTTCACTCTGAGCTCCTTTAATGTTCAACACTCACATTTCATTTATTTCACTTTTCATCTCAAAAGTAACTAAATGGAGTAAAAAGTCAAATATCTCCTCTGAGCTGTAGCGCAGGAAAAGTACAACGGAGCAGAAATACTTCAAGTACTTCAACTACAGTACTAGAGTAAATGTACTTAGTTACTTTCCACCTGTGGAACAAACTCTTCAAAATAAAAGTGTGTCAGTTGATGTAGAACAGACTGATGTAAAGTAAATGTGTCTGATTTGATTATTGATCACATTTCAGTGGACAGTGACAGAAAGAGGCGACACTTCCTGTTGGAGGAGTGTTCACAGCTCTGACAGCTCATTTAGTGACACACTTACATTTTTATTCTTTCATTACAAAATAAAAGCTTTCATCTGCTTGTAGAAATGAACAATGGAGCGGCACATTGTTGCTGTTTCTAGTGTCGCTAAGCTAACGGCAGCTTGTTGCTGTTTCGAGTGTCGCTAAGCTAACGACAGATTGTTGCTGTTTCTAGTGTCGCAAAGCTAACGACAGATTGTTGCTGTTTCTAGTGTCGCTAAGCTAACGACAGCATGTCTCTGTTTCTAGCGTCGCTAAGCTAACGACAGATTGTCGCTGTTTCTAGTGTCGCTAAGCTAACGACAGATTGTCGCTGTTTCTAGTGTCGCTAAGCTAACGACAGCATGTCTCTGTTTCTAGCGTCGCTAAGCTAACGACAGATTGTCGCTGTTTCTAGTGTCGCTAAGCTAACGACAGCTTGTTGCTGTTTCTAGTGTCGCTAAGCTAACGGCAGCTTGTTGCTGTTTCTAGTGTTGCTAAGCTAACGACAGCTTGTTGCTGTTTCTAGTGTCGCTAAGCTAACGACAGCTCGTTGCTGTTTCTAATGTCGCTAAGCTAACGACAGATTGTTGCTGTTTCTAGTGTCGCTAAGCTAACGACAGCATGTCTCTGTTTCTAGCGTCGCTAAGCTAACGACAGATTGTCGCTGTTTCTAGTGTCGCTAAGCTAACGACAGCTTGTTGCTGTTTCTAGTGTCGCTAAGCTAACGACAGATTGTTGCTGTTTCTAGTGTCGCTAAGCTAACGACAGCATGTCTCTGTTTCTAGCGTCGCTAAGCTAACGACAGCTTGTCGCTGTTTCTAGTGTCGCTAAGCTAACGACAGATTGTTGCTGTTTCTAGTGTCGCTAAGCTAACGACAGCTTGTCGCTGTTTCTAGTGTCGCTAAGCTAACGACTGCTTGTTGCTGTTCCTAGTGTCGCTAAGCTAACGACAGCATGTTGCTGTTTCCAGTGTCGCTAAGCTAACGACAGCTTGTTGCTGTTTCTAGTGTCGCTAAGCTAACGACAGCTTGTCGCTGTTTCTAGTGTCGCTAAACTAACGACAGCTTGTGTTAACGAGTCAAACATTTTAAATGTGTTACATTACCTTCAGCCGGAGGTTCACACGGACACAACTGTCTGCACCACAACGTTCACAGTGGATGAGACTTTGGACCGGCGCCGCCCAAAGAGGCTGTTAGAGTTACACATTAATCACATCATATGAATCATATCTGTGAAGTGTCAGTAAAATCTGATGATGTGTTTAATGAGAGTGTAAAGGTCAAATACATGTTCAGTTGGAGTTACTGTGGTTCAACAAAGCAGCTTTGTGACTTTTAGAGACAAACATCACTTTAACTGACTGTTAGTTTCTATGAGGTCACTACACAACAACTCACACACAACTCACAAGTCGTCATGAAGAAACATTCAAGTACAAACTTGTGTTATAAAATCCTTCAGTTTTTAACTAGAACCTGGTCAAACACACAGTAAAGTTACATGTTAGTGTCTGTGACTGTGGTTCAGTTCAGGTCCAGTTTGAATGAAGTGTGTTTGACGATGAGTTCACGAGGCGATTAAACTCGAAAATAATAGGTGTCAGAATATTTCCTTTCTTGACATTTAGTGAGTTTATCTTGTTGACTTGTTAGACTCAGTAGTGAACTGGCTGCTTTTACATCTCCAGCTGAAACTACAGGCTGTCAGACTGTCACCTCTGAGCTACAGAGTGCTGTCAGGAGACAGGACGACAGAGACAGAGACGTCTTTGACAGGACGTCGACACTGTTGTTTCTTCACTCTGGTCAGAATGTTAGCTCGTTAGCTGGATGTTAGCTCGTTAGCTGGATGTTAGCTCGTTAGCTGGATGTTAGCTTGTTAGCTGAATGTTAGCTTGTTAGCTGAATGTTAGCTCGTTAGCTGAATGTTAGCTCGTTAGCTGGATGTTGGCTGGATGTTAGCTTGTTAGCTGAATGTTAGCTTGTTAGCTGAATGTTAGCTCGTTAGCTGAATGTTAGCTCGTTAGCTGGATGTTGACTCGTTAGCTGGATGTTAGCTGGATGTTAGCTCATTAGCTGAATGTTAGCTCGTTAGCTGAATGTTAGCTCGTTAGCTGGATGTTAGCTCGTTAGCTGGATATTAGCTCGTTAGCTGGATGTTAGCTCGTTAGCTGAATGTTATTGTAAAGTTAAATCATATCTTACCTTTAAAGGACTGAAAGCAGCAGGTGAGAGCAAACACAGTCCGTCCTCAGCTGCTGACAGTCTCTCAGGTGTGCTTCATCACAGGGGGAGGAGCCCAGGTGAGCTCTCACACTCTGTCTACACGCCCTGATGCCTGCTGGGTCCTAGTGCTCAACCCTGTGCTGCCTTCCCCTCCACATCAATACAAGTCCTGACTGTTGTGAAACACATCAGACCTCAGATCAGACAAATGATTTGTTTAAAACATATATATGTAACATGTGGGACGCTAGGACCCAGGTCACCAGGTGGGTAACCTAGCAACAGCAGCCGCATAGTGCAGGAGATTGCGGGACTTTATCACCTCGTTCATGCTCCTGCCGGCTGAGAAGATTGAGAGAGAAAAGAGTTTTAAGAGTGTCTGGTGGTCTCTGATAAAAAGAAGGAATTTCACTTTCTCGTCTTCTGCTCTTTTAGCTTCGGCAATAAATGTTCCTGTTTACTGACTTAAGAATTTTCCCAACTCAAACTTCAGTAGTTCCCAGTCAGTGTTGTTGATTTTTCCCTTTCAGCCTTGTTGTAAAAACGAGTGATTAAATGAATAATTTCAGTCTGAACCTTTTCGTGCTTTACCAGGGAATTGTTTCATTTCCAGTAGCAAGATCTCCGGATTGTATGAGATGCATTAAATTGGATGCTTATATGAATCGCTCTATGGTCAGTGAGGGCGCGGCAACGATGTGGACTGCACTTTTTTCTTTATCAATGTTATTGGACAGCAGACAGAAATCAATGCGAGACTGGCTGGATCCTGATCTGTTGCTCCAAGTGAAGGATCTTTCATCAGGGGATTTTTCTCTCCGTACATCCACAATGTTACATTTTCCCATAAGTGTTGTGAGGTTTGTGCTGAGGGGGGAGGGAGGCACCTGTCAACAGCATTATCCAGAGCAATATTACAGCCTCCACCAATTAACAGGAGAGAGTTTGGGGATTTGCTGCCCAAATATAATTCTTTCCTCTATTGAATCAAGTGACTTAAGTGGTCGTGACTTTCTCCCGTCATCTTGTCCTCGTCGTGTCGTCACGTTTCTGTCACAGACTCAACTTCCTGTTTGTGTTCTGACATGTTCTGTTCTGCTTCTTGTTTGGACCTCAGACGAGGCTTCCTCGTGTTCGTCTCCACTCTTCACTCTTTATTCTGTCATATCGTCGTCCTCACTTTCCTGCTTTTGCTTGATTGTCAGAGCACTTTGTGAACTGTGTTTAAAGCTGCTGTATAAATAAAGTGTGTGACAGTAAAACTCATATATTTGTGTGAAGCCTCAGCTTGAAGTATTTCTCAGTACTTTGAGTTTTCTCTGCTCTTTATTCAGCTTTATTCTGCTGGAGTTGGAGGACGTTGCCGCCCTCTGCTGGTGAAAACACAGCACAGCTGTTGTGTATCCAGTGAGCTCATATCACACTGTTCAGTCTGTATAAATCTCAGTCTGTCACATTTCACTGCACATGTTTCACTGTTTGTCGTCCTGGAGTCAAATGAGGGAAATGTTCAGTGTTGTTCTGAGGCGGCACAATCACTGACATCTTTTAAATCAGCAGGAAGTCTTTTATTAATGCTGCCACCAGGCTGCTTCATTTCAACATGTCTCGTCTGTTTGATTATCCTCCATATTGATCTTTATTTATTGGATTATTTATACACGTCTGCTGTTATTGGCCTCAACTCTGACATGTTTTAATCCCGTTTCAACCTCGTAAAGCCCTTTTTAACTGTGAAAACTGCTGCATGAATAAAGTTTATTATTATTATTATGACACATACAGAACTCAGCACCAGAGCTTCAACTAATAATGCAACGAACCGTCTCAAACAAATGGACGTCAGTGATGATTCATATTTACAGATTCAAATCCAACAAACATCCTCAAAATACAGTCGGACTTCAACAGCCACAAAACACTGAGAGAAACACAATGATTGTCATTAAAATGTGTTTTCTTCTCATATAATAATCACACAGAAATGAACAGATGTTGACAGTTTATGACGTCACTACGGACATAATTACATGTGTGAACCAACACGATCAAACTGTTTGTTTCATCATTAGAAACATGAAACAAGTCAGAGTGTTTCAGGTGGAGAGTCGAGTACATCTGATCATATTTTACTGTCCATTTACAACTTTGTTCACAATGACTCTTTACAATTAAAGCTACAGACGAGTCAATGTTTCCTGTTTCTGACATTTCACTGATATTTCTGGATTTTACTGGAACAAGAGCCAGAATTCAAAACAGCTGTTGCAACACAGTCTCACTGCCGACGCTTGGTCAGGGCCCTTTCACGTTGTTTACTGACGCTCAACGTCTCCCTCAGCGTCTCATTTCCACGCACGGGGATTCCAGTTGAGTCCAATGTGACGCTCAGAGCAACTGATCCAGCTCCATTCACTCCTGACTATTGGACCCGGCCGCGGCGCTGAGAGACGCCGTGAGCGTCAGTCCCATTGGACAAGTGTGAACCTGACACCTGGAAATATTCTCCTGACAGTCAGCTCGACGTTTAAGGTGGTTTTTCAGTGATATTCTCCGTATTTTTCAACACAGAAACACCAGTGTGTTTTTGTTCATTACAAAACATAAATGGGTTTAATTCTCTGAGAATCAATGTTGGTGTTTCCCCCTTCGACTCTGAGAAACACGGAGTTTCATGGTCAGTGTCGGACAGCTAAATGCACTACATTACCCACAATCCTTCAAATTATGAGAAGTGATCTGAAAACCGTTTTTACACCATTTATTTCAAAATGAAATAAAATTCAAATACATAAATAATTAAGCTGAAGTCTCAGAATATCGTTTAATTTCAGCTGGCTGTGAGTGACAGGTCAACAGCTTTCAAGGTCAGTGATTGGACGTTATATTTGCAATGCATCTTGGGACTTGTAGTTGACACCATTCAGTCGGGACACGAGGAACCTTAATTGAGCCACACCCACACCAGACCCAGGTAAGTCGGCTTGAACTTTTCCAATGTAGCTGAATCAGAGGAATCGAGTAAATTGTGTCCTGTCCACTTATTAGTGTGACTCATTTCTTACACTAACAGAAATGAGTGAATATGAACAACTCAAATAATCCTGTGAATGTGGTAAAGTATGTCCTGCTGTCTGAAAAACAGGTGGCAGAACAGCTCAGCCCCGTCTGAGAAACAGTTACAGAAGATGTAAAGAAAAGAATAAATCCAGTCTCAGGTAATAAACTGATGACAGTGTGTGTTATATATTGCTGTAAGTTATATGTTAGTATGACTGTTCGCTGTTCTGAACTAGAAATGCCTTGTTTTAACATGGTGATGTAAAGCTGTAAAGAAATAGCAGTGTTAGCTGTTAAATTATAACACACCAACACCTCACTTGTCATCTGTGTTTGAGTGCATGTGAATAGTGTGCGTGAATAAAGTCATCCCATTTAAACCAGTGGAAGTTTACACGCTGGGCCCAGTATTGACAGCATGTAATGTTTTTATCACTTCTTTTGCAATAGGACTATTATACATGAACAAATAACATCCTGTATTTGTGTTTTTCCCCATGAATTGATACTGTAATCACCTGACAGCAAACAGATCTGATCCCTACATGTTTCACTCTCATATGCAGAAGGACGAAGCCTCAAAAACAGCTGTGCCCACCTGCCAGGCCCCAAATCCCCTCGGGAGGAAGACTTGCAGAGAGTGCGTGTGCCCTTTCCACATGAATGAGGAATTAAAAACAACAAGACAAGCTGAAGGACGATCGCTGGGCATCATCTGCAAAGAAACATATAAATTCCAGCCGGACCATCAAGTCGGCCCAGATATCTGAGAGTTTAATCACTCTGATGTAACGAGGGGTCGGCCTCTCACACAGCTACACAATCATCTTATTTGTCAGTCAGTCTTGCTTTTTAGTTCATGTGAAACCAACCTCAGGGCTGCAACAAACCATGATGTGTTATTACTGATCAACATGATTGTTACACTGTCACTTAACATGATGTATGAAATACATAAATATTATGACAATATGCACAAAGCTTAGCTGCTGAGAGCTGAGCAACAAAGGCACCTTAACATCTGTCAAAGCAGTGACGTTGCTGTTGAGCTGTTGCTGATCAGTCTCACTCCTGTCATGCCGAGGTGTCACTGCATATATTTTTCTTCTCTGTAATTCTTGCAGGTTTTAAACTAAATGCCCTCGGCTACTGTCCGGTCCTGTTTCTGGGGCATCGGGGCGGCAATGGGCAGATTTCTGCGGACACGATGCATCACATCTCCCAAACTGACGGGGTTGTCCGAGAGATGATGAAGAAAATGGGGAAACTCTATGAGCAGCTACTGAAAAGTGACTTCATCCTTGTCCAGAGTGAACATGTCACACTTTCCTGTCCTATGGTGTCGACTTTCATAGGCTCTGTCACTAGATTCAACAGGTGTAAATATACAGGTTGCCCACTGCAACATTCAAACCTTATCCACCCTGAGGCTGTTTAGAAATGACCACTTCTGTTGCAGCCTGTTAATCAATGGCTCTTTCCATCCACCTGTCAATCAAATCATCACAATTTAGCCAGAAACATTTATGCAAATAAAGCCGGTAAAAATGTGTTTCAGTGGATTTTAAGTGAATTAAAACCTGTGCCGAATGATGTCACACGCTGTTTGGCCATTACATTTTTATGTCCAATAAATCTGAGACTTTTTCAGGTGTATCCAGTCATTTTTCACACTGAATGGCAAAACAGATTTGTGTTAATGTGACGTTTCCAGCAGCATTTGTTGCACAGCCTTTTAACCATTAACAGAGAATCTGATGAGGTTGAACACATAAACTTTGTGTTGATACTCATAAAATTAAATCACATTTTACATTTTTCATAAGGTTTTTTTCATTTGGTGTCACTGACTTTGCATTAAAATGTTTGGATGGAAACAAAGTTATTGTGGAGACCGAAACAGTGTGATGAGCGTCCCACAGTAATGGCAGTGCCATCAATGATCCATCTCACACGTTTTAAGTGACAGTAACTACATTTCCATTATGATGATGGTCTGTAATAAATAAACAAGTTGTTAAAGGAGCTTTATACAAAATCAATTCACTGCTAGTTGTCTAAGTTCTGCCCTGAAATCAAACCAAGATCAATATTCTGTTTAAAAAGGGTTTTATTTTATTTGCAATATTTGCAGAGTTGTTGGCTCCACAAGCAGCTTTGGCACCGACTCCTGGATCTCAAGCTGGTCCCTGTAATGGACGACTGTGCCCCCCTGTGGACAGTCAGCCTGGACCAGGACCAGAACCAGAATCTGTTCTTCACCTGAAACCTGTTGATTCAACATCGCTCCCATCTGAGCCTCCCCTCTCCTCCCTCTCCTCTCAGCCTCCTCCCTCATCTTTCCTCTTTTCTCAGCCCTACTACGCATGTACATAGCCAACATTCAGTGTGTAGCTAGCTAACATTAACTGCAGTCTGTAGCTAAGGAGACACACACATGAGCAGAGAGTTTCCTCCTCTCCTCCAACAGGTTGGTTTGTCAGCCTCCATAGTTTCGGTGCTGGGGTTGTGTTATTTTAGTTCACTGTGTTAGTTTGGGCCGGAGGTCACCGCTGGTTCAGTTGTTCCTTTTCTTTGTTTGAGGATCAGTCTTCATCGAGGTGGTTCAGGGGGAGACGTGGGGAACGACGGCCCACTGCCTGGTTGGTCCAGCGTCTTCCCATCTTTTGTTCCTTTCAGCCCCTTTTTGTTTGTTCCTGGTTTCTTTTGGGAATAATTTGAACGATGTAATAAAAGCTGTGAGTGAACTATGAACCTTGTGTCTGGTGTCCTTCATATGTTGCCTCCTCCAGCCCCTTCTGAGCCTCAGCTCTGACTTTTATGAACGGAGGCCGTAACACTCGCACAGAAACATTATGAAAGCAGCTAATTCAACATCCTGCTGCACGACTGCTGACTCAGACCAGAAGGAGACGCACGTTACGCCTGTTTTAAAGTCTTTACAGCGGCTGCCTGTTAAAGTCCTTCTGTGAGTCACCAGCTTCATGCTGACGACTGTCAAATACAACAAGTGCAGAACAAAGTGAAGTGATGTCTCAGTTTTAATGTGCAGAACAGAATCATTGATGACGAGGAAACCATCAATCTTTACAATCAGTTTGAATCATTTTGTACAAAGTTCACTGATGAATTTATTACAAGAAGCTGAAAGATTGATGTGACTGTGATCCTGTACAGACTCAACTGTTCAGCACTGACAATGTTTCTGTGACAGGAGGAGACTCTGCAGACTAAACACCACACAGACACACTGAGGAACCAGGACTGGACCACAAGAGCCCAAATCCAGGATAAAGAGGTTCAGTGAATGTGGTGCTGAAGGTGTGGAGGTGGATCAGTGAGTCAGAGGAGACTCTGTAGAAGGACAGAGTGCCAGCAGGACAGTCCACATACACTGCTACTCTACCAGAGGAGGAGGAGGAGGAGGAGGAGGAGGAGGAGGAGGAGGAGGAGGAGGAGGAGGAGAGGAGTGTGTCTCTGTTATTGTGTCTGACAGAGTAACGACCATCATCAGAGCACCACAGACTCCAGGACTGATCATTCAGTCCAAACACACAGTCACTGCCTCCTCTCCTGCTGATTCTTCTGTAACTCACTGATATATTAGCATCTCCGCTCCACTCGACCTCCCAGTAACAGCGACCAGTCAGACCAGTTCTACACAGCAGCTGAGGAGACTCAAACCTCTCTGGATGATCAGGATATGACTGATACTCTAACACACGTGTCATCTTCCTGTTGTTGTCAGACAGTTTGATGAGTCTGCTGACTGTGTTTGTGTCGACTGTGAGCTCACAGGAATCTGATGGAGAGAAAAAGACACAACACAGCTGCAGTTATTAATGTATCATCAGCGTGGTGATGACATCACAGATGTGACTGAGTGATGTCACAGTGTGAAGCTGAATCAAAGTAAAAACACACTCACACTTCCTCAGACCTGGTGTCAACCATCGGACTCCAGCAGGCTCCACCCTGAAAGGAGGAGGGGGGTCAGAGCAGCACATCCTCTTTCAGCATGCAAACATGGACATGACATGACTCATACACAGAAACACAACATGTCCATCAGGCTGCTTCTCCCTGTTTCCCTGAACCTCTTCACCTCTGCCACTCTCCTCACACACTGAGAGTGAGCCACAGGATGTTGGTGTGTGTGAAAGAGGACGACAACATGTGAGGACACACACAAACCTCTGTTTGGATTTATGACTTCATCTTTATGTTATTGGATGTTGCTGCTGTTTCCTGTGGGCTACCTGACGCTTGCTGTCTGATCCAATGTCAGCTTGTGCTTATGTTTGTATATTACAGGACTTTTGGATTTGGATGTCAGAACTTTTGAGGTCAGATTCCTGTTTGAAGCTTCCAGGGCTTTTCTGAATCTCAGCTGCACAGTCTGCTTTTTGTTCTCGCTGTGTTTCTGCTGCTTTGTTTCACTGTGCAAAGAAACAAATACAGTTTATACGTAATAAATCATCAGGAAACGTTGGACGTTGGTTCCCGACCTCTGCCACAAAACCAAGTGACAGAGACTCCCAGACTGTTTCCCTCCAGAAGCTCACAAGTGTCACTGAAGCTGTTTGTGGTAGAAACAGCATCATTTCATGTGTTCATGTTCATGTTACTATAGTTTGGTGCTGGATTGATATCTGATGGATGTTACAGCAGTAATAGTTACTGTGAGGAGAACTTCATGTCATGTTTGATGCCATTAAAAGCACAACAAATGACAGAACATGTCTCTTAGTGTGAAATCTGCTGTGGTAAACATGATGTGTCCAGATGTGACAGAGGAACATCTGACTATGAAGCCAGGAATCTGTCTTTCTGTCTGTCTGTCTGTGGTCCACATGTCTCCAGAACCGTTCATCCAGTCTACTTTATACTTGGCAGGTTTGTTGCTGAGGACTCACAGAAGTGCAGCGTTGACTTTGAATTCAATGTTAGAAGTTTTTAGGGCCGCGACAACTGACCCATTAAATCCATTATAAAAACAGCTGCCGACCAGTTTCACGGTGGATTAGCTGGTTGACGTTACGATGCAGGCGCTGTGGCACGGAGCGAGCTGTTTCACTTCATAGTCAAAGACGGTCGAGCCGAAGATACGTCAGGAAAACACACTCAGTGCAGCAGTTCTGGTCTCCTGCGGTGGGGAGCAGTAAGCCAGCCAATGGCGCCTGGCGTAGCTCAGGTGATGAAACAGGAAGCTACTCGGAGTCGCGCCGTCTCCTTTCTGAATGGGCTCCGTTAGCGTTTGCAATATAGCGGAGGCCACGGAGGCAACGGGAACTACAAACGTTACAGAAGAGAAAAGTGTCCGAGCCAAGTCATCAAAAGTGGCAGCACTTTATATTAAAGTGTTCAAAGAAAACAGCTACAAGATGTGCAGAGCTGCTCTCACATGGCCCGGTAGCACCACATCACTGAGCAGCTGAAGAGAAAGCACGTCGGAGCCACTACGGGTGAAGGAGACTCGGCACGGTAACTTAGTGAACCTTTCAAACCCAGAACCTGTCTACACTGATCCGTAGTGTCCGTCCCTTTAGTCACTGATTGTTCAGTGTTTTAATGAGCAGCAGTGTTTGTTTGTTGGACAGGCTGACTGACAAAAGTTTGGACAGGATGATTTTGAAGCTGATGAACTTCATCCATTAGTAAACCTGTTGTTCCTGCAAACACAAGATTAGGGCCCGGCTACATCACAGCTTTCAATTTAAACAGCAGCGTTTAAGACAGAAACACCTTCCACCTGTGCTCTCAGGTTTGTGATGGATCAGTGTCGCCCCCTGCTGGGTAATTAGCTGAAGTACGCTCAGAGACACTGGAGGACATAAGAGGAGTTTTTACAATATTTCATGTCATAGTAAGAGATCGTCTGAAGTCAAGTCTTTATTTCTGCACAATAGAAACTTGAGCATATCTGTTCTGTTCAAATATATATTACATGTCCTTTTTATTCTCAGTGCACGGCTCAGGCTGCATTCACAATGTCCAGTTATTGTTTCATTTCATTTCCTAAATTCAAAACTGTCTTTATTGGCACCATGTAACACAAACATGTGGCCAAAGCAAGCGCACAAACATTGAGAAGATAAAGAAGAAGAACATTCTGGTGTAAAGACGAGTACAGTAGATCAAAACACAACAGAGACAGAACTATAACCAAAGCTGACAATAACAGCACAACACTAAATAATAAGTGTCGTCACATATAACATGAACAACTCTCAGCTGACTGTCACTCACTGTCCCTCAGTTTGTGGCAGCAGAACATAGACTGCTGCTGGATCACAGCTCTTTGGGTTCTCCCCTAGTAGGACTGTTCATGTTTCTTCATCTACTGGCTCAACAAACCCTTTGTAATCTATTACATGTTGAACATGTGTTTCTCTAATGTGTTGATACTTTTCACATGTTGTGAGGAAGTGCTGCTCTGTTGTTGTTGTGTTTTATTGTACAGGCCTGATCTGTATTTGCCCTTTACATCAGCACATATTACCTCAAACAACAAGGCAGTTACTGAGTTCACTGAGCTTCATGTGAATTGTGCTACTCTGCATACTGATATTATATAATATTGTGTCTCTCACTTCACAAAGAAACAAGTCAACATGGCGACTACGTTGTGAGGAAGGAGGCCCCATGACACCACAGCCAGCAGCTGCTCTGACTGATGCTATCCTCAGTATGCTGCTAACACACATGAGGCCACTATCAATGGTGGAGGATGAAGGAGTGCTATGTGCACTTTAGAAAACAAACTGTATTTTACTTTTGCATTCTTCATGTAACAAACATTTTAGAGGTGTGAATCTTCACCGGCCTCACGATTCGATTACGATTCAGCTGTCGACGATTCTCGATGCATCTCAGTGTTCGTCATCCTCGATGATCTGTATCACTGCACACGGCTACTTTTCATCATTTAAATCCCCCTTTTATTCTGAAAGTCCTTCCAATCATCAGACTACAGCAGGCTACAAAATAAAAGCTGCATCTTTTCAGTAATCAAACAAAACATGTCTCCATCTGCAGCGTCTTTCACGTGTGTCTACAATAATATAGTTTTCACATGGCAGCTTTAAGATGAAACATCTACTGACTCTGCTGCACACACCTCTCTCAGAGTTGGACAGCAGAGTTGACAGCACCTCCTCAGATCTCGGCTGATCAGCTGGGCTGCTGTAACAGTTATTATTTATGGCTGCAGACGTTAGCTTCAGCTGAAAATGGCCGACGTGATTAGTGATTGTTGTGAGGCAGAAGTCTCGTCCAGTTCCTGCTTCACAGCAAGTTCATAAAATCTGACGTGTCCCGAGATGTCCGTTTAAAAAAATACTCTTTTTAATCCCTCTCAGATGATCTCTGCCTCCCTCCAACATCCCTCCTACATCAGTAATGTCAGTCAGAAGTCCTCCCACAGTTCAAAACATGGGAGCAACGTCACAACGTAACTTTATTGTCCAGCTGAGGCCGAACAATCAACAATCAACATGAGCCGCAGACTCTGGATTCTGCTCTGTCTCTGCATCGTGATGCATCTTATAATGGAGACATTTCCACACCTCTAATACATTTATGTTGCTTTTACAGTCTGAAGTTGTTTGAAAGTGAACTGAACAAGACTAAAGAGGAAAATGTGACAGCAATGTTTTTTGTTTTTTTTTTGTTGTTAAACTTTTTATTTGCAGAAAAGACAAGTTATACATGTTGCTCTTAAGTTTGTTTACATGCCACAAGTCTTATCATCCAAGTAGATAATGAAAGAAAAACAGGTAAATAATTAAAAAAATTAATTAAATTAAAAAAAAATCACATCATTACAAAAGCACCCATACTCTCTTCTATCACATCCTTTACAAGTTCTGGACTGGTAGGGAACTTAAGGATCCAACAAGTGAGAAGTGATAATGAGAAATAAAAATAGAATAAATAAAATAGATAAATATACAGCAGTAAATAAAAGTAGACAATATCTTATAGTGGGGTAAAAATGACTGCGGTGGCAAAATCAACAACACAAATAATAATTATTATAGATTAAATAAAGAATACATGTATAACGCTGACTGGTAACTGTGTAATTGCTGAAAGAAAGAAAGAAAATTGAACCAGATGAGTGGAGTCAAAAACTAGGGGGTTTTATCACATTACCCAGTATCTTGCCTAAAAGTTGTTATAAAGTTGTTATAAAGTAAAGTTATAAAGTTTATAAAGTTGTTATAAAGTTTATCCAGGTTTTCCAGTAACTTTCAAACTTATCTTGTTCAAGCCTGAGAATGAATGTTAGCTTCTCCATTACAAAAATATCCTGAACCACTTTGATCCAGTCCTCGACTGTAGGAGAATCTTTTACCAACCATTTTCTTGTGATTGCTTTCTTACTCGCTAGTAATAGGATATTATACATATATTTGTTTTCAGATCCCTTCACAGTATCTGGTATTAATCCCATACATAAAGTCTCAAACTCTGATGGAATCACTATTTTCATGATTTTCTCCATGGTCAATTTAATTTCTTTCCAATATGTTGAAATGACCCAAAACACATGAAGATGTGTTGCCTTATTCTCGCCACAGGATCTCCAACAGGATGTACTTGCTCCCAGAGAAATCCTTTGAGCTGGAACTCTAAAAAACCCAACGATAGTCTTCCACCCAAATTCTCTCCAGGACAGAGCAGATGTACTTTTCCACTGTTGTGAGATTATTTTTCCCCACATTTCCATCTGTATTACGATGTTACTCTCCTTCTCCCATTTCTCCTTTATATATGCAATATCATTCCCTTCTACCTGTTGTAACACCTTGTATATCTTTGATATGTTTCCACGTCCAGGGTCTGACCTGTAGCCGAGTAGAAATATCTTCACTATACCCAAATTAGTTTGTTGCAATTCTTCCTTTCTCATTATTTTCTCAAGGTAATGTCTAAGTTGCAGAAATCTATAAAAATCCTGATTGGTTAGATCGAATCGATTTTTAAGATCCTGGAATTGTCGCAGCGTTTTATTAACCCTTTATCGGCCCACTGTTTAAATCTTGCATCCATCCTGTTTGGTAAGAAATCTGAGTCATATCCAATCCATCTTATGATCCAGTGTGGTTCTTTGGCCTTGTTTTCGCTGACTATCCTGTGCCAAATCTTAACTGACATTTTTATCAATGGGTTTATGTCTTTTAGACAGGCAACCATCCCACTGTCCCCTATGATTGCTTGTAATGGAATATCACTAGATATCTGACATTCTATGTCTTTCCACTCTGCTTTATAAGAAGGGTTGCAAATGTTAACTAAAGTTTTTATCTGCACCGCTTGGTAATAATTTTTAATATTGGGGAGAGAGAGGCCTCCTTTGTCTTTTGCTAGTTGAAGAGTCTTATAGCGAATTCTTGGCCTCTTCCCAGATGAATCGTGATATTAATTTGTCTAATTCTTGAAATTTCTCCTTTGGAAGTTCTGCTGGTGTGTTTTGGAACAGATATAATAATCTGGGTAACACGTTCATTTTTATTGCTTCCGCCCTCTGACCTAATCCTAAAAAGGGGACTAGATTCCATCTGGTCAGATCGGATTTAATTTTGGAAATTAGAGGGTCGTAGTTCTCTGATATAATCGTGTTCAAATGTTTAGGAATATTCACACCTAGGTATTTAACTGACTTTGATTCCCAATTGACTTTGAATTCCTCTTTGATGGATTGGCTAGGAGAATAATTAAATGTCAAAATTTGAGATTTGTGGGTGTTTAGTTTATAACCTGATAATAAGCCGTATTCCCTCAGGGTTATGAGCCATTCTGGAAGGGAAGCAGATGGATGCCCCAAGTATATCAAAATATCATCTGCGAACAGGGCAGTTTTGTGTTCTTCTTGAGACACCATGATCCCCTTTATCTTTTCATTCTGTCTTATCCACTGACTCAAGGGCTCTATAAAGATGGCGAATAAGAGCGGGGACACGGGACAACCTTGTCGACATCCCCTTTTTAATTCAAAAATGTTTGATAATCCTCCGTTTATCCGAATTGTAGCTGTTGGCTTCCAGTATAAAGCTTGTATTGTCCTAACAAAATCATCGTGGAACTGGAATCTCTCTAGTATCTTATATAAGAAAGACCAATCAACAGAGTCGAAAGCCTTCTCTGCATCTAGCCCTAGCAGGACAGCCTCTAAATTATCTTTGTTTATATGGTTAATTACATGTAATGTCCTCCTAACGTTATCCTGTGTTTGCCTCTGCCTAATGAAACCTGTTTGATCCAACTGTATAATATCTGGAAGTATTATTTCTAAGCGTTTTGCTAGAATTGATGTGAAGATTTTATAATCCTGGTTCAACAAACTAATTGGGCGGTAATTAGAGCAATCTGTCCCATCTTTCCCTTCTTTTGGTATCACAGTTATAATCGCTTCCCTCCAAGATGGGGGAATTTCTCCTTTCTTAAGGACCCAATTGAAAGTTCTGAGCAACAATGGTGATAAAGAGTCACTAAAAGTCTTATACCATTCCGCTGTAAACCCATCAGAGCCCGGAGACTTATAAGGTTTGAGTCTAGATATTTCCTTTTGGAGTTCTCCTATAGTCACATTGGCCAGTAAAACTGTATATCTTCTGTAATTGTTGGGAGATTAAGTGATGCAGGCAGGGATTCAGGTGACTTGTGCCCCTTACAGGCCATCCGGGCATATAGGTTTTTGTAATATTTTTCAAAACAACTGTGGATGTCTTGAAACTTATGTTTCATTTGTTTGGTGATTGGGTCTTTAATTTTATGTACTACCCTCTCTGCTTGTTGTTTTCTTAATTTGTATGCCAGAATTTTGGATGATTTACTACCTACTTCATAATACCTCTGTTTCAAAAAGGTTAGTTTTTTCTGAATGTCTGCCTCATAAATTTCTTTGATCTGATTTTTAATTTCCCCAATTTTCTGACTAATGTCCAATTGGGTATCTTTTTTATGTCTTTTTTCCAAGTTTTCCAACTCTTTTTCTAGTTTATCCAATTTCTCCTGTCTGAGCCTCTTTTGTAGTGCCAATTTCGCAATGATTTTCCCTCAAAACAGCCTTACCTGCATCCCATACCATAAGGGGGGAAACCTCCCCATTATCATTTTCTGACAGGTATAACTTAATTTCCTCTTGGAGTTCTTCCTTCATTTTTCCCTTAAGTACATTTAGATTAAGTCTCCAGGGCCGAGATGTTTTGCCGGCTCGGAGGGAAAGCCTCCATGCGTCTCCAGCTTTGGAGGGCCCTCCTTTAAGTTTTCAAAGTGGTCCATGCTTTTAGCTTAGTCAGATCTCCCCCGATCTTACATATTATATTATTAATGTCATTAAACTAACCCAAACGCCTCCCATGGCAGTTTTTTTTTTTTTTTAATTGTTTGTTCCACAGTCACTACTATTATGCCTCCTTACCGTGGAGAATCCGCAAAACAAGTTCATCGGTCAGTCCGTCTGAAAGTGTCCAGTTTCTTTTTAAAACCATCCCGCGGCGCCTCTGGCTGCTGCTCTCCTCCACCCGGGGACCGGATTTTGCGCCACATCAAGTTCTTGACTCTATCAGCCCAGCTCGCCGGTGGTTTATATATCGACACAGACAGACCTCTCTTCACCATGTCCTTCGTAGCCTCCTCTGCCGAGTTGTATAGGCATGTCTCTCCCTCGTAAAACACCCTCATTCTGGCTGGAAAAGGAGTTTGGAACCAAATATTATTCTCCCTCAGCACCTTCTTCGCCTCCGCGTATTTCCGCCGCTTCTTGAAGGTCTCCGGTGCATAGTCGTGATCCATAAACACTTTTTTCTCCTGATACAGAAACCCTTTTTTTTCGCCAAACCTGTTTCAGGATTTCTTCTTTAGTTTTGCTGCTGGAGAACTTGACAACTATGGATCTCGGGGGAGAATCAGCCGGTGGTTTTGGTCCCAGTGCGCGATGCGCACGCTCGATCTTTAGGTCGTCGGTGTGGGGCAACTCCAGTTTTTCCCTCAGTAGATTTTCCACGAATGTTATCATCGATGTGGAGTTGCTCTCCGACCCTCCTTCTATGCCGTGAATTCTTATGTTCTCCCGTCTTGCTCTTCCCTCTTGATCCGTTAGCTTATCTTCCAACTTAGCCTGTAGCTTTAGCAGTTCCCTCGTAGCCTCCTCCAGCCCCTGCAGTCTTTCCTCAGTCTCTGAAATTCGCATTTCGGCTTCGTCAACTCTGCTGTTAGTTGCCTTAATGTCCTCTCATATTTCACGGCGAGTCTCTGCATTTTCACGTCGTTTGCAGGTTAGCCATGTCCGCATCCACCTGTAGCTCCCCTGTGTCAGGGTTGCTAGCTGTATCGTCCTCGACGGACTCTTCCTCGGCTGTTTGCGCCCTTTCCTTTGTCGTATATTCTGTGGCGATGCTGATGAAGATGTTTGAAGAAAAGCTCCGCCGACACTGTCTTAGTTGTATAACAAATTTATTACAATAAGTTCAGTATCGTAAACAAGTAACACGTTACTTGGAGAGTCTCCAGCCGAATAATGAAAACTCTCCCGAAGACATGCAGACAGCTCCTTATATACCGAGCTTGTTTTGGTCAAAGACTTAATTACCACACATACTCCACATCAAAGAGGGTCAGATAAGAAGAGAGGCCTCTTCACCTCTGACCCAGGACTTCCATGACTCTGCTAAACTTTAACATTTTATACCTGTTACCTTGAATCATTAACCTCTTACCCCAGGCACTAAACTAGTCTGAAAAAAGAGGTGTAACTTTAGTGTTTGTGCAAAGACTCTCCTGGTCTTCTTCTCATCTTCCTCTCTTCACTTGTAACTCTTGGCTTCGTGCCGTGCTGCCTTTTCTCCTGAACTGAACTGAACAACTGGAGGTGGAGTAAATGAAGCAGACCTCCTGACACTGAACCATCTACACTCGAGATACAGACTCTCACACTGACTGTCTGTGGCTGCAGCAGGACTCTTCATACCTGAGAGTGTCCAGTCTGCAGCCTGGATCCTCCAGTCGAGCAGACAGCAGCTTCACTCCTGAGTCTCCTGGATGATTGTAGCTCAGGTCCAGCTCTCTCAGATGGGAGGGGTTGGAGTCCAGAGCTGAGGCCAGAGAAGTACAGCCTTCCTCTGTGATCAGACAGCCTGACAGCCTGCAGACACACAAAACAACACACATCACAGATCAGCTGAGGGTCCTGATGATTCAGTGCACATCTGTGTTTAAGGGTTTAACGTTTATTATATTTATCATCTTAATTTCACTAATTTACTTATCAGCACTAAACCCAGAGTATAACTGAAGATGACGGAAATGCCATTAGTTTTGCAAATATTTGGTCATGAACCAACATATTCTACAGATTAAAATGATGACCTGATAATGGAGGATCACCAAAGTAATTACAGTTCATCCTGAGGGGAGCACGAATGTCAAAAACCTCATGGCAACCCATCCAATGGTTGTTAAGATCAGTAAGTCGGGACCAAAGTGCAGAATAGACTGATAGACCCACATTTTATATATATAAATAGATTAGTGGTTTCATTGGTTTTGTATTGTTACTTTGATGAGTGAAGGATCTGTTAAGTTGTCAGACTGTGAACACTATCAGAACATCACACTGTCCCCTCATTCCACCTTTGCAACTTTCACACCTACAGGAAGCTAAAGCACGCTCACCTCCCTCACCACCTGCTGACCAACTTCTATCGGTCAGCGATAGAAAGCCTCCTGACCTACTGCTGCACGGTGTGGTTCTCCAGCTGCACAACACAGGACAGGAAGGACCTGTAGCAGGTGGTGAGGGCAGCGGAGCGTGTCATCAGGACGACACTACCCCCTCTCACAGACATTTACACTGGCAGACTCCAAAAGAAGGCCAGCTGTATTGTTAAGGACCCCACTCACCCCGGACATTACCTGTTCTCCCCCCTGCCCTCTGGGAAGAGATATAGATCCATCAGATCTAGAACAAACAGACTGAAGAACAGTTTCTTCCCACAGGCAGTGAAATGCACAACCCTCCCTTCACCCCTCACTCTCTAAAGACTTCACACCAGTGCAATAACCCTCCACTACCACCCCCACACATACTCAATTGTGTACATATTATCTACATACTTGAATCTTGTGTCTATTTATCTTGTTGTATATATTTTATTATTTTTATCTATTTTGTTATACTTGTTGATATTTGATATTTATTTGTCAAACTAAGAGCTGTTATCTATGTTTCGTTGTTTTTGAAACAATGACAATAAACATCTATTTTATTCTGCAGCGAGGTGGAATATCAGCACAAGATTCCCGCCTTGAAAAGGCAGTGTGAATGGGGCTTCAGTCTCTCTCTCTCTCTCTCTCTCTCTCTCTCAACCCAACCAGTTGAGACAGATGGCAGCCCACCACTGAGTCCGGTTCTGCTCGAGATTTCTGCCTGTTAAAAGGCATTTTTCTTTGTGCCACTGTGTCAAGTGATTGTTCATAGGAGAAATGTTGGGTCTTTTAAATAAATTGAATAATATTAAGAGTATGATCAAGACCGGCTCCAATTGTAAAGTTACATGAAATAATGAAATAAAGTAATGAATCCTGACCTGAGAGTTTCAAGGACATGGTGTGAACTCTTCAGTTCAGCAGAAAGTAGCTTCACTCCTGAATCCTGCAGGTTGTTGTTACTCAGGTCCAGCTCTCTAAGACTAGAGGACTGGGAGCTGAGAACTGAGGACAGAGCTTCACAGCTTCTCTCTGAGATGTCACAGGTACTCAACCTGGAACATGAACAGTAAAAAGACATTAACAGTATTTATAATATCATTGTAGCACATGTGAACTTGCCTTCTGTTTAACTCTAATATGTTGGAGATATGAAAAATCAACAAGACTAAATCTGGACTAAACAGACATGAAACAATAATAAGTGGAATTGTGTCAAAACATAAGAGTTCTGACATGAGAGAGAGAATTTAATTCAAATGTTAAAGAAATAACAAATAATTTGAGACAGATTGAACTATCTGACCTGAGAGTTTTCAGTCCACATTGTGCACTCTCCAGTCCAACAGACAGCTGCTTCACTCCTGAATCCCGCAGGTTGTTGTTACTCAGGTCCAGCTCTCTCAGACTAGAGGACTGGGAGCTGAAAACTGAGGACAGAGCTTCACAGCTTCTCTCTGAGAGGTCACAGCGACTCAACCTGGAGCGTGAACAGTAAAAAAGACATTAGGTGATACAGTATTTATAATATCATTGTAGCACATGTGAACTTACTTTCTGTTTTACTCCAATATGTTGGAGATATGAAAAATCAACAAGACTAAATCTGGACTAAACAGACATGAAACTATAATAAGTGGAATTGTTTCAAAACATAAGAGTTCTGATATGAGAGAGAGAATTGAATTCAAACGTTAAAGAAATAACAAATAATTTGAGACAAATTGAACTATCTGACCTGAGAGTTTCAAGTCTACAGTGTGGACTCTCCAGTCGAACAGACAGCTGCTTCACTCCTGAATCCTGCAGGTTGTTGTTACTCAGGTCCAGCTCTCTCAGACGAGAGGACTGGGAGCTGAAAACTGAGGACAGAGCTTCACAGCTTCTCTCTGAGAGGTCACAGCTACTCAACCTGGAGCGTGAACAGTAAAAAAGACATTAGGTGATACAGTATTCATAATATCATTGTAGAACATGTGAACTTGCTTTCTGTTTTACTCTAAACATGTTGGAGATATGAAAAATCAAAATGTCTAAATCTGGATTAAACAGACATGAAACAATAATAAGTGGAATTGTGTCAAAACATAAGAGTTCTGATATGAGAGAGAGAATTGAATACAAACGTGAAAGAAATAACAAATAATTTGAGACAAATTGAACTATCTGACCTGAGAGTTTCAAGTCTACATTGTGGACTCTCCAGTCCAGCTGACAGCTGCTTCACTCCTGAATCCTGCAGGTTGTTGTTAGTCAGGTCCAGCTCTCTCAGACTAGAGGACTGGGAGCTGAGAACTGAGGACAGAGCTTCACAGCTTCTCTCTGAGAGGTCACAGCTACTTATTCTGGGGAGAAAAAAAAGAAGACAGATAACATGGTAAATGTTGAGTTTTGGTGATACAGTATCAGGTTTTCCCAAACTTTTCTTCTGGGGTCCCATTTAAAAAAAAAGTATTTATAAGCCTTTTCATGTCTTTATATTAGGAGGATTATTTATATAGAACAGCTCACAGATATGACAGGAAATGGGGATGAGAGAGGGGGGATGACACGCAGCAAAGGACCAGAGGTCGAACTTGAAACCTGGGCCGCTGCAGTGAGGACAAAGCCTCTGTACATGGGACACATGCTCTACCGACTGAGCTACAGGAGCACCCCAGGGGGTCCCACTTTTTAAAAAATGATAACACTGCGACCCAATTCACAATAGGTCTAATAAACTTGAAAAAAGCAGATCTGTGCAAAAATTAACACTCCAGACTATTTATCCACATCCACTTATATTGTGCTGAATACACCAGCCATTTCAAAGAGATACTTTATTAAATAACTACTGTGTTTACAAAAAACATATATGTTACAAATACATTATAACTGAGATCAAATAAATGCAGTTTTCAAAGAGAGACTGAGAGGTCAGGTCACTCAGTGTCTCCTGAAGCTGTGAGTTTTGTGTATGTCACATAAACTATGCTGGAATGTGGTTAAATGCTTCTTAGTGTCTAAATATTTTGGCACATGATCACTGTAAGTCCTACAAGCAAGTGGGTGTTTTAGCTGTGAATCAGTGAAATGATTAACTCAGTCAGGATGTGTGTCTAAGTGTGACGCTGTCCATCTCACTGAGATGGAGCAGAGATGGACTGATAGACAGACAGATGGAACATGTCACTTCATAGGGTTTCTTGGCCTGCTGCTTTCTGTGGTTGTAAATAAAACATTGGGCCTAAAGTCCATTTCTCCCCACCATTGTAGCAGTCCACAGGAAGGACCCACCAGAGAAGGACCGTCTCTGTGCTCGAGACCTCCTGATTTACAAATCAAGCACTGGATACCAACAGCTGCCCATGTGGCTCAAAGGTGTACTGCAGATAGAAATCTTAAATTAAAGGCTATGAACGAAAGTCTGCAAATATATTTGGCAACTCAAATAAAATCCTCTCTGGGAATGACTGGTATATATAATCTCTTGCTCCAGTGCTGTTCAGTTCTAAACATGTTGTCAGCGTGACAATAAATCAAAATTCAATCAAGAATGAAGAGACATCCAGTTATCAAAGTCATATGATGTCAAACATAAATGAGGTTCTCCCTCCTCATTGTTCGTGCTGCGCAGGAGCTGAATTAAGGAAAATTACATTGAAAGAAAACAAGTTTGATGGCAAAAAAATCTACCAGAAATATATAAATGATTTCACAACAAACAGTAACATGATCTGACCTCAAACTTTCCAGATTGCAGTGTGGACTCTCCAGTCCAGCTGACAGCTGCTTCACTCCTGAATCCTGCAGGTTGTTGTTACTCAGGTCCAGCTCTCTCAGACTAGAGGACTGGGAGCTGAGAACTGAGGACAGAGCTTCACAGCTTCTCTCTGAGAGGTTACAGCCACTCAGTCTGGATAAAGAATAATGAGCAGAACAAGAAAATTATTTCTATTTGGGTCAATAACAGCACATTTACTGCATTCTGAAAAAAACTTACAGAGCTTTGTTGGAGGCTTTGACCACTGGCAGCAGCCTCAGAAGAGCCTTCTCTGAAGCAGAGTATTTCTTCAGGTCAAACACGTCCAGATCTTTTTCTGATGACAGTAAGATGAAGACCAGAGCTGACCACTGAGCAGGAGACAGTTTATCTGTGGAGAGACGTCCTGATGTCAGGTACTGTTGGATGTCCTCCACTAGAGAACGATCATTCAGTTCATTCAGACAGTGGAACAGATTGATGCTTCTCTCTGAGGACAGAGTCTCACTGATCTTCTTCTTCATGTACTCGACTGTTTTCTGATTTGTCTGTGAGCTACTTCCTGTCTGTGTCTGCAGACCTCGGAGGAGATTCTGATTGGTCTGCAGTGAAAGACCCAGGAGGAAGCGGAGGAACAAATCCAGGTGTCCATTTGGACTCTGTAAGGCCTCGTCTACAGCACTCTGGTAGAAACGTGTTGATTTGCCTCCGAACACTTGAGACAACCAGGATGCTGATTGCTCTTTTTCTGACATCAGATTGACTCCAGAGTTGATGAATGTCAGATGGACATGAAGAGCAGCCAGAAACTCCTGAACACTCAGATGGACGAAGCAGAACACCTTGTCCTGGTACAGTCCTCTCTCCTCTTTAAAGATCTGTGTGAACACTCCTGAGTACTTTGAAGCTGCTGTGATATCGATGCCACACTTTGTCAGGTCTGATTCATAGAAGATCAGGTCGCCACTCTGCAGCTGCTCAAAAGCCAGTTTTCCCAGAGACTCAATCATCTCCCTGCTCTTTGTGGTCCAGTGTGGATCTGTCTCAGCTCCTCCATCATACTTGACGTTCTTCACTTTGGCCTGAACCACCAGGAAGTGGATGTACATCTCAGTCAGGGTCTTGGGCAGCTCTCCTCCCTCTCTGGTCTTTAACACATCCTCCAGAACTGTAGCAGTGATCCAGCAGAAGACTGGGATGTGGCACATGATGTGGAGGCTTCGTGATGTCTTGATGTGGGAGATGATTCTGCTGGCCTGCTCCTCATCTCTGAATCTCTTCCTGAAGTACTCCTCCTTCTGTGGGTCAGTGAACCCTCTGACCTCTGTCACCATGTCAACACACTCGCTAGGGATCTGATTGGCTGCTGCAGGTCGTGTTGTAATCCAGAGGTGAGCAGAAGGAAGCAGGTTTCCCCTGATGAGGTTTGTCAGCAGCACATCCACTGAGGTGGACTCTGTAACATCAGTCAGGGTCTCAGTTTTGTGGAAGTCCAGATGAGGTCGACACTCATCCAGACCGTCAAAGATGAACAGAACCTGGAACTCTTCAAAGCTGCAGATTTCTTTGGTTTCAGTGAAGAAGTGATGAACAAGCTCCACCAAGCTGAACTTTTTCTCTTTCAGCACATTCAGCTGTCTGAAAGTGAATGGAAATGTGAACTGTATGTCCTGGTTGGCTTTGTCTTCAGCCCAGTCCAGAGTGACCTTCTGTGTTAAGACTGTTTTCCCGATGCCAGCGACTCCCTTTGTCATCACTGTTCTGATTGGTTCGTCTCTTCCAGGTGAGGCTTTAAAGATGTCTTCTTGTCTGACTGTTGTTTCTGGTCTGTCTGGTTTCCTGGATGCTGCTTCAATCTGTCTGACCTCATGTTCATCATTGACCTCTGCAGTCTCTCCCTCTGTGATGTAGAGCTCTGTGTAGATCTGATTCAGAAGGGTTGGGTTTCCTGCTTTAGCGATCCCCTCAAACACACACTGGAACTTCTTCTGAAGGTTAGATTTGAGTTTACGCTGACAAACTGCAGCAAGATGTTCTAAATAAACACACAACAAAAAAAGATCATTAAGTTATTTATAAAGACAATAAGACAATTTCCTTCCCCTAAAGATTGCATATATAAACAGATTTTCCATCATCATCATCATCAGACTTCAGTAAACGTCTCATTGATCCATCATGTTAAATCTTTAGAGAAATACTCTTACTGCTCTGCAGACAGTCAGCCAGCTCCTCCTGCTTCATTCTCCTCAGGAAGTGAAGTGTGATCTTCAGAAATGCCTCTCTGCTGCTCCTCCTCTGCTCTTCATCCTCACCATCCAACACCTCTTCATCCTCCCTCTGACTCTCTAAGCATTCTGGGTAATCTGAACTCAGAACCTTCTGGACCTTCTTCAGCTCGTTCTTCACAAAGGTCACAATGTTCTCCTCCAGCAGCTGGAACAGAATATTATGTGAATGAGAACATTTAACATCATGGAGCCAAACATCAGATCCATGTTGGACAGATTCACCACTGGTCTGTAAAGTGCAGCATGGAGATTATTGTGAACAGACTGGATGTAAAAGCAGTTGTTGTTCATGTACAGACCATAAATATGGAGTCCAGGTGTGTTTGATGCTGCTGGGCAGACGGACCTCTGGGAACCTCTGAGCTCTCCTGGTCGACTCTGTGGAGGAATCATGAAGAATCAGCCACATTATGTCTGTCCACTCAGAGACAAACACAAGCTGAAGGTCCTTTGAGTTAAAATGTTGATGACATCATTGAATCAGATGGTTTCCCCTGACATCAAAGTGTTGGTCGTACTGCTGATCCCACTGTGAACCAACAGTCAGTCAGTTCACTGGGTTGGTTCAGCAGCTTGTCTGGTTTAGTCCCTCCAGCTCTTGACCCCTATAATACTGTGGACAGGAACACGCAGCTAACACAAGCTAGTTGGATGCTAACTGTCCAGTGCAAATTGGTGAAGAGTCTCAATAAACTTGTATTCAGTTGAAATTCCAACATTGGAGAATGAAAAAATTATTAATTATTTATTTATTTGTTTATGAATCTGATACCAAAAAACAAACACAGGTTTCTTGATATTGATGTTTAATTCATCTGATTTGTGTGACTCTAAAGTTCATAACAATAATAATAATAATAACAACATCAACTTGTTCGTGTGTTGCTTTTGGGTGATTATTGACACAACGGCCACACTGGAACCTACAGAAGGTTGCATTCACTGGAGAAAACAAATAGATAGAAACCCCAACACCCTGTGAGGAGAAACTAGAAGACAAAAACTGCCAACTGGGGATTTTTGGATGTTTATTCTTTGAAAAATTAAAAACATTTAATCGATCCTGCTCTGACCTCCATCATCACTCTGAGGACATGAAGACCATCAGGACAACTGGTCAGACTGGATTTAATGAGGACAAACATCAACAGAGAGCAACATGAGGACAACTCACTGTCTGTCTGATGAACGCTGTTGTTTAAATTCAATAATAATCTCCTTTGACCAGTCACTCTTGAAGGACACACAGCTGGGCTCAGGTCCATGTTCAGCTTCAGGTCCAGGTCCAGGTCCAGTAGAGGCTGGTCTCCTGTTGGACAGAGAAGACGACCACCAGACATGTTAATTGACTTTCTAGTCTTCAGACACAGAAGCTTGTGTCCATAAAATAGTGGAAAACATGAGGAATAAACCTCAGAGAATATTGGACCAAACTAATTCAATAAAGTGAAATGAAGAGTTGAAGACTGGTTCTGTTGGGCCGCTTTCTAAAGTGACAATATAAATTTAAGTGAAGAAGAACAAAGCTGAAAATAAACATCAGGTTTCAAAAAACATCTTTCTCCACAGTTAAAGCACGAATCAGTCACATATTAATGTTATTAACTAAGGCTGTCAAAGTTAACGCGTTATTAACGCGTTAACGCAGCATGCCTTTAACGGCACTATTTTTTTTAACGCGCGATTAACGTAGTGACATTTGAACCTCGGGCCATTCCGTAGCTTGGAAAACCAGGAAGCAATGCGCCGAGGTCGATGCCGCCAACAGACTACATCCCCGTGAGCAGTAATGGAAAGTGGTAGTATTTTGAATGGCAAATTCAGCTACAAAGTCTTGCCAGATGGCTCTCGTGACAGGACAAAAGTCATTTGTATTTATTGTCACCGTGAATTTACCTACCACCGGAGTACGTCAAGTCTCAAATACCACTTGTCGGCCAAGCACACAGCGGATGCAGAGACGCCGGCGCCCCCTCCTCGCATGAAGCCACGCTGGATAATTTGAAAGGGAAACAGGTGGACGACTCTACAAGCCGCAAACTTACAAAAGCAGTCGCTAAATGGGTGGCTACAGCGTGCAGGCCGATAAGTATTGTGGAGGACGACGGTCTGCGAGAAATAATCCGCTACTACTGTGTAATAAACATTACTATGCAGTTTGCATATGTTAGTTACTTGAACTGAGTATTTCTCATTGTAGCAATAAATAAACCTGTTTTTGCACAAAGCAAGCATTTGTCTATTTTCATGTTGAAAAAAGTATTACAATTTGAAAAAATCAATTTAATGTACCGATGAAAAATATGCGATTAATTTGTGATTAATCGCGATTAAATATTTTAATCGATTGACAGCCCTATTATTAACAGCTCACCTCTTTACAGCAGGAGGCTGTTGTCCTTTAAACTCAATGAGACGATCTATTGACCGGTCACTCTTGAAGGACACACAGCTGGGCTCAGGTCCAGGTCCAGGTCCAGCTTCAGGTCCAGGTTCAGGTCCAGGTTCAGGTTCAGGTCCAGGTCCAGGTCCAGGTCCAGGTCCAGGTCCAGGCCCAGGTCCAGGTCCAGGTCCAGGCTCAGGTCCAGGTCCAGGCTCAGCTTCAGGTCCAGGTTCAGGTCCAGGTTCAGGTTCAGGTCCAGGTCCAGGTCCAGGTCCAGGTCCAGGTCCAGGCCCAGGTCCAGGTCCAGGTCCAGTGGTTTTAGAGGGAGGGCCTCCCTCCTCTCTGTCCTCACACTGATTCATGCTGCTCAGCTCACACACACTTTCATCTGGAGAGGAAACACAAATCATTCATCTGCACATCAACTGAAATCAGCCTTTCCATCATGTCTCCTGTCAGAACATCAGCTGCTCCTCCACTGATTGGCTGCTTCATATCAGCGTCACATGAACGCTGCACTTCTACTGTCAGTCCACTAGATGGTGTCATGGAGCCATCAGACTGGAAGTGAGTCGTCTGCTCTGAACACCAGTTTAACCAGCGAGACACGACTGGACTCACTGTTCTAGAAACACCAGTAACAGTGGAGGAAAGTACATTTACTCGAGTACTACACGTAACTACAATCCTGAGGTACTTCAGTCACGTGTTTCCACTTCATGCAGCTGCTGCTGAGGGCTCAGTCTGTGTGATGACGTCATAGTAAATGGTGGGCCACACTCATGTGTTTGGACTCATCTGAATCTCCAGGACAACACGTATCTGATCATTATGAACAAGAACCTGAACACCAACATATTATAAGTCACATCAGCTGCAGTCAGCAGCAGCAGGGAGAGGAGGAGGGACAGGAAGTCCCCAGACTCCCTTGAAAAATCGCTCCATTTTGTGAGTTGTTGAGTTAAGAGGACCTTTATAAACTGTGTGAAACGCTGTCGATGACAAATTCTGAATGATTCGGGCCTTCTCGTAAGTTCGGCCCATGTTACAGCCTCGTTTTAGGGGGTGCTGCAGCCCCCTCAGCACCTCCAGCTCCCGCATCCAGGCGAACAGCTGCTCTCCAGCCGCGTTTAGTGCGTCAGACAGCGGGAGAGCGGCGGCTCGTCTCGGCCTCCTCCACAGGCTGATTCAGGCAGGAAAAGCTGCCTTCAGTCATCAGTAAGTGGAGCTACACAGTGACAACCACTCTGTGCTCAGATACTGACCAACTAACTCCACTTCTGCTCTGATTTCACCGCGTCATTAAAGTGTGAAACATTAGAAATGACCGTTAAATAAATTACCTTCAAACGGAGAGAAGAAGCTGCTGCGTCACGACGAGGATCAGTGAAAGTGAAAGTTAACTTTAAACCGGAAACAGCTGGGGGGGGGGGGTCATTTTTATTAAAAACATTTTTTATTACAATAAAAAAACAAACAAAACAAATATATATATACATATATACATAGAGGAGTTTTAGCAAATCATATAATTGTTTGTAATAATTTATAATATTTCAAGGTTCTTGCAGCTTTTCTGTCTTTCATGTTTTTTAGTAGCTGCATGTAAAATCTGTTTTCTATTTTAGATTCATAAACATGTGTTTTTTTGGTGACCATTTACATTTATGGACGTAATATTTTCCTTGTAAAATAAAAAGATTCAACAAAAACAATTCCTTTCCCTTAAGTTTTTTTCATCATAAGTGAGAATTATATCTTGTTTTTAAGTTTAAGCTCGATGCCTGTCAAAGGTTCAAACATGTTTCCCAGCTGTATTTGTGCACTGTTTGCCACGCTGCCTAAACTTAAGCCTCCAAGACGCTGGGAAAAAATGCAAAGTGATGCCAGATGCATTGGATATTGTGCACGATGTGACACCTGATTAAGCAAATCCCCCAAACGAAACCATTTCAGTCACTGCAACACGAAATTTGGAAAAGTTAAAGGAGCTCATCCAGCAAATGAGCGACGCAGACTGGTCTTCAGGAAGTTCAAGGGCCACTAACGCAGGTCAGTGTGTGTGTGTGTGTGTGTGTGTGTGTGTGTGTGTGTGTGTGTGTGTGTGCGTGCGTGTGTGCGTGCGGCTCTGCACATCAGTCTGATATGAGTGTTGACCTGTGATGATCATGACTATGATGCTGATTCAGATTCAAGGCAGCCAGATGAGTTGTGGTTGTGGTTGTGGGCTGGATGCACTTTGTTGCTTGCTGTAGTTTCATGTGTGCGTGTGTGTGCACACAGGCTTGTCCTGTTGTGTGTGAGTGTCAGAGTGGGATCAGAGGGGTGAGTCTGAGCGAGCATGTGTGCGTGTTCATCATGCGTGTGCTGCAGATGTGACTGTGTGGTGTCGGAATAACAGAAAGTGCCCGCAGCGTTATTGAATACATCAGTAACACTGTCTGTCCCTGACTCCACTGACTCAGGAGCGGATCTGTGTCATGTAGATTTATCGCTCAGATTGAATGAAGTTAAAAAGAAAAGCTAATATCTTTGCATGTAATAACGCAGCTGCTCAGGGACTGAAGCCGTTATTGTTCTCACTTTGACAATCTCACATGTGGCAGCACATTATTATACAGTTATTATTACATCAGCCCGGAGTTAAAGGGCTGTGACTGTTGGGAGCTGCGGCTGATTCTGTTCTGATATTATGGATTATTATTGTTCAGATGATTTAGCTACGCTGGCTAACAGATGCTAATGTCGGCGGTCTCTTGTTGCCATAGCAACAGTGAACATTCACGTGGCCTGATGAGCTGCAAACAGAGATGCAAAACACGAGTAAACCTGCAGGAAATAATGAGTTTGATTATGATTATTTCCTTGTTGAAGATTTTCACATTGATGATTTTAATTTTCCAACATCTGCATATCTTTTAAGTTCAAGTTAAATGTGTTCACCAGGTGTCACCACGTCACAAAAAGGCTACTTGGCTTCATATACTTGTCAGTGATTTGACACTATAATGAACACAGATTGATTGGTTGATTGCTGTAGCTGTCAGTTTTAGTCCTTGAGTTCATAGCTACGTGCTTTATTTGTTAACTGCTATCAAGGAATATGACTCTGCTTTGTAGTATGTGTGAGAGAAGACGCCCAGAGATTTGTGGACTTCTACGTGGTGTCGCTGATAATGTAGCGGGCAGAATATTGCCAGGGCTGAATGTTTGTCCCAGTCCACCCCTGGAAGTGGACAGTTTCACAGGGAGTTTGTCCACATTGTAATTACGGTTCAAAATAAAGCTCAGACCACCAAAGCCAGAGAATATACAGTGGGGAATAAAACTCCACATTGAGACAGCAGGTTTTTTACAAAGTGCTCAGCCCAATGGATCTTAAAAGTATTGTTTAGTGTGTTAAAGTCCAAAAAGTTGAGCCCACGGATTCATAATTATTCATAACAACACTTTTTTTGATATAACGTGTACGATTTTTCCCGATGAAGTGAAAAAGCATCCTATCAGCATCTTTCCAGATGTGACTGTCCAGCTGTAAAGAGAGAGCTGCGTCTGTGAGCCCAGATTTCCCCTCAGCCTTGGTCAGGAGCACTCTGCCTTTTAGAGACAAGTCCCTTTGCAGCCACTCATTCAAGTTGTTCACAGTGTTTTTAATGATTGGAGAGAAGTTTAAAGGACATCTCGCCTTCCCATCTTCAGCAATAAGAATACCCGAGTATGTAACTTCTTCCTCGATCGTAATGTTGCAAATAGTTTGTATATTTCAATCTTTTAAAGGAACAGTTCACATTTATTTATATTCAGACACAGACCAGAGGCCTCTGAAAACTGCTTCATCACATGAATGGCGACAGGTATCTGACGGCATGTTTTAGAAAGACTGTGGTGTCGTCAGCGAGCCGACTGATGATCTCCCTTCCCGCAGCAGAGATTCCTTGTATACCACTGTTTACAACATGACATGTGAGAGTTTGTGTACAAAGTAGAAACAGATGAGGTGAAATGGGGCGTCCCTGACGAAGGCCCCGCTTCAGATTAAATCCAGGGGAAGTCCCATGTTTCAGTTTAACAGAGCTATTGCCATTAACATATAACGTTTTAATTGCTTTGCAGAAAAACATTTTCTGAGGAGAGAAAAATAAATTGGTGTTGTGTTGCATCAAAGGCCTTATAGAAATCTAAGAAGAGGATGAAGCCATCTTCAGATATCAGGTCAGAGTAGTCAACAATATCTCATACTAGTCTAATATTATTAGAGATGTGCCTGTTCCTCATAAAGCCTGACTGTGTCTCATCCATAACTGTGTCAAGAGTTTCTTTAATTCTCCTGGCAAATATTAACGCCATCATTTTATAATCATTATTTAGCAGACAAATGTCTCCAGTTATCAATAAAAAGCAGGTCTTTTCTAGGTTTGGGAATCAATGTGAGCAGAGCTTGAGTGAGACGAGGAGGAAGGGCATCATCGTCTAAACTCTCCGTAAAAACCTGTAGTAAAAACGGGGCGAGCTGATCTGAGAGCGCTTTATAAAACTCTGCAGTTAAACCGTCAGTGCCGGGAGATTTATTGTTTCTGAGCAGAGCGATCGGATCAGTCACCTCTGCCATTGTAAGAGGGCGTCACACTAATCTTTATCTGCCAGATCGACCTTCCTCACGTTATTTACTCAGTTTAGAAACCGAGTGGTAACTTCCTCATTATATGTTGAGCTGTAGAAATTGATTTCTCGTCTTCAGTAACGACCCCATTAATATTTAAATTATGGATGGAATTGGTTTTGGATCGGTACTTTTGGAGACGAGAAAGTCGGCAGAACTTTGCTCCCCCTCCTCCAGCCATCTCTTCCTGGACCTTCAAGGCTCCTCTGCTTGTTGTCGATACAACTCGTCTCATTTGTTCTGGAGGTCTAATAGAAGCAGCTCATCCTCCTCTGAAACTTCATCGGGGGTCTCTGATAAAAAGAAGGAATTTTACTTTCTCGTCTTCTGCTCTTTTAGCTTCGGCAATAAATGTTCCTGTTTACTGACTTAAGAATTTTCCCAACTCAAACTTCAGTAGTTCCCAGTCAGTGTTGTTGATTTTTCCCTTTCAGCCTTGTTGTAAAAACGAGTAATTAAATGAATAATTTCAGTCTGAACCTTTTCGTGCTTTTCCAGGGAATTGTTTCATTTCCAGTAGCAAGATCTCCGGATTGTATGAGATGCATTAAATTGGATGCTTATATGAATCGCTCTATGGTCAGTGAGGGCGCGGCAACGATGTACTGTACTTTTTTCTTTATCAATGTTATTGGACAGCAGACAGAAATCAATGCGAGACTGGCTGGATCCTGATCTGTTGCTCCAAGTGAAGGATCTTTCATCAGGGGATTTTTCTCTCCGTACATCCACAATGTTACATTTTCCCATAAGTGTTGTGAGGTTTGTGCTGAGGGGGGAGGGAGGCACCTGTCAACAGCATTATCCAGAGCAATATTACAGCCTCCACCAATTAACAGGAGAGAGTTTGGGGATTTGCTGCCCAAATATAATTCTTTCCTCTATTGAATCAAGTAACTTAAGTGGTCGTGACTTTCTCCCGTCATCTTGTCCTCGTCGTGTCGTCACGTTTCTGTCACAGACTCAACTTCCTGTTTGTGTTCTGACATGTTCTGTTCTGCTTCTTGTTTGGACCTCAGACGAGGCTTCCTCGTGTTCGTCTCCACTCTTCACTCTTTATTCTGTCATATCGTCGTCCTCACTTTCCTGCTTTTGCTTGATTGTCAGAGCACTTTGTGAACTGTGTTTAAAGCTGCTGTATAAATAAAGTGTGTTACAGTAAAACTCATATATTTGTGTGAAGCCTCAGCTTGAAGTATTTCTCAGTACTTTGAGTTTTCTCTGCTCTTTATTCAGCTTTATTCTGCTGGAGTTGGAGGACGTTGCCGCCCTCTGCTGGTGAAAACACAGCACAGCTGTTGTGTATCCAGTGAGCTCATATCACACTGTTCAGTCTGTATAAATCTCAGTCTGTCACATTTCACTGCACATGTTTCACTGTTTGTCGTCCTGGAGTCAAATGAGGGAAATGTTCAGTGTTGTTCTGAGGCGGCACAATCACTGACATCTTTTAAATCAGCAGGAAGTCTTTTATTAATGCTGCCACCAGGCTGCTTCATTTCAACATGTCTCGTCTGTTTGATTATCCTCCATATTGCTCTTTATTTATTGTATTATTTATACACGTCTGCTGTTATTGGCCTCAACTCTGACATGTTTTAATCCCGTTTCAACCTCGTAAAGCCCTTTTTAACTGTGAAAACTGCTGTATGAATAAAGTGTATTATTATTATGACACATACAGAACTCAGCACCAGAGCTTCAACTAATAATGCAACGAACCGTCTCAAACAAATGGACGTCAGTGATGATTCATATTTACAGATTCAAATCCAACAAACATCCTCAAAATACAGCCGGACTTCATCAGCCACAAAACACTGAGAGAAACACAATGATTGTCATTAAAATGTGTTTTCTTCTCATATAATAATCACACAGAAATGAACAGATGTTGACAGTTTATGACGTCACTACGGACATAATTACATGTGTGAACCAACACGATCAAACTGTTTGTTTCATCATTAGAAACATGAAACAAGTCAGAGTGTTTCAGGTGGAGAGTCGAGAACATCTGATCATATTTTACTGTCCATTTACAACTTTGTTCACAATGACTCTTTACAATTAAAGCTACAGACGAGTCGATGTTTCCTGTTTCTGACATTTCACTGATATTTCTGGATTTTACTGGAACAAGAGCCAGAATTCAAAACAGCTGTTGCAACACAGTCTCACTGCCGACGCTTGGTCAGGGCCCTTTCACGTTGTTTACTGACGCTCAACGTCTCCCTCAGCGTCTCATTTCCACGCACGGGGATTCCAGTTGAGTCCAATGTGACGCTCAGAGCAACTGATCCAGCTCCATTCACTCCTGACTATTGGACCCGGCCGCGGCGCTGAGAGACGCCGTGAGCGTCAGTCCCATTGGACAAGTGTGAACCTGACACCTGGAAATATTCTCCTGACAGTCAGCTCGACGTTTAAGGTGGTTTTTCAGTGATATTCTCCGTATTTTTCAACACAGAAACACCAGTGTGTTTTTGTTCATTACAAAACATAAATGGGTTTAATTCTCTGAGAATCAATGTTGGTGTTTCCCCCTTCGACTCTGAGAAACACGGAGTTTCATGGTCAGTGTCGGACAGCTAAATGCACTACATTACCCACAATCCTTCAAATTATGAGAAGTAATCTGAAAACCGTTTTTACACCATTTATTTCAAAATGAAATAAAATTCAAATACATAAATAATTAAGCTGAAGTCTCAGAATATCGTTTAATTTCAGCTCGCTGTGAGTGACAGGTCAACAGCTTTCAAGGTCAGTGATTGGACGTTATATTTGCAATGCATCTTGGGACTTGTAGTTGACACCATTCAGTCGGGACACGAGGAACCTTAATTGAGCCACACCCACACCAGACCCAGGTAAGTTGGCTTGAACTTTTCCAATGTAGCTGAATCAGAGGAATCGAGTAAATTGTGTCCTGTCCACTTATTAGTGTAACTCATTTCTTACACTAACAGAAATGAGTGAATATGAACAACTCAAATAATCCTGTGAATGTGGTAAAGTTTGTCCTGCTGTCTGAAAAACAGGTGGCAGAACAGCTCAGCCCCGTCTGAGAAACAGTTACAGAAGATGTAAAAGAAAAGAATAAATCCAGTCTCAGGTAATAAACTGATGACAGTGTGTGTTATATATTGCTGTAAGTTATATGTTAGTATGACTGTTCGCTGTTCTGAACTAGAAATGCCTTGTTTTAACATGGTGATGTAAAGCTGTAAAGAAATAGCAGTGTTAGCTGTTAAATTATAACACACCAACACCTCACTTGTCATCTGTGTTTGAGTGCATGTGAATAGTGTGCATGAATAAAGTCATCCCATTTAAACCAGTGGAAGTTTACACGCTGGGCCCAGTATTGACAGCATGTAATGTTTTTATCACTTCTTTTGCAATAGGACTATTATACATGAACACATAACATCCTGTATTTGTGTTTTTCCCCATGAATTGATACTGTAACCACCTGACAGCAAACAGATCTGATCCCTACATGTTTCACTCTCATATGCAGAAGGACGAAGCCTCAAAAACAGCTGTGCCCACCTGCCAGGCCCCAAATCCCCTCGGGAGGAAGACTTGCATAGAGTGCGTGTGCCCTTTCCACATGAATGAGGAATTAAAAACAACAAGACAAGCTGAAGGACGATCGCTGGGCATCATCTGCAAAGAAACATATAAATTCCAGCCGGACCATCAAGTCGGCCCAGATATCTGAGAGTTTAATCACTGTGATGTAACGAGGGGTCGGCCTCTCACACAGCCACACAATCATCTTATTTGTCAGTCAGTCTTGCTTTTTAGTTCATGTGAAACCAACCTCAGGGCTGCAACAAACCATGATGTGTTATTACTGATCAACATGATTGTTACACTGTCACTTAACATGATGTATGAAATACATAAATATTATGACAATATGCACAAAGCTTAGCTGCTGAGAGCTGAGCAACAAAGGCACCTTAACATCTGTCAAAGCAGTGACGTTGCTGTTGAGCTGTTGCTGATCAGTCTCACTCCTGTCATGCCGAGGTGTCACTGCATATATTTTTCTTCTCTGTAATTCTTGCAGGTTTTAAACTAAATGCCCTCGGCTACTGTCCGGTCCTGTTTCTGGGGCATCGGGGCGGCAATGGGCAGATTTCTGCAGACACGATGCATCACATCTCCCAAACTGACGGGGTTGTCCGAGAGATAATGAAGAAAATGGGGAAACTCTATGAGCAGCTACTGAAAAGTGACATCATCCTTGTCCAGAGTGAACATGTCACACTTTCCTGTCCTATGGTGTCGACTTTCATAGGCTCTGTGTCACTAGATTCAACAGGTGTAAATATACAGGTTGCCCATTGCAACATTCAAACCTTATCCACCCTGAGGCTGTTTAGAAATGACCACTTCTGTTGCAGCCTGTTAATCAATGGCTCTTTCCATCCACCTGTCAATCAAATCATCAGAGTTTAGCCAGAAACATTTATGCAAATAAAGCCGGTAAAAATGTGTTTCAGTGGATTTTAAGTGAATTAAAACCTGTGCCGAATGATGTCACACGCTGTTTGGCCATTACATTTTTATATCCAATAAATCTGAGACTTTTTCAGGTGTATCCAGTCATTTTTCACACTGAATGGCAAAACAGATTTGTGTTAATGTGACGTTTCCAGCAGCATTTGTTGCGCAGCCTTTTAACCATTAACAGAGAATCTGATGAGGTTGAACACATAAACTTTGTGTTGATACTCATAAAATTAAATCACATTTTACATTTTTCATAAGGTATTTTTCATTTGGTGTTACTGAATTTGCATTAAAATGTTTGGATGGAAACAAAGTTATTGTGGAGACCAAAACAGTGTGATGAGCGTCCCACAGTAATGGCAGTGCCATCAATGATCCATCTCAACACGTTTTAAGTGACAGTAACTACATTTCCATTATGATGATGGTCTGTAATAAATAAACAAGTTGTTAAAGGAGCTTTATACAAAATCAATTCACTGCTAGTTGTCTAAGTTCTGCCCTGAAATCAAACCAAGATCAATATTCTGTTTAAAAAGTGTTATATTTTATTTGCAATATTTGCAGAGTTGTTGGCTCCACAAGCAGCTTTGGCACCGACTCCTGGATCTCAAGCTGGTCCCTGTAATGGACGACTGTGCCCCCCTGTGGACAGTCAGCCTGGACCAGGACCAGAACCAGAATCTGTTCTTCACCTGAAACCTGTTGATTCACCATCGCTCCCATCTGAGCCTCCCCCATCCTCCCTCTCCTCTCAGCCTCCTCCCCCATCCTCCCTCTACTCTCAGCCTCCTCCATTCCTGAGAAATTCTGCTCTGCACCTAGCTAACAGTGCATCTGCTCTGAACCTAGCTAACAGAAATGCTACTCTACACCTAGCTAACAGAAATGCTACTCTACACCTAGCTAACAGTGCCTCTGCTCTACGCCTAGCTAACAGTGCCTCTGCTCTGCACCTAGCTAACAGTGCCTCTGCTCTACACCTAGCTAACAGTGTCTCTACTAAACACCTAGCTAACAGAAATGCTACTCTACACCTAGCTAACAGAAATGCTACTCTACACCTAGCTAACAGTGCCTCTGCTCTACACCTAGCTAACAGAAATGCTACTCTACACCTAGCTAACAGTGCCTCTGATCTACACCTAGCTAACAGTGTCGCTGCCCCACACCTAGCTAACAGAAATGCTACTCTACACCTAGCTAACAGTGCCTCTGCTCTACACCTAGCTAACAGAAATGCTACTCTACACCTAGCTAACAGAAATGCTACTCTACACCTAGCTAACAGTGTCTCTACTTTATACATAGTGTAGGTGGTTATCTTTTGTTCCTTTCAGCCCCTTTTTGTTTGTTCCTGGGTTTCTTTTGGGAATAATTTGAACGATGTAATAAAAGCTGTGAGTGAACTATGAACCTTGTGTCTGGTGTCCTTCATATGTTGCCTCCTCCAGCCCCTTCTGAGCCTCAGCTCTGACTTTTATGAACGGAGGCCGTAACACTCGCACAGAAACATTATGAAAGCAGCTAATTCAACATCCTGCTGCACGACTGCTGACTCAGACCAGAAGGAGACGCACGTTACGCCTGTTTTAAAGTCTTTACAGCGGCTGCCTGTTAAAGTCCTTCTGTGAGTCACCAGCTTCATGCTGACGACTGTCAAATACAACAAGTGCAGAACAAAGTGAAGTGATGTCTCAGTTTTAATGTGCAGAACAGAATCATTGATGACGAGGAAACCATCAATCTTTACAATCAGTTTGAATCATTTTGTACAAAGTTCACTGAGGAATTTATTACAAGAAGCTGAAAGATTGATGTGACTGTGATCCTGTACAGACTCAACTGTTCAGCACTGACAATGTTTCTGTGACAGGAGGAGACTCTGCAGACTAAACACCACACAGACACACTGAGGAACCAGGACTGGACCAGAAGAGCCCAAATCCAGGATAAAGAGGTTCAGTGAATGTGGTGCTGAAGGTGTGGAGGTGGATCAGTGAGTCAGAGGAGACTCTGTAGAAGGACAGAGTGCCAGCAGGACAGTCCACATACACTGCTGCTCTACGAGAGGAGGAGGAGGAGGAGGAGGAGATGTGTGTTTGTCTGTTATTGTGACAGACAGAGTAACGACCATTAAAGCACCACAGACTCCAGGACTGATCATTATATCCAAACACACAGTCTTCTCTGCCTCCTCTCCTGCTGATTCTTCTGTAACTCACTGATATAGAAACTCTTCCTCTCCACTCGACCTCCCAGTAACAGCGACCAGTCAGACCAGTTCTACACAGCAGCTGAGGATACAAGGTCTCAAACCTCTCTGGATGATCAGGATATGACTGATCCTCCTCCACATGTGTCATCTTCCTGTTGTTGTCAGACAGTTTGATGTCTCTGCTGACTGTGTTTGTGTCGACTGTGAGCTCACAGGAATCTGATGGAGAGAAAAAGACACAACACAGCTGCAGTTATTAATGTATCATCAGTGTGGTGATGACATCACAGATGTGACTGAGTGATGTCACAGTGTGAGGCTGAATCAAAGTAAAAACACACTCACACTTCCTCAGACCTGGTGTCAACCATCGGACTCCAGCAGGCTCCACCCTGAAAGGAGGAGGGGGGTCAGAGCAGCACATCCTCTTTCAGCATGCAAACATGGACATGACATGACTCATACACAGAAACACAACATGTCCATCAGGCTGCTTCTCCCTGTTTCCCTGAACCTCTTCACCTCTGCCACTCTCCTCACACACTGAGAGTGAGCCACAGGATGTTGGTGTGTGTGAAAGAGGACGACAACATGTGAGGACACACACAAACCTCTGTTTGGATTTATGACTTCATCTTTATGTTATTGGATGTTGCTGCTGTTTCCTGTGGGCTACCTGACGCTTGCTGTCTGATCCAATGTCAGCTTGTGCTTATGTTTGTATATTACAGGACTTTTGGATTTGGATGTCAGAACTTTTGAGGTCAGATTCCTGTTTGAAGCTTCCAGGGCTTTTCTGAATCTCACCTGCACAGTCTGCTTTTTGTTCTCGCTGTGTTTCTGCTGCTTTGTTTCACTGTGCAAAGAAACAAATACAGTTTATACGTAATAAATCATCAGGAAACGTTGGACGTTGGTTCCCGACCTCTGCCACAAAACCAAGAGACAGAGACTCCCAGACTGTTTCCCTCCAGAAGCTCACAAGTGTCACTGAAGCTGTTTGTGGTAGAAACAGCATCATTTCATGTGTTCATGTTCATGTTACTATAGTTTGGTGCTGGATTGACATCTGATGGATGTTACAGCAGTAATAGTTACTGTGAGGAGACTTCATGTCATGTTTGATGCCATTAAAAGCACAACAAATGACAGAACATGTCTCTTGGTCTGAAATCTGCTGTGGTAAACATGATGTGTCCAGATGTGACAGAGGAACATCTGACTATGAAGCCAGGAATCGGTCTTTCTGTCTGTCTGTCTGTGGTCCACATGTCTCCAGAACCGTTCATCCAGTCTACTTTATACTTGGCAGGTTTGTTGCTGAGGACTCGCAGAAGTGCAGCGTTGACTTTGAATTCAATGTTAGAAGTTTTTAGGGCTGCGACAACTGACCCATTAAATCCATTATAAAAACAGCTGCCGACCAGTTTCAGGGTGGATTAGCTGGTTGACGTTGCGATGCAGGCGCTGTGGCACGGAGCGAGCTGCTTCACTTCATAGTCAAAGACGGTCGAGCCGAAGATACGTCAGGAAAACACAGTCAGTGCAGCAGTTCTGGTCTCCTGCGGTGGGGAGCAGTAAGCCAGCCAATGGCGCCTCGCGTAGCTCAGGTGATGAAACAGGAAGCTACTCGGAGTCGCGCCGTCTCCTTTCTGAATGGGCTCCGTTAGCGTTTGCAATATAGCGGAGGCCACGGAGGCAACGGGAACTACAAACGCTACAGAAGAGAAAAGTGTCCGAGCCAAGTCATCAAAAGTGGCAGCACTTTATATTAAAGTGTTCAAAGAAAACAGCTACAAGATGTGCAGAGCTGCTCTCACATGGCCCGGTAGCACCACATCACTGAGCAGCTGAAGAGAAAGCACGTCGGAGCCACTACGGGTGAAGGAGACTCGGCACGGTAACTTAGGAAACCTTTCAAACCCAGAACCTGTCTACACTGATCCGTAGTGTCCGTCCCTTTAGTCACTGATTGTTCAGTGTTTTAATGAGCAGCAGTGTTTGTTTGTTGGACAGGCTGACTGACAAAAGTTTGGACAGGATGAACTTTTGGAGCTGATGAACTTCATCCATTAGTAAACCTGTTGTTCCTGCAAACACAAGATTAGAGCCCGGCTACATCACAGCTTTCAATTTAAAAAGCAGCGTTTAAGACAGAAACACCTTCCACCTGTGCTCTCAGGTCTGTGATGGATCAGTGTCGCCCCCTGCTGGGTAATTAGCTGCAGTACGCTCAGAGACACTGGAGGACATAAGAGGAGTTTTTACAATATTTCATGTCATAGTAAGAGATCGTCTGAAGTCAAGTCTTTATTTCTGCACAATAGAAACTTGAGCATATCTGTTCTGTTCAAATATATATTACATGTCCTTTTTATTCTCTGTGCACGGCTCAGGCTGCATTCACAATGTCCAGTTATTGTTTTATTTCATTTTCTAAATTCAAAACTGTCTTTATTGGCACCATGTAACACAAACATGTGGCCAAAGCAAGCGCACAAACATTGAGAAGATAAAGAAGAAGAACATTCTGGTGTAAAGACGAGTACAGTAGATCAAAACACAACAGAGACAGAACTATAACCAAAGCTGACAATAACAGCACAACACTAAATAATAAGTGTCGTCACATATAACATGAACAACTCTCAGCTGACTGTCACTCACTGTCCCTCAGTTTGTGGCAGCAGAACATAGACTGCTGCTGGATCACAGCTCTTTGGGTTCTCCCCTAGTAGGACTGTTCATGTTTCTTCATCTACTGGCTCAACAAACCCTTTGTAATCTATTACATGTTGAACATGTGTTTCTCTAATGTGTTGATACTTTTCACATGTTGTGAGGAAGTGCTGCTCTGTTGTTGTTGTGTTTTATTGTACAGGCCTGATCTGTATTTGCCCTTTACATCAGCACATATTACCTCAAACAACAAGGCAGTTACTGAGTTCACTGAGCTTCAGGTGAATTGTGCTACTCTGCATACTGATATTATATAATATTGTGTCTCTCACTTCACAAAGAAACAAGTCAACATGGCGACTACGTTGTGAGGAAGGAGGCCCCATGACACCACAGCCAGCAGCTGCTCTGACTGATGCTATCCTCAGTATGCTGCTAACACACATGAGGCCACTATCAATGGTGGAGGATGAAGGAGTGCTGTGTGCACTTTAGAAAACAAACTATATTTTACTTTTGCATTCTTCATGTAACAAACATTTTAGAGGTGTGAATCTTCACCGGCCTCACGATTCGATTACGATTCAGCTGTCGACGATTCTCGATGCATCTCAGTGTTCGTCATCCTCGATGATCTGTATCACTGCACACGGCTACTTTTCATCATTTAAATCCCCCTTTTATTCTGAAAGTCCTTCCAATAATCAGACTACAGCAGGCTACAAAATAAAAGCTGCATCTTTTCAGTAATCAAACAAAACATGTCTCCATCTGCAGCGTCTTTCACGTGTGTCTGCAATAATATAGTTTTCACATGGCAGCTTTAAGATGAAACATCTACTGACTCTGCTGCACACACCTCTCTCAGAGTTGGACAGCAGAGTTGACAGCACCTCCTCAGATCTCGGCTGATCAGCTGGGCTGCTGTAACAGTGATTATTTATGGCTGCAGACGTTAGCTTCAGCTGAAAATGGCCGACGTGATTAGTGATTGTTGTGAGGCAGAAGTCTCGTCCAGTTCCTGCTTCACAGCAAGTTCATAAAATCTGACGTGTCCCGAGATGTCCGTTTAAAAAAACACTCTTTTTAATCCCTCTCAGATGATCTCTGCCTCCCCCCAACATCCCTCCTACATCAGTAACGTCAGTCAGAAATCCTCCCACAGTTCAAAACATGGGAGCAACGTCACAACGTAACTTTATTGTTCAGCTGAGGCCGAACAATCAACAATCAACATGAGCTGCAGACTCTGGATTCTGCTCTGTCTCTGCATCGTGATGCATCTTATAATGGAGACATTTCCACACCTCTAATACATTTATGTTGCTTTTACAGTCTGAAGTTGTTTGAAAGTGAACTGAACAAGACTAAAGAGGAAAATGTGACGGCAATGTTTTATTTTTTAATAAAATGCTGGAAATGTAAAATAAATCAGCTTTTGTCTTTTCATGTGATTAATGGGTTATGAAAATAGTTGTTAGCTGCAGCCCTATAATTAGTGACAACAAACACTACTCTGTGTTGTGTTGGTAGGAGTGAGTCTCTCTGGTATGTGACAGAGCTACGAGCACGTTGCTGCAGTCACAGTAAAGTGCACGCTGTTATTACTGTAGTCGGCCATAAAGTGTGTGGATGGACTCAGTAACTGAAACCATGTGCGTTGTTTGCTGCCACACGAGAGAAATTAAAAGTCCATCATGCAACGTTGTCACGCCATCTTCCTTCATTTAACACTTCCTATGAATCCTTCACAATAAAGGTCCTGCATTATGTCGTTATTTGAAAGCTTTTATTGTGAAGCAGCAAAATGAGGAAACATTGGATTTCCACCAGCAGAACCTGAACACGACTCCAGAACAGCTGAAAGTGAAGTTCAGTCAGCAGCTACGAGCCAGGCTGAAGTACATTACAACAGCATTAAACCAGAGGTCCACCAGCTACTGTAGAGAGCTGCAGCTCTGCACAGGTCACATATCATGTTAATCAATGGAGCAGATGATTGATCACTGAATGTTTTCTTTTCTTTTGTCTTTTGATTTTGCTGACGGTGCAAAACACTGAAGCTTTCCTGCCCCTGCAGGCTGTTATAATGAGAACTACCCAAAACAGCCCAAACTCAGCTGGAGCAGCAGTTTCCTCATGACAGGAGCCAAGACGGCACCACTGACCCATCTTAAATTAATCTATGCACTGCTGTTGTTCTGGTGATGTGACGGGAATGTTCCACCTCGTGTCATCTAACGTTGTTATTGGACTGTTTTATATCTTCTGTTCACTTTAAATTGATGCCACAGACAGTTGTTACAGTCTGTAAATGGTTTCACACTGAGGCACAGATACACTTGTCAGTGATGATCTAGAATGCAGTTACTCCAGTGCTGATAAAGATCCATGTCAGAACCATTTTAAGTTCAAAGTCAAGCACTTTGGCAGAAACACTGTTTCTCCAGTTCAGGGAAAGAGTTTCTATGACATTCAGTGATTAAATTCATTTATGTGTCACAGAAATCTTTTGAATTTGAGGTTCAGTATTTTCTGATCAGACATCTGACACAGAGGGTCTATTGTTATTATTAATATCATAATGTAGGGTTCTCTAAAAATGGGTAAAAACATTCATTTTTATTTTACTGTGTTTCTGAAATCTTAGTGATAGCAAAAACATGCCGTCTTTCCCTTTTATACTGCTTCTTGAACACAGAGTAGAATAGGACTCAATTTCCCAGAATCCTCTGTTTTTTCTGGTCGTACAAGAGTCGTGTTTAAGTTAATACTGTTTTATATTAACTCTGTAATTCATGTCTTATAGTGTTTAAAAATATTCTATGGTTTTTAAATTGATAAAGGTTAAGTTTTTTTTTCTGTTTAATACAAACTATTGTTTTTTCGCGGGAGGAAGTATCCCAGAGTTCCCCGGGACACAGGAGAGCTGGCTGTGTTTTTCCTCGGCAGAGAGAGAAAAAGTCAATGTTTGGAGACTTGAACTTAATGTTGGCCCAGATATTGGACTGCCCAGAGAGACTTAATCGTGCAGAGTATTCTTTTTCACGTATCTCAGTCGACTGTGTTTAGTGTGGACGACGGTGAAGTTTTCTTTTCTCGAGCCACGACTGCGTGGTCTCCTCCATTAGCTCCTACATTAGCTCTGTTAGCATTTAGCTCGGTGGCAAAGAACCAGTCTGCTGCGCAACACGGACTTGAGGACGTTTCCAGTCGACATTCGTGAGGGTCGAGAGGACGGAGAGGACGGAGCGGACAGCGGACGAGGTGACGCAGATAACGAAGACGTGTCGGACGGTAGCCTGGGCTACGGGAGTCGTCACGGGGCTGTCTGGATATCGCTCTGCTACCTGGCTGGCTAACGCCATTTTGCATCTACGACAGGAGGTTGCGTGAGTACTTGACATTGGAAACGAGAAACGAGTGCAGGATAGCGGCACGGGACTGTGTTAAAGCAGACTGTGAACTGTCCCGGTTTCTAAGTTTAACTTTTCATGACTGGATAACAATTTTCATGTGCACCAACGCTACGAATGGGCCCCAACGGTTAGGAAAATTATCCAAGCGCTTGGGTTAGACTTTTCATGGTACCATTATCATTTATTTTATTTCTATGTGAACTGTGAAAATACTCTGGTACAGGTGTGGGTACTATTACTGTGTTTTGAGAACACGAAAGCACTCTCTTCTGATTTTTCTGATATTTCTATTCATTCAGGTGATTGATATTATATGTTGCACATTCAATAGGTGTGAATACAGTTAAAATATTAGGAACACATCTAATTATTTCATAAGTGAATGGTTGATTAAAGGAGAACCACAATTTGATTTAGTTTACAAATAAGCTAAAAACTTCATAGGGTTATTTTCATTAAAAAGGTTGAGTTTGAGCTCAAATTGAAACATTTCATTTAATTGATGTGAGAGAACAATAAGGGTTAAAAGCGTACTCTTTTGAGTAAAAATTATATCTACATACACATTTCTTATATTGGTGTGTTGAAGAAAACTTTAACTGTTCTATTGATCTAAAAGGGTAAGAGGGTGAGCATTTTGATGCTTTAGGTAATAACGGTCTTGATTTAAAGCATACAAGCATTTTGTTTATTTTCTATCTACTATCCATTTCTGACGCATTTCTACTTTAAAGGTATTATTCCAAAGATCTAGAAGGGTTTAAAGCTAATAAATGTTTGTGTTTTACCTTTACATATTGTGGTTTAACATTCTTTTAGTGTAAACTGTATTTACATGAGTTCTGAGGGCTTACAGGATTTTGCTAGAACATAGCATAGTAAGTTTTCAGTGGAGGCACCGCGTTAGTTACATGATATTGTCCCTTTTTCTTTTTCCACTCAAGTGATAAAGTCCCTTGCTTAATTCAGTAGAGAAGAACCACAGCAAATTCACCATCTTTAGCTGAGCACCTAGGACCTGTTTATTCTTATTGGGTGTGACCTCAGTGTAGAATTATAAACACTAAGGAAAAAGGGGTTACAATAACACAGCAGTGACGTGGTGGAAATTAGATTTAATGTTAATGTTTTGATAACCCTCTGCAATCAGTGTGGAGTGTGAAGTAGTTTGGATGACGGTTCATCAAGCAGCAAAACCAGAGGCCAACAAATCAAACAGGCACATTTTGAACAGGCACTAAACTAGTCTGAAAAAAGAGGTGTAACTTTAGTGTTTGTGCCAAGACTCTCCTGGTCGCTGATCTTCATCTCTACACTTGTAACTCTTGGCTTCGTGCCGTGCTGTCTTTTCTCCTGAACTGAACTGAACTGAACAACTGGAGGTGGAGTAAACGAAGCAGACCTCCCGACACTGAACCATCTACAGTCGAGATACAGAGTCTCACACTGACTGTCTGTGGCTGCAGCAGGACTCTTCATACCTGAGAGTCTCCAGTCTCCAGCCTGGATCCTCAAGTCGAGCAGACAGCAGCTTCACTCCTGAGTCTCCTGGATGATTGTAGCTCAGGTCCAGCTCTCTCAGATGGGAGGGGTTGGAGTCCAGAGCTGAGGCCAGCGAAGTACAGCCTTCCTCTGTGATCAGACAGCCTGACAGCCTGCAGACACACAAAACAACACACATCACAGATCAGCTGAGGGTCCTGATGATTCAGTGCACATCTGTGTTTAAGGGCAAATATTTGGTCATGAACCAACATATTGTACAGATTAAAATGATGACCTGATGATGGAGGATCAACAAAGTAATTACAGTTCATCCTGAGGGGAGTATGAATGTTTGAACCAAACCTCATGACAATCCATCCAATTAGGCCTGTCACGATAACAAATTTTGCTGGACGATAAATTGTCCTAGAAATTATTTCAATAAACGATAATATTGTCGCTTTGAGACCATTTTTCAACTAATATAATGATAATGGCAAAATAATGCAAGTACACCCTTTCAAAGATCAATAAACCTTTATCTCTAAAGAATATTTAATATTGGAATGTGACATTTTAAATATCCAAAATAAATAAAGATGGAGGTTGTGGCCAAAGCAATTGAGCCATGGCCAGCCACGGTTCCTTATTGCAGTAACAATGTTAGCACTATTGTCTGTAGTGATGTGGAGGCGTGACGGTACACGTGATGATGATGACGTATGTGTTTTTTTTCAAGGTGTTTCCCTGTTAATCTAAACCTGTACCAGCTGTCTGTTTATAATTATATGGATGCTGTTATAATGTGTTGTAATTGAGATCCTGACCCACCAAACATCCTGGAAAGTGACAAAGTTACGTTTTTCTATAATTTACATCATTACATAATTGCCATCAGTAAACTGGATGCTGTCTGACTATTTCACTTGCGGGGTTCATGAAGTTCACTGAGTCTTGTCGGGAGGGCTGACCGTCACCATGACAACAGTAACTGACCGTCACCATGACAACAGTAACTGACCGTCGCAGTGATTTTTTTCACCGCGACAAACACTTGGTGAGTTAAAGTTTTTTGCCGGGGACAGACGCTGATTTTCGGCCAGAAATGTGACGAAGAGTCGGTCGGACCGACAGGCTGACAGACACTTATCCACGAATAACTGCGGTATTTTTTTCCTCATATAAGTTGCCAAAGACACGACCAGTTACTACGTTACTGTTGTTTGGTCCTGTAACGTTGCTTTGTGGGACATTTATCTTTATTTTGTTGAGTGAAGGATCTGTACAGCTCTGATACCTCCGGAGGCGCAGCGAAATTTCACCCCTCGCCACATCTGAAACTTTCACACAAAGGCGGATGCGGAGAATTGGCGCAGGATCAAACGGCAGTGTGAATGGGGCTAGTGACTGACACGAGGAAAACAAACAAGCATGCAAATGGAAATTATCGAGGCCGGCAAAATTATCAAGCTCATTTTAATTTATCGTACGATTAATTGATTTATTGATTATCGTGACAGGCCTACATCCAATGGTTGTTGAGATATGTAAGTCGGGACTAAAGTAGAATAAACTAACAGACCCACATTTTATATACATGAATATACATATATATATATTAAAAGGCATTTTTCTTCTCGCCACTGTGTCAAGTGATTGTTCATAGGAGAAATGTTGGGTCTCTTAAATAAATTGAATAATATTAAGAGTATGATCAAGACCGGCTCCAATTGTAAAGTTACATGAAATAATGAAATAAAATAATGAATCCTGACCTGAGAGTTTCAGTTTGACTGCAACCGTGTAGAAGCACTTTGGATTTCATGAGAGAGCAAACAAGACGACTGACAAGACCTAGGCGATTTGCAAGATTTGCAAAGCAAAAATTAAGTACCTCAGCAACACCACAAACATGAGGCAGCCCCTTGTACGCTTTCATCCCGAAACGTAGAAGGCTTCTCCGGTCGTGCCCGCCACACAGAGGACCATCCTGGAGACTGTCTCCAAACTTCCCAAGAACTCGGAGAAGGCGAAGAGCATTACAAAAGCAATAGCTACTTTCATCGCGACGGATTTACGCCCGTATTCAGTAGTAAATGTAGTGTCTGAGTGTTTCTTATACCTTCTGAGCTCTGAGTGACAGGACAGGATCAAATGCTTTCATTTAAGTATATTTGGGAAGGAGACAATGTAGAGGTTTCATGTTCAGGATAGCAACACATTAGTTCTGTAGTGTGCGTCAGAGAATAGTTAAAGGAAGAGGCCCACACCAAAGACTGAGGGATTCAGAGGTTCAATGTATACATTTCCATCTAAGGATAGGAAGAGGCTCAGGGTTGACTTAATGTACACATTTCCATTTAAGTATACAGAGACTAACATCAACATAGTCACGCACACACCTCCATGTACATGTTTTCCCTTGAGAGAGAGATGTTATGCAGACCCATCCTTTTCTAATAGGATAGAGGGGCCTCAGTTCCCCAAAAAGGTAAACAATTAGAGAAATAGGCGGGCCTGAGCGAATAGACTCTAAAAAGACACACACACCAGAGAACGGGGGTGATTTTGGTTGATCTCCTAAGACTGAGGGTCTGAGAGGAGTTCTGATAGAGCAGAAGGCAAAGTATTTTGGGCATCACTTTGCCGAGATTTGAGAATACCAGGGAGTGGCCACACTCTGGTTCGGACGCTGGCTTGAAATCTGTTTCAATAAAGATTGCTCTGTCTACTGCACCCAGCCTTGCCTCCGAAGAATCTTTATCAACATACTACACACCGACACCTTTCGAGGACGACAGCCCATACACCTCATAAACAACAAGGGGTTTCGGTTAGTGGTGTGCACCATGGAGCCGCGCTACAAACTCCCTCACCGAAAATACCTTGCAGAGAAAGAAATCCCCCACCTCTACGATGAAACCAAAGCAAACGTCCTGGAGTCCATGAAGAAGGCAGGGTAGCGCTTACATGTGATGCGTGGACCTCGGTTGCCACCAAATCCTTCGTTACTATAACAGCGCATTTTGTGCTCGAGTCAGACAAGAGCAAATGGAAGTTGGTGAGTCACGTTCTTCAAACCCGAGAGATGAGTGAGAGTCACACCGGGGCAAATGTTGCCGAGTGTGAGTGCCACTCTGCTCTACTGTGTTTGTGTTGTGTTCACCTCACTGTACTGAAGCTCCAGACTGAATAAGTTCAGTTGAATTATGCACTTTTGTTCAGAAGAATGCAATTTGTTCCCTTGAAATATGGCAGTTTTTTTGTTAAGTTATCCTATTCATATTCCAGACTGAATAAGTTTCCATTTTCCATTAAATAAATTTGATGGAAGTACATTTCTTGCTTACTTGAATTAATGAACTTATTAAATCCAGGGCTTGACTGTTTTCAGTGTTTTCCGCCAATAGAGGGGGCCCCCCTGCAAGTGGAGCTTTCCCTGGTCAAAGTTAAGTAGGTCAAAGTGCATATGTTTGCATAGTCATAAAATAAAATATTTTGTGTCTTTGAAAAATACAAGTCAAATGTTCAAAAAACCTTGTTATTTACTTAATGAGTGTAGTTTTAGAGGAACTGAGTTAATTGATGGGCTATTTATTTACAGGGTAGCCACACATGAAGACAAAATCAATCTTGTATGGAAAAAAGCATAAAAAATCACAATAATCGAATTGAATCATGAGGTACTGTGTGTACGGTGTTGGATGACACGCAGCAAAGGACCAGAGGTCGAACTTGAAACCTGGGCCGCTGCAGTGAGGACAAAGCCTCTGTACATGGGACACATGCTCTACCAACTGAGCTAAAAATGAGCACCCCAGGGGGTCCCACTTTTTAAAAATGATAAACACTGCGACCCAATTCACAATAGGCCTAATCAACTTGAAAAGAGCAGAGCTGTGCAAAAATTAACACTCCAAACTATTTATCCACATCCACTTATATTGTGCTGAATACACCAGCCATTTCAAAGAGATACTTTATTAAATAACTACTGTGTTCACCAAAAACATATATGTTACAAATACATTATGAATGAGATCATCTCAATGCAGTTTTCAAAGAGAGACAGAGTGGTCAGGTTTCCTGAAGCTATGAGTTGTAATGTCACATAAACTATGCTGGAATGTGGTTCAATGCTTCTTAGTGTCTAAATATTTTGGCACATGATCACTGTAAGTCCTACAAGCAAGTGGGTGTTTTAAGCTGTGAATCAGTGAAATGATGAACTCAGTCAGGATGTGTGTCTCAGTGTGACGCTGTCCATCTCACTGAGATGGAGCAGAGATGGACTGATAGACGGACAGATGGAACATGTCACTTCATAGGGTTTCTTGACCTGCTGCTTTCTGTGGTTGTGGTTTATAGAAATACATAAATGATTTCACAACAAACAGTAACATGATCTGACCTCAAACTTTCCAGATTGCAGTGTGGACTCTCCAGTCCAGCTGACAGCTGCTTCATTCCTGAATCCTGCAGGTTGTTGTTACTCAGGTCCAGCTCTCTCAGACTAGAGGACTGGGAGCTGAGAACTGAGGACAGAGCTGCACAGCTTCTCTTTGAGAGGTTACAGCCACTCAGTCTGGATAAAGAATAATGATCAGAACAAGAACATTATTTCTATTTGGGTCAATAACAGCACATTTACTGCATTCTGAAAAAAACTTACAGAGCTTTGTTGGAGGCTTTGACCACTGGCAGCAGCCTCAGAAGAGCCTCCTCTGAAGCAGAGTATTTCTTCAGGTCAAACACGTCCAGATCTTCTTCTGATGACAGTAAGATGAAGACCAGAGCTGACCACTGAGCAGGAGACAGTTTATCTGTGGAGAGACTTCCTGATCTCAGGTACTGTTGGATCTCCTCCACAAGAGAACGATCGTTCAGTTCATTCAGACAGTGGAACAGATTGATGCTTCTCTCTGGAGACAGATTCTCACTGATCTTCTTCTTGATGTAACTGACTGTTTCCTGATTGGTCTGTGAGATACTTCCTGTCTGTGTCTGCAGACCTCGGAGGAGATTCTGATTGGTCTGCAGTGAAAGACCCAGGAGGAAGCGGAGGAACAAGTCCAGGTGTCCATTTGGACTCTTTAAGGCCTCGTCCACAGCACTCTGGTAGAAACGTGTTGATTTGCCTCTGACCACTTTAGACCACCAGGATGCTGATTGCTCTTCTTCTGACATCAGATTGACTCCAGAGTTGATGAACGTCAGATGGACATGAAGAGCAGCCAGAAACTCCTGAACACTCAGATGGACGAAGCAGAACACCTTGTCCTGGTACAGTCCACTCTCCTCTTTAAAGATCTGTGTGAACACTCCTGAGTACTTTGAAGCTGCTCTGATATCGATGCCACACTCTGTCAGGTCTGATTCATAGAAGATCAGGTTGCCGCTCTGCAGCTGCTCAAAAGCCAGTTTTCCCAGAGACTCAATCATCTTCCTGCTCTCTGGAGTCCAGTGTGGATCCGTCTCAGCTCCTCCATCATACTTGACGTTCTTCACTTTGGACTGAACCACCAGGAAGTGGATGTACATCTCAGTCAGTGTCTTGGGCAGCTCTCCTCCCTCTCTGGTCTTCAACACATCCTCCAGAACTGTAGCAGTGATCCAGCAGAAGACTGGGATGTGGCACATGATGTGGAGGCTTCGTGATGTCTTGATGTGGGAGATGATTCTGCTGGCCTGCTCCTCATCTCTGAATCTCTTCCTGAAGTACTCCTCCTTCTGTGGGTCAGTGAACCCTCTGACCTCTGTCACCATGTCAACACACCCAGGAGGGATCTGATTGGCTGCTGCAGGTCGTGTGGTTATCCAGAGGTGAGCAGAGGGAAGCAGTTTCCCCCTGATGAGGTTTGTCAGCAGCACATCCACTGAGGTGGACTCTGTAGCATCAGTCAGGATCTCAGTGTTGTGGAAGTCCAGAGGAAGTCGACACTCATCCAGACCGTCAAAGATGAAAACGACCTGGAACTCTTCAAACCTGCAGATTTCTTTGGTTTCAGTGAAGAAGTGATGAACAAGCTCCACCAAGCTGAACTTTTTCTCTTTCAGCACATTCAGCTCTCTGAAAGTGAATGGAAATGTGAACTGTATGTCCTGGTTGGCTTTGTCTTCAGCCCAGTCCAGAGTGAACTTCTGTGTTAAGACTGTTTTCCCGATGCCAGCGACTCCCTTTGTCATCACTGTTCTGATTGGTTCGTCTCTTCCAGGTGAGGCTTCAAAGATGTCTTCTTGTCTGACTGTTGTTTCTGGTCTGTCTGGTTTCCTGGATGCTGCTTCAATCTGTCTGACCTCATGTTCATCATTGACCTCTGCAGTCCCTCCCTCTGTGATGTAGAGCTCTGTGTAGATCTGATTCAGAAGGGTTGGGTTTCCTGCTTTAGCGATCCCCTCAAACACACACTGGAACTTCTTCTGAAGGTTAGATTTAAGTTTACGCTGACAAACTGCAGAATGACTTCCTGAATAAACACACAACAAAGATCATCAGGGTCGGCAGTTTGTGTTATTATCTGAACAAACTTCTGACAGCAGAGAAGGCTGCTGCCTCTGATTCTACACATGCATGAAGTGCAGTTGCACGCTACCGGTAAGCTAGCTATGTCCTTTGGATATGTGCCAGAAAAAAGTGTCAGCTTAGCTGTCTGTCTTCTTTAATCCTGCCTGTCCAGACTCCAGCACTGCTTCTTCTCCTCAACTTTTCAAGTCTGCTGCTCATCCACAATCTCTGCCTCTCTACCTGGATCCAAGTTCTACTACCCCAAAATCTTTTTTTTTGGCCACTTTTAGTTTGTACATTTGGTTAATCCACAGCTAAACTGTATAGAATCTATGATGTCATCAGTCGTTATAACTTGACTTGTATGTTTGGGATCACAGAGTGGGGTAAACAAGGAGTTGGGTTGATGTTGAGATATGTTGGAACTCTGAACATCTTTACTCTTCTTACATTATTTGTTCATTCACTTAAAGGAGACACTACAGTTTATTGTATTGAATGTTTTCGGCCTGCAGATCCTTTAAATAACTGTAGCTCAGAGGTTTTTAAAGTCTCAGTCTGTGGGCCTCCCCTCACACAAAGCCTGGACACCCCTGCTCAGTTTGGCTTAATTCCTGGATGTCTATGACATCATCATGTTATTCAATTCAAGAGACATTCAACAATTGAGCAAAAATATCCTGTTATTATTTATGTTGTCTGACATAAATTCAAACATCACCAAATAGACAGCAAAGTGAGAAAACAGTAACCGATTCCCCCAAACGACTGTAACTCTGAACTCTCTTTAACCAAATCACACAGATTTATCATATTCTTTGTGAAGTCCTTTTCATAACTAAGACAATAACTACTGTCATATTTTTCACCCCCATTAACTGAGCCTCTCCTCAAACTGTTCAGAGCCTCCTTGAGAAGATCCACCTCTCACTTTCAAGCCTCTGCTGTAGCTCATATGATTGTCTCCTCTCGTCCGGTGATACAGATCCTACAAAATTTATAAAATCCGTCCTTCCTGTTTCTCGTCCCACTGTGTTCTCTACTATTAACTACTCTCTCAGTGCTGGTTCAATAACCGGCTATTCAGAAAAAGGCCAGTGTTCAGACACCTTTAAAGAAAAGTCTTGACCAGCCCTTTCACACAATTATAGACCAGTATCAAAGATAAACTTTTATTCAAAATCCTGGAAAAAAAATGTCACAGACCAAATCCTGGAGTTGGTTGATGAAGTTTTTCTATCTTTGCTTTCACTCAGTTATAATTGAGTCAAACTACACTTGGTCTTTCAGGGCTTCCATACAAACCAGAGAAGACAGCAGCTTTACCTTCAGTCTGAGAGGAGGACGCTCCTCTGTTCTCTGAAGCTCCTCCAGCATCTTTCACATCCACTGACACTGAGAGAGAAAGAGACATTGTGTGATATTGTTTCAGTTTAACTTCATATTTGTTTTTTAAATGTGCCTGTGTTACGTACTGTAGGTTACATAGTTTATTCTTGGATAGTTGATAAGTTAGAGTGTGATCTCCACCAATTCATCTTCACTTTTAGATCAAATTATTCTGGACTGTGGTTGTTAAAAAAGTCTGTGAATAAAATCGTTCAAACTATGAAATAATAAAGACTGAGATCAACTATAAAGACAAGTGAGCGCATCTGTAGCACAGAAACATTTCAAGTCCTATTGATAAATCACTGAAATGTGACGAATCATAAACATCTACTGCACTTTAACATTGAGTTCAGTTTACTGACATACAAATACTCCTCACAGTCGGTCAATAATTTGTAAGCATCACTCTGCTAATGATCTAATATAGTTCCCATGTTTGGTCTGTTCAGACAGTGAGTGCTGCACCCAGGAGCAGAGCTTCACAGCCAGCGAGCAATCTGCAGCCATAGTTTGTGTCTTTTCTATTTTTCCTGCATGCTGTGAGCGAATCTGGCCAGAAAACACATGATCATCTAATAGAGTTGTCTCTAGACTGTGAGATGGCTTCTAACAACTGAAGGTGGACATATTTTTAGTTGTTGAACATAGATTTGTTTGAAAAATCTACATTATGTCATGTTAAATAAACAAAATGTAAGATATTTAAAGAAGGAAAGACTCCTGATGTCCCTGCAAGAAAGCAGTGCTGTTGTTACTGCAGTCAAACAGCATCTCCAGCTCACATGCTGGGAGTCCTAAAATACAGTAATTATTAATGTTCTAGATGATCACAGTGATGTATTCTTGCTTGATTTTGTGCCATGAAGCATCTCATACTGGTTTAACTGCTCCTGAACAAACACACTGACATCACAACATCACATTGGTTATTTGAGGAATTCATAAAATACCACACTAGTTATAAGATCTGGTATTCTCTCTGGCCATTGAGTCGATTTAAAAATATTCCCGAGGAGAATAGAATATGTGAAATGTGTGAGCTAGATGAAGTATAAAGTGAGTCTCATTTCCTTTTATATTGTACAAAGTATGATGATTTGAGAGAGGTATTATTTCATGAAATCTGTGGACAAAACCCTGAAATATTTTGGTGCTCTGATGAGCAGAAGCTGGAGTGGTTGTTTAATTTCAATGTGTTTAAAACTGCTAGCTTCATTTCTCAAGCTTGGAAAAGAAGACAGGTAAATTTGTTTAATTAATTTTTGATGATTTCTCTTGAACCTTGTCTTCCTTTTCTTTTTTCTTTAGATAATGGTTTTGAACCCATGTTTGTTTTCTTACTTCTTTGATGTGCTGATGATGTGCTCTAGATCCGTTTTTTTTCTTGGTGTCTTATAAGCCCATGCGGGCTGGGCATACATGTATGACACAATAATAAAAGTAATTCATTCTGTAGGAACACATGTCCATCGCCTCTGCATTACATTGAGGCCCTGTTTTTCTTGTTAACTCTTTTCATCTGGATGAAGACTTCACAGGAAGGAGGCACCTTCCAGTCTGCCACCTTATCTCCTGGCAGAGAGGACAGTGTTTTCCTGGACCATAAAAGTCTTCAGATGAGGACACTTGTAATTAATTTACAACCTAAAAACTCCCATTTTTGAACTTTCTCTCCCCTCCAAACAGATAAATTCTTCCCTCACAGGTCAGTCTGAGTGAGCATGGAGTCACCTACTCTCTCCACATCAGGAGGGACCGGAGCCATCTGGTCATCAGAGACTGTGTTAATACTAATGTCTTTACATTTGCAAATTAAGTAACACGTCTGATGCCTCTCTCTCTCTCTCTCTCTCTCTCTCTCTCACCCTCTCTGTCTCTCTGACTTCTGATCCACAAACACACTCTCCAGAGTGGACACCAGACACCTTCTGACTTGTTGTTCTATGCTCTCACTCTGTCTTCTGTTATTTACGACACATCTGGTCTCACTATCTGTGGGACATTCCATTCAAATGGCCTCTGTATTCTTCCAGATTTCAGACCATTTCTAATTAACCATTAAGTCAGTATCTCACCCTCTTAATTCTAACAAATTAAGAAACAGTAAAAGAAGTTCATAAAACTGATCTTTTTCCCGTTTCTCTACGATTAAGATTGACTGAGATCAAGTTTTAATGTTTAATCTGTCCTGTGTTCGGTGGAACCACAGCACCTCCTGATGGTGAGTCCTGGTACAGTTGGACGAGCTGATATGTCTTTGTTTTAACAAGTATTAAGCTAGAACTAGGAGAAATATGCTTAAGTGATTTTAATCACGTCATAATCCTTTTCCTGATAGACAAAGTACATCTATTGAGCCATGGTGAGATTCTGTGAAAGGTGAAGTACTGTGTTGAAACGTTTAAAACTATGAGTTTCTGTGAATTTTCACACTTCCACTAAATCTGGTTAGACAAAAAGCTGGAAGCCCTGCCCCCCCAGAGACGCCTGCATTTGGGAGATAATAAAACGGAGAGATCGCTTCTCTCGAGTCAGTTTTTTCTTTTAGTTTTTAGTTTTGGTTTTTCTGGTTTTTTTTAAACTTATTTTTGAAGCTCTTTACCTTTGAAACGAGCTCCAAGACAGCGACCTCAGCAGAAGTGCTCACGCGTTGATTTTTCTCACTTTTATATTTTTCACAGTATTGACTAGCTTCTTTTATTAAGTTTGTACCAGAAAGAAGTTCTGTTTTAATTTGTTTTATACAGTTAAGTATCGTAACCCGCTTTTGAAGAAGTGAACTTAATTTAGATTACCTTGCATTAACTAACAACGGACGATCCGCCTGATCAACGTATCGTCCTCAGTTATTTTATTCAAGAAGTTAAATTCAGTTTACAAAGTCAGAGCCTGAGAACCACTCGAAGAAACGAAGAAGAACATCTTTATCACAATCATCATCAAGACACTGCAGCAACTTGCTGTGTCCGAGACCGTGCAAGCGGTTTCCAACGAAAGACAGACTCTTTGACAAGCCCCCAGTGTAAATGACCTTTAGTATGTGTATATATTTCTATAAATATGTTGTCTTATGCTTACTTATTCATTTTCTGAGCTTTCAGTCAAGGCCAGGTTATTATTTCTTTAATTATAGCAGACGTTAAGTTCGGGGCTTTTATTTTGAAAGCGTCTCGCTGAAAACGAAAGCTAAAAACATCCGGTCTTCATTGGCGGTGAAAAAGTGTGTCTGCCTAATGTAAGAATGAGAATAAGTTTCATGAGCACCTGGCTGATACAGGCACAAGGTTTGTTTTTATTACTTTTCATGTGGTGTTGACTGTCTAGCTGGGTTCTGGTGCTTTTGATAGTTCGATACTTTATGATGTGTTTTGGCTAGCGTGATTAGCATTATCTGACCGATCGTCTCGATCTATATTAAGGCAGACAGAGCCAGTTAATTCATTGGTCGCTCTGTTAATGCAACAAGACGTATTGTGTGTGTTTCATGTAATCTTTGAGAAGGTTAAAACTGCATATTTGATTGAAAGTGAACGGTTAAAAATGTTAATTTCATGTTAAATAGCATCATATATATATAGCACTCTATTGGAGGTTGTCTATAGGTTAAAATGGGTTAAAATGTGATTTTCCATGATTGTTATTGTAATTGTAGCAGTTAACAGAATCATAATTTCATTGAGTAAATCTTGTAAGGCTATGATAAGTTTATTGTTTATTATTATTATAAGGAAAAGTAACTATATTTTTGTTTTGTCCTTTTCATAGCTCTTACGGTGTGTTCATAATTGAATACGGTCTACAAAATAAAACAATATGAATCATCAGTTAAATAGTACGACCATCATTCAGCCGGGGATGCTACACCCAGCGCTCGCTAGTGGTACCATCCCGCTGGGCACTGAGCCAAGATCTGCACTGGATCGGTACGGGACCAGCTGCCCTCTTCCTAAGACAGCGGACCGAGGTGCCCAACCGACTGATACCGGACGAGCTGACCCTCGGCCATTGGACCGGGACTGCCAGCTAGAGCCGCAAATCACCCGAGGGAATCCGCCGCCGCGGACTCCGCAGCTCTGCTGAGAAAGTAGGCTCTCCATCACTCACAACAGCTGGATTCACACATGTTACATGAGATGGTGTCTGTGGCTCTGATTCTGATCTTTTAGCTTAAGAGAAATTCGGTTAGGGTCTCGTTAGTATTAAAATTACTCCCGTAATCTTTAAATGCTTCAACCTAACTCGTGATCTCACCATCAGCCCATATTCCACTAATAACCCATGACTTAGTTATTCCATATTTCCTGTAACTTGTTGTTATTCATTTAAATTGCCATTTCATTTATTTAACCTGAATTATTTAGTCAATAAACATATTTAACCGTATGTCGTTGTCTGTGCAGGTTTGTTTTTAATGTGGAGAACCGATGGATCTGTGTAGAATTCACTACTTCATTTATGAGATTGAATAAATTGATCTGAAATTGATTAGAACTGATACAAGTTAAACTTGTCCAGTCGAATTTGATTAATTACCTCTGGATTATTCAAATAGACAAAACAACGGAGGTGGTGCCCCATTAACGAGTGTTTTATTAATCGCCAGTGATTAATAAATTACATTTATTATTAGTGTATCTCCTACAATTCAATTCATATAAAACCATCCACATTAGTCAGTGACAGAAGAGTCTTAAACCAAAGAGTCACATAAAGAGAATAAATCAGGGAGCTCCATCATGTCTCTGTCCTCTTAATAAAGAACAATGATTGATAACTTCAACCTTTTCTCATAAAAACAAGTTGTGGCCTTTAATTTTATTCTCTGGTGAATTCAATGAGCTTCCCTACTGAGACTCTGCTCCTTCAAGTATTGTGTCACCAGTTTCCACCGGCTGTCTTTTCTCTGAAAATACAAAAAAATATTAAACTGACTGACCTTCTGATCCTGAGCGGCTGTCTGACAGGTTCTGCAGCAGGTCAATCCTGGGTATCTCCTGTAAAACCTGCTTGGTCACCTCCACAGCTCCATGAAGTTCATAGTTGTTCACCATCAGGTCCACTGTTGTCAACCTGTCTGCATTCTCCAGTTTGAACACTTTGATGGATTTGTAGTTGTAGTTTTTCATGATGTCGGGCTGCTGCAGATACCATTTGAGCTTCTTAAATTCATCTTCTGTTAAATCTTCCAGAGTATTCAAGAGGTCCACTTTCTTCAGAGTGGCTCCCTGCTAATAAAAGGCAGTATTATCAACCTGAAGGAAAACTGTGACACAAATATATCACAGCAGCAACAGGAGTTCTGATTGGCCGACACAGCAGTAGAGTCTGACCAGTCAGAGCTCCTGCTGCTGCTCCGTGGGCTGGACTTCATGTAACTCTGAAGTGGTGCTCTGCTTACACGTCCTTCTGTCCCCAGATGTGAAGAGCTGACCATCTGTTCCATGTCCCATCAGCTTCTGTTCCCCAGCTGTTACTTCTTGAAATGAAGCTGTCGTCTCATGACACCAAACACTGTGCAAGAAAGATGAAAACATGAAAACACAACTTTAAGATCAACACAGATAAAAGTGAATAAAACAAAAGTTCTTAGATGTTAACCAATAAAGCGTCCAATGTTCCACGACACGAGTCAGTTCTGTGCTGAAAAACATCTTCCTCAACGATCCTACAACGACGCTGCATTCTGACTATTTAAGTTGCGTTGGGCCCCAGAAATGATGCAACACGTCTTCCCCTCGTGTGAATGCAGGTGTAATTGTTTAAAGCTTTGATGGCAGGTTGTGCTTCGTCCTCTCATCTCATCAGGATCCTTCTGGTCACCAGAAGAGGAAAAAGCACCGTGACACTGAGCAGTAAACATTAGTTCATGTTCCAGCCTGCAGCTTCTGTCTCGTCAGTCTATCCTGCTAAGCCGGACACCGCAGCTCCTGATCCGTCTGTTCTGCACTGCAACTTTATTCTTCCACATTTTGGAGGCAAATATTTTACTTTTTACTCAACTGCATCTGTTTGATACCTTTAGTTACATTACAGATTACATGCTGCATCAGAGCCGAGACTGAAAACTGGTTTTCCTGCGTTTCACAACTGACGACAAGTTAACAAACCTTCATCTGAACAAACAGGTCGACTTGGTTTGTTGGCACCAGTTCAGTTTTGACTTTTTTCTCGACTCAAAGACTCAAAAACAACACTGTTGAACTTCACTTGTTTCTTGGATTTTCACGAGAAAAGAAAATACAAGTAAAAACTAGTATTAAACTGATGGACCTTGTAAATTATGATTATTGATCACATTTCAGTGGACAGTGACAGAAAGAGGCGACACTTCCTGTTGGAGGAGTGTTCACAGCTCTGACAGCTCATTTAGTGACACACTTACATTTTTATTCTTTCATTACAAAATAAAAGCTTTCATCTGCTCCCCGTCCTCTGAATGCTGCTTCCTGCTGTCTCCACACCAACTACTGACGAACAACTAACTCCACCTCTGCTCTTCCTGCACCGTTCTCCTCTCAACATGGAGGATGATGTTTGTAATGGCGGCTGTTTGAACTCACAGCTGTGAGTTTGTAGAAATGAACAATGGAGCGACAGATTGTTGCTGTTTCTAGTGTCGCTAAGCTAACGGCAGCTTGTTGCTGTTTCTAGTGTCGCTAAGCTAACGGCAGCTTGTGTTAACGAGTCAAACATTTTAAATGTGTTACATTACCTTCAGCTGGAGGTTCACACAGACACAACTGTCTGCGCCACAACGTTCAGAGGAACTGAAACCAAACTTTAAACAGGAAGTTACAGTCAGGAAGTCAGATGGCTGTTAAACATGAATCATGTGTGAAATCTGATGATGTGTTTAATGAGAGTGTAAAGGTCAAATACATGTTCAGTTGTAGTTACTTTGGTTCAACAAAGCAGCTTTGTGACTTTTAGAGACAAACATCACTTTAACTGACTGTTAGTTTCTATGAGGTCACTACACAACAACTCACACACAACTCACAAGTTGTCACGAAGAAACATTCAAGTAAAAACTTGTGTTATAAAATCCTTCAGTTTTTAACTAGAACCTTGTCAAACACACAGTAAAGTTACATGTTAGACGGTCTCTCAGCTTCATCACAGGAGGAGGAGCCCAGGGCCCAGTATTTCAAAAGTGATCTGACAGGATTATCCTGGTCGGATTGGATTAAATCTAGATCTGATCTGAAAACTGGGTATTTCAACACAGATCCAGAGAATCCTGATCCTGAAGATCAGGATTCAGCTCTGGTAATCCAATCCTCCCTTGAATCCAGATAAAAGGCTGGATTTGGGTATTTCAAAACGCAAGGCAGATATCTGGATCAACTTGATACCAAAATTTCAGGATCACTTGAATCGCAGCTCAGAGGTGGATTTGACTTGGATTGACTCAGTCTCAGCTCCACTTCTCCTAGATATTGTTACTCAAGATGTTCATTACACTTAATCTAAAGTGTTAGTGTTTTACTTTTAACAAATAATTTAAGTAATTGTAGGAAATTTAAAGCATAGTAAAATATTTTTGACCACACTTCCTGAAACTGCTGTAAATAAAAGTAACAATTACAAACCTATTTCTCAAATTCTAGTTCACCGAACATTGTAACTTGCATGTACCAAAACATCAGAGAAAGACAACAGGAAACAAAGTTTAATTCCAACAAAACAAAGACATTTCAAATAATGTGGCCACTAACTAAAACAGGACCGAACCCATCTCAGAGGTCAGAAGTTATAGAGAAGTAATAGCTTTATTTTCAGTTCCGTTTTTTCTTTGCTGAAGCAGCATCAGCTTTATTTGTTCGTTGGCCAGTTCAATTTGTTTGACCAGTGTGAAGACTGGGGAACTCTGGGAATTCAATTTGGTCCATTTTGAAATCCACAATGAACGACCTCGTCTGTGTCTGTCTTCTTATCATCCTTTATTGGTCTCATTCTTTTATTTATCTCTTTATTTGCATCACTTTTTCTTTCTTTCTTTCTTTTTCTGTGATGTTTCCTGTTTTATCTCTTTTATTGCTTTTGCTTGTGATGACTCACACTGACTGTGTTTGCTTTGACTGTTTATTCTGTAACGTTCTTGATTTTGCTTGATTGTCAGAGCACTTTGTGAACTGTGTTTAAAGCTGCTGTATAAATAAAGTGTGTGACAGTAAAACTCATATATTTGTGTGAAGCCTCAGCTTGAAGTATTTCTCAGTACTTTGAGTTTTCTCTGCTCTTTATTCAGCTTTATTCTGCTGGAGTTGGAGTTGCCGCCCTCTGCTGGTGAAAACACAGCACAGCTGTTGTGTATCCAGTGAGCTCATATCACACTGTTCAGTCTGTATAAATCTCAGTCTGTCACATTTCACTGCACATGTTTCACTGTTTGTCGTCCTGGAGTCAAATGAGGGAAATGTTCAGTGTTGTTCTGAGGCGGCACAATCACTGACATCTTTTAAATCAGCAGGAAGTCTTTTATTAATGCTGCCACCAGGCTGCTTCATTTCAACATGTCTCGTCTGTTTGATTATCCTCCATATTGCTCTTTATTTATTGGATTATTTATACACGTCTGCTGTTATTGGCCTCAACTCTGACATGTTTTAATCCCGTTTCAACCTTGTAAAACCCTTTTTAACTGTGAAAACTGCTGTATGAATAAAGTTGCGTTGCTTTGTGTCCTGTCTACTTATTAGTGTAACTCATTTCTTACACTAACAGAAATGCGTGAATATGAACAACTCAAATAATCCTGTGAATGTGGTAAAGTATGTCCTGCTGTCTGAAAAACAGGTGGCAGAACAGCTCAGCCCCGTCTGAGAAACAGTTACAGAAGATGTAAAAGAATAAATCCAGTCTCAGGTAATAAACTGACGACAGTGTGTGTTATATATTGCTGTAAGTTATATGTTAGTATGACTGTTCGCTGTTCTGAACAAGAAATGCCTTGTTTTAACATGGTGGTGTAAAGCTGTGAAGAAATAGCAGTGTTAGCTGTTAAATTATAATACACCAACACCTCACTTGTCATCTGTGTTTGAGTGCATGTGAATAGTGTGCATGAATAAAGTCATCCCATTTAAACCAGTGGAAGTTTACACGCTGGGCCCAGTATTGACAGCATGTAATGTTTTTATCACTTCTTTTGCAATAGGACTATTATACATGAACAAATAACATCCTGTATTTGTGTTTTTCCCCATGAATTGATACTGTAACCACCTGACAGCAAACAGATCTGATCCCTACATGTTTCACTCTCATGTGCAGAAGGACGAAGCCTCAAAAACAGCTGTGCCCACCTGCCAGGCCCCAAATCCCCTCGGGAGGAAGACTTGCATAGAGTGCGTGTGCCCTTTCCACATGAATGAGGAATTAAAAACAACAAGACAAGCTGAAGGACGATCGCTGGGCATCATCTGCAAAGAAACATATAAATTCCAGCAGGACCATCAAGTCGGCCCAGATATCTGAGAGTTTAATCACTCTGATGTAACGAGGGGTCGGCCTCTCACACAGCTACACAATCATCTTATTTGTCAGTCAGTCTTGCTTTTTAGTTCATGTGAAACCAACCTCAGGGCTGCAACAAACCATGATGTGTTATTACTGATCAACATGATTGTTACACTGTCACTTAACATGATGTATGAAATACATAAATATTATGACAATATGCACAAAGCTTAGCTGCTGAGAGCTGAGCAACAAAGGCACCTTAACATCTGTCAAAGCAGTGAAGTTGCTCTTGAGCTGTTGCTGATCAGTCTCACTCCTGTCATGCCGAGGTGTCACTGCATATATTTTTCTTCTCTGTAATTCTTGCAGGTTTTAAACTAAATGCCCTCGGCTACTGTCCGGTCCTGTTTCTGGGGCATCGGGGCGGCAATGGGCAGATTTCTGCAGACACGATGCATCACATCTCCCAAACTGACGGGGTTGTCCGAGAGATGATGAAGAAAATGGGGAAACTCTATGAGCAGCTACTGAAAAGTGACTTCATCCTTGTCCAGAGTGAACATGTCACACTTTCCTGTCCTATGGTGTCGACTTTCATAGGCTCTGTGTCACTAGATTCAACAGGTGTAAATATACAGGTTGCCCACTGCAACATTCAAACCTTATCCACCCTGAGGCTGTTTAGAAATGACCACTTCTGTTGCAGCCTGTTAATCAATGGCTCTTTCCATCCACCTGTCAATCAAATCATCAGAATTTAGCCAGAAACATTTATGCAAATAAAGCCGGTAAAAATGTGTTTCAGTGGATTTTAAGTGAATTAAAACCTGTGCCGAATGATGTCACACGCTGTTTGGCCATTACATTTTTATGTCCAATAAATCTGAGACTTTTTCAGGTGTATCCAGTCATTTTTCACACTGAATGGCAAAACAGATTTGTGTTAATGTGACGTTTCCAGTAGCATTTGTTGCGCAGCCTTTTAACCATTAACAGAGAATCTGATGAGGTTGAACACATAAACTTTGTGTTGATACTCATAAAATTAAATCACATTTTACATTTTTCATAAGGTATTTTTCATTTGGTGTTACTGAATTTGCATTAAAATGTTTGGATGGAAACAAAGTTATTGTGGAGACCAAAACAGTGTGATGAGCGTCCCACAGTAATGGCAGTGCCATCAATGATCCATCTCACACGTTTTAAGTGACAGTAACTACATTTCCATTATGATGATGGTCTGTAATAAATAAACAAGTTGTTAAAGGAGCTTTATACAAAATCAATTCACTGCTAGTTGTCTAAGTTCTGCCCTGAAATCAAGCCAAGATCAATATTCTGTTTAAAAAGTGTTTTATTTTATTTGCAATATTTGCAGAGTTGTTGGCTCCACAAGCAGCTTTGGCACCGACTCCTGGATCTCAAGCTGGTCCCTGTAATGGACGACTGTGCCCCCCTGTGGACAGTCAGCCTGGACCAGGACCAGAACCAGAATCTGTTCTTCACCTGAAACCTGTTGATTCACCATCGCTCCCATCTGAGCCTCCCCCATCCTCCCTCTCCTCTCAGCCTCCTCCCCCATCCTCCCTCTCCTCTCAGCCTCAGAAATGCTACTCTACACCTAGCTAACAGTGCCTCTGCTCTACACATAGCTAACAGTGTTGCTGCTCTACACCTAGCTAACAGAAATGCTGCTCTACACCTAGCTAACAGTGTCTCTGCTCAACACCTAGCTAACAGTGCATCTGCTCTACACCTAGCTAACAGAAATGCTGCTCTACAGCTAGCTAACAGAAATGCTACTCTACAGCTAGCTAACAGAAATGCTACTCTACAGCTAGCTAACAGAAATGCTGCTCTACACCTAGCTAACAGTGCCTCTACTCTACACCTAGCTAACAGAAATGCTACTCTACACCTAGCTAACAGTGCCTCTGCTCTACACCTAGCTAACAGTGACTCTGCTCTACACCTAGCTAACAGAAATGCTAATCTACACCTAGCTAACAGTGCCTCTGCTCTACACCTAGCTAACAGAAATGCTGCTCTACAGCTAGCTAACAGAAATGCTACTCTACACCTAGCTAACAGAAATGCTACTCTACACCTAGCTAACAGTGTCTCTACTTTATACATAGCTAACAGAAATGCTACTCTACACCTAGCTAACAGTGCCTCTGCTCTACACCTAGCTAACAGTGTTGCTGCTCTACACCTAGCTAACAGTGTTGCTGCTCTACACCTAGCTAACAGTGCCTCTACTCTGCACCTAGCTAACAGAAATGCTACTCTACACCTAGCTAACAGTGCCTCTGCTCTACACCTAGCTAACAGCGCCTCTACTTTGTACATAGTGTAGGTGGTTATCTTTTGTTCCTTTCAGCCCCTTTTTGTTTGTTCCTGGGTTTCTTTTGGGAATAATTTGAATGATGTAATAAAAGCTGTGAGTTAACTATGAACCTTGTGTCTGGTGTCCTTCATATGTTGCATCCTCCAGCCCCTTCTGAGCCTCAGCTCTGACTTTTATGAACGGAGGCCGTAACACTCGCACAGAAACATTATGAAAGCAGCTAATTCAACATCCTGCTGCACGACTGCTGACTCAGACCAGAAGGAGACGCACGTTACGCCTGTTTTAAAGTCTTTACAGCGGCTGCCTGTTAAAGTCCTTCTGTGAGTCACCAGCTTCATGCTGACGACTGTCAAATACAACAAGTGCAGAACAAAGTGAAGTGATGTCTCAGTTTTAATGTGCAGAACAGAATCATTGATGACGAGGAAACCATCAATCTTTACAATCAGTTTGAATCATTTTGTACAAAGTTCACTGATGAATTTATTACAAGAAGCTGAAAGATTGATGTGACTGTGATCCTGTACAGACTCAACTGTTCAGCACTGACAATGTTTCTGTGACAGGAGGAGACTCTGCAGACTAAACACCACACAGACACACGGAGGAACCAGGAATGGACCTGTAGAGCCCAAATCCAGGATAAAGAGGTTCAGTGAATGTGGTGCTGAAGGTGTGGAGGTGGATCAGTGAGTCAGAGGAGACTCTGTAGAAGGACAGAGTGCCAGCAGGACAGTCCACATACACTGCTACTCTACCAGAGGAGGAGGAGGAGGAGGAAGAGGAGGAGGAGGAGGAGGAGGAGAAGAAGGAGGAGAAGGAGGAGGAGGAGGAGATGTCTGTTTGTCTGTTATTGTGCCAGACAGAGTAACCACCATAAACACACCACAGACTCCAGGACTGATCATTATATCCAAACTCACAGTCTTCACTGCCTCCTCTCCTTCTGATTCTTCTGTAACTCACTGATATAGAAACATGTCCTCTCCACTCGACCTCCCAGTAACAGCGACCAGTCAGACCAGTTCTACACAGCAGCTGAGACCAGTAGGACTCAAACCTCTCTGGATGATCAGGATATGACTGATCCTCTCTCACACGTCTCATCTTCCTGTTGTTGTCAGACAGTTTGATCTTTCTGCTGACTGTGTTTGTGTCGACTGTGAGCTCACAGGAATCTGATGGAGAGAAAAAGACACAACACAGCTGCAGTTATTAATGTATCATCAGTGTGGTGATGACATCACAGATGTGACTGAGTGATGTCACAGTGTGAAGCTGAATCAAAGTAAAAACACACTCACACTTCCTCAGACCTGGTGTCAACCATCGGACTCCAGCAGGCTCCACCCTGAAAGGAGGAGGGGGGTCAGAGCAGCACATCCTCTTTCAGCATGCAAACATGGACATGACATGACTCATACACAGAAACACAACATGTCCATCAGGCTGCTTCTCCCTGTTTCCCTGAACCTCTTCACCTCTGCCACTCTCCTCACACACTGAGAGTGAGCCACAGGATGTTGGTGTGTGTGAAAGAGGACGACAACATGTGAGGACACACACAAACCTCTGTTTGGATTCATGACTTCATCTTTATGTTATTGGATGTTGCTGCTGTTTCCTGTGGGCTACCTGACGCTTGCTGTCTGATCCAATGTCAGCTTGTGCTTATGTTTGTATATTACAGGACTTTTGGATTTGGATGTCAGAACTTTTGAGGTCAGATTCCTGTTTGAAGCTTCCAGGGCTTTTCTGAATCTCACCTGCACAGTCTGCTTTTTGTTCTCGCTGTGTTTCTGCTGCTTTGTTTCACTGTGCAAAGAAACAAATACAGTTTATACGTAATAAATCATCAGGAAACGTTGGACGTTGGTTCCCGACCTCTGCCACAAAACCAAGAGACAGAGACTCCCAGACTGTTTCCCTCCAGAAGCTCACAAGTGTCACTGAAGCTGTTTGTGGTAGAAACAGCATCATTTCATGTGTTCATGTTCATGTTACTATAGTTTGGTGCTGGATTGATATCTGATGGATGTTACAGCAGTAATAGTTACTGTGAGGAGAACTTCATGTCATGTTTGATGCCATTAAAACACAACAAATGACAGAACATGTCTCTTAGTGTGAAATCTGCTGTGGTAAACATGATGTGTCCAGATGTGACAGAGGAACATCTGACTATGAAGCCAGGAATCTGTCTTTCTGTCTGTCTGTCTGTGGTCCACATGTCTCCAGAACCGTTCATCCAGTCTACTTTATACTTGGCAGGTTTGTTGCTGAGGACTCACAGAAGTGCAGCGTTGACTTTGAATTCAATGTTAGAAGTTTTTAGGGCCGCGACAACTGACCCATTAAATCCATTATAAAAACAGCTGCCGACCAGTTTCACGGTGGATTAGTTGGTTGACGTTACGATGCAGGCGCTGTGGCACGGAGCGAGCTGCTTCACTTCATAGTCAAAGACGGTCGAGCCGAAGATACGTCAGGAAAACACATTCAGTGCAGCAGTTCTGGTCTCCTGCGGTGGGGAGCAGTAAGCCAGCCAATGGCGCGCCTCGCCTAGCTCAGGTGATGAAACAGGAAGCTACTCGGAGTCGCGCCATCTCCTTTCTGAATCGGCTCCGTTAGCATTTGCACTATAGCGGAGGCCACGGAGGCAACGGGAACTACAAACGTTACAGAAGAGAAAAGTGTACGAGCCAAGTCATCAAAAGTGGCAGCACTTTATATTAAAGTGTTCAAAGAAAACAGCTGCAAGATGTGCAGAGCTGCTCTCACATGGCACAGTAGCACCACATCACTGAGCAGCTGAAGAGAAAGCACGTCGGAGCCACTACGGGTGAAGGAGACTCGGCACGGTAACTTAGGAAACCTTTCAAACCCAGAACCTGTCTACACTGATCCGTAGTGTCTGTCCCTTTAGCCACTGACTGTTCAGTGTTTTAATGAGCAGCAGTGTTTGTTTGTTGGACAGGCTGACTGACAAAAGTTTGGACAGGATGAACTTTTGGAGCTGATGAACTTCATCCATTAGTAAACCTGTCGTTCCTGCAAACACAAGATTAGGGCCCGGCTACATCACAGCTTTCAATTTAAAAAGCAGCGTTTAAGACAGAAACACCTTCCACCTGTGCTCTCAGGTTTGTGATGGATCAGTGTCGCCCCCTGCTGGGTAATTAGCTGCAGTACGCTCAGAGACACTGGAGGACATAAGAGGAGTTTTTACAATATTTCATGTCATAGTAAGAGATCGTCTGAAGTCAAGTCTTTATTTCTGCACAATAGAAACTTGAGCATATCTGTTCTGTTCAAATATATATTACATGTCCTTTTTATTCTCAGTGCACGGCTCAGGCTGCATTCACAATGTCCAGTTATTGTTTTATTTCATTTCCTAAATTCAAAAATGTCTTTATTGGCACCATGTAACACAAACATGTGGCCAAAGCAAGCGCACAAACATTGAGAAGATAAAGAAGAAGAACATTCTGGTGTAAAGACGAGTACAGTAGATCAAAACACAACAGAGACAGAACTATAACCAAAGCTGACAATAACAGCACAACACTAAATAATAAGTGTCGTCACATATAACATGAACAACTCTCAGCTGACTGTCACTCACTGTCCCTCAGTTTGTGGCAGCAGAACATAGACTGCTGCTGGATCACAGCTCTTTGGGTTCTCCCCTAGTAGGACTGTTCATGTTTCTTCATCTACTGGCTCAACAAACCCTTTGTAATCTATTACATGTTGAACATGTGTTTCTCTAATGTGTTGATACTTTTCACATGTTGTGAGGAAGTGCTGCTCTGTTGTTGTTGTGTTTTATCGTACAGGCCTGATCTGTATTTGCCCTTTACATCAGCACATATTACCTCAAACAACAAGGCAGTTACTGAGTTCACTGAGCTTCATGTGAATTGTGCTACTCTGCATACTGATATTATATAATATTGTGTCTCTCACTTCACAAAGAAACAAGTCAACATGGGCGACTACGTTGTGAGGAAGGATGCCCCATGACACCACAGCCAGCAGCTGCTCTGACTGATGCTATCCTCAGTATGCTGCTAACACACATGAGGCCACTATCAATGGTGGAGGATGAAGGAGTGCTATGTGCACTTTAGAAAACAAACTATATTTAGGGCCCGAGCAGGGAACCTGCGAGGTCCCTATTGTTTTTCGAATGATTATTAGGGCCCGAGCAGTGAAACTGCGAGGACCCTATTGTAATTGTAATGATTATTATTAGGGCCCGAGCAGGTAAACCTGCGAGGTCCCTATTGTAATTGTAGTGATTATTATTTTTTTTTTTTTTTATTTTTCTTCTGCCAAAATGATCGCATTTTTCACTGCCTGAACATACCCCAAAACTCATCAAACTTGGAATATATGTCACACCTGGTGAAAAATTTTATAATCTGTTGTCGTTGTGAATTTTCACCACTAGGTGGCGCTATAATCAAGGAAAGTGTGTTTTGGCTAATAACTCCCACATACTTTGTCGCACATTCAAAAACCTTACATCCACGCGTTCAGTGAATTGTGCTGAATCTCCTGATATAGGCCACGCCCATTTCCGCCTACCGTTTTTTTTCGCTAGCTCGCAAAATGTCAAAAACCTACTTTTTCGAACTCCTCCCAGGCAATTTCACCAATTTGCACCAAACTTTGCACACAGCATCTGTGGACCCTCCTGACAAAAAGTTATTAAAAGAATTTTGCTATTCCAAACAATACTCAAGTTATTAAATAACAACTTCCTGTGGATTCGGGTCAAAACAGGAAGTGTTGCATATCTCCACATTGCTGTGTCCGAATGACGTGAAACTCAGGATACCACTTCCCCATGAGCCCCTAAGGCTGTGTGCAAAATCTTCGCCCATGACCACTAGGTGGCGCTATTTAAAATGAAGTATTTTATATCTCCACATCGGTTGGTGGGATTAACACAAAACTTGGTACACTCATTGCCACTGCCCTCCTGAGGATAGCTGACAAAGGGGTTACCGATCTGACACTAGGTGGCGCTCTGGTGGCAGTTTCATTTTATATTTGGCACTGTGCCCACACCATAACACTTATGGATATGAAACTGATTGGGGTGGTATAGACTGGCCCCTGTAACTCACACACCAAAAATGACCAGCAGGTGGCGCTATTATCAAGAAATAAGGTTTTTTGCTAATTACTCCCACATAATATGGTGCACATCGTTAAACATTATATCTATATGTTCCCTGAATACAGCCGAACCGTGTGATGTAGGCCACGCCCACGTTCGCACTGAATTTCCATTCGCAAATTCGCCAAATGTCGCAAACCTACTTTTTCGAACTCCTCCCAGGCAATTTTTCCAATTTGCACCAAACTTTGCACACAGCATCTGTGGACTCTCCTGACAAAAAGTTATTAAAAGAATTGTGATAGCCTAAAGAACGACCAAAATATAAAACAACAATTTCCTGCACGTTGTGGTAAACCACACAGTCTTGCATATCTTGATGAAATACAGTCCGATTAACACAAAACTTTTTTGATTTGTCTTCCATCCCCACATGAAGGTTTGTGCCAAATTCGGTGCATATCCACCAATAGGTGGCGCTTTTATTGCTAAATGACGAAATGACAGCTTGACTGCCTTCACTTTCATTTCCTCAATGGAAGTTGTTGCAAGTAGAAGCCCCGACAGCAGCATGTCACGACAGCAGCATGCCCCGACAGCAGCATGCCCCGACAGCAGCGCGCCCCGACAGCAGCACGCCCGACAACAGCATGCCCCGACAGCAGCACGCCCCGACGCGCGTGGACTGCGAGGGCCCGTTCATCGCTGCTTGCAGCTTTAATTAGGGCCCGAGCAGTGAAACTGCGAGGACCCTATTGTTTTTGTAGTGATTATTAGGGCCCGAGCAGGGAACCTGCGAGGTCCCTATTGTAATTGCAATGATTATTAGGGCCCGAGCAGGGAACCTGCGAGGTCCCTATTGTAATTGCAATGATTATTATTATTATTATTATTATTATTTTATTCCTTCGTCCAAAATGATCGCATTTTTCACTGCCTGAATGTGAATGAAAAGTCAATTTTATTTGGCAAACACATTAGGCTTGGCGAAAAATTTTATAATCTGTTGTCGTTGTGATTTTTCACCACTTGGTGGCGCTACAATCAAGGAAAGTGCGTTTTGGCTAATAACTCCCATATACTTTGTCGCACATTCAAAAACCTTATATCCACGCGTTCAGTGAATCGGGCTGAATCTCCTGATATAGGCCAGGCCCATTTTTGCCTATCGTGTTTTTTCGCTAGCTCGCGAAATGTCGCAAACCTACTTTTTCGAACTCCTCCCAGGCAATTTCACCAATTTGCTCCAAACTTTGCACACAGCATCTGTGGACTCTCCTGACAAAAAGTTATTAAAAGAATTTTGATATTCCAAAGAATACTCAAGTTATTAAATAACAACTTCCTGCAGATTTCGTTCCAAACAGGAAGTGTTGCATATCTCCACATTGGTTTGTCCAAATGACGTCAAACTCAGGATCCTACTTCCTCATGAGGTCCTAAGGCTCTATGCTAAATTTTGGTTGATGACCACTAGGTGGCGCTCTTTAAATTGAACTATTTTATATCTCGACATCGGTTGGTCGGATTAACACAAAACTTGGTACACTCATTGCCAATGCCCTCCTGAGGATAGCTGACAAAGGTGTTACCGATCTGACACTAGGTGGCGCTTTGGTGGCAGTTTCTTTTTATATTTGGCACTGTGCCCACACCATAACACTTATGGATATGAAATTGACAGGGGTGGTATAGACTGGCCCCTGTAACTCACACACCAAAAACGACCAGCAGGTGGCGCTATCATCAACACAAACCGTTTTTGCCTAATAACTCCCACATACTTTGTCGCACATTCAAAAACCTTATATCCACGCGTTCAGTGAATCTTGCTGAATCTCCTGATATAGGCCACGCCCATTTGCGCCTAGCGTTTTTTTTTGCTAGCTCGCGAAATGTCGCAAACCTACTTTTTCGAACTCCTCCCAGGCAATTTCACCGATTTTCACCAAACTTTGCACACAGCATCAGTGGACCCTTCTGACAAAAAGTTATTAAAAGAATTTTGCTACGCCAAAGAACACTCAAGTTATTAAATAAGAACTTCCTGTGGACTCGAGTCTAAACAGGAAGTGTTGCATATCTCCACATTGGTGTGTCCAAATGACATGAAACTCTGGATACTACTTCCCCATGAGCCCCTAACGCTCTGTGCAAAATCTTGGCCCATGACCACTAGGTGGCGCTATTTAAATTGAAGTATTTTATATCTCGACATCGGTTGGTCAGATTAACACGAAACTTGGTACACTGATTGCCAATGGCCTCCTGAGGACAGCTGACGAAGGTGTTACCGATCTGACACTAGGTGGTGCGCTGGTGGCAGTTTCATTTTATAATTGGCACTGTGCCCACACCATAACACTTATGGATATGAAACTGATTGGGCCGGTATAGACTGGCATCTGTAACTCACACACCAAATATCACCAGCAGGTGGCGCTATTATCAACACAAAACCACTTTTTGGCTATCAGTTAAGACATGCGCGCACAATAACGGGGCAATGGGTCCGGGTAAGGAGCACGCCCCGACAGCAGCACGGCCCGAGCCGCGTGGCCTGCGAGGGCCCGTTCATCGCTGCTTGCAGCTTTAATTATTATTATTATTATTATTATTTTATTCCTTCGTCCAAAATGATCGCATTTTTCACTGCCTGAATGTGAATGAAAAGTCAATTTTATTTGGCAAACACATTAGGCTTGGCGAAAAATTTTATAATCTGTTGTCGTTGTGATTTTTCACCACTTGGTGGCGCTACAATCAAGGAAAGTGCGTTTTGGCTAATAACTCCCATATACTTTGTCGCACATTCAAAAACCTTATATCCACGCGTTCAGTGAATCGGGCTGAATCTCCTGATATAGGCCAGGCCCATTTTTGCCTATCGTGTTTTTTCGCTAGCTCGCGAAATGTCGCAAACCTACTTTTTCGAACTCCTCCCAGGCAATTTCACCAATTTGCTCCAAACTTTGCACACAGCATCTGTGGACTCTCCTGACAAAAAGTTATTAAAAGAATTTTGATATTCCAAAGAATACTCAAGTTATTAAATAACAACTTCCTGCAGATTTCGTTCCAAACAGGAAGTGTTGCATATCTCCACATTGGTTTGTCCAAATGACGTCAAACTCAGGATCCTACTTCCTCATGAGGTCCTAAGGCTCTATGCTAAATTTTGGTTGATGACCACTAGGTGGCGCTCTTTAAATTGAACTATTTTATATCTCGACATCGGTTGGTCGGATTAACACAAAACTTGGTACACTCATTGCCAATGCCCTCCTGAGGATAGCTGACAAAGGTGTTACCGATCTGACACTAGGTGGCGCTTTGGTGGCAGTTTCTTTTTATATTTGGCACTGTGCCCACACCATAACACTTATGGATATGAAATTGACAGGGGTGGTATAGACTGGCCCCTGTAACTCACACACCAAAAACGACCAGCAGGTGGCGCTATCATCAACACAAACCGTTTTTGCCTAATAACTCCCACATACTTTGTCGCACATTCAAAAACCTTATATCCACGCGTTCAGTGAATCTTGCTGAATCTCCTGATATAGGCCACGCCCATTTGCGCCTAGCGTTTTTTTTTGCTAGCTCGCGAAATGTCGCAAACCTACTTTTTCGAACTCCTCCCAGGCAATTTCACCGATTTTCACCAAACTTTGCACACAGCATCAGTGGACCCTTCTGACAAAAAGTTATTAAAAGAATTTTGCTACGCCAAAGAACACTCAAGTTATTAAATAAGAACTTCCTGTGGACTCGAGTCTAAACAGGAAGTGTTGCATATCTCCACATTGGTGTGTCCAAATGACATGAAACTCTGGATACTACTTCCCCATGAGCCCCTAACGCTCTGTGCAAAATCTTGGCCCATGACCACTAGGTGGCGCTATTTAAATTGAAGTATTTTATATCTCGACATCGGTTGGTCAGATTAACACGAAACTTGGTACACTGATTGCCAATGGCCTCCTGAGGACAGCTGACGAAGGTGTTACCGATCTGACACTAGGTGGTGCGCTGGTGGCAGTTTCATTTTATAATTGGCACTGTGCCCACACCATAACACTTATGGATATGAAACTGATTGGGCCGGTATAGACTGGCATCTGTAACTCACACACCAAATATCACCAGCAGGTGGCGCTATTATCAACACAAAACCACTTTTTGGCTATCAGTTAAGACATGCGCGCACAATAACGGGGCAATGGGTCCGGGTAAGGAGCACGCCCCGACAGCAGCACGGCCCGAGCCGCGTGGCCTGCGAGGGCCCGTTCATCGCTGCTTGCAGCTTTAATTAGGGCCCGAGCAGTGAAACTGCGAGGACCCTATTGTAATTGTAGTGATTATTATTTGTTTTTGTTTTTTTTTTCCTGCCAAAATGATCGCATTTTTCACTGCCTGAATGTGAATGAAAACGCGATTTTATTTGGCAAAGTCATTAGGCTTGGCGAAAAATTTTATAATCTGTTGTCGTTGTGAATGTCCACCACTAGGTGGCGCTACAATCAAGGAAAGTGTGTTTTGCCTAATAACTCCCATATACTTTGTCGCACATTCAAAAACCTTATATCCACGCGTTCAGTGAATCTTGCTGAATCTCCTGATATAGGCCACGCCCATTTCCGCCTACCGTTTTTTTTCGCTAGCTCGCAAAATGTCGCAAACCTACTTTTTCGAACTCCTCCCAGGCAATTTCACCGATTTGCACGAAACTTTGCACGCTGCATCTGTGGACCCTCCTGACAAAAAGTTATTAAAAGAATTTTAATACACCAAAGAATACTCAAGTTATTAAATAACAACTTCCTGTGGATTCGAATCACAACAGGAAGTGTTGCATATCTCCACATTGGTGTGTCCAAATAACGTGAAACTCAGGATACTACTTCCCCATGAGCCCCTAAGGCTCTGTGCAAAATCTTGGCCAATGACCACTAGGTGGCGCTATTTAAATTGAAGTATTTTATATCTCAACATTGGTTAGTCGGATTAACACAAAACTTGGTACACTCATTGCCAATGCCCTCCTGAGGATAGCTAACAAAGGGGTTACCGATCTAACACTAGGTGGCGCTCTGGTGGCAGTTTCATTTTATATTTGGCACTGTGCCCACACCATAACACTTATGGATCTGAAATTCATAGGGGTGGTATAGACCAACCCCTGTAACTCACACACCAAAAATGACCAGCAGGTGGCGCAATTATCAAGAAAAAAAGTTTTTTGCTAATTACTCCCACATAATATGGTGCACATTGTTAAACCTTATATCTACCTCTTCCGTGAATACAGCTGAACCGTGTGATGTAGGCCACGCCCACGTTCGCACTGAATTTCCATTCGCAAATTCGCAAAATGTCGCAAACCTACTTTTTCGAACTTCTCCCAGGCAATTTCTCCGATTTGCACCAAACTTTGCACACAGCATCTGTGGACTCTCCTGACAAAAAGTTATTAAAAGAATTGTGATAGCCTAAAGAACGACCAAAATATAAAACAACAATTTCCTGCGCATTGTGGTCAAACAGACATTCTTGTGTATCTTGATGAAATGCAGTCCGATGAACACAAAACTTTTGGCAATTGTGTTCCATGGCACGATGAGCATTTCTACAAAATTTCGTGCAAATCGACCAATAGGTAGCGCTTTTATTGCTAAATGACGAAATGACAGCTTCACTGCCTTCAGTTTTGATTCCTCTATGGAAGTTGTTGCATGAACAAGCCTCGACAGCAGCATGCCCCGACAGCAGCATGTAACGACAGCAGCATGCCCCGACGGCAGCATGTCACGATGGCAGCACGCCCCGACCCGCGTGGACTGCGAGGGCCCGTTCATCGCTGCTTGCAGCTTTAATTATTATTTGTTTTTTGTTTTTTTTTTCTGCCAAAATGATCGCATTTTTCACTGCCTGAACATACCCCAAAACGCATCAAACTTGGAATATATGTCACACCTGGTGAAAAATTTTATAATCTGTTGTCATTCTGAATTTTCACCACTAGGTGGCGCTACAATCAAGCTAAGTGTGTTTTGGCTAATAACGTCCACATACTTTGACGCACATCCAAAAACCTTACATCCACGCGTTCAGTGAATTGTGCTGAATCTACTGATATAGGCCACGCCCATTTCCGCCTACCGTTTTTTTTCGCTAGCTTGCGAAATGTAGAAAACCTACTTTTTCGAACTCCTCCCAGGCAATTTCACCGATTTGCACCAAACTTTGCACACAGCATCTGTGGACACTTCTGACAAAAAGTTATTAAAAGAATTTTGATACACCAAAGAAGACTCAAGTTATTAAATAACAACTTCCTGCAGATTTCGTTCCAAACAGGAAGTGTTGCATATCTCCACATTGGTGTGTCCAAATGACGTCACTCTCAGGATCCTACTTCCCCATGAGCCCCTAAGGCTCTGTGCAAAATCTTGGCCCATGACCACTAGGTGGCGCTCTTTAAATTTAAGTATTTTATATCTCCACATCGGTTGGTCGGATTGACGCCAAACTTGGTACACTCATTGCCACTGCCCTCCTGAGGACAGCTGATAAAGGGGTTACCGATCTGACACTAGGTGGCGCTCTGGTGGCAGTTTCATTTTATATTTGGCACTGTGCCCACACCATAACACTTATGGATATGAAATTCATAGGGGTTGTATAGACTGGCCCCTGTAAGTCACACACCAAAAATGACCAGCAGGTGGCGCTATTATCAAGAAAAAACGTTTTTTGCTAATTACTCCCACATAATATGGTGCACATTGTTAAACATTATATCTATACGTACCCTGAATACAGCCGAACCGCATGATGTAGGCCACGCCCACGTTCGCACTGAATTTCCATTCGCAAATTTGCCAAATGTCGCAAACCTACTTTTTCGAACTCCTCCCAGGCAATTTCTCCAATTTGCACCAAACTTTGCACGCAGCATCTGTGGACCCTCCTGACAAAAAGTTATTAAAAGACATGTGCTAGTCCACAGAACGGCCAAAATATAAAACAACAATTTCCTGCGCATTGTGGTCAAACAGATATTCTTGTGTATCTTGATGAAATACAGTCAGATGAACACAAAACTTTTGGCAATTGTGTTCCATGGCACGATGAGCATTTCTACAAAATTTCGTGCAAATCGGCCAATAGGTGGCGCTTTTATTGCTAAATGACAAAACAGCAGCTTCACTGCCTTCAGTTTTGTTTCCTCTACGGAAGTTGTTGCATGAACAAGCCTCGACAGCAGCATGCCCGGACAGCAGCATGTAATGACAGCAGCATGCCCCGACAGCAGCACGCCCCGACAGCAGCACGCCCCGACCCGCGTGGACTGCGAGGGCCCGTTCATCGCTGCTTGCAGCTTTAATTAGGGCCCAAGCAGGGAACCTGCGAGGTCCCTATTGTTTTTCGAATGATTATTTATTAGGGCCCGAGCAGGGAACCTGCGAGGTCCCTATTGTTTTTCGAATGATTATTATTTTTTTTTTTTTTCTTCTGACGAAATGATCGCATTTTTCACTGCCTGAACATACCCCAAAACTCATCAAACTTGGAATATAGATCAGACCTGGCGAAAAATTTTATAATCTGTTGTCATTGTGAATTTTCAGCACTAGGTGGCGCTATAATCAAGGAAAGTGTGTTTTGGCTAATAACTCCCACATACTTTGTCGCACATTCAAAAACCTTATATCCACGCGTTCAGTGAATCTTGCTGAATCTCCTGATATAGGCCACGCCCATATCCGCCTACCGTTTTTTTTCGCTAGCTCGCGAAATGTCGCAAACCTACTTTTTCGAACTCCTCCCGGGCAATTTCACCAATGTGCATGAAACTTTGCACACAGCATCTGTGGACACTCCTGACAAAAAGTTATTAAAAGAATTTTGATATTCCAAACAATACTCAAGTTATTAAATAACAACTTCCTGTGGATTCGGGTCACAACAGGAAGTGTTGCATATCTCCACATTGGTGTGTCCGAATGACGTGAAACTCAGGACACTACTTCCCCATGAGCCCCTAAGGCTCTGTGCAAAATCTTGGTTCATGACCACTAGGTGGCGCTCTTTAAATTGAAGTATTTTATATCTCGACATTGGTCGGTCGGATTTACACAAAACTTGGTACACTGATTGCCAATGCCCTCCTGACGACAACTGACGAAGGTGTTACCGATCTGACACTAGGTGGCGCTCTGGTGGCAGTTTCATTTTATAATTGGCACTGTGCCCACACCATAACACTTATGGATATGAAATTCATAGGGGTGGTAAAGACTGGCCACTGTAACTCACACACCAAAAATCACCAGCAGGTGGCGCTATTATCAAGAAAAAACGTTTTTTGCTAATTACTCCCACATAATATGGTGCACATTGTTAAACATTATATCTACGTGTTCCCTGAATACAGCCGAACAGTGTGATGTAGGCCACGCCCACGTTCGCACTGAATTTCCATTTGCAAATTCGCCAAATGTCGCAAACCTACTTTTTCGAACTCCTCCCAGGCAATTTTTCCAATTTGCACCAAACTTTGCACGCAGCATCTCTGGACCCTCCTGACAAAAAGTTATTAAAAGAAATGTGCTAGTCCACAGAACGCCCAAAATATAAAACAACAATTTCCTGCGCATTGTGGTCAAACAGACATTCTTGTGTATCTTGATGAAATACAGTCTGATGAACACAAAACTTTTGCCAATTGTGTTCCATGGCACGATGAGCATTTCTACAAAATTTCGTGCAAATCGACCAATAGGTGGCGCTTTGATTGCTAAATGACGAAATGACAGCTTCACTGCCTTCAGTTTTGATTCCTCTATGGAAGTTGTTGCATGAACAAGCCTCGACAGCAGCATGCCCCGACAGCAGCATGCCCCGACGGCAGCATGTCACGACAGCAGCACGCCCCGACCCGCGTGGACTGCGAGGGCCCGTTCATCGCTGCTTGCAGCTTTAATTAGGGCCCGAGCAGTGAAACTGCGAGGACCCTATTGTTTTTCCAATGATTATTATTATTCTTTATTTTTTGTTATTTTTCTTCTGCCAAAATGATCGCATTTTTCACTGCCTGAACATACCCCAAAACTCATCAAACTTGGAATATATGTCACACCTGGCGAAAAATTTTATAATCTGTTGTCGTTGTGAACTTTCACCACTAGGTGGCGCTACAATCAAAGAAAGTGCGTTTTGGCTAATAACTCCCACATACTTTGTCGCACATTCAAAAACCTTATGTCCACGCATTCAGTGAATTGTGCTGAATCTCCTGATATAGGCCACGCCCATTTCCGCCTACCGTTTTTTTTCGCTAGCTCGCGAAATGTCGCAAACCTACTTTTTCGAACTCCTCCCAGGCAATTTCACCGATTTGCACCAAACTTTGCACACAGCATCTGTGGACCCTCCTGACAAAAAGTTATTAAAAGAATTATGCTATTCCAAACAATACTCAAGTTATTAAATAACAACTTCCTGTAGATTTGGGTCAAAACAGGAAGTGTTGCATATCTCCACATTGGTGTGTCCAAATGACATGAAACTCAGGATACTACTTCCCCATGAGCCCCTAAGGCTCTGTGCAAAATCTTGGCCCATGACCACTAGGTGGCGCTCTTTAAATTGAAGTATTTTATATCTCCACATTGGTTGGTCGGATTAACACAAAACTTGGTACACTGATTGCCAATGGCCTCCTGAGGACAACTGACGAAGGTGTTACCGATCTGACACTAGGTGGTGCTCTGGTGGCAGTTTCATTTTATAATTGGCACTGTGCCCACACCATAACACTTATGGATATGAAACTGATTGGGGTGGTACAGACTGGCATCTGTAACTCACACACCAAAAATGACCAGCAGGTGGCGCTATTATCAAGAAAAAACGTTTTTTGCTAATTACTCCCACATAATATGGTGCACATTGTTAAACATTATATCTATATGTTCCCTCAATACAGCCGAACCGTGTGATGTAGGCCACGCCCACGTTCGCACTGAATTTCCATTTGCAAATTCGCCAAATGTCGCAAACCTACTTTTTCGAACTCCTCCCAGGCAATTTCTCCGATTTGCACCAAACTTTGCACGCAGCATCTGTGGACCCTCCTGACAAAAAGTTATTAAAAGAAATGTGCTAGTCCACAGAACTCCCAAAATATAAAACAACAATTTCCTGCACATTGTGGTCAAACAGACATTCTTGTGTATCTTGATGAAATACAGTCCGATTAACACAAAACTTTTGGCAATTGTGTTCCATGACACGATGACCATTTCTACTAAATTTCGTGCAAATCGACCAATAGGTGGCGCTTTTATTGCTAAATAACGAAACAGCAGCTTCACTGCCTTCAGTTTTGTTTCCTCTACGGAAGTTGTTGCATGAACAAGCCTCGACAGCAGCATGTAACGACAGCAGCTTGCCCCGACAGCAGCATGTAACGACGGCAGCATCCCGCAACAGCAGCACGCCCCGACCCGCGTGGACTGCGAGGGCCCGTTCATCGCTGCTTGCAGCTTTAATTAGGGCCCGAGCAGTGAAACTGCGAGGACCCTATTGTAATTGTAGTGATTATTATTTGTTTTTTTTTTTTTTTTCCTGCCAAAATGATCGCATTTTTCACTGCCTGAATGTGAATGAAAACGCGATTTTATTTGGCAAAGTCATTAGGCTTGGCGAAAAATTTTATAATCTGTTGTCGTTGTGAATGTCCACCACTAGGTGGCGCTACAATCAAGGAAAGTGTGTTTTGCCTAATAACTCCCATATACTTTGTCGCACATTCAAAAACCTTATATCCACGCGTTCAGTGAATCTTGCTGAATCTCCTGATATAGGCCACGCCCATTTCCGCCTACCGTTTTTTTTCGCTAGCTCGCAAAATGTCGCAAACCTACTTTTTCGAACTCCTCCCAGGCAATTTCACCGATTTGCACGAAACTTTGCACGCTGCATCTGTGGACCCTCCTGACAAAAAGTTATTAAAAGAATTTTAATACACCAAAGAATACTCAAGTTATTAAATAACAACTTCCTGTGGATTCGAATCACAACAGGAAGTGTTGCATATCTCCACATTGGTGTGTCCAAATAACGTGAAACTCAGGATACTACTTCCCCATGAGCCCCTAAGGCTCTGTGCAAAATCTTGGCCAATGACCACTAGGTGGCGCTATTTAAATTGAAGTATTTTATATCTCAACATTGGTTAGTCGGATTAACACAAAACTTGGTACACTCATTGCCAATGCCCTCCTGAGGATAGCTAACAAAGGGGTTACCGATCTAACACTAGGTGGCGCTCTGGTGGCAGTTTCATTTTATATTTGGCACTGTGCCCACACCATAACACTTATGGATCTGAAATTCATAGGGGTGGTATAGACCAACCCCTGTAACTCACACACCAAAAATGACCAGCAGGTGGCGCAATTATCAAGAAAAAAAGTTTTTTGCTAATTACTCCCACATAATATGGTGCACATTGTTAAACCTTATATCTACCTCTTCCGTGAATACAGCTGAACCGTGTGATGTAGGCCACGCCCACGTTCGCACTGAATTTCCATTCGCAAATTCGCAAAATGTCGCAAACCTACTTTTTCGAACTTCTCCCAGGCAATTTCTCCGATTTGCACCAAACTTTGCACACAGCATCTGTGGACTCTCCTGACAAAAAGTTATTAAAAGAATTGTGATAGCCTAAAGAACGACCAAAATATAAAACAACAATTTCCTGCGCATTGTGGTCAAACAGACATTCTTGTGTATCTTGATGAAATGCAGTCCGATGAACACAAAACTTTTGGCAATTGTGTTCCATGGCACGATGAGCATTTCTACAAAATTTCGTGCAAATCGACCAATAGGTAGCGCTTTTATTGCTAAATGACGAAATGACAGCTTCACTGCCTTCAGTTTTGATTCCTCTATGGAAGTTGTTGCATGAACAAGCCTCGACAGCAGCATGCCCCGACAGCAGCATGTAACGACAGCAGCATGCCCCGACGGCAGCATGTCACGATGGCAGCACGCCCCGACCCGCGTGGACTGCGAGGGCCCGTTCATCGCTGCTTGCAGCTTTAATTTTTTGTTATTTTTCTTCTTCCCAAATGATCGCATTTTTCACTGCCTGAACATACCCCAAAACTCATCAAACTTGGAATATAGATCAGACCTGGCGAAAAATTTTATAATCTGTTGTCGTTGTGAATTTTCACCACTAGGTGGCGCTACAATCAAGGAAAGTGCGTTTTGGCTAATAACTCCCACATACTTTGTCGCACATTCAAAAACCTTATATCCACACGTTCAGTGAATTGTGCTGAATCTCCTGATATAGGCCACGCCCATTTCCGCCTACCGTTTTTTTTCGTTAGCTCGCGAAATGTCAAAAACCTACTTTTTCGAACTCCTCCCAGGCAATTTCACCGATTTGCCCCAAACTTTGCACACAGCATCTGTGGACCCTTGTGACAAAAAGTTATTAAAAGAATTTTGATATTCCAAAGAATACTCAAGTTATTAAATAACAACTTCCTGTGGAATCGGGTCACAACAGGAAGTGTTGCATATCTCCACATTGGTGCGTCCAAATGACGTGAAACTCAGGATACTACTTGCGCATGAGCCCCAAAGGCTTTGTGCGAAATTTTGGCCGACGACCACTAGGTGGCGCTATTTAAATTGAAGTATTTTATATCTCAACATTGGTTGGTCGGATGAACACAAAACTTGGTACACTCATTGCCAATGCCCTCCTGAGGATAGCTGACAAAGGGGTTACCGATCTGACACTAGGTGGCGCTCTGGTGGCAGTTTCATTTTATATTTGGCACTGTGCCCACACCATAACACTTATGGATATGAAATTCATAGGGGTGGTATAGACTGGCCCCTGTAACACACACACCAAAAATGACCAGCAGGTGGCGCTATTATAAAAAAAAAAGTTTTTTGCTAATTACTCCCACATAATATGGTGCACATCGTTAAACATTATATCTATATGTTCCCTGAATACAGCCGAACCGTGTGATGTAGGCCACGCCCACGTTCGCACTGAACTTCCATTTGCAAATTTGCCAAATGTCGCAAACCTACTTTTTCGAACTCCTCCCAGGCAATTTTTCCAATTTGCACCAAACTTTGCACGCAGCATCTGTGGACTCTCCTGACAAAAAGTTATTAAAAGAAATGTGCTAGTCCACAGAACGGCCAAAATATAAAACAACAATTTCCTGCGCATTGTGGTCAAACAGATATTCTTGTGTATCTTGATGAAATACAGTCCGATGAACACAAAACTTTTGGCAATTGTGTTCCATGGCACGATGAGCATTTCTACAAAATTTCGTGCAAATCGACCAATAGGTGGCGCTTTTATTGCTAAATGACGAAATGACAGCTTCACTGCCTTCACTTTCATTTCCTCAATGGAAGTTGTTGCAAGTAGAAGCCCCGACAGCAGCATGTCACAACAGCAGCATGTAACGACAGCAGCATGTAACGACGGCAGCACGCCCGACAGCAGCACGCCCCGACCCGCGTGGACTGCGAGGGCCCGTTCATCGCTGCTTGCAGCTTTAATTAGGGCCCGAGCAGTGAAACTGCGAGGACCCTATTGTTTTTCTAATGGTTATTATTAGGGCCCGAGCAGGGAACCTGCGAGGTCCCTATTGTAATTGCAATGATTATTAGGGCCCGAGCAGGAAACCTGCGAGGTCCCTATTGTAATCGTAGTGATTATTATTATTTTTATTTTTCCCAAATGATCGCATTTTTCACTGCCTGAACATACCCCAAAACTCACCAAACTTGGAATATAGATCAGACCTGGCGAAAAATTTTATAATCTGTTGTCATTGTGAATTTTCACCACTAGGTGGCGCCATAATCAAGGAAAGTGCGTTTTGGCTAATAACTCCCACATACTTTGTCGCACATTCAAAAACCTTATATCCACGCGTTCAGTGAATTGTGCTGAATCTCCTGATATAGGCCACGCCCATTTCCGCATACGGTTTTTTTTGCGCAAATTCATGAAATGTCGCAAACCTACTTTTTCGAACTCCTCCCAGGCAATTTCACCGATTTGCACCAAACTTTGCACACAGCATCTGTGGACCCTCCTGACAAAAAGTTATTAAAAGAATTTTGATATTCCAAAAAATACTCCAGTTATTAAATAACAACTTCCTGCAGATTTCGTTCCAAACAGGAAGTGTTGCATATCTCCACATTGGTTTGTCCAAATGATGTCAACCTCAGGATCCTACTTCCTCATGAGGCCCTAAGGCTCTGTGCTAAATTTTGGTTGATGACCACTAGGTGGCGCTCTTTAAATTGAAGTATTTTATATCTCAACATCGGTTGGTCGGATTAACACAAAACTTGGTACACTAATTCCCAATGCCCTCCTGAGGATAGCTGACAAAGGGGTTACCGATCTGACACTAGGTGGCGCTCTGGTGGCAGTTTCATTTTATATTTGGCACTGTGCCCACACCATAACACTTATGGACATGAAATTCATAGGGGTGGTATAGAGTGGCCCCTGTAACTCACACACCAAAAATGACCAGCAGGTGGCGCTATTATCAACACAAAGCAGTTCTTGGCTAATAACTCCCACATAATTTGTCACACATTGTTAAACCTTATATCTACCTCTTCCCTGAATTCAGCTGAATTGTGTGATGTGGGCCACGCCCACGTTCGCACTGAATTTCCATTCGCAATTTCGCGAAATGTCGCAAACCTACTTTTTCGAACTCCTCCCAGGCAATTTCTCCGATTTACACCAAACTTTGCACGCAGCATCTGTGGACCCTCCTGACAAAAAGTTATTAAAAGAAATGTGCTAGTCCACAGAACGCCCAAAATATAAAACAACAATTTCCTGCGCATTGTGGTCAAACAGACATTCTTGTGTATCTTGATGAAATACAGTCCGATGAACACAAAACTTTTCCCAGTTGTGTTCCATGGCACGATGAGCATTTCTACTAAATTTCGTGCAAATCGACCAATAGGTGGCGCTTTTATTGCGAAATGACGAAACAGCAGCTTCACTGCCTTCAGTTTTGTTTCCTCTACAGAACTTGTTGCATGAACAAGCCTCGACAGCAGCATGCCCGGACAGCAGCATGTCACGACAGCAGCATGCCCCGACGGCAGCACGCCCCGACGCGCGTGGACTGCGAGGGCCCGTTCATCGCTGCTTGCAGCTTTAATTAGGGCCCGAGCAGTGAAACTGCGAGGACCCTATTGTTTTTGTAGTGATTATTAGGGCCCGAGCAGGGAACCTGCGAGGTCCCTATTGTAATTGCAATGATTATTATTATTATTATTATTATTATTTTATTCCTTCGTCCAAAATGATCGCATTTTTCACTGCCTGAATGTGAATGAAAAGTCAATTTTATTTGGCAAACACATTAGGCTTGGCGAAAAATTTTATAATCTGTTGTCGTTGTGATTTTTCACCACTTGGTGGCGCTACAATCAAGGAAAGTGCGTTTTGGCTAATAACTCCCATATACTTTGTCGCACATTCAAAAACCTTATATCCACGCGTTCAGTGAATCGGGCTGAATCTCCTGATATAGGCCAGGCCCATTTTTGCCTATCGTGTTTTTTCGCTAGCTCGCGAAATGTCGCAAACCTACTTTTTCGAACTCCTCCCAGGCAATTTCACCAATTTGCTCCAAACTTTGCACACAGCATCTGTGGACTCTCCTGACAAAAAGTTATTAAAAGAATTTTGATATTCCAAAGAATACTCAAGTTATTAAATAACAACTTCCTGCAGATTTCGTTCCAAACAGGAAGTGTTGCATATCTCCACATTGGTTTGTCCAAATGACGTCAAACTCAGGATCCTACTTCCTCATGAGGTCCTAAGGCTCTATGCTAAATTTTGGTTGATGACCACTAGGTGGCGCTCTTTAAATTGAACTATTTTATATCTCGACATCGGTTGGTCGGATTAACACAAAACTTGGTACACTCATTGCCAATGCCCTCCTGAGGATAGCTGACAAAGGTGTTACCGATCTGACACTAGGTGGCGCTTTGGTGGCAGTTTCTTTTTATATTTGGCACTGTGCCCACACCATAACACTTATGGATATGAAATTGACAGGGGTGGTATAGACTGGCCCCTGTAACTCACACACCAAAAACGACCAGCAGGTGGCGCTATCATCAACACAAACCGTTTTTGCCTAATAACTCCCACATACTTTGTCGCACATTCAAAAACCTTATATCCACGCGTTCAGTGAATCTTGCTGAATCTCCTGATATAGGCCACGCCCATTTGCGCCTAGCGTTTTTTTTTGCTAGCTCGCGAAATGTCGCAAACCTACTTTTTCGAACTCCTCCCAGGCAATTTCACCGATTTTCACCAAACTTTGCACACAGCATCAGTGGACCCTTCTGACAAAAAGTTATTAAAAGAATTTTGCTACGCCAAAGAACACTCAAGTTATTAAATAAGAACTTCCTGTGGACTCGAGTCTAAACAGGAAGTGTTGCATATCTCCACATTGGTGTGTCCAAATGACATGAAACTCTGGATACTACTTCCCCATGAGCCCCTAACGCTCTGTGCAAAATCTTGGCCCATGACCACTAGGTGGCGCTATTTAAATTGAAGTATTTTATATCTCGACATCGGTTGGTCAGATTAACACGAAACTTGGTACACTGATTGCCAATGGCCTCCTGAGGACAGCTGACGAAGGTGTTACCGATCTGACACTAGGTGGTGCGCTGGTGGCAGTTTCATTTTATAATTGGCACTGTGCCCACACCATAACACTTATGGATATGAAACTGATTGGGCCGGTATAGACTGGCATCTGTAACTCACACACCAAATATCACCAGCAGGTGGCGCTATTATCAACACAAAACCACTTTTTGGCTATCAGTTAAGACATGCGCGCACAATAACGGGGCAATGGGTCCGGGTAAGGAGCACGCCCCGACAGCAGCACGGCCCGAGCCGCGTGGCCTGCGAGGGCCCGTTCATCGCTGCTTGCAGCTTTAATTTTTTGTTATTTTTTTTCTTCTGACGAAATGATCGCATTTTTCACTGCCTGAACATACCCCAAAACTCATCAAACTTGGAATATAGATCAGACCTGGTGAAAAATTTTATAATCTGTTGTCATTCTGAATTTTCACCACTAGGTGGCGCTACAATCAAGGCAAGTGTGTTTTGGCTAATAACGTCCACATACTTTGTCGCACATTCAAAAACCTTACATCCACGCGTTCAGTGAACTGTGCTGAATCTCCTGATATAGGCCACGCCCATTTCCGCCTACCGTTTTTTTTCGCTAGCTCGCGAAATGTCGAAAACCTACTTTTTCGAACTCCTCCCAGGCAATTTCACCGATTTGCACCAAACCTTGCACACAGCATCTGTGGACCCTTCTGACAAAAAGTTATTAAAAGAATTTTGATACGCCAAAGAACACTCAAGTTATTAAATAACAACTTCCTGTGGATTCGGGTCACAACAGGAAGTGTTGCATATCTCCACATTGGTGTGTCCGAATGACGTGAAACTCAGGACACTACTTCCCCATGAGCCCCTAAGGCGCTGTGCAAAATCTTGGCCCATGACCACTAGGTGGCGCTATTTAAATTGAAGTATTTTATATCTCGACATTGGTTGGTCGGATTAACACAAAACTTGGTACACTGATTGCCAATGTCCTCCTGAGGTCAACTGACGAAGGTGTTACCGATCTGACACTAGGTGGCGCTCTGGTGGCAGTTTCATTTTATAATTGGCACTGTGCCCACACCATAACATTTATGGATATGAAACTGATTGGGCCGGTATAGACTGGCCCCTGTAACTCACACACCAAAAATCACCAGCACGTGGCGCTATTATCAACACAAAGCAGTTTTTGACCAATAACTCCCACATAATTTGTCAGACATTGTTAAACCTTATATCTACGTGTTCCCTGAATTCACCTGAATTGTATGATGTAGGCCACGCCCACTTTTGCGCAACATTTCCATTCGCAAATGCGCAAAATGTCGCTAACCTACATTTTCGAACTCCTCCCAGACAATTTCTCCGATTTGCACCAAACTTTGCACGCAGCATCTGTGGACCCTCCTGACAAAAAGTTATTAAAAGAAATGTGCTAGTCCACAGAACGCCCAAAATATAAAAAACAATTTCCTGCACATTGTGGTCAAACAGACATTCTTGTGTATCTTGATGAAATACAGTCCGATTAACACAAAACTTTTTCCAGTTGTGTTCCATGGCCACATGACGATTTCTGACAAATTTGGTGCAAATCGGCCAATAGGGGGCGCTTTTATTGCTAAATGACTAAATAACAGCTTGACTGCCTTCACTTTTGATTCCTCAACGGAAGTTGATGCATTAACAAGCCCTGACAGCAGCATGTAACGACATCAGCATGTAACGACGGCAGCACGCCGCGACAGCAGCACGCCGCGACGCGCGTGGACTGCGAGGGCCCGTTCATCGCTGCTTGCAGCTTTAATTATTAGGGCCCGAGCAGTGAAACTGCGAGGACCCTATTGTTTTTGTAGTGATTATTATTATTTGTTTTTTTTTTTTTTTTTCTGCCAAAATGATCGCATTTTTCACTGCCTGAACATACCCCAAAACGCATCAAACTTGGAATATATGTCACACCTGGTGAAAAATTTTATAATCTGTTGTCATTCTGAATTTTCACCACTAGGTGGCGCTACAATCAAGCTAAGTGTGTTTTGGCTAATAACGTCCACATACTTTGACGCACATCCAAAAACCTTACATCCACGCGTTCAGTGAATTGTGCTGAATCTACTGATATAGGCCACGCCCATTTCCGCCTACCGTTTTTTTTCGCTAGCTTGCGAAATGTAGAAAACCTACTTTTTCGAACTCCTCCCAGGCAATTTCACCGATTTGCACCAAACTTTGCACACAGCATCTGTGGACACTTCTGACAAAAAGTTATTAAAAGAATTTTGATACACCAAAGAAGACTCAAGTTATTAAATAACAACTTCCTGCAGATTTCGTTCCAAACAGGAAGTGTTGCATATCTCCACATTGGTGTGTCCAAATGACGTCACTCTCAGGATCCTACTTCCCCATGAGCCCCTAAGGCTCTGTGCAAAATCTTGGCCCATGACCACTAGGTGGCGCTCTTTAAATTTAAGTATTTTATATCTCCACATCGGTTGGTCGGATTGACGCCAAACTTGGTACACTCATTGCCACTGCCCTCCTGAGGACAGCTGATAAAGGGGTTACCGATCTGACACTAGGTGGCGCTCTGGTGGCAGTTTCATTTTATATTTGGCACTGTGCCCACACCATAACACTTATGGATATGAAATTCATAGGGGTTGTATAGACTGGCCCCTGTAAGTCACACACCAAAAATGACCAGCAGGTGGCGCTATTATCAAGAAAAAACGTTTTTTGCTAATTACTCCCACATAATATGGTGCACATTGTTAAACATTATATCTATACGTACCCTGAATACAGCCGAACCGCATGATGTAGGCCACGCCCACGTTCGCACTGAATTTCCATTCGCAAATTTGCCAAATGTCGCAAACCTACTTTTTCGAACTCCTCCCAGGCAATTTCTCCAATTTGCACCAAACTTTGCACGCAGCATCTGTGGACCCTCCTGACAAAAAGTTATTAAAAGACATGTGCTAGTCCACAGAACGGCCAAAATATAAAACAACAATTTCCTGCGCATTGTGGTCAAACAGATATTCTTGTGTATCTTGATGAAATACAGTCAGATGAACACAAAACTTTTGGCAATTGTGTTCCATGGCACGATGAGCATTTCTACAAAATTTCGTGCAAATCGGCCAATAGGTGGCGCTTTTATTGCTAAATGACAAAACAGCAGCTTCACTGCCTTCAGTTTTGTTTCCTCTACGGAAGTTGTTGCATGAACAAGCCTCGACAGCAGCATGCCCGGACAGCAGCATGTAATGACAGCAGCATGCCCCGACAGCAGCACGCCCCGACAGCAGCACGCCCCGACCCGCGTGGACTGCGAGGGCCCGTTCATCGCTGCTTGCAGCTTTAATTTTTTTTTTTTTTTTTATTTGTCTGCCAAAATGATCGCATTTTTCACTGCCTGAACGTGTATGAAAACGCGATTTTATTTGGCAAACACATTAGGCCTGGCGAAAAATTTTATAATCTGCTGTCGTTGTGAACTTTCATCACTAGGTGGCGCTATAATCATGGAAAGTGTGTTTTGGCTAATAACTCCCACATACTTTGACGCACATTCAAAAACCTTACATCCACGCGTTCAGTGAATCTTGCTGAATCTCCTGATATAGGCCACGCCCATTTCCGCCTACCGTTTTTTTCCGCTAGCTCGCGAAATGTCGCAAACCTACTTTTTCGAACTCCTCCCAGGCAATTTCACCGATTTGCACCAAACTTTGCCCACAGCATCTGTGGACCCTTCTGACAAAAAGTTATTAAAAGAATTTTGATACGCCAAAGAACACTCAAGTTATTAAATAACAACTTCCTGTGGATTCGGGTCACAACAGGAAGTGTTGCATATCTCCACATTGGTGTGTCCGAATGACGTGAAACTCAGGACACTACTTCCCCATGAGCCCCTAAGGCTCTGTGCAAAATCTTGGCCCATGACCACTAGGTGGCGCTATTTAAATTGAAGTATTTTATATCTCAACATCGGTTGGTCGGATTAACACAAAACTTGATACACTGATTGCCACTGCCCTCCTGAGGACAGCTGACAAAGGTGTTACCGATCTGACACTAGGTGGCGCTCTGGTGGCAGTTTCTTTTTATATTTGGCACTGTGCCCACACCATAACACTTATGGATATGAAATTCATAGGGGTGGTATAGACCGGCCCCTGTAACTCACACACCAAAAATCACCAGCAGGTGGCGCTATTATCAAGAAAAAACGTTTTTTGCTAATTACTCCCACATAATATGGTGCACATTGTTAAACATTATATCTATATGTTCCCTGAATACAGCCGAACCGTGTGATGTAGGCCACGCCCACGTTCGCACTGAATTTCCATTTGCAAATTCGCCAAATGTCGCAAACCTACTTTTTCGAACTCCTCCCAGGCAATTTCTCCGATTTGCACCAAACTTTGCACGCAGCATCTGTAGACCCTCCTGACAAAAAGTTATTAAAAGAAATGTGCTAGTCCACACAACGCCCAAAATATAAAACAACAATTTCCTGCGCATTGTAGTCAAACAGACATTCTTGTGTATCTTGATGAAATACAGTCCGATGAACACAAAACTTTTGGCAATTGTGTTCCATGACACGATGAGCATTTCTACAAAATTTCGTGCAAATCGACCAATAGGTGGCGCTTTTATTGCTAAATGACGAAATGACAACTGGACTGCCATCAGTTTTGATTCCTCTATGGAAGTTGTTGCATGAACAAGCCCCGACAGCAGCATGTAACGACAGCAGCATGTAACGACAGCAGCATGCCCCGACGGCAGCACGCCCCGACCCGCGTGGACTGCGATGGCCCGTTCATCGCTGCTTGCAGCTTTAATTATTATTATTTTATTCCTTCGTCCAAAATGATCGCATTTTTCACTGCCTGAATGTGAATGAAAATGCGATTTTATTTGGCAAAGTCATTAGGCTTGGCGAAAAATTTTATAATCTGTTGTTGTTGTGAATGTGCACCAGTAGGTGGCGCTATTATCAAGGAAAGTGCGTTTTGGCTAATAACTCCCACATACTTTGTCGCACCTTCGAAATCCTTATATCCACACGTTCAGTGAATTGTGCTGAATCTCTTGATATAGGCCACGCCCATTTCTGCTTTGCGTTTTTTTCACTAGCTCGTGCAATGTCGCAAACCTACTTTTTCGAACTCCTCCCAGGCAATTTCACCAATTTGCACCAAACTTTGCACACAGCATCTGTGGACCCTCCTGACAAAAAGTTATCAAAAGAATTTTGATATTCCAAAAAATACTCAAGTTATTAAATAACAACTTCCTGCAGATTTCGTTCCAAACAGGAAGTGTTGCACATCTCCACATTGGTTTGTCCAAATGACGTGAAACTCAGGCTACTACTTGCTCATGAGGCCCTAAGGCTCTGTGCTAAATTTTGGTTGATGACCACTAGGTGGCGCTATTTAAATTGAAGTATTTTATATCTCGACATCGGTTAATCGGATGAACACAAAACTTGGTACACTCATTGCCACTGCACTCCTGATGACAGCTGACAAATGGGTGACCGCTCTGACACTAGGTGGCGCTTTGGTGGCAGTTTCTTTTTATATTTGGCACTGTGCCCACACCATATTACTTATGGATATGAAATTGACAGGGGTGGTCTAGACCGGCCCCTGTAACTCACACACCAAAAATGACCAGCAGGTGGCGCTATCATCAACACAAACCGTTTTTGCCTAATAACTCCCACATACTTTGTCGCACATTCAAAAACCTTGTATCCACGCGTTCAGTGAATCTTGCTGAATCTCCTGATATAGGCCACGCCCATTTGCGCCTAGCGTTTTTTTCCGCTAGCTCGCGAAATGTCGCAAACCTACTTTTTCCAACTCCTCCCAGGCAATTTCACCGATTTTCACCAAACTTTGCACACAGCATCAGTGGACCCTTCTAATCTAAAAGTTATTAAAAGAATTTTGATACGCCAAAGAATACTCAAGTGATTAAATAACAACTTCCTGTGGATTTGGGTCACAACAGGAAGTGTTGCATATCTCAACATTGGTGTGTCCAAATGACGTGAAACTCAGGATACTACTTCCCCATGAGCCCCTAAGGCTCTGTGCAAAATCTTGGCCCATGACCACTAGGTGGCGCTATTTAAATTGAAGTATTTTATATCTCGACATCGGTTGGTCGGATTAACACGAAACTTGGTACACTCATTGCCAATGGCCTCCTGAGGACAGCTGATGAAAGTGTTACCGATCTGACACTAGGTGGCGCTCTGGTGGCAGTTTCATTTTATAATTGGCACTGTGCCCACACCATAACACTTATGGATATGAAACTGATTGGGCCGGTATAGACTGGCATCTGTAACTCACACACCAAATATCACCAGCAGGTGGCGCTATTATCAACACAAAACCACTTTTTGGCTATCAGTTAAGACATGCGCGCACAATAACGGGGCAATGGGTCCGGGTAAGGAGCAGCACGGCCCGACCCGCGTGGCCTGCGAGGGCCCGTTCATCGCTGCTTGCAGCTTTAATTTACTTTTGCATTCTTCATGTAACAAACATTTTAGAGGTGTGAATCTTCACCGGCCTCACGATTCCATTACGATTCAGCTGTCGACGATTCTCGATGCATCTCAGTGTTCGTCATCCTCGATGATCTGTATCACTGCACACGGCTACTTTTCATCATTTAAATCCCCCTTTTATTCTGAAAGTCCTTCCAATAATCAGACTACAGCAGGCTACAAAATAAAAGCTGCATCTTTTCAGTAATCAAACAAAACATGTCTCCATCTGCAGCGTCAACAATCAACATGAGCTGCAGACTCTGGATTCTGCTCTGTCTCTGCATCGTGATGCATCTTATAATGGAGACATTTTCACACCTCTAATACATTTATGTTGCTTTTACACTTTGAAGTTGTTTGAAAGTGAACTGAACAAGACTAAAGAGGAAAATGTGACAGCAATGTTTTATTTTTTAATAAAATGCTGGAAATATAAAAGAAATCAGCTTTTGTCTTTTCATGTGATTAATGGGTTATGAAAATAGTTGTTAGCTGCAGCCCTATAATTAGTGCCAACAAACACTACTCTGTGTTGTGTTGGTAGGAGTGAGTCTCTCCGGTATGTGACAGAGCTACGAGCACGTTGCTGCAGTCACAGTAAAGTGCACGCTGTTATTACTGTAGTCGGCCATAAAGGGTGTGGATGGACTCAGTTAGTAACTGAAACCATGTGTGTTGTTTGCTGCCACAGAAGAGAAATTAAAAGTCCATTCATGCAACGTTGTCACGCCATCTTCCTGCATTTAACACTTCCTATACATCCTTCTCAATAAAGGTCCTGCATTATGTAGTTATTTGAAAGCTTTTATTGTGAAGCATCAAAATCAGGAAACATTGGATTTCCACCAGCAGAACCTGAACACGACTCCAGAACAGCTGAAGTGAAGCTGAGTCAGCAGCTACGAGCCAGGCTGAAGTACATTACAACAGCATTAAACCAGAGGTCCACCAGCTACTGTAGAGAGCTGCAGCTCTGCACAGGTCACATATCATGTTAATCAATGGAGCAGATGATTGATCGCTGAATGTTTTCTTTTCTTTTGTCATTTGATTTTGCTGACGGTGCAAAACACTGAAACTTTCCTGCCCCTGCAGGCTGTTATAATGAGAACTACCCAAAACAGCCCAAACTCAGCTGGAGCAGCAGTTTCCTCATGACAGGAGCCAAGACGGCACCACTGACCCATCTTAAATTAACCTATGCACTGCTGCTGTTATGGTGATGTGACGGGAATGTTCCACCTTGTGTCATCTAACGTTGTTATTGGACTGTTTTATATCTTCTGTTCACTTTAAACTGATGCCACAGACAGTTGTTACAGTCTGTAAATGGTTTCACACTGAGGCACAGATACACTTGTCAGTGATGATCTAGAATGCAGTTACTCCAGTGCTGATAAAGATCCATGTCAGAACCATTTTAAGTTCAAAGTCAAGCACTTTGGCAGAAACACTGATTCTCCAGTTCAGGGAAAGAGTTTCTATGACATTCAGTGATTAAATTCATTTATGTGTCACAGAAATCTTTTGAATTTGAGGTTCAGTATTTTCTGATCAGACATCTGACACAGAGGGTCTATTGTTATTATTAATATCATAACACAGCAGTGACGTGGTGGATTTAATGGTGGTAGATTTAATGTTAATGTTTTGATAACTCTCTGCAATCAGTGTGGAGTATGAAGGAGTTCGGATGACGGTTCTTCAAGCAGCAAAACCAGAGGCCAACAAATCAAACAGGCACATTTTGAACAGGCACTAAACTAGTCTGAAAAAAGAGGTGTAACTTTAGTGTTTGTGCAAAGACTCTCCTGGTCTTCTTCTCATCTTCCTCTCTTCACTTGTAACTCTTGGCTTCATGCCATGCTGCCTTTTCTCCTGAACTGAACTGAACAACTGGAGGTGGAGTAAACGAAGCAGACCTCCTGACACTGAACCATCTACACTCGAGATACAGACTCTCACACTGACTGTCTGTGGCTGCAGCAGGACTCTTCATACCTGAGAGTGTCCAGTCTGCAGCCTGGATCCTCCAATCGAGCAGACAGCAGCTTCACTCCTGAGTCTCCTGGATGATTGTAGCTCAGGTCCAGCTCTTTCAGATGGGAGGGGTTGGAGTCCAGAGCTGAGGCCAGAGAAGTACAGCCTTCCTCTGTGATCAGGCAGCCTGACAGCCTGCAGACACACAAAACAACACACATCACAGATCAGCTGAGGGTCCTGATGATTCAGTGCACATCTGTGTTTAAGGGTTTAACGTTTATTATATTTATCATCTTAATTTCACTAATTTACTTATCAGCACTAAACCCAGAGTATAACTGAAGATGACGGAAATGCCATTAGTTTTGCAAATACTTGGTCATGAACCAACATATTGTACAGATTAAAATGATGACCTGATGATGGAGGATCACCAAAGTAATTACAGTTCATCCTGAGGGGAGCACGAATGTCAAAAACCTCATGGCAATCCATCCAATGGTTGTTAAGATCAGTAAGTCGGGACCAAAGTGCAGAATAGACTGATAGACCCACATTTTATATATATAAATAGATTAGTGGTTTCATTGGTTTTGTATTGTTACTTTGATGAGTGAAGGATCTGTTAAGTTGTCAGACTGTGAACACTATCAGAACATCACACTCCTGTCCACACAGGTCGTCTTGCCTGTGTTTTGGCTGTGTTACTACCTCTGTTGGAGGATCAGAGGTGGAATGAAACTGTCCCCGCATTCCACCTTTGTAACTTTCACACCTACAGGAAGCTAAAGCACGCTCACCTCCCTCACCACCTGCTGACCAACTTCTATCGGTCAGCGATAGAAAGCCTCCTGACCTACTGCTGCACGGTGTTGTTCTCCAGCTGCACAACACAGGACAGGAAGGACCTGCAGCGGGTGGTGAGGGCAGCGGAGCGTGTCATCAGGACGACACTACCCCCTCTCAGAGACATTTGCACTGGCAGACTCCAAAAGAAGGCCAGCTGTATTGTTAAGGACCCCACTCACCCCGGATGTTACCTGTTCTCCCCCCTTCCCTCTGGGAAGAGATATAGATCCATCAGATCTAGAACAAACAGACTGAAGAACAGTTTCTTCCCACAGGCAGTGAAATGCACAACCCTCCCTTCATCCCTCACTCTCTAAAGACTTCACACCAGTGCAATAACCCTCCACTACCACCCCCACACACATACTCACTTGTGTACATATTACCTACATACTTGAATCTTGTGTCTATTTATCTTGTTGTATATATTTTATTATTTTTATCTATTTTGTTATACTTGTTGATATTTGATATTTATTTGTCAAACTAAGAGCTGCTATCTATGTTTTGTTGTTTTTGAAACAATGACAATAAACATCTATTTTATTCTACAGCGAGGTGGAATATCAGCACAACATTCCCCCCTTGAAAAGGCAGTGTGAATGGGGCTTCAGTCTCTCTCTCTCTCAACCCAACCAGTTGAGACGGATGGCGGCCCACCACTGAGTCCGGTTCTGCTCGAGCTTTCTGCCTGTTAAAAGGTATTTTTCTTCTCGCCACTGTGTCAAGTGATTGTTCATAGGGGAAATGTTGCGTCTCTTCAATGAATTGAATAATATTAAGAGTATGATCAAGACCTGCTCCAATTGTAAAGTTACATGAAATAATGAAATAATGTAATGAATCCTGACCTGAGAGTTTCAAGGACACAGTGTGAACTCTTCAGTTCAGCAGAAAGTAGCTTCACTCCTGAATCCTGCAGGTTGTTGTTACTCAGGTCCAGCTCTCTCAGACTAGAGGACTGGGAGCTGAGAACTGAGGACAGAGCTTCACAGCTTCTCTCTGAGAGGTGACAGACACTCAATCTGGAACGTGAACAGTAAAAAAGACATTTACAGTATTTATAATATCATTGTAGCACATGTGAACTTCCTATCTGTTTTACTCTAATATGTCGGAGATATGAAAAATCAACAAGACTAAATCTGGACTAAACAGACATGAAACAATAAAAAGTGGCATTGTTTCAAAACACAAGAGTTCTGACGAGAGAGAGAATTTAATTCAAACGTTAAAGAAATAACAAATAACTTGAGACAAACTATGAACTATCTGACCTAAGAGTTTCAAGGACACAGTGTGAACTCTCCAGTCCAACAGACAGCTCCTTCACTCCTGAATCCTGCAGGTTGTTGTTACTCAGGTCCAGCTCTCTCAGACTAGAGGACTGGGAGCTGAGAACTGAGGACAGAGCTTCACAGCTTCTCTCTGAGAGGTGACAGACACTCAATCTGGAACGTGAACAGTAAAAAAGACATTTACAGTATTTATAATATCATTGTAGCACATGTAAACTTCCTTTCTGTTTTACTCTAATATGTCGGAGATATGAAAAATCAACAAGACTAAATCTGGACTAAACAGACATGAAACAAGAAAAAGTGGCATTGTTTCAAAACACAAGAGTTCTGACGAGAGAGAGAATTTAATTCAAACGTTAAAGAAATAACAAATAACTTGAGACAAACTATGAACTATCTGACCTGAGAGTTTCAAGTCTACATTGTGGACTCTCCAGTCCAACAGACAGCTCCTTCACTCCTGAATCCTGCAGGTTGTTGTTACTCAGGTCCAGCTCTCTCAGACTAGAGGACTGGGAGCTGAGAACTGAGGACAGAGCTTCACAGCCTCTCTCTGAGAGGTCACAGCTACTTAGTCTGGAGAGAAAAAAAAGAAGACAGATAACATGGTAAATGTTGAGTTTTGGTGATACAGTATCAGGGTTTCCCCAACTTTTCTTCTGGGGACGCATTAAAAAAGAGAAAAGTATTTATCAGCCTTTTCATGGCTTTATATTAGGAGGATTATTTATATAGGACAGCTCACAGATATGACAGGAAATGGGGATGAGAGAGGGGGCATGACACACTGCAAAGGACCAGAGGTCGAACTTGAAACCTGGGCTGCTGCAGTGAGGACAAAGCCTCTGTACATGGGACACATGCTCTACCAACTGAGCTGCAGGAGCACCCCAGGGGGTCCCACTTTTTAAAAATGATAACACTGCGACCCAATTCACAATAGGCCTAATCAACTTGAAAAGAGCAGATGTGTGCATAAATTAACACTCCAAACTATTTATCCACGTCTACTTATATTCTGCTGAATACACCAGCCATTTCAAAGAGATACTTTATTAAATAACTACTGTGTTTACAAAAAACATATATGTTACAAATACATTATAACTGAGATCAAATAAATGCAGTTTTCAAAGAGAGACTGAGAGGTCAGGTCACTCAGTGTCTCCTGAAGCTGTGAGTTTTGTGTATGTCACATAAACTATGCTGGAATGTGGTTCAATGCTTCTTAGTGTCTAAATATTTTGGCACATGATCACTGTAAGTCCTACAAGCAAGTGGGTGTTCTGCTGTGAATCAGTGAAATGATGAACTCAGTCAGGATGTGTGTCTCAGTGTGACGCTGTCCATCTCACTGAGATGGAGCAGAGATGGACTGATAGACAGACAGATGGAACATGTCACTTCATAGGGTTTCTTGGCCTGCTGCTTTCTGTGGTTGTAAATAAAACATTGGGCCTAAAGTCCATTTCTCCCCACCATTGTAGCAGTCCACAGGAAGGACCCACCAGAGAAGGACCGTCTCTGTGCTCGAGACCTCCTGATTTACAAATCAAGCACTGGATACCAACAGCTGCCCCCATGTGGCTCAAAGGTGTACTGCAGATAGAAATCTTAAATTAAAGGCTATGAACGAAAGTCTGCAAATATATTTGGCAACTCAAATAAAATCCTCTCTGGGAATGACTGGTATATATAATCTCTTGCTCCAGTGCTGTTCAGTTCTAAACATGTTGTCAGCGTGACAATAAATCAAAATTCAATCAAGAATGAAGAGACATCCAGCTATCAAAGTCATATGATGTCAAACATAAATGAGGTTCTCCATCCTCATTGTTCGTGCTGCGCAGGAGCTGAATTAATGAAAGGTACATTGAAAGAAAACAAGTTTGATGGCAAAAAAATCTACCAGAAATATATAAATGATTTCACAACAAACAGTAACATGATCTGACCTCAAACTTTCCAGATTGCAGTGTGGACTCTCCAGTCCAGCTGACAGCTGCTTCACTCCTGAATCCTGCAGGTTGTTGTTACTCAGGTCCAGCTCTCTCAGACTAGAGGACTGGGAGCTGAGAACTGAGGACAGAGCTTCACAGCTTCTCTCTGAGAGGTCACAGCCACTCAGTCTGGATAAAGAATAATGAGCAGAAAAAGAAAATTCTTTCTATTTGGGTCAATAACAGCACATTTCCTGCATTCTGAAAAAAACTTACAGAGCTTTGTTGGAGGCTTTGACCACTGGCAGCAGCCTCAGAAGAGCCTCCTCTGAAGCAGAGTATTTCTTCAGGTCAAACAAGTCCAGATCTTTTTCTGATGACAGTAAGATGAAGACCAGAGCTGACCACTGAGCAGGAGACAGTTTATCTGTGGAGAGACTTCCTGATCTCAGGTACTGTTGGATGTCCTCCACTAGAGAATGATCATTCAGTTCATTCAGACAGTGGAACAGATTGATGCTTCTCTCTGGAGACAGATTCTCACTGATCTTCTTCTTCATGTACTCGACTGTTTTCTGATTTGTCTGTGAGCTACTTCCTGTCTGTGTCTGCAGACCTCGGAGGAGATTCTGATTGGTCTGCAGTGAAAGACCCAGGAGGAAGCGGAGGAACAAATCCAGGTGTCCATTTGGACTCTGTAATGCCTTGTCCACAGCACTCTGGTAGAAACGTGTTGATTTGCCTCCGAACACTTGAGACAACCAGGATGCTGATTGCTCTTCTTCTGACATCAGATTGACTCCAGAGTTGATGAATGTCAGATGGACATGAAGAGCAGCCAGAAACTCCTGAACACTCAGATGGACGAAGCAGAACACCTTGTCCACCTGGTACAGTCCACTCTCCTCTTTAAAGATCTGTGTGAACACTCCTGAGTACTTTGAAGCTGCTGTGATATCGATGCCACACTTTGTCAGGTCTGATTCATAGAAGATCAGGTCGCCACTCTGCAGCTGCTCAAAAGCCAGTTTTCCCAGAGACTCAATCATCTCCCTGCTCTTTGTGGTCCAGTGTGGATCTGTCTCAGCTCCTCCATCATACTTGACGTTCTTCACTTTGGCCTGAACCACCAGGAAGTGGATGTACATCTCAGTCAGGGTCTTGGGCAGCTCTCCTCCCTCTCTGGTCTTCAACACATTCTCCAGAACTGTAGCAGTGATCCAGCAGAAGACTGGGATGTGGCACATGATGTGGAGGCTTCGTGATGTCTTGATGTGGGAGATGATTCTGCCGGCCTGCTCCTCATCTCTGAATCTCTTCCTGAAGTACTCCTCCTTCTGTGGGTCAGTGAACCCTCTGACCTCTGTCACCATGTCAACACACTCAGGAGGGATCTGATTGGCTGCTGCAGGTCGTGTGGTTATCCAGAGGCGAGCAGAGGGAAGCAGTTTCCCCCTGATGAGGTTTGTCAGCAGCACATCCACTGAGGTGGACTCTGTAACATCAGTCAGGATCTCAGTGTTGTGGAAGTCCAGAGGAAGTCGACACTCATCCAGACCGTCGAAGATGAACACAACCTGGAACTCTTCAAAGCTGCAGATTTCTTTGGTTTCAGTGAAGAAGTGATGAACAAGCTCCACCAAGCTGAACTTTTTCTCCTTCAGCACATTCAGCTCTCTGAAAGTGAATGGAAATGTGAACTGTATGTCCTGGTTGGCTTTGTCTTCAGCCCAGTCCAGAGTGAACTTCTGTGTTAAGACTGTTTTCCCGATGCCAGCCACTCCCTTTGTCATCACTCTTCTGATTGGTTCATTTCTTCCAGGTGAGGCTTTAAAGATGTCTTCTTGTCTGACTGTTGTTTCTGGTCTGTCTGGTTTCCTGGATGCTGCTTCAATCTGTCTGACCTCATGTTCATCATTGACCTCTGCAGTCTCTCCCTCTGTGATGTAGAGCTCTGTGTAGATCTGATTCAGAAGGGTTGGGTTTCCTGCTTTAGCGATCCCCTCAAACACACACTGGAACTTCTTCTTCAGGTCAGATTTAAGTTTACGCTGACAAACTGCAGCAAGATGTTCTAAATAAACACACAACAAACAAGATCATTAAGTTATTTATAAAGAAAATATGACAATTTCCTTCCCCTAAAGATTGCATATATAAACAGATTTTCCATCATCATCATCATCATCAGACTTCAGTAAACGTCTCATTGATCCATCATGTTAAATCTTTAGAGAAATCCTCTTACTGCTCTGCAGACAGTCAGCCAGCTCCTCCTGCTTCATTCTCCTCAGGAAGTGAAGTGTGATCTTCAGAAATGCCTCTCTGCTGCTCCTCCTCCTCTGCTCTTCATCCTCACCATCCAACACCTCCTCATCCTCCCTCTGACTCTCTAAGCATTCTGGGGAATCTGAACTCAGAACCTTCTGGATCTTCTTCAGCTCGTTCTTCACAAAAGTCACAATGTTCTCCTCCAGCAGCTGGAACAGAATATTATGTGAATGAGAACATTTAACATCATGGAGCCAAACATCAGATCCATGTTTGACAGATTCACCACTGGTCTGTAAAGTGCAGCATGGAGATTATTGTGAACAGACTGGATGTAAAAGTAGTTGTTGTTCATGTACAGACCATAAATATGGAGTCCAGGTGTGTTTGATGCTGCTGGGCAGACGGACCTCTGGGAACCTCTGAGCTCTCCTGGTCGACTCTGTGGAGGAATCATGAAGAATCAGCCACATTATGTCTGTCCACTCAGAGACAAACACAAGCTGAAGGTCCTTTGAGTTAAAGTGTTGATGACATCATTGAATCAGATAGTTTCCCCTGACATCAAAGTGTTGGTCGTGCTGCTGATCCCACTGTGAATCAACAGTCAGTCAGTTTACTGGGTTGGTTCAGCAGCTTGTCTGGTTTAGTCCCTCCAGCTCTTGACCCCTATAATACTGTGGACAGCAACACGCAGCTAACACAAGCTAGTTGGATGTTAATTGTTCAGTGCAAATTGGTGAAGAGTCACAATAAACTTGTATTCAGTTGAGATTCCAACATTGGAGAATGAAAAAATGATTCATTATTTATTTATTTGTTTATGAATCTGATAACAAAAAACAAACACAGGTTTCTTTTTTGTACTTCTGATTTAATGCTCACATCAAAAGCAGGTCATTAAAGAACGGACCCGGGCCAAACTTGATTTTGATGTTTAATTTGTCTGATTTGTGTGACTCTAAAGTTATTCATCAACTTGTTCGTGTGTTGTTTTGGGTGATTATTGACACAATGGCTGAACTTGAACCTATCGATATGTACTGAATGAAATAATTCTGGCATGTTTTTCTGAAATACTGAGATACCCCAACACCCTGTGAGGAGAAACTAGAAGACAGAAAAATGGCGAAGAATTTTTGGGCCCCAGTGCATCACGTGACGATCTAGTCACACGGCTTTGCCACTACTAAAAATGGCTTCAAGGCCTGGCGCTCTTCCTGGGGCTTGATCTCGATGATGGTCAGCTGTCTTCTTTGCAGAGGAAGTTCCGGTCAAGCCAACGGCGTTAAATACTCCACTTCTTCTTTGGTTTTTACCAGTGGACTATAAAACCACACCGCCAAAGCTGAAGTAAATTGCTGATGCCAGAGCTGATGCATGCTGCATGATGCGTGACGCGTGATGGTTGATGCATGATGCATGATCTATTTCTGATTTATCTTCCTGGGCGGGTCTCAATTTACCTGGGCGGGCCGCCCAAGTAGAGCCCAAGTGTGGGAAACACTGAATAGCCTGTGCTTAAAGTCCATGAAGCCTGTGATGGCTCAGTTCAGTCTTTCAAAAATTTTGCAGTACTCCTTCAGCTCTTCCAAAGAGTTTGTGTCTGCTGGGTCCATTGTTGGTTGGTTCATACTGTGACAATGGCATGACTTTCCACTTCCAGCACCAAAACGGAGTGGCAGCCCGACACACCAGCTCCCCTTTCCCCTTTCTTACCGTCATTTTTTTTGTTTTTTCCCTATTTTACTATTATTAACTTTAGTACCACAGTTTAGGGAGATTGGTTTAAGTACTTTAACCAGTTTTAAGTCAGTGGACAGTACCGGGAGTTCAGTGTGTCCCGCCTGACAAAGACATGGCCGAACAGGAAAATACCAGACTGTTCAATGCAATTAGCTTCACAGAGACAAACAGAGCAGCAAGGTGTTGGGTGGAAGGCTTGCTGTCTTTGTTAACTCCAAATGGTGTAACGCAGTAGAGGTTACTACGAAGGCGAAAATCTGCATTCCTGATGGGGAACTGTCAGCTGTTGGCCTGAGACCATGCGATGTTGCCACTGTGTTTGGCAGGTGTTTGAATGGAAAGTCTGTGAACTTCACATCAACTACAGCAGCTGATTTAACAGTTGAGGGCACTTTAAGAAAAGACAGGAGGAGTCGGCTGCTAACACAAACTGTCAGAGACTGAGACTGAGCTCAGATCAACTGAATCAAAGTGAGAATAAACCTACAAATTGTTTTTACACTGAAGTTGTGGCTCACAGAGCTGATGGACACACTTCACCTTGAGATGATCCGGTTCTTCATTCAGGACAAACTAAAAGAAAAACCTGCAACATCTTGCAGTCCTGGGTGGGTTGTTGTAAGTCGGGATGTGGGTCTCTGTTTTTCCTTTTATTTATTTTTATTTGTATTTGTTGTTCATGTCCTTTTTGATATGTTGTTTACATAAAAAAGAAGCACTGTAATAACAGTTTTGTGTCTTGATATTTTGAAGTGAAGCTTCATAATAAAACTATTTGAAACACAAAGTGTTTTAACTGCATGTTTCACAAACAAACACTGTATGAAGTAAAAATTGGAGGTCCGACAGATTAATCAGCTGATTATAGCCGATCTGATAATAATCATTATTGGGCAGAAGTTGACCTTTAGACGCCTTTAACACTAAATATTGTAAAACAGTAAAATGTTCTGCCTTCAGTTCATATCTTTGTCTCAAGTGTTGAACTATATTTAACAGATCAAAAAAGAAGTTACTTGTTTTTATTTATTCTTTGAATAATTAAAAACATTTAATCGGCCGATATCAGTTATCAGAGTTTTTTACTCCTTAATATGGGTTTCAGTACCGGCCCCATGAAGCCCGGATGGGTCGGGCCCTTGTAACGTTAGATATAACACACAGCCTCTCCTCTCCTCAGCAGCAGGGGTCAGATCTCAGCAGGAGGTGAGTCACTGCTGTTTGTACACAGGAGGAACACTGTCGTCAGAGTTGTTGAGGAACAGACATGAAAAACTGTGAACCTGTCCTTTAATACTGATCCTGCTCTGACCTCCATCATCACTCTGAGGACATGAAGACCATCAGGACAACTGGTCAGACTGGATTTAATGAGGACAAACATCAACAGAGAGCAACATGAGGACAACTCACTGTCTGTCTGATGAACGCTGTTGTTTAAAATCAATAATAATCTCCTTTGACCGGTCACTCTTGAATGAAACACAGCTGGGCTCAGGTCCAGGTCCAGGTCCAGGTCCAGGTCCAGGAGAGGCTGGTCTCCTGTTGGACAGAGAAGACGACCACCAGAGATGTTAATTGACTTTCTAGTCTTCAGACACAGAAGCTTGTGTCCATAAAATAGTGGAAAACATGAGGAATAAACCTCAGAGAATATTGGACCAAACTAATTCAATAAAGTGAAATGAAGAGTTGAAGACTGGTTCTGTTGGGCCGCTTTCTAAAGTGACAATAGAAATTTAAGTGAAGAAGAACGAAGCTGAAAATAAACATCAGGTTTCAAAAAACATCTTTCTCCACAGTTAAAGCGCGAATCAGTCACATATTAATGTTATTAACCGCTCACCTCTTTACAGCAGGAGGTTGTTGTCCTTTAAAATCAATAATAATCTCCTTTGACCGGTCACTCCTAAAGGACACACAGCTGGGCTCAGGTTCAGGTCCAGGCTCAGGTTCAGGTCCAGGTCCAGGTCCAGGTCCAGGTCCAGGTCCAGGCTCAGGTCCAGGTCCAGGTCCAGGTCCAGGTCCAGGTCCAGGTTCAGGTCCAGCTCCAGGTCCAGGTCCGGGTCCAGTGGTTTTAGAGGGAGGGCCTCCCTCCTCTCTGTCCTCACACTGATTCATGCTGCTCAGCTCACACACACTTTCATCTGGAGAGGAAACACAAATCATTCATCTGCACATCAACTGAAATCAGCCTTTCCATCATGTCTCCTGTCAGAACATCAGCTGCTCCTCCACTGATTGGCTGCTTCATATCAGCGTCACATGAACGCTGCACTTCTACTGTCAGTCCACTAGATGGTGTCATGGAGCCATCAGACTGGAAGTGAGTCGTCTGCTCTGAACACCAGTTTAACCAGCGAGACACGACTGGACTCACTGTTCTAGAAACACCAGTAACAGTGGAGGAAAGTACATTTACTCGAGTACTACACGTAACTACAATCCTGAGGTACTTCAGTCACGTGTTTCCACTTCATGCAGCTGCTGCTGAGGGCTCAGTCTGTGTGATGACGTCATAGTAAATGGTGGGCCACACTCATGTGTTTGGACTCATCTGAATCTCCAGGACAACACGTATCTGATCATTATGAACAAGAACCTGAACACCAACATATTATAAGTCACATCAGCTGCAGTCAGCAGCAGCAGGGAGAGGAGGAGGGACAGGAAGTCCCCAGACTCCCTTGAAAAATCGCTCCATTTTGTGAGTTGTTGAGTTAAGAGGACCTTTATAAACTGTGTGAAACGCTGTCGATGACAAATTCTGAATGGTTCGGGCCTTCTCGTAAGTTCGGCCCATGTTACAGCCTCGTTTTAGGGGGTGCTGCAGCCCCCTCAGCACCTCCAGCTCCCGCATCCAGGCGAACAGCTGCTCTCCAGCCGCGTTTAGTGCGTCAGACAGCGGGAGAGCGGCGGCTCGTCTCGGCCTCCTCCACAGGCTGATTCAGGCAGGAAAAGCTGCCTTCAGTCATCAGTAAGTGGAGCTACACAGTGACAACCACTCTGTGCTCAGATACTGACCAACTAACTCCACTTCTGCTCTGATTTCACCGCGTCATTAAAGTGTGAAACATTAGAAATGACCGTTAAATAAATTACCTTTAAACGGAGAGAAGAAGCTGCTGCGTCACGACGAGGATCAGTGAAAGTGAAAGTTAACTTTAAACCGGAAACTCCTGTTAATGTTCAGACACACATATGATTTCCTCTCATCCCACCAGGTATTGATCAGGATGATGATCCACACACACACACACACACACACACACACACACACACACACACACACACACACACACACACACACACAGCTGTGCAGTCAAACAGAGTTGTTGGCGGGTCAGAGGGTCCAGCAGCAGAGGACCACCTCCCTGTCCCTCAGGGGGACGAGTGCCACTGTTGCACCTGGACCCGGGTCCACCTGTCGCTCTGAAAGGGACGGGAGACCACACTTAGATTGTGTTTTTCTCAGCCCAGACTGATAACAGATAATTATAGTGGTGATTTTGATTGTTATTATTATTATTATTTTTATTATATTTATTTATTTTATTTGCAATTTTTATTATATAATAATAATAATAATAATAATAATAATAATAACAATATTATTAATAATAATAATATTGTTATTATTATTATTATTATTATATTGTTATTATTAGTAGTAGTATTAACAGATACCAGATGGGCAAAGACAAAGGTTGTGTCTGTTTCACAAAAAGGAAAATTCAGGATCAGATTCAACTTAAAATGTACGGAGAAAATTTATAGAGTGTTTCAAATATATAATAATAATAAATATATAATACAGGTATCTGGTTCAACAAGAATCTTACTTGGAAAATTCATATAGGGAAACTTGTTGGAAAATATAAAATAAGTACTGAATGTTGTTGCTGTTTGAGGGGTAAAGAGTGGGGAGCAAATAGTTTCTCTGAAAGCTGTTTACATCGGGCTATGGCTGCACAATTTACCAGTCTGCTTCAAAAACTACTAAAAAATTGGATACACTTCAATATCAGGCCTTGAGACTCTGCTGTGGTGCTGTTGAAACAGCCCCAGTGTCAGCCCTACAAGTGGAGATGACATAAGAAATAAGAAGAAATCAGATTTCACTAACATACTGGGCAAACCTAAAGAGCCATAAGGAGTCAGCCCACTCAGAAGGTGTTACAGATGTGTCAAGAGAAGGAACGAAGACAGATGAAGAGCTCTGGTTGGATGATGGGGGACGCCGTAAAAGAAACAGAGACAGGGGGACTAGTGTTAAGCTCCACTGTCCCACCTTGGCCATTAGGGGAGATAGAGGTCGACACATCTGTTAGAAAGGAAGAAAGGGAAAAGTATAAATCAGAATCAGGTTGATAGATATATAGAGGAACATATTCAACATTTACTAAAGTATATACTGATGCATCAAAGACAACTAACAACAGAGCAGGAGTTGCGTTCACCTCCCAGATTTAAATATTATGTCAAATAAAAGAACCGTCAGGAGAAATGGTGGCTATTCTTTTAGCACTTGAGTGGGAGGAAAGCAAAAGCAAACAAAGTACTAATAGGATCAGATTCAAGCAGCTTAAAAACATGCAACCAGAAACAAGACAACACATTCTGGTGGAAACAACTCAAACTGTGTGTAGAATTACCAAAGCAGGAGCAAATGTGAAGTTCACTCAGATTCCAGCTCTGTAGAAATGAAATGGCAGACAAATATGCAAAAGACACAAACAAAAGTAGAAGTAAATATGACAGTTAACTATAGTAAGGTGGAGGTTAAAAGCATAATCGAAGCAGAAATGAAAAGAAGTGGCAGGAAATCAAGGTCGAGTGTTCCACAGTGTCCAGAGGGAGGAAGGATGAGGGAACAGTAGCAGTAAAGAAGACACGCTATTAAACTACACTTATACACTTATTAAAAGAACATAGGTATTATTATTATTTTCCTTGTTTATTTTTTTAATCATTTTTTTATTTAGTTAAAGAAAAAAAGGTGTGTGTGTGTGTGTGTGTATATATATATATATATATATATATATATATATATATATATATATATATATATATATATATTCTGATCTACTAATCTATTGTAATTGTTCTTATTTTGTGTGTTTTTTATTTTTCATTTATTGATATTGATGTTTATTCTTGATGTTTTCTTTTATCTCATTTGTGTACGGTGTCCTTGAGTGTCCAGAAAGGCGCCTTCTAAATAAAATGTATTATTATTATTATTATTATTATTATTATTATTATTATTATTGTTATTATTATTCTGATCCTTTAGCAGTAGTCGCACCTAAAAGTTGTTTGCCAACCGCCATAAAACACTAAAAGAAGAAGCTACCAGCTGAATTTGAGTAGGCAGAAAAGTTTGCTGACTTTTATGTTGAAAATCCACCAGGAGGTCGTCCTGAGTTGTACTTCCGGCGGCTAACGCGCTAACTGTTCCCGTCACGCATCCTTTGCGTCAGCAGGAGTGAACCGGGAGTGAAGCAGCGGGTTTGGACCGGTTCGGTTCAGACCGTCGGGATGTTTCAGCTCAGCTCGTCTCCTGTTAGCACAGAATGCTAAAGGGAGCTAGCGTAGCTGCGGAGCCGGAAGTAGTCGGAGCCGGAAGTAGTCGGAGCCGGAAGTAGTCGGAGCCGGATGGAGACCGGACTGTGTCCCGGAGACAACATGTCGCAGACACTGGCCGCGGGTTTGAGGCCGCAGCGGCGGAGCCTCGGAGCAGGTCTGCGCACTTCACCTGTTCTCCTGATTTACAGCCCTTGTGTTGATTATTGGTGTTGTATCCTGCAGTTTCCTTCTTCTCTGCGATTTCAAACGGTGAAGCAGCGATGCAACATCTTTTAATATATGTGCAGTGACTATCAACACTCTGACATACTAACGTTTCAAGGAAATGAAAATGATCCTTGGTTAAAGAAAAATCTACAGTCAAAATAACCCAAAATGTGCATTTTTCATACCTGCGGCCCTCAAACTAAATAAGTAAATAAAGCTTTTCTATCTTTGTTTGATACCTACTGAGCCGGTCAGAAATGAGTTCATAAAAGTTTTAAATTGTGACATAATACTTGTGTATTATTCGTCAAGACACAGGGAACAAAATGAAAAACAGGCTCAATGGGTTTCACACACAAATAGAAAACCTTGAAGTCAAGGAAAGTGAAAACTCGTGGAGATTTTGGAAAATGAGATTTTCTTCATTTGGGTGAAAAATGATCCGATGGCTGTAAACATTCAGCAACAATTGTACAAATGAATACATGAGTGATCTTTAGGGTTTCTTGGATCATCGGGACAAATTTCAACCCAAACAATCACAGAAACGATTTTAAAAACGTAACACCGACACATACAGGGGCATGAATACAGGCAGGAAAGGATTTTTTAATCATTATGTTTATTTACGTTTTGTACAGCTTTCCAACTTTATTGTAGTCCAGGTTGTGAGAGAGACGTGCTGCCTGTGGGTCAGAAGTTAACAGGACGTTTTCTAAAATATGTGTATGTCTTTATTCTCTGCAGACGTCCAGCTGCTGTCGCTGAGTAAAGAAGAGGATCCTCCTGAGCAGCAGGACTGGAGCTCCGGTCCGGACCAGGCGGAACCACCAGAGCGTCCACACATTAAAGAGGAACAGGAAGAACTCTGGACCAGTCAGGACGAGGCTGATATCATCAACTTCACTGTGAAGAGTGAAGAAGATGATGAAGAGGAGCCTCAGTCCTCACAGCTTCATCAGGGACGAACTGAACAGATGGAAACAGCTGATGGAGAGGACTGTGGAGGACCAGAACCAGACAGGAACTTTGATCCAGAGAGTCGTTTACAACCTGAGACGGACGACAAGACGTCAGACTCCTCTGAACCTGATTCTTATGACAGTTGTGGTTGGGAGGAGTCCAGGGAACCTCAGTCAGGGTTAAAGTCTCTGCAAAACACTGAAGCACCTGTCGGTGAAGTGGACTGTGATACAGGAACAACATCAGGTAGCTCCTCTGAATGTGACCACAGGGGAGATCAGCACCAACACAACGGAGTCCAAACGGGAGTGAAAGAATTTAGTTGCTCAGTTTGTGGTAAAAAATACCCTCGGAAGAAATCTTTAACGACTCACATGAGAATTCACTCAGAAGAAAAATGTTTCAGCTGCTCAGTGTGTAAGAAGAAGTTCCAGTGGAGAGCACATGTTGTGATGCACATGAGGATCCACACCGGAGAGAAACCCTTCTGTTGTTACGTCTGCGGTAAGAGCTTCACACAGAGCTCGGCCCTGACGTCACACGAAAGACTTCACACCGGAGAAAAACCTTTCACGTGCTCAGTTTGTAAAGCAAGTTTCAACGTCAAAAGCACTTTGTCCCAGCACATGAGGATGCACACTGGGGAGAAACCATTCACTTGTTCATTTTGTGATAAAACCTTCGCACACAAGGGAACTCTGACCAGACACTTGAATGTCCACACGGCAGAGAAATCGTTCTGTTGTTCAGTTTGTGGTAAGAAATTTGCTCAGAAGGGAACTCTGAGGCGACACTTGACCGTCCACACGGGGGAGAAGCGATTTATTTGCAGCGTTTGCGATAAAAGATTCAGTCAGCTGTCGTTTCTGAAAAAACACAAGTGTGTTGGTGAGAGCAGCAGAAGTAAATGAAGCTGCAGAGATGCTTGTCGGGTCCTTTTTCTTCAGCAGGACCGAAGTCTCAACATTGATCAGTTCAGAACCAGTAGAGGCAGAAATGGTTTCATTCGAACATATCGGCTAATTCAAGGATCACACTGAAAACTAACGTTTTTCCAGCATGAAACAAACAGAACAAAAATAAATAAATGGGTAATTCTACGGAAAAAAACACTTAAGACTTCTTTTTTTTCATATTTTCTAATAAAAACAGGTTATTTGAACGATTACTGCCTCCTGGGTCGTCCATTTGTCAATATTTGTTGTTTTATTGGTTATTTAACACTTCAAGCTCCACAGAACTACTTGTTCCCACAGACATGTATAGAAGGAAAGTCTCGTATTAGTTCAAAACCATGTTTTTCTAACATTTATATTATAAGATTTATAATGACAGTAATCGTCTGGTGTTACCGTGTGAACGAAGTCTCTTATTTTAAAATAAAAATCACACTGATGACGTCACTTAAGCTCCTGAGTCTTTTCTGTTAGAAGACTTTATAAGTAGAATATAAATGGATTGGATGACATGATTTAGTTTTACATGACTGACAACACGTGGTTTCATGTCCTGTCGCAGCCATTTAGTAAAATACATTTTTCATGAGTATCGTCACTGCTGTTGCTTTCATTATGACTAACGTTACATAAAGTCATTAAGTTTTCATTCACGAGTATTCACAGAGTCAGTGAGTATAGTCTGATTACTTTTCTTTAAATTTATATTGAACAATTGGAAAAATACCAAACATATAATATCTCATGGAGGATATGCAAACAGTATAAAACTGAGTAAACAATACTCAGCTTAGACGAGGATTAGGACAAATCTAGTAAAAGAGGGAGGATATATAGAAAATAATTATAAGGATTAAGCTGCTATTTGCATTCCCAGCTCGTCAAATAATGAGAGTCAGAGATCCACTTTTCTTACAAATAGCACCTTTAAGCTAATATCTTATCACTAGGCACAGAAAATTCAAAATACAGAGTGGAGCAGAGACAGATCCAGATAAGGACCATTTATCACAACAACACTGAAGGAAGTCAGTTTTCAGACATTTTGCCCTTCAAAAGTGGACGTTTCTGTCAAATGTGCACTGAGGACATTATTAGACAGGATTTTCCAAAGTATTTATGAGGTCTTAAAATGCTTCTTGTTCGATGTTATCTTATTAAATCACCAAATGTTGTGAAAACATAAACTAAAACAACAAATTTCCGCTTTTACCGCTGCTCCGTACGTAGTTTGTCCGAGTCGCGTTGCCGTACCTAGCTGTCAAAGACTGCGGACGTACTGCGCATGCGCCACTCATCGGGCAGCCACCGCCGCTTCGTCAGAGAACAAACGGTTTCATGTCACAACATGTCCGCTCACACCGACCGGAGCGGCGAGACGGACGCGGTGCCGGTGACTTCAGCATGTGCGACATCTGGATCAGCTGCTGCTGCGCTCAGAAGCTAACGAAGCTAACGAAGCTAACTTAGCCCGCAGCAGGAAGTAGACGGAGCCGGACGTGATGTCTGTGGAGCAGAAGTCGCTGCTGTGAGTCCGTCAACATGTCTAAAGTCCAAACGCTGAGAGTGTTTGTGAAGCAGCGGCTGACTGCGGCTGCTGAAGAGATATTTGAGCTGTTTGAAAGGACGATAGCAGAGTACGAGGAGGAACTGGGTCGGCACCGGAAACTACTGGACGCTGCCTTCAAGCCTCAGGTCCAGTTACACAGAGCAGGTTGGTTCTGGTCCTGTTCGCACTTGAAATATTAAACTGTGTCCTTTTTATTAAAGCCTCAGATGAAGTTGTCCGTTCAGAACATTTCCCTCAACACCAGTGAAGGATGTTTTAGTATTTCACTGTTTTATTCTGAAAGTCCGTCCAATCATCAGACTACAGCAGGCTACAAAATAAAAGCATCTGTTCAGTCATCAAACAAAACAGCGTGGCAGCTTTAAGACAAAACATTTAGGAGTTATTAAAGCTGTAATCTGACTTTTACACACAATGCTGTTAAATGTAATTGCTATGTCAGTTCTATGTCCATGTTTACACTGTTGCAGTTGAAATGGTAGAAAAACATGAATTTGAACTCAAAATATGTAACTTTACTTCTCTACATGACTGAAGGGAAACAGCTGATTCAAATGTATTTGACCTGATTGATCAGAGCTTTGTCTGTAGTGATGCAGAGACAGACGATGTATTGATCCTGTTTGAATCTCACAGATGATGTTTGTCAGTTTGTCTTCAAACTAATGAAATACTGTGAAAACACGTCGTTAGTGACGTCACAGCCGACAGAGTCGTTAGTGACGTCACAGCCGACAGAGTCGTTAGTGACGTCGTCTCCTGACTGAAACACTGTAGAGCTGCTCCTGTATATCAGCAGCTCACAGAACTGAACCAGAACCAGAACTGCAGTTGTCAATATGAGCAGATTTATTGTGACGTTCATCTTGTTTACATGTTGATACTGTCCTGTGTTCACCTGTGGACGTGGTGTTTTTGGAGCGTCCCTCATGTTTCCCAGTCTTTCCTTGCACCAGTGTGTGATAAGTGTCACAGGCATCACATTCAGAGTGTATTTAACAAAGAACAATAAAGCTTATCACTTTGAACTTTAAATATCTGTATACTATTTTTAATCAAATACAGGTTGAAGGATCTGCAAATCATTGCCTTCTGCCTTTATGTATTTTCTCCACAGTATCCCAACTTTTCTGGACTTGGTGGCTTGTAGTTAAATGATAACAAACAATTATGATTTATCTAAAATATGTTCATGATTTTATTTTATTCTCAACAGACGTCCAGCTGCTGTTGGTGAGTGAAGAAAAGGATCCTCCTGAGCAGCCGGAGTGGAGCTCCAGTCTGGACCAGGAGGAACCAGCAGAGCTGCCGCACATTAAAGAGGAACAGCAGAAAGAGATCAGCCAGGAGGAGGCTGATATCATCAAGTTCACCTTCACTCCTGTCCCTGTGAAGAGTGAAGAAGATGATGAAGAGGAACCTCCGTCCTCACAGCTTCACCAAAGACGAACTGAACACATGGAAACAGCTGATGAAGAGGACTGTGGAGGACCAGAACCAGCCAGGACCTCGAAGCCAGATTTACAACCAGACGCTCGTGACACCACTTTAGATTTATCTGAACTTGAGAACAATGAGAGTGAGGAATGGAAAAAGAGCAGTGAAGCTCAGTCGGGTTTAAACCCTCTGAACGATCACAGTGGACGTAACACTGGCGAGAAATCATACAGCTGCTCTGAGTGTGGGAAACAATTCACCCTGAACTCAAATCTGAGAACGCACATGAGAATCCACACGGGAGAGAAACCATTTAGTTGCTCGTTTTGCAGTAAAAGATTTACACAAAAGGTAACTCTGAAGCAACACCTGGCGCTCCACACGGGGGAGAAACGGTACAGCTGCAGCGTTTGTGGCAACAGATTCACTTGGCATTATCAGCTCAAAAACCATCAATGTGTTGGTCGTCAGTCGTCACAGCTTCATCAGAGACAGACTGAGAGCAGAGATACACAGCATCTGAAAACTGATGGAGAGGACTGTGAGGGAGCAGAACCAGCCAGGAACTGGAATCCAGATAGTAAATTACAACCAGCTACTCATGACAAGACTTCCTCTGAACCTGAGACTAATAACAGTTGTGCCTGGGAGGAGACCCGGGAGCCTCAGTTGAGTTTAAACCCTCCGAACAGTGACGTACCTGTAAGTGATGTTGAATGTAATACTGAAAAAACATCAGTTAGCTCTGAATGTTCAACAAGCTCTGACCACAGGGGAGGTCAGCAGAAACACGACGGAGTCCAAACCGGAGTGAAACCATTTAGTTGCTCAGTTTGTGGTAAAAGATTCTCCCGGAAGAAATCCTTAATGGCTCATGTGAGACTTCACTCAGAAGGCAAATGTTTCAGCTGCTCAGTTTGTAAAAAGACGTTTCAGCGGAGAGCAGATGTGGTGAGGCACATGAAAATCCACACCGGGGAGAGGCCCTTCAGCTGCGCCGTCTGCGGTACTCGATTCGCCCGAAAGGAAACTCTCGGCGAGCACATGAGGATCCACACGGGGGAGAAACCCTTTTGTTGTTCTGTCTGTGGTAGAGGATTTACAACAGACTCAAATTTGACCCGACACGTCAGAGTTCACACCGGAGAAAAACCTTTCACGTGCTCGGTTTGTAAAGCAAGTTTCAGTGACAGAAGCAATTTCTCCAAACACATGAGGATCCACACCAGGGAGAAACTACCGAGTTGTTCAGCTTGCGGTAAAATATTTGGAGGAAGAGGAATTCTACGACAACACTCAGCTGTCCACATGGGAGAAAATATTTAGCTGAAGTGGGCCTGGGCGATGTGGCTAAGACGTCTGTCACGATAGAGAAGTTTCATGACCTGTCCTGTCTTAATGGATGTGCTGAGTTTTTCTGGCGGTTCGTTTGTGAAACACTCGGCCAGTGGCGGAGCTGCTTCGGCGGATTGTGAGTTGTCGTTGCACTGTGAGAACTGCAGTGTCTCCGGGCTCGTAGGCAGAGCAAACAGGCCGGGTGGCGGAGCAGCGGCAGGCGGCGCCGGCCTGTCTGCTCTGCGTAACAAGCCTGGAGACACCTCGTCAGTGAGGCGAGCGGCTCCGGACCGTGACGGAGGCTGAGGTCGGTGTGTTTGCCGGCACAGCTGCGGCTCCTAGGACGCCGTATCAGACCTGGAGAAGAGTAGACATTACTACTATGTGAGTCAATAGTTGTACAGGTGGAGCACGGCTGGACTTGTGAGAACTGCGGTTCATAGTAACGTCTCTGTGCAACCAAACTACACAGCTGCTAAATGATTGGCTGTTGGCGTGTCACTCATAGCACGCTCTGTTAACAAGCGATATGACAGGCTGTTGATAAGCCAGGGCGTATTCACTGTGTGCTTTTAAGATGGTTTGCATTTAATGCAGAGACGTGAAACTATAGAACGTTTTATGAAAATATCTTCGTATTGTTATTGACGACGGGTCTGTCACCGATACATACTGCTGTCGTTCTGTCGCCTGGGCCTCAGCTGCAGCGTTTGTGAGAAAAGACTCACTCAGCTCGCTCATAAAACCAAAAGAAAACAGGCGTGTTGGTGAGAGCAGTTGAAATAAATGGAGCTGTAAAGATGCTTGTTGAGCCAATGAAGGCTGGACCGGGCTCAGCACCGACCAGTTCATCAGCTGATACCGACTCCAGAATAAGCAGTGCTTCGTCTCCTCGGCTCACGTGTTAGTTCTGGTTTTATTTGTGTCAACATTATTCCGTTGATTCCCGGAAAACTGTGCCTTTTAAATTATATGTATTCATTGTATTTAAATTAATTTAAATAAGGGTCTGGACAATATATCTATTATATAGTTGTCGTATTATGAGACTATATATTGTCTTAGATTTTGGATATCGATATATCTTGACACAGACTAAGTGTTGTCTTTTCCTGGTTTTAAAGCTGCATCACAGTTAAATGATGTAACTGTAAACGCTCTAAGTCATTATATCCACATTAATGATGATTATTGATCAAGAGTCTTGTGTTATTACGTTGTGAAAGTACCAGTAGTAATCCTTACAATACGGTCTCAATATTGATATGGAGGTATTTGATTTAAAGTATTGTGATTTCAAACATCATACATCACGACTCAAGTACTCTGTCACCTTCACAGCTCTATGGTCAACGTGTTTGGTTTGTTAGAAATTCAATAACTTAAATTACCCAGTAACAGAAATGGTTTGTGATATAATGAACTGTCCTGGTCTTCAATTAATTTCTCGTTAAGTGTTAAATACGAACGGTTCAAACTGCTCAAACTGTATTTGTGTTATTCTGGTCCAATCACAAGTCTGGAGACAAACTTTTCACAGTTTGACGGCCGATGTGTTGCATTAACCCAGTTGCCTATAACGTAAGGTGTTAGGTGCTTTGTGTGTTTGCTGTTGTGTTTTTGTTCTGCCCTCCTGCCTCTGCTGCAGCTGCTGACTGATGCAGCTCACCGACCCAACATTTCCCCCGGGAGAAAGCTCTTGGCGAGAACAGGCAGAAACCTTGAGCAGAACCGGACTCGGTGGTGGGCGGCATCTGCCTCGACTGGTGGTAAAGAGCTCGGAGGTAGATACTGATACTGGGAACCTTACTGCCTTTATTTGGAGGGAGGGTGTTCAAACCGTTTCCGCTGGACAAAGTGTTTGAAGTTATTGGTCAGTTGTTGATTCATGTGTTTACGTCAGACTTTAATTTATTAATAATCCTTTGTTTGCACTATTTCCTTCCTTCTTATTTCCCAGGTTATATGTGTTACCCCCCCTCATCCTTTAGACTTTTCTCATGGTCGTAACACAGGTTCAGATTATTAAAGCCTGTTTCTGTGTCCTGCCACGTTTCTTCAACTGAATATCTTCGTTCCAGGACTCTCGTGTATGTTTTTTTCAGGGCAAAGACGTATCCACAAGATGTCTTTTCAACATCTTTGCAGACGTTGAAAAGACGTTCAGTGAAGAGCCAGAATGAAAGTTGCTTTGAGGTCATTTTTTCAGACGTCTTTTCAACTTCGGTCGCAGACGTATAAAGATCTTCTTATGGTTCATGTCACGTAACGCGGCACAATCCTCGTTACCGACCGAAGTGGAGCGTTTGTTGTCGTTTTTTTAAGAACCCATCCACACCAACACGACCATGTTAGTACAGGCTCTGTGTGTTTAACAGAGCCGAGCCCAGAAGTTCTGTGTTCAGTCTCTGTGTGGCTGAAATGAGCCTGATCCTTGAATCACATTATGTCCATGCATTCCTTGTTCTGTGGACTAAAATAAAAAATAAAAATAAAAAGAGATGTTTGTCTTGTCGTGTCATTGTAGGCGACATCATAGAAGCTACAGGTCTGTTGTGTTTCATGCGACTGAGCCTACAATTAAAAATATGTATTCATATCTCATAATATATCGGACTCTGGTTCTTTGTCACTTTTTTTCAAAGTAACTAAAAACTAGTCTACGTCAGTGAGTCGTCTCTCTGCAGACAGTAATACTGTAACGTACTGTATCACTTCAAAGTGAAGGTAACTGATAATATGTACAATGATAAACACACTTTGCTTTCACCGTTTACTGTGACTTTACTGTGAAGGGTCTGTTGATCTCCACCGCTGTGTAAAGTCAACTTCCGCCCCTTTTATTTTGAAAACCCGCGATGCAGCGGTTCTGAAGGCAGCAACATGCTAACTGTTTACAAACATGCTAACTGTTTATCAACATGCTAACTGTTTACAAACATGCTAACTGTTTATCAACATGCTAACTGTTTATCAACATGCTAACTGTTTACAAACATACTGTTTATCAACATGCTAACTGTTTACAAACATACTGTTTATCAACATGCTAACTGTTTACAAACATGCTAACTGTTTACCAACATGCTAACTGTTTACGAACATGCTAACTGTTTACGAACATGCTAACACCGCTGTAACACGATCCGAGCGAAGCAGCGGAGTGTGTATGTTTGGATAAAAGTGTCTGAGTTGACTTTTTGTACATTTTCGGGATTTTAATATCTCCGGCACGAATGCTAAAGGAAGCTAGCATAGCATGCTTAGCAGGAAATAGACGGAGCCGGAAGTAGTCGGAGCCGCCTCGATAGAGACCGGACTGTGTCCCGGAGACAACACGTCCGGACAGATGTGTCTGAGTGACTCGGTGCCGGTGACTTCAGCATGTGCGACATCTGGATCAGCTGCTGCTGCGCTCCGAAGCTAACGAAGCTAACGAAGCTAACTTAGCCCGCAGCAGGAAGTAGACGGAGCCGGACGTGATGTCTGTGGAGCAGAAGTCGCTGCTGTGAGTCCGTCAACATGTCTAAAGTCCAAACGCTGAGAGTGTTTGTGAAGCAGCGACTGACTGCGGCTGCTGAAGAGATATTTGAGCTGTTTGAAAGGACGATAGCAGAGTACGAGGAGGAACTGGGTCGGCACCGGAAACTACTGGACGCTGCTTTCAAGCCTCAGGTCCAGTTACACAGAGCAGGTTGGTTCTGGTCCTGTTCGCACTTGAAATATTAAACTGTGTCCTTTTATTAAAGCCTCAGATGAAGTTGTCCGTTCAGAACATTTCCCTCAACACCAGTGAAGGATGTTTTAGTATTTCACTGTTTTATTCTGTAACAAGTTTTATTCTGAAAGTCCGTCCAATCATCAGACTACAGCAGGCTACAAAATAAAAGCATCTGTTCAGTCATCAAACAAAACGTCTGCAGCGTCAATCAGCGCCATCTTTATTTTCAAAGCCTACAGCGATCTAATGAAGGATCTGTTTAGTTGTCAGACTCAGGAAGCAAATGGAAAAATATAATATTGTATCATTATAATATATAATGATCCAGTAATATATATAATGTGTACACAGTTAATCCCCGAGTTGAGGAAATAACAGTTTTAGTGGTCATTGTTTTTCTGAGGGTTTTTTTGTTTTACGAGCTGAATCATTGTCTCAACAGTAGAGACACACTCAGATTGTGTTTATTTGATCAGTCCTCTCTCACTTTCGTGCTTCTACTGTGGCTGAGTCGCTACATATTTAAATCCTCTTGTTTTTTGTCTGGTTTAATTGTTTTAATTGTTATTCAGAGTCAGCTTTTTAATTTTTTTTTATTTTGACAACTGAACAAAAGCACTATGCTGTTACGCTGTCTGACTTCCTGTCTGCTTGAAAATGAGGGTCAGGGGCGTAAAGTGTGACGATGCCACTCAAACACCGCGACCCGTCCAGTGCTCCCGACAGAAAACAGGGTCCACAGCCCGGCTGTGAGCGCCGGGTGGATCCCGATGTTTACTGATGTTGATCATGTCCTAGGATTTTGAGCAACTGACCTGAACTCACAAAGTCTTCAGCACTTTCCACAGTGTGGGTCAAGATTATATGTTCGCTAAAGAACAGCATTCATTAGCTTGATGACAGCATTGGTTAGCTTAAGTTGGAAGTGGTGTCGGTGGCTTCAATGTTCACAGGAAGTTAGTTTTCTGAAACATGTTTCTGTATTTCTTTATTCTCCGCAGACGTCCAGCTGCTGTCAGCGAGTCAAGAAGAGGATCCTCCTGAGCAGCAGGACTGGAGCTCCGGTCCGGACCAGGAGGAACCACCAGAGCGTCCACACATTAAAGAGGAACAGGAGGAACTCTGGACCAGTCAGGACGAGGCTGATATCACTGAGTTCACATTCACCCCTGTCACTGTGAAGAGTGAAGAAGATGATGGAGAAGACTGTGGAGGACCAGAACCAGACAGGAACTTTCAGCCTGATAGTCATTTACAACCAGCTACTCATGACAAGACTCCAGACATTTCTGTAGAAGGTTGGGATTTGGATGAGACCAGTGAGCCGCAGTCCGGTTTAAACTTTCTGAACAACTACCGAGGAGTTAACACTGGTGAGAAATCATTTCAGTGCTCTGAGTGCGGTAAAACATTCAGCCAAAACGCAAATCTGAAGACACACATGAGAATTCACAGGGGAGAGAAACCATTTGGTTGCTCAGTTTGCGGCAAGAGATTTATACAGAAGATACATCTGGTCCGGCACATGGCGCTCCACACGGGGGAGAAACGATACAGCTGCAGCGTTTGTGGGAAAAGGTTCACGTGGGAGCCTCAGCTAAAAAAACATAAGTGTGTCGGTCGTCAGCTGTCACAGATTCATCAAAGCCAAGAGCATCTGAAAACCGAAGCTGACGGAGAGCACTGCGGAGGACCAGAACCAGCCAAGGACTTTAATCCTGAATGTGCAACAAGCTTCGGCCATGAGGGACACAACGGAGTCCAAACAGGACTGAAATCTTTTAGCTGCTCAGTTTGTGGTAAAAAATACCCCCGGAAGAAATCTTTAACAGATCACATGAGAGTCCATTCAGAAGGAAAAGGATTCAGCTGCTCAGTGTGTAAGAAGACGTTTCCTTGGAGAGGACATGTCGTGACACACATGAGGATCCACACGGGAGAGAAACCCTTCAGCTGTCCAGTCTGTGGCAGAAGATTCACAACAGACTCAAATCTGACCGCACACATCAGAGTCCACACCGGAGAAAAACCTTTCAGCTGCTCAGTTTGCAAAGCGAGATTCAGCGACAGAAGCACTTTGTCCAAACACAAGAGAGTCCACACCGGGGAGAAACCATTCACTTGTTCTGTTTGCGGTAAAAGCCTCGCATTGTATGGAAATCTGAGACGACACATGAGAATCCACACGGGAGAAACCATTTAATTGTGGTGTTTGTGATAAAAGATTCAATCAGCTACATCGATACATCAGTGGAGATCCTAGTTGAGCACATTTCATCCAGCGGCACTGAAGCACTGAGACCAAGACCAGTTTAAAAATGGTGATACAGACTCCAAAACAGCTGTTCTTCATCTTTTCAGCTCAGATGAAGCCTTGTGTTCATTCTGATTCTGTCTTTATTTGTGTCTAGGTTATTTTATTATGTCTGTGAACTGCAGTGTTAAACATTACATGTATTCATTGATTTGAAATTGATTGATTTTGTCTGAGGCCACGTTCAGACTGCAGGCAAATCAGATTTGTCTTCAGATCTTTGAGTCCACTTAGTTTATGAGATCTTGGGCTTGTTTTTCTGTAAAGTCGTGAACCAATATTAGTAGTCGTGGGTTGTTGGGTATTTTGTTTGTTTTTGTTTTCTTTTTTGGGCTTGTTTCTCAAGTGTAGTTGAATCTTTGGGCTCTTGCTGCCGTCTCTCCTGTCTAATGAAGCAAACATTAAACTTCATGTTCATAGATTCATTCATTTATTCTTCATTTCTTTGTTGTCAGGTCTGTTTGAGAGACGTGGGAAATTACAACGTCTGGTAGTTTTGAAATGTCTTCTTATAAGATGCGTAGTGTGAATTGATCAAATTAGATGTTTCTCTCATTGTCGTGTCCAGACATTACCAACCTATCTGCATGGGCCGTGGTGATAATGTCAGTAAACGTACGCTAGTGACGCGTTCTTTATTCAACAATGTTGCATCATCACATTTGAGTAAAATTTAAATTACTCGTGGTCTTTGTTTCCGTAAACTCCTGCTTCTGTCTCGAGCCCGTTTCAGACAGAGATTCTGCAAAAGCGCTGCAGCAAAGGCGCCGGCGCCACAAGAGGCGTGACGGTACACATCGAAACATTGACATCTTTGTGGAGCTTTTTTGTCTGTTTCCATCTGTAAATCTAAAAATGTCTCAGCAAACTGTTTGTCATCATAAGGAATGCTGTTGTGATGGAGATCCTGACCCACCAGGCATCGTGAAACTGACAAAGAGAAGGTTTTTCCGGGGGGAAATTTGGTGATTTTATTTTCTGACTTATCCACGGGAGAATAAACAAAAGATTTTCACTATTTGCTAACTGTAGTAGATATCGCTGCAACACAACACGTAGATGTCATAATGTCAAGGTAAAGATTTGGCCAGCTGTTGAATTCATAATCCCAACAGGTAAGGGCAGTATATTACCAGAGTAGCTAACCGCTATCTAGCGCTACTGTGTTCTGTTTATTCATCCATGACTGTAGCTACTGTTAGCGTGTTGGATCAATTAGCTGTGCAGCTAGCAGGAGTACCTCGGGAGTGTTGGTGTTTACACTGCCAGTGCTGGAGCTTTTTGGGAGAAGGGGTTTCTGGCCCGAGGCTAGCCAGTTAGCACGCTAACTTCAGCAGATATCTCTGCGGTGCTGTACATGGACTGGTATTTCTTCACATTCTGTTGATAATTGTTAAAATCACTACATTTGTAAAGGGAGTCTGGTGATGTGGTTACTGGTTCAAGTATTTGACTTTCTCCAAAACGACATAGTGCCCCTTTAAATATGAATAAAACAGTTTAACATTCAGAACATCGTGTATTTCTCTGTACACGCCGGTACAGCAGGTGGCAGCACACACCTGTAGTGCTCACTTTTATTGTGAAAATCGGCGACGAACGGGCACCGGAAGCTCGCGTACTTCCTGTGGCTAACATGCTAACTGTTCCTGTTACGTGTCACGCGCGGACGAGTGAAGCAGCGGGTTTGGACCAACTCGTTTCAGACCGTCGGGATGTTTCAGCTCAGCTCGTCTCCTGTTAGCACAGAATGCTAAAGGGAGCTAGCGTAGCGCACTTAGCAGGAAATAGACGGAGCCGGAAGTAGTCGGAGCCGCTTCGATAGAGACCGGACTGTGTCCCGGAGACAACACGTCCGGACAGATGTGTCTGAGTGACTCGGTGCCGGTGACTTCAGCATGTGCGACATCTGGATCGGCTGCTGCTGCGCTCAGAAGCTAACGAAGCTAACGAAGCTAACTTAGCCCGCAGCAGGAAGTAGACGGAGCCGGACGTGATGTCTGTGGAGCAGAAGTCGCTGCTGTGAGTCCGTCAACATGTCTAAAGTCCAAACGCTGAGAGTGTTTGTGAAGCAGCGGCTGACTGCGGCTGCTGAAGAGATATTTGAGCTGTTTGAAAGGACGATAGCAGAGTACGAGGAGGAACTGGGTCGGCACCGGAAACTACTGGACGCTGCGTTCAAGCCTCAGGTCCAGTTACACAGAGCAGGTTGGTTCTGGCAGAATGTTGATGTGATGTTCGTCCTTTTAGAGACCAGAGACGATAACAACAGACATCATCATCCTTAAAGAGCCGGTTGAATGTATCGTCGTTGTTTTGAGTTCAACCACTTTATTGTTATTTATTATTGATTGTTGTTGCGTCATTGTGTGTTTTCATTGGTTTAAATCAGTCACATGAACCATCGAACATTCATCCACCGTCTCCTCGCTTCCTCGCTTCCTCTCGCTCCTTTGTTGTCCTGTCTCGGTTGCTTCCTCAAAGTCTGTGTATGTCTTTATTCTCCGCAGACGTCCAGCTGCTGTCGCTGAGTAAAGAAGAGGATCCTCCTGAGCAGCAGGACTGGAGCTCCGGTCCGGACCAGGCGGAACCACCAGAGCGTCCACACATTAAAGAGGAACAGGAGGAACTCTGGACCAGTCAGGACGAGGCTGATATCATCAACTTCACTGTGAAGAGTGAAGAAGATGATGAAGAGAAACCTCAGTCCTCACAGCTTCATCAGGGACGAGCAGAGGCAGAGGTGGAGGACTGTGGAGGACCAGAACCAGCCTGGAACTTTAACCCAGAGAGTCTTTTAGAACCATTTTCTCACGACAAGACGTCGGACTCCTCTGAACCTGATTCCTTTAACGGTGACGACTTGAAGCCGAGCAGTGGACCTCAGTCAGGTTTACACTGTCTGAAAAACAGTGGACGTGCCACTGGTGAGAAATCAATCAGCTGCTCTGAGTGTGATAAGAAGTTCAGCTTCAACTCGCAGCTGAAGAAACACATGATCACGCACACAGGAGAGAAACCGTTCAGCTGCTCCGTGTGCAGCAAAAGATTTAACCAGAAGATTCACCTGACGCGTCACATGGCGCTGCACACGGGGGAGACGCGCTACAGCTGCAGCCTTTGTGGGAAAAGATTCATTTGGCATTCTCAGCTCAAAAACCATCAGTGGGCCGGTTGTCGCTCGTCGCAGCTTCACCAAAGACAAACTGAGGCGAAGGAAACGGGAGCCGATGGAGGCGACTGTGGAGGACCAGAACCAGTCAGGAGCTTGAATCCTGGATGTGCTACGAGCCACGAGGGGGATCAGCAGGGACACGGTGGAACCCAAACGGGACTGAAATCATTTCCAGCCGATCATGTGAGAATTCATTCGGAAGAGAAATGTTTCAGCTGCTCGGTTTGTAAGAAGTCGTTTCAGTGGAGAGGAAATCTTGTGACGCACATGAGAATCCACACAGGAGAGAAACCCTTCAGTTGTTCTGTGTGCGGCAGAAGATTTGCAGCCGAGTCGAGTTTGCCGAGACACTTCAGAATCCACACGGGGGAGAAACCTTTCACCTGCTCAGTTTGTAAAAAGACTTTCAGCGACAGAAGCGTTTTGTCCAAACACATGAGAGTCCACACCGGAGAGAAACCGTTCAGCTGCTCTGTTTGTGGCAAAACGTTTGCACAAACCGGAGATCTGAGGCGACACTTGACCGTCCACACCGAGAAAACATTTGCTTGCAGTGTTTGCGGTGAAAGATTCACTCGCCTCGCTCACGCCAAGAAACACAAGTGTGTCGGTGAGAACAGTGGAAGTGAAACCCAGCAGGATTCAAGTTCTCAGGGCAACACGGATCAGCTGACCACTGAAATACAGAGTCCGAACTGAGTCACGCTTCACGTGATCATGTTGTTTTGCTTATGTTTGTTACACAACTTTCATCGTTGTCTGAGACTTGTGCTCTTTCGTGTCTCCTGTGCAGCAATATGGAAATGACTTGACCTGCATCAGTGTGTCAGAGTCCTCCTGCCTCTTTAGTTTTAAACTTCAGAGTCAAGATTATAAGTCTCGTTTCAGCTCCAGTGGACATTCACTTTAAATCAGTAAATGATGATGAACTCATCATTAACAAAAAGGCTTCTCTGCAAACGATGGCCGTCTTACCGGGTCCGTTTTTTTCCTGTAAAAGTCTTTAAAGCGGCACTTTGTAGTTTTGGAGAAGAAAGTCTAATATTTATAATAATAATGAGGTAATAAGACTATTTTTTCAAGCAGAACACTGTTTGAAGCTAGAAGGTGGCAGGGTCCGCCACATATAAACAATGCAAAACAGTATAAAGTGTGTTGTCCTTTAAGGTCAGTTTGTTTCTTCAGTCGTGAAAACAAAGAGAGTTTGATGATTGAGTTTGTTTCAGTCAGTGAAGATCTTTCTCTGCTCATTATTATTTCTTCAACAAAACTACAGACTGCTCCTTTAAAGGTTTTTCCCTGCATCATAAATCGAGTGAATAACAGATATTTTTATTGATTTTAGAAAATATCTGAAACAAGTCTTATTATTTCTGATTGTAGCACAGCGGCAACAACTTAAACTTCATATTTTATAATTTTGACATTTTATCCCACAATTCTGTTTTTCTTTTTAATATTCTAATCGCTTAAACATGTTTTCTTTTCGAGAAGGAACAAATAAATAAATCTATTAATATTTTATACCATGTTTTTGATTTGTTTAAGACGAAGCTTTTAAAAGCTCAGATTTAATGATTCATTTTCTGTTGATTTCTTTTGTTAAACACTTTATCACGAAATATGTTCAGTGCTTCAATATGTGTGTGAATCAATAAGTCATTTATTGATTTTGGGTCATTCCATGTCAACTCGCCCATAATCCAGAACTTTTCCCGGTTCATGTCCAAGATGTTCTCCAAAACATTCATGTTGAAACTTAAATGAAGTTCATGTGAGCGTCAGAATCCTGCAGCTGAACTCCAAATACCTTTTTCAGTTATGGATTTTTGAAGTTTGGGTCTCTAAACTACATTTCAGGATTTTTGTGAAATTTGTCCCGAACAGTCCGATAACTGACCATCCAGCGACGGTTATTTAAACGATTTCATGTTATAAATGATCCTCAGGGTCTCTGTGATGTTCAGGACAAATTTCAACCCAATACAGTGAAAAATAAGACTAAAGAAGTGTTTGTGTACAGCTGTAGGATTTTACAAGTTTCAACACAAATTTCTTTCAAGACCATCCCTGACAGCCGGTCCTGGGTCGGTCGGCATGGAGAGACCCGTATGTAAAAATTTAAAGATGTTATTTTACTCTATCTTTTACTCATTTTCTGAAAATAACACATTTTTCATACTTTTCAATGGCCGTAATATTAAGTAGTTTTGTTTCACAGGTCGATATTTGTACCGTGTTGACTTGAAGCTTTTCTATCTTTGTTGGATGCCTGTTGAGCCGCTCAGGAATGAGTTCATACAAGTTTGGAAAAGTGACATAATACTCAGATTATTTATCCAGACATGAGTGAGAAACAGACTCGATGGAGATAGAAAACCTTGAAGTCAACAAACGGATGAAATAAAACCACCAAATTAAATATTACAGCCGGTGAAACGTACGACAGCAGCTGCTTGAAAATTGTTAAATGATGGAAACATTCAGTTTTTATATTTCTGCTGTGGATATCAAAACGTTCACCTGGAAAACATTCAAGGACGTAAAATCAAACCGTTGAAGCTTTTATTTAACATGTGTCACTCAAATGTTGATGTTTCTGGTTGTTTCATGTGTTTTTATAATGATGAGAAAAAAATGTATGATCATGTTCATAAACTCATCGTATCGTATCCATAGTGACATAATAAACTCACGGAGGAAGCGTTTGTGTGATCGTGATCGTTTCCACACTGTTGATCACATTCAGCAACTTCACTGGGTGTTTGATGCTGATTTCTACAGGAACAAGAGACCGTGATTACAAAACTGTGGACATGAATATTAACTGGAATGTTTTCTATAATCACACATTATTAGAACCAGCAGAAACTTTATTGTTGTAAGTGAGGAGGCTTCATGAAGCAGCAGCAAGAATTCAAACAGGCCGTCAAACAAATACCTGAGAATGAACAAACTATGAACCTGTGCAGACTCTTGCAGGAGTTTCTGGTCACACGTTTTCAGTGAAAAAGATATTCACAGCCAATAAAAGAGAAATGACCCACACTTCAACCCACGACGCAGCGACACAGGCCCAAACAACAGTACTGTGGTAGCAGGTCGTGACTTCAGCGTCCATCATCTTTTACATATCAGTCTTAATTTTCAATGGGTTTTTCTTTTGTGTTTATTTTCCCTTGTTTGTGTAGACATACTTTGGTGGTGGTCATTTAGTAAGATCAGGTGTGTTTTATCAGCAAATCAGTCCATGAGTGTAAAATGATTATAATAACACTCAGAGTTGTGTATTTACTTTATTTCAAAAACAGAATATTAACAGCTGATGTGAATACGAAACAAACACGTCTGTATATATTCATTAAAAGTATAATTTTGCTGACATGATGTTTTTCTGCTGTTAACTTCATGTTATTTATTATTTTTAAACAGATGCGAGACTTTAAATCAGAGTTTGGTCACTTTTACTTTGAAAATACCTAGCTGCGCGGTACCGGAAGCAAGTGTACTTCCGGTGGCTAACATGCTAACTTTTTCGTTACGTTTCACGTCCGGATAAGATGAAATCTGAGCAGCAGATGTTTCTATAAATGCGTTTAAATCGACTTTATGTACATTTCCCGGATTTTGTTTTTTCAGGCACGAATGCTAAAGGAAGCTAACGAAGCTAACGAAGCTAACGAAGCTAACTTAGCCCGCAGCAGGAAGTAGACGGAGCCGGACGTGATGTCTGTGGAGCAGAAGTCGCTGCTGTGAGTCCGTCAACATGTCTAAAGTCCAAACGCTGAGAGTGTTTGTGAAGCAGCGGCTGACTGCGGCTGCTGAAGAGATATTTGAGCTGTTTGAAAGGACGATAGCAGAGTACGAGGAGGAACTGGGTCGGCACCGGAAACTACTGGACGCTGCGTTCAAGCCTCAGGTCCAGTTACACAGAGCAGGTTGGTTCCGTTTACGTCAGTGAAAGTATCAATACTCCACTACAAGTACAAGTACAAGTACGTATGTAAGTATTATTGGCTAAATGTACATATAAGTACTCTCCTGTCATTCATGTTAAACTGCTTCATATAATATCTTTATTGATTCTTTATGAGTGATGCAGAATATAGAAAAAACCCAATAAGATCCAACAAGAGTAAAAATAATAATGAGCACAACAATTTCTCATTAAAAACAGGAGGACACAACATTTATATATGTCTTTATTCTCCGCAGACGTCCAGCTGCTGTCGGTGAGGAAAGAAGAGGATCCTCCTGAGCAGCAGGACTGGAGCTCCGGTCCGGACCAGGCGGAACCACCAGAGCGACCACACATTAAAGAGGAACAGGAGGAACTCTGGACCAGTCAGGAGGAGGCTGATATCATCAACTTCACTGTGAAGAGTGAAGAAGATGATGAAGAGGAGCCTCAGTCCTCACAGCTCCGTCAGGGACGAGCAGAGGCAGAGGACTGTGGAGGACCAGAACCAGCCAAGAACTTTAATCCTGAATGTGCAACAAGCTTCGGCCATGAGGGACACGATGGAGTCCAAACCGGACTGAAATCTTTTATCTGCTCAGTTTGTGGTAAAAAATACCCCCGGAAGAAATCTTTAACAGATCACATGAGAGTCCATTCAGAAGGAAAAGGATTCAGCTGCTCAGTGTGTGAGAAGACGTTTCACCAGAGAGGAAATCTCGGGATTCACATGAGGATCCACACGGGAGAGAAACCCTTCAGCTGTCCGGTCTGTGGCAGAAGATTCACAGTCGAGTCAAATTTGACCAGACACTTGAGAGTCCACACGGGAGAGAAACCTTTCAGCTGCTCAGTTTGTAAAGCGAGATTCAGCGACAGAAGCGTTTTGTCCCGACACACGAGAATCCACACCAGGGAGGAACCGTTCAGCTGCTCGGACTGTGGCAAAACATTTCCATGGAAGGACGGACTGACCGAACACTTGACCGTCCACACGGGGGAGAAATATTTTGGTTGTTCGGCTTGTGGAAAGAAATTTGCACAAAAGGGAACTCTGACACGTCACCTGAGCGTCCACAAGGGGGAGAAACCGTTTGCTTGTCCGAATACACAAGTGTGTTTGTGAGAAGCTTTTTCTTTATTGACCGCTTTTCATTCAGGAAACACATTTATATTTCAAACTGACAGGATGAGTCCACGTTATTGTATCATATGTGATCAAATAAAGATTCTTGCAAACTGTTGATTCCTGAGAAACGCCCTTTCTAAACTCTGTGCTATAGAAACAAAGTTGTGAGAAAGCTTTCATTAAAATCTGAGCTGCTCGTGATGGTTCGATTCATAACCCCCTGCTGCCATCTCTCTGAAACCCGGGAGGGGACACGGCCCCCTCCCTCTCCCACCACAGCAGGACCGAGGCTCCAGGTTCTGGTGGCGGACAGGATTCGAACCTGTGTGAACACCTCTGGTGTTGACAGCCATGAACACCACCCACCACGCCACCACGTCCCCTTCACACTGACGTCTCTTCTCTGAGCGCTTTGAGGTTTTCACTTGTAAGTGTTGGACTTCAAAATTCACTGAGTCTTATAAGATCAAACTCATAATCTCAACTGCCAAGTGGGCCTCTGTCAACCTGAGCTGCTGTCCACAGTCAAGGTTTGAACCCACAACCTTTCATCTTCAAAGCAGTGTTTTTACCCTCCTGAGCTAAAGATACTTTTTCTGTGTTTGAGTTTTTCTCTTTGGAACAGAGAAGTTTGTTTTCTGACATCAAGTGTCTGACCTCAGCATTGAACCTACAACCTCCACACTTTAAAGCATCACTTTACCATCATGAGCTAATGGCCCAGCTTTGCTTTCAAGCAGTTTCTTTGACCATTTCACTTTCTTTGTGAACATGAGGGTCCACAACTGAAGTCCTCTGTGGATTGAAGCCACAATCTCCAGATTTCTCAGCGCTACTTTACCAATCTCAGCTAATGAGTCAGCTCTGTTTCTTAGAGGATTACATGCTTATTTTTTGTCAACATCAGGTTTCAAAATTGACTTAACGACGCAGGGTTTGAACCTTCAACCTTGTAAATTTCAAAAGATCACATTACCATCCTGAGCTAATGGGTCACTTTTGCTTTTGGTGAGCTTCTAAGATGATTTGACTTCTTTTGTGGACAGTGGGTTTCAAAATTGACCAAAACTTGCTGATGCTTCTCCAACATGCAAAGCTGTTGCCTCAGAAACATGTGGAGTCTATTTGGACTTTCTCTAACAACTTGGTCAGACACAAAGACGTTTCTCAGAGCAGTTTAGGTTTTCCTTTCAAGGTGAATGGACAACATTTAGATCAAACCAACATCCTCAAAACATCGTAAGCCAGTTTTGAATCCCAAAATACACTTAAACTTCAAAAACGTCTGAAAGAAAAGCATAATTATTCAGATTGAAGTTATTTTCTTTTTCTGCTTAGATAATAATCACACAAACACAAATGTTGGTCAGTTTCACTACGGACACAATGAAATGACTTTATGAACATGATCATGGTGGGCGACAACCTTTTTATTTTATTGTTACAAACAGAAAATGTATCGTCTTAGGTACAACGTTGAGTACGTTACTTTACAGTGGCAAATAAAAATTATTTACAGAAGTATTTACAATTAATGTGACAGATGAGATTTACATGAGTAAATGTTTTGCTTCTTTAACTACTTGGTTTTCCAAATGATAAATCAACATAATAATTAAAGCATCACAAATCTTTCTTGCCTTTATTGTAACAAGATCCATAATCCAAAACAACACATCGCAGAAAGCTTTAATATTTTAAATCTTTGGTATTTCCACAATTTAATGATGATAGCGAGCTTCCTTCTATAGCGGACTGAAAGTGTAACATGTTTACATATAGAAAGCAGAAGACAGCAGGTGTTATGGATCAAGACCATAAAGATCATGCTGATCCAGCTTGGTTTAATGCTGCTCTTGGCTAATGCCTGGTCACAGGACAAAATGGGACCACATCTTTACACAGACCTGTCTCCACCACATCTTTCCAGAGACCTGTCTCCACCACATCTTTACACAGACCTGTCTCCACCACATCTTTACACAGACCTGTCTCCACCACATCTTTACACAGACCTGTCTCCACCGCGTCTTTACACAGACCTGTCTCCACCACATCTTTACACAGACCTGTCTCCACCACATCTTTACACAGACCTGTCTCCACTGCGTCTTTACACAGACCTGTCTCCACCACATCTTTCCAGAGACCTGTCTCCACCACATCTTTACACAGACCTGTCTCCACCACATCTTTACACAGACCTGTCTCCACCACATCTTTACACAGACCTGTCTCCACCGCGTCTTTACACAGACCTGTTTCCACCACGTCTTTACACAGACCTGTCTCCACCACATCTTTACACAGACCCGTCTCCACCACATCTTTACAGAGACCTGTCTCCACCACATCTTTACAGAGACCTGTCTCCACCAGTTCTTTACACAGACCTGTCTCCACCACATCTTTACAGAGACCTGTCTCCACCACATCTTTACAGAGCCCATGACCCTGTTGCCAGTTCACCGGTTGTCATTCCTTCGACCACTTTTGACCGGGAACACCCAACAAGACCTGCAGTTTTGGAGATACTCTGACCCAGTTGTGTAGCCATCACAATATGGTCCTTGTCAAAGCTGCTTAAATCCTTACAGGGCATTCTGACCAAACACGAAGCAAATGATTTGCAAAAAGATGCAAATAGGTGTGAATTTCTGTGTATTTGTGTGTAATTGATGCGAAGGAGAGGATAATAACCATTAATCGTAGCCGTTTTGCGGACAACTAGAGCTGTCGCACCGAGACAGGACAGAAAAGGATCTGGCGCGGAGGAAAGTAAGCAAGGTTTGGGTCTGAAAGCACCATAAGGCTTGCCCATTTTTCCTACTTCCAACACATCAACTTCAAAGACAAAATGTTCTCTTGCGGCCTCATATATCCCCCCCTCACTGACAGGTGCCATTGTAACAAGAAAATCATTTTTATTCACTTTACCTGTCAGCGATTCTAATCTTATATAGTATGATACTTGTATCTTGACAAGTGGTTATTTCACTGATGTTCAGTAATGAGAATGTACAGTATCTCTATTGGGAGGAGACTCTCTCCTACACTGAACACAGAGACACTGAGGTACCAGGCCTGAACATCAACTCAAACCCAAATCCAGGATAAAGAGGTTCAGTGAATGTGGTGTTGACGGTGTGGAGGTGGATCAGTTTGTCGGAGGAGACTCTGTAGAAGGACAGAGTGCCAGCAGGACAGTCCACATACACTGCTACTCTGTTAGAGATGGAGGATGTGATGGATGTTACGCTGCTGTTGTGCCAGACAGCATAAAAACCACCATCATAGCACTCCAGACTCCAAGACTGATAGTTCCCTCCAAACAAACAGTCTTCTTTTTTCCCTCTCCTCCTGATTCCTCTGTAACTCACTGATATGTGAATTTCTCCAGTAAACGCGACCTCCCAGTAACAGCGACCAGTCAGACCAGTTCTACACAGCAGCTGAGGATAGAGGTCAAACCTCTCTGGATGATCAGGATATGACTGATCCTCTCTCACACGTGTCATCTTCCTGTTGTTGTCAGACAGTTTGATGTCTCTGTTGACTGTGTTTGTGTCGACTGTGAGCTCACAGGAATCTGATGGAGAGAAAAAGACACAACACAGCTGCAGTTATTAATGTATCATCAGTGTGGTGATGACATCACAGATGTGACTGAGTGATGTCACAGTGTGAAGCTGAATCAAAGTAAAAACACACTCACACTTCCTCAGACCTGGTGTCAACCATCGGACTCCAGCAGGCTCCACCCTGAAAGGAGGAGGGGGGTCAGAGCAGCACATCCTCTTTCAGGCCATGACATGACTCTCATATGCTTTTTTTTAAATTGGCAACAGATGAAAAATATTTCTGTGTGCGGTTATTTTTCAATTACAAAATAGGCACAGAAGAGAACATAATTTTCATAATGCATTTTTTAGACTGGAAAATATTCTGCAATATTTTCAAATTAATGTCTTTAAAAAAAAACTCTGAGAGGGCCTATTTCCAATTCCAATTCTGAACATATGACAAGACTATTTAGAAGGTTTAGTGTTGTGAGTTGACAAAAAATGATGGACCAGACAGTCTGTTGCTTGGCGTGTCAGGGTTGTTATAGGCCAACCTGGCAAATGTTTCCAGCTTTACCTCCTCCATCACACTGCTTCTGCTGCAGGTCTCTTCATACCTGAGAGTGTCCAGTTTCCAGAGTGGATTCTGCTCTCCAGCCAACAGCAGCGCTACTCCTGAGTCTCCTGGATGATTGTAGCTCAGGTCCAGCTCTCTCAGATGGGAGGGGTTGGAGTCCAGAGCTGAGGCCAGAGAAGTACAGCCTTCCTCAGTGATCAGACAGCCTGACAGCCTGCAGACACAGAAAACAACACACATGGCAGAAGGTGGTGGTTTGGGTTTAGAACACTTAAGATCTGGATAAATCCTGTTAGACTGTTTAAGTCATGTGGAGGGGGTAGTTTAGGGAAGTGCCTCAAGTAACTGAAGACAATCAATAACTTAATCTGACCTTAGAGTTATTAGAGTACATTCTTTACTCTGAAGTCCATCAGACAGCCGCTTCACTCCTGAATCCTGCAGGTCATTGTTACTCAGGTCCAGTTCTCTCAGACTAGAGGACTGGGAGCTGAGAACTGAGGACAGATCTTCACAGCTTCCCTCTGAGATGTTACAGCCACTCAGTCTGAAGGGGGAAAAAAACAAGATCGTGAAGACAAACAGTTCATTACTTCTCAACCTGTAAAGTACAGTCTAGAGGCAAATATCTTGATGTGCAGGGTCATCTACTTCCCAAACTTCATCAATGGTCAGCAACTTGAAGTATTAACCCCAAGAATGAGATCATACAAGCAGTCAAAAATGAATTATCTCCAATGTTAGTTTGAGAACCTTAGATAAACAGTAGGAGCACTGAGTTAACCTGGTGCTCCTTCAAGTTAAAAGCAGTCAGCTTAGACGGTTTGCTTATCCAGTTCAGATGTCTCCTTGCAGAGGTAGTACAGGCATATAAAACTGAATGTAGTCTTTCACAAAGATCCTGAACACTGGAAAGGAATAACATCTTGGAATGCCTCAGACTCCCCCCGAAAGAGCTCGAGAACGTGACTTGGGAGTAGGGGTATAAGATATCTTGCATAGAACTGATAGCAATCCTGAGCTGAGTTAGGTTGTTTTAACTGCATATAACTGATTAACAAATATAACAAATCAATAACAACATATAAAAACTTGATATTACCTGAGAGTTCCCAGTTTACAGTGTGGACTCTGCAGTCCAACAGACAGCAGCTTTACTCCCGAATCCTGCAGGTCGTTGTTACTCAGGTCCAGCACTCTCAAACCAGAGGAATCAGAGCAGAGAACTAAGGACAGAGCTTCACAGCTTCTGTTTGAAAGGTTACAACTGCTAAGCCTGGAGAGACGATGAAAAATTTAAATGTAAATAGTAAGTATTTATCACCTCCTGCTAAAAAGATTTTTGTGTATTTAAAGTATTTTCAGCATATGCAAATATCTATGTACTTACAGAGCTTTCTTGGAGGCTTTGACCACTGGCAGCAGCCTCAGAAGAGCCTCCTCTGAAGCAGAGTATTTCTTCAGGTCAAACACGTCCAGATCTTTTTCTGATGACAGTAAGATGAAGACCAGTCCTGACCACTGAGCTGGAGACAGTTTCTCTCTGGAAAGTCTTCCTGATCTCAGGTACTGTTGGATCTCCTCCACAAGAGAATGATCGTTCAGTTCATTCAGGCAGTGGAACAGATTGATGCTTCTTTCAGGACACCGCGTCTCTTCGATCTTCTTCTTGATGTACTTGATAGTTTTCTGATCTGTCTGTGAACTCCTTCCTGTCTGTGTCAGCAGCCCTCGTAGGAGATTCTGATTGGTCTGCAGTGAAAGTCCCAGGAGGAAGCGGAGGAACAAGTCCAGGTGTCCATTTGGACTCTGTAAGGCCTGGTCCACAGCACTCTGGTAGAAGTATGTTGATTTGCCTTCAAACACTTCAGACCACCACAATGTTGCATCTTCTGCCAGCAGATTGACACCAGAGTTGATGAACGTCAGATGCACATGAAGAGCAGCCAGAAACTCCTGAACACTCAGATGGACGAAGCAGAACACCTTGTCCTGGTACAGTCCTCTCTCCTCTTTAAAGATCTGTGTGAACACTCCTGAGTACACTGAGGCTGCTTTGATATCGATGTCACACTCTGTCAGGTCTGATTCATAGAAGATCAGGTTTCCTTTCTGCAGCTGCTCAAAAGCCAGTTTTCCCAGAGACTCAATCATCTTCCTGCTCTCTGGAGTCCAGTGTGGATCTGTCTCAGCTCCTCCATCATACTTGACGTTCTTCACTTTGGACTGAACCACCAGGAAGTGGATGTACATCTCAGTCAGGGTCTTAGGCAGCTCTCCTCCCTCTCTGGTCTTCAACACATCCTCCAGAACTGTAGCAGTGATCCAGCAGAACACTGGGATGTGGCACATGATGTGGAGGCTTCGTGATGTCTTGATGTGGGAGATGATTCTGCTGGCCTGCTCCTCATCTCTGAATCTCTTCCTGAAGTACTCCTCCTTCTGTGGGTCAGTGAACCCTCTGACCTCTGTCACCATGTCAACACACTCGCTAGGGATCTGATTGGCTGCTGCAGGTCGTGTGGTTATCCAGAGGTGAGCAGAGGGAAGCAGTTTCCCCCTGATGAGGTTTGTCAGCAGCACATCCACTGAGGTGGACTCTGTAACATCAGTCAGGATCTCAGTGTTGTGGAAGTCCAGAGGAGGTCGACACTCATCCAGACCGTCAAAGATGAACAGAACCTGGAACTCTTCAAAGCTGCAGATTTCTTTGGTTTCAGTGAAGAAGTGATGAACAAGCTCCACCAAGCTGAACTTTTTCTCTTTCAGCACATTCAGCTCTCTGAAAGTGAATGGAAATGTGAACTGTATGTCCTGGTTGGCTTTGTCTTCAGCCCAGTCCAGAGTGAACTTCTGTGTTAAGACTGTTTTCCCGATGCCAGCCACTCCCTTTGTCATCACTCTTCTGATTGGTTCGTCTCTTCCAGGTGAGGCTTTAAAGATGTCTTCTTGTCTGACTGTTGTTTCTGGTCTGTCTGGTTTCCTGGATGCTGCTTCAATCTGTCTGACCTCATGTTCATCATTGACCTCTGCAGTCTCTCCCTCTGTGATGTAGAGCTCTGTGTAGATCTGATTCAGAAGGGTTGGGTTTCCTGCTTTAGCGATCCCCTCAAACACACACTGGAACTTCTTCTGAAGGTTAGATTTCAGATTAAGTTGGCACATGGCAGGAGATTCTGAAAGAACAAGTGACATCAATAAACATACTCTCTTTTGCTGAAAAAGAAAGAGCAAATAAATAAGAGTTATTATTATTATCATTATTTGCAGAATGTCGAACTGCAATCTTAGACTTCATTTTCTATTGACTGGACTGATTGTGTAATCAAAAGGTTTAGAAAAACATGTGTCACTGCAACATGTAGTTCAATTTATGTGGAGATGCATGTCAGGCTATGGCATACACTACGGCGAAGAGTATGCACCTACAACACAGATTTATATCGAAGAACTAGATACCAGATGCAACCATTGCACCCATTAAAACCAATAAGAATAGCTCACCTAGCGCACACACCAAAAGTTTTCTGGCTTCTGTGTTTACTTCCTGGTAATGTGGCCAATTGAATATGCACAGCAGAGTTTCTCACAACGGCTCCACCCATAGACTTTACATTGTGAAGTCACAATTTACATTGTCAAAAATTCATAACAGAAAGAGTCATAATCTACCTTGACTGCAGTTGTTGGGTGTCCTGTCAGCAGTTTAACAGACATCTCTTTTATAATGGTGGGCTATGGGGAAAATGCCTTTTGGACCACAGGGGAATTTTTCGCTGCAGTACCCTGAGTGGCCATCGTGCAAGATAGGAAGCAAGACTGAGCGGCACCCTGTCGCCTGACCTACACAGATACTACGCCATAGATTCAACGCGAGAAATAAATCAAGCTTTGAAGTTACTGTATTACTACATTATTAATACAAACTCAAAACTTCCTGTATCCATTTCTAATTAAAAGGCTTCTCACATTTCAGTGGACAGAACGACTTCATTTCTTAACAAGGCTTTTACTGTGAAACATTATCAAGAATGTGTTGTGGAAAACTCTTTTACTTGCTAGGTTCACATACATGACTTGTACAGTTTCACTCAGCTGAAGTCTTATCTTACTGATCATTTCGATGAGAAGAAGACAAGTTAAATTGTGAAATGAAAACAGGTCAGTTACCCTGATGGATTGGATGATCGTGGACACGTGTTCTCAACTTTGAGAAATGCGTCTTTTGACCTGTATTTACTATACCAGTAATAGCCACAAAATATGAAAGTCTTTCGTTGATCCATCATGTTAAATCTTTAGAGAAATCCTCTTACTGCTCTGCAGACAGTCAGCCAGCTCCTCCTGCTTCATTCTCCTCAGGAAGTGAAGTGTGATCTTCAGAAATGCCTCTCTGCTGCTCCTCCTCTGCTCTTCATCCTCACCATCCAACACCTCCTCATCCTCCCTCTGACTCTCTAAGCATTCTGGGGAATCTGAACTCAGAACCTTCTGGATCTTCTTCAGCTCGTTCTTCACAAAGGTCACAATGTCCTCCTCCAGCAGCTGGAACAGAATATTATGTGAATGAGAACATTTAACATCATGGAGCCAAACATCAGATCCATGTTGCACAGATTCACCACTGGTCTGTAAAGTGCAGCATGGAGATTATTGTGAACAGACTGGATGTAAAAGTAGTTGTTGTTCATGTACAGACCATAAATATGGAGTCCAGGTGTGTTTGATGCTGCTGGGCAGACGGACCTCTGGGAACCTCTGAGCTCTCCTGGTCAACTCTGTGGAGGAATCATGAAGAATCAGCCACATTATGTCTGTCCACTCAGAGACAAACACAAGCTGAAGGTCCTTTGAGTTAAAGTGCTGATGACATCATTGAATCAGATGGTTTCCCCTGACATCAAAGTGTTGGTCGTGCTGCTGATCCCACTGTGAACCAACAGTCAGTCTGTATTTCAGTGCAACTTTTAGTTCAATGCTTTGGTTCACCAGGTCGTCCGGTTTAGTCCCTCCAGCTTCATTTAACTCCACAATACTAATGGTGTGCTCAGACTGAGAGCAAAGCAAATTACAAAGCAATGCAAAGAAGCAAACAGATGCAAATTTGCATCGATCCAACACCTGAAGTCACACTTACAGTTGCCTGCTCTGTTGTCTGTCTCTGAGAGTAGAGGCTTTTCTAAAGCTAATGGTGGGGGCACCTGCAAGAGCTTCTCTAAGACAACTGTCACTTTTCAATATTTCCCAATTTCCTTTAATGATTAGTTTTTTATTGTAGCCTGTGGATATGAAGTTTAGTTTGTATCTTCTCTTCTTAAATCTTTGACTCAGCATTTTTTTCTAAATCTAATTCTGAGTAGCAAATGTGTTTTTCTCTGAAACTGGTTCAAATGTATATTATTTATCAACCAAGGAGGATGGAAGCTTATTATTACTTTATACTCATGTAGCGACCAGAATGTGTGTGTGGAAGTCTACAGTGGAAAACTGGGCAACTGTCTGACGTGAGAATACAAAGGTAAGTGAAGAAGAGCGAAGATAGAAATAAACATAAAAGTTAAAAAAACGTATCTAGTTAAATACCAGTCAATACATGAATCAGTGGTATTTTCATGTTTTTAAAACTCTACCTCTCTTCAGCAGAAGGTTGTTCACTCGTGAAGGACACACACCTGGGTTCAGGTTCAGGTTCAGGTTCAGGTCCAGGAGGATCTGGTCTCTGATGGATCCTGGAATAAAAAACAAATTAATTGAAGCTTTGTATGTTTAGTAAATATGTCTTTTCATAAAGTTAGTATAATTTAAAATATATGTAATTATTCACAATTAAGTGCTGATAAGAACTTACTTCCTTTCAGGAAAACCAACAATAAAATCCTTTGACTTGTCACTCTTGAGGGACACACAGCTGGGCTCAGTTCCAGGTCCAAGTCCAGGTTCAGGTTCAGGTTCAGGTCCAGGTCCAGGCCCAGGTCCAGTGGTTTTAGAGGGAGGGCCTCCCTCCTCTCTGTCCTCACACTGATTCATGCTGCTCAGCTCACACACACTTTCATCTGGAGAGGAAACACAAATCATTCATCTGCACATCAACTGAAATCAGCCTTTGGGTCAGAAACGTCCACTCTCGAAGGACAAAATGTCTGAAAGTTGACTTCCTCTTCTAACATTTAAACTCAGAGCTCATTATTCCAGAACTCACTGACTCTATTAACACATATTTAACAAAATGGCTGCTACAGGACATCAAACCACATGCTGTCAATCATGTGAAACTAAATCATGTCATTCAATTACCCAGGAGGCAGAAATTGCTCAAATAACCTGTTGTTATATTATGAAAATGAAAGTCTCAGGTGTTTTTCAGGTGTGTTTGGTCTGTAAAGGCTAAAGACAGAAAGATGGACGTTTCTGCAGACTGATTTCTCTCATTGACATCGTGTCTCCTGTCAGAACATCAGCTGCTGGACTTCGATCAGTCCACTAGATGGCGTCATGAGGCTGTGGTGGAGTCAACAGACACATTTCTCTGATGTCTTTTAATCTATAAAAGTAAATCTGGCCATCTGTTTATTTATTTAAAACATTTATCTGCAAAGTGAAGATGTAAATATCTTCCTCTGAGAAGTGATCAGGAGCAGAAATACTCAAGTAAACTAAACACTTGTTGTTGTGGTCCTACTTTAAAGGTGCAATATGTAAAATTTTAGATGAATCATCAACATTATCAACAGAATGTGAAACAACAACAGGTCTGACATAATGTAGTTAGCATGCTAACCAGTTAGCCCTGTCTCATCCAGGTCCACAGCTCAGTACCAGCGATGTAAACACAATGTTTGTCATCACAGCTGCCGGCCTGCTGTGTGCCCACATTATGACCCTCAATGTTTGTTTGTTGTTGTTGTTGGAGGTAAAAAGAGAAATGAGTGAAATACAAAATAAATCCAACCATATAAACTGATCAGCTGTTTTTAAAGAAATGGTCCTCTGTGTGTGTGTGTGTGTGTGTGTGTGTGTGAGGTTTTTAGGCTCGTTTTTATCGGCCTGCTTGTTTCTCTCGTGAGATCTGGCAACACTGGGCACATCAGCTGCAGTCAGCAGCAGCAGGGAGAGGAGGAGGGACAGGAAGTCCCCAGACTCCCTTGAAAAATCGCTCCATTTTGTGAGTTGTTGAGTTAAGAGGACCTTTATAAATTGTGTGAAACGCTGTCGATGACAAATTCTGAATGATTCGGGCCTTCTCGTAAGTTCGGCCCATGTTACAGCCTCGTTTTAGGGGGTGCTGCAGCCCCCTCAGCACCTCCAGCTCCCGCATCCAGGCGAACAGCTGCTCTCCAGCCGCGTTTAGTGCGTCAGACAGCGGGAGAGCGGCGGCTCGTCTCGGCCTCCTCCACAGGCTGATTCAGGCAGGAAAAGCTGCCTTCAGTCATCAGTAAGTGGAGCTACACAGTGACAACCACTCTGTGCTCAGATACTGACCAACTAACTCCACTTCTGCTCGTATCCCCTCTGTTTACACTCCGCAAATACCGACACAAAATGGCGGATATTGTTAATGTCAGTTTCCCTCCGTCCTCCTGATCAAACTCTAGTTTGTTGTAGAAGTGAAGCGGACTGATCTTCTGTTGCTTCTGTTAACGAGTTAATTACCTTCAGGTGGAGGAGATCTGCGTCACAAGCTTCATGGAAGTGAAACTAAAGTTTGAGCAGGAAGCACGAGGGAGGCGCGAAGACTCGACTTCCGGTGGACGGCCAATGAAAACGCTTGTCTGGTGAATGACGACAGATCGATCCTGTCTGAATCACACGTGACGTCAGTCACCCAACTAATGACACACTGTGAAAATACGTCATCATAAAGACTTTTTAAAAAACCTTTATCTCAGAAAGAACAATTTACAAACAGCACATACAATCACATGTAAATGTAAATAAGGTCACACAGGACAGATAAATATAGAAACAAACAAAGTAAGAGAAATATAAAATTAGGGGACGTGATGGTACATATATGTATATAGATTAATATAGACATCATTACACAGGTTTCAGGGTAAAATGTCCTCATAGATTCATTACATTTTATGTTATTTATTAACTTAAATGATTTAAGTTTAGTCCTGAAAGGAAAACTGTAAATTTGGGAAGCGACCTGGAGATTTTCTGATGAAGTTGATCACATACTTTCAGATATTATCTGGATTGTCATAGCAACAAACAACATCTTTAAGGCCGAGCGAGTAGACGGAGTTAGCAGGTGAAAAACAGCCGAATGTTTTGGATATTTGACAGTCAAATAAAATAAAAGGTGACGGATTGTTTCTTTGTTTACAAAAGGTACAAGACATCAGTATCTGTAAACTCAGCAACAAGTCAGTCAACAGTTATATTAGTTACATTATTATCGGTTATATTTTATGTAACACAGCCGACAGTCTCGTTAGTGACGTCGTCTGCTGACTGAAACATTGTAGAGCCGCTCCTGTAAATCAGCAGCTCACAGAACTGAACCAGAACCAGAACTGCAGTTGTCAATATGAGCCGATTTATTGTGACGTTCATCTTTTCAGCTTATACGACACGTGCAAAACATACATATAAACATATAATAAAGAGTGTGAGGATAAAACAACACACAGCAATGAAGTGATCGTCCACAGACTATCCCGCCACATTGTGAGGGAGCTTAACTGTGCCGAGCCATTGTCGATTAAAGTGATAATAATACTGCTGATGATATAAATTAAACACAATTTACAATATTTTTACAATATTTATCTTTATGTTGCCAAACAGCAAAAACCAACGAAGAAGAAGACGAAGAAGAAGAGGAGGGACAAGAGAGGAGTCAGATTTATGTGTTAGTGTTTTATTTTAATATATTTGTTACATTTAAACTGCATGAATGAACTATTTTACACTTAAATTACCTCAAAGTTGTAGTAAAGTACTCAATTACTTTCCACCACCGCACTGACAGAGACAACAACATGATGATGATACAAGTAGTTTTATATTCAGCTACTTTAGCAGACGAGGTAGATTTCAGTGATCGTGTGACATCTTTCTGTCTTGATTATAAACTCGTCAGCTAATCGTTTCATAAACGAAGTAAGATTTAAACAAAACGGAATAATTTGTACAAGTTTGAGACTTTGAACATCAACGTTCAAAACCATCAAGGATCAAACATGACCTCAAATCTCTACAGCACTTCTTTTAAAAACTTCATCAGGACAGTTTAGTTTATAACCTCTGAACGTGTTTCAGCATTTCATCTGGCTCTGACTTCCCAACATCTTCAGCCAACCGGGTCAGAGAAAGACTTTTCTCACAGCTGTTTAGTTTCACGCACGAGATTCAAATCCAACAAACATCCTCAAAATACAGCCGGACTTCAACAGCCACCAAACACAATGATTGTCATTAAAATGTGTTTTCTTCTCATATAATAATCACACAGAAATGAACAGATGTTGACAGTTTATGACGTCACTACGGACATAATTACATGTGTGAACCAACACGATCAAACTGTTTGTTTCATCGTTAGAAACACATGAAACAAGTCAGAGTGTTTCAGGTGGAGAGTCGAGTACATCTGATCATATTTTACTGTCCATTTACAACTTTGTTCACAATGACTCTTTACAATTAAAGCTACAGACGAGTCAATGTTTCCTGTTTCTGACATTTCACTGATATTTCTGGATTTTACTGGAACAAGAGCCAGAATTCAAAACAACACATGACAGAAAGTACAAGTCAACGCAATTTCCACAATTTAGTGGAAGAAGTTTAAAATGTAAATGAAGAATCTTTTCAATCAGTTTGAATCATTTTGTACAAAGTTCACTGATGAATTTATTACAAGAAGCTGAAAGATTGATGTGACTGTGATCCTGTACAGACTCAACTGTTCAGCACTGACAATGTTTCTGTGACAGGAGGAGACTCTGCAGACTAAACACCACACAGACACACTGAACCAGAACTGGACCAGAACCCAAATCCAGGATAAAGAGGTTCAGTGAATGTGGTGCTGAAGGTGTGGAGGTGGATCAGTGAGTCAGAGGAGACTCTGTAGAAGGACAGAGTGCCAGCAGGACAGTCCACATACACTGCTACTCTACCAGAGGAGGAGGAGGAGGAGGAGGAGGAGGAGGAGGAGGAGGAGGAGGAGGAGGAGGAGACTGTTTGTCTCTTATTGTGCCAGACAGAGTAACGACCATTAAAGCACCACAGACTCCAGGACTGATCATTCCGTCCAAACATACAGTCTTCACTGCCTCCTCTCCTGCTGATTCTTCTGTAACTCACTGATATAGAAACTCCTCCTGTCCACTCGACCTCCCAGTAACAGCGACCAGTCAGACCAGTTCTACACAGCAGCTGAGGACACCAGGAGGACTCAAACCTCTCTGGATGATCAGGATATGACTGATCCTCTCTCACACGTGTCATCTTCCTGTTGTTGTCAGACAGTTTGATCTCTCTGCTGACTGTGTTTGTGTCGACTGTGAGCTCACAGGAATCTGATGGAGAGAAAAAGACACAACACAGCTGCAGTTATTAATGTATCATCAGTGTGGTGATGACATCACAGATGTGACTGAGTGATGTCACAGTGTGAAGCTGAATCAAAGTAAAAACACACTCACACTTCCTCAGACCTGGTGTCAACCATCGGACTCCAGCAGGCTCCACCCTGAAAGGAGGAGGGGGGTCAGAGCAGCACATCCTCTTTCAGCATGCAAACATGGACATGACATGACTCATACACAGAAACACAACATGTCCATCAGGCTGCTTCTCCCTGTTTCCCTTTTTATGGTTTGGTCTTGACTCCGGCTTCACATGGCTGCATATGTAGCCAAGTCCAATTGTCTTATTATGTTTTGTTTATTTATTTTCCCTAAAATCTTTCTTTTGTGTTGTGAACTTCCCCAAAATGTTTTTTTCCTCCTGTAAGAGAAGAAAAAGAAAGGTTCCTACTGTGATTTTCTATTGTATGTCCTTTGTTCCCCTGGGGTGTTGTTTTGGCGTTGCACCACCTAGCGTCATAGAGCTGTGTGCTCGGAGCTGGTGACTCACTTTATGAGGCGCTCTCTCCATTGTCTTATTTATTATATCTTTTTCCCGTGCAAAACCACAATATGTTGATATCTGCTGTAATGTAACATGCTAATGAAACTTCTGGTCAAGTTGATTAACAACTTGTAAAATGAATCTCAAACTGAGTTATTCATGCAGAGTTAGTTAACTTAGGTTTTTTTCCTCTGTTTCTCTCTTTTTCATGCTGATGTCATGAGGTTGTGCTCTGCATGCTATGGCTGCGTAATAACTGTATTATTTCATATGATATGTGATGTTTTATTGTGGTTATGTGAATTTTAATTTACATTTTTTCCTTGTAGAGTGGTGGAGAGTTGCAGTGTGGCTCGGTGTGTGTGACGCCTGTTTTTTTTCTTTATTCTGAAGGTATGCTAGTCGTCTAATTCAGTTAATTTTTTGATATTTTTGCACTATAAAAAACGAGCTAATGTGGGTGAATTCATTTAATTCTTTTAGACTGTGGAAGACGTGTGGGAAAGATTTAATGCATTTTCATTGCACTTTGAACCCTGGTTTTACTAATGTTGGATTTTGTTTTACATGGTGCACCGTATCTCCACATTAATTTTAATACAGTATGAGCTATGCTGTATATTTTGTAGGGCTGCCCCCAAATAATCGACCAAAAAATCATTAGCCGACCAAAATTTCATTGGTCGCAGGAAAAAAACAAATAAAAACATTTGGAGCCGTGTCTTGTCAAAACTAAGTCAAAATCTATGTGACTGGCGGCTGGCCTGTGTATAAAAGGCTGGAGGGCTTTTAATTTGAAGGGCCAGATACAGGAAGTCGTGACACTCACTCACTGTCAGTGTTTTTTTTAACACGGCAGGTCCCTTCGACATCGCGTTAGACAGTTAACAATTAATAGCCAACCATGTCGGGAAAGACGTCTAAAATATGGGATCATTTTGAAAAGAAGGAGGATGACGACCCCAAGAAGGTGACTTAAACTTTGCATGTCACTCCTCCACGACGAACATGATGTACCACCTTAAACATATAAGTAGCCGAGCTACCTGCCCATGGCGGCCCGAACGTTTGAAAGCAGAGATAAATAATAATTTGCCAGTGTCATTAACATATATATATATATATATATTTTAATATATATATATATATGCGTCGATTAGTCGACTAATCGCTCTAAATGATGACCACTGGTCGACCAAGAAAATCCTTGGTCGGGGGCAGCCCTAATATTTGGTGTAATATACAAAGAGATAGAGCTGCGTGTGCTCGGAGCTGAGTGGTGGAGAGTTGCAGTGTGGCTCGGTGTGTGTGACGCCTGTTTTTGTCTTTATTCTGAAGATTAAACTCCCAGAGATGCTCAACCCCAGTGTGCGTCTCACTTCCTAACTACATAACACAACGCAGAAAAACAGCGGCTACACATACCGACCCTGAGCATCATGTGACGTACTGACAGTATCTGTTCAAACGTGAACCACAAACAGTAGCCGTCACCATTTATTTCCTTTTTTTCCTGGTTGGCCTTAAAATAACATTTGGACATAATGTTGATTTACATCAGTGGGAATCAATATTCATTCAACAGTAGCTGGCAGTGGATGTACAGAGGAGACGGTGATGTGATCGATGCAGAGCTGGAGTATACTTCAGTGTGTGTTTGGCAGGCAGTGTGCAGTTAGGGTGACCAGATCCCAATCAGCCAAATGTGGGACAAAGGGCATGTTTGTGTGGGACAATGTGGGACACGTCACCAATGTGTGGACGTAGTCTAAAATGTTGATATATTGTCTCTCTAACTTTAAAAAACAAACATTTCTATTCTGCCTGGTAGCTCATAACATCTATGCTTTACCTGCTGGTTGATTCAGTAGCACACAACATGACAATACAGGTTACAGGTAAGAGCTTTATTTACCATGTGAAGGAATTTACAATTATTATATTTTAAGCAGCGCTGTTTATATTTCAGAAAACATCTGAAGCCACCAGAAAAAATGGTGTGTGTGTTTCTGTCACTTTGTGGGGAAACCATTGGTGTTTTTAATTGTCTCAAACAACTCTCCACGGAGGCAGGTGCAAGCACATCCTGAACTACAGCTGCTGATTTTGTTTGACCACGTGACATTTTTAAAAAAATCTCCGAGTCTGGGAAAATGACGGGTGCTAGCTTACAACCACAGCCTGCTGACCTGTATGACTGGGAGTGCTGCACAGTGTGGTAAATGCTGCTTATTTCAGCTGCTGTTACCTTGTCTGTCTGGTGCCATCTTTTGGTTTCAGGAGGAATGTTTTCATAGATTGGCTCATATCTTTTTGAGCCACACGTTTCTTATGAGACCCGCAGGTACTGTGTCGCTTCAGGCCGTATTCCCCAGAGAAATAACTCTGGCAAAGTTCGCAAAAGACTTGGTGAGAATCGTAAAGAGTCTCCCAGTCTATGTTGCAGCTGCATCATCGTTTTTTTGTGGTAGTTTCCATTATATTCTGATATATTTATATATATATATATATATTCTATATTTTCCTCACGCAGGGGCGGGACAGCAGAGACAGCGACAGGTTAACTTGACTGACTGTGCAGTTTGATTGACAGCTGCTGACAGCCGTCCCTCCTTTCTTCACAGCCGAGGGAGCATCTGTCCTGCAGTGGTTTGACTTTGGAAACTAGAGCCAATTCAATTGCGGGACATCATCTCAATATGTGAGACGCGGGACAAGCGATTAAAATGCTGTGCAGTCCTGCACAAAGCGGGACATCTGGTCACCCTATATACAGTCTATACTGACTGAGTCTGTAGCAGGCAGTACGTTAGGAGGTGACTTCAAACAGGGATCAGGAACATCTAGCTAGCTACATACCACATTTTCATGGTGACAGGTGAGGTGAATGATTTGACTTGAGAAGGACAGAGGAAGATAATCGGGCCCAGATCTCACTGATGGCCGTGGTGTTTGATTGACTGGTTAGACGCATCACTCTAATCTAAAAGCAACACTTCTTAAATAAAGAAGGTGATAAATTAAACTGCAAGGAAGTGAAATAAAAGCTCTTCCTGATTGAAATATCCACAGAATGAAGTAATGATTGCAATACATCAGCTTAAATTAAGCATTATATTTTATTTAAACTTAAACTTAAACTTAATTTATTGATATAGCACCTTTCATACATATGAAATGCAACACAAAGTGCTTTACAGGTTAAAAGACCCGACCCGACCCGACCCGACCCCCCCCCCCCCCCACACACACACACGCACACGCACACACACACACACACATACACACACAAACGCACACACACACACACACGCCAACACACACATACGCATAAGACACGCACCTACTCACTCACTTAGGCATGCACACACAGCCGCAAACATACACTCATTAAGACATGGTATGGCTGGGCACTGAGGATCCAGGTGAGAAAAGCATCGTTGGGGAGCCATCCACGCCGGGAGGTCATGTAAATATGTGGCCACAAGGGGGCACCGCCACAGGAACCGCCCAACCAGGACAGACAGAGGAGCCCACACCACAGCTGTGGAGATGGCCGTGGTGCAGTGCCACCCCCATCCCTCCAGGCCCGGACAGCCCCCAGGGCAGCACCCCCACAGGCGGATCAAACTACTCCCAACGTGGAGGGCCCCCTGTGAGGAAAACACTGGAGCCAGCAGATAAAAAGAAAACAGGATAAAATCAACAATAAAATAAGTTAAAAGTAGTTAGGAATAATAACAAAGAGACTAAAAGGAAAAGCTAAGAATACCATTCTTAAAACTGTATTCTAAAAGGTCCTTAAAATTAAATAAGTAAATAGATAAATGAAACAAATAACCTAAGATCTGAGTAAAATGCCAGAAATGACTAATAAAAAGGATAAGAAGAAATCAATTAAAAGCTAACTTAAAAAGGTGTGTCTTGAGCCTGCTTTTAAATACATCAACAGTCTCTGCGGCCCTGAGGCTCTCCGGCAGGCCATTCCACAAACGTGGGCCGTAGTAATAAAAGGATGCCTCACCGTGGGTTTTTGTCCGAACACTTGGGATGACTAAAAAGTTGGAGCCGGAGGACCTCAGGGTTTAAATATTAAATACATTTAATTTATAATTAATAGTTTTATCGTAAAAGTTACATTGTATTAAATTACTTTGAAATTATATTTGAATTAAAAATTAAATGTATGTAATTATTCCATTTTAGTTTTCAATTCATCTTTGTGACATTAACTCCTAAAATGACTGTAGCATATTTAAAGTCCTGTCCTGTGGTTATCAGGTTTGAACACAGTTTTAAATAAATATAACTACTTTGGAGTTATTGGGAGGTTTATATTTCTCTTCTCATGGAGCTAGGCTAGCAGTGTCCCCTTGCTTCCAGTCTTTGTGCTAAGCTAGGCTAAACATGTCCTGGACCTGTCTCTGTACAAGATGAAACTGATTCGATCCCAGGTAAGAGGGCAAAAAAGGACATTTCACAAAATGATCAAAAGTTCATTAACGTGCAGAGATCTGTTTAAACTGCAACAGGTCTACACTTGCACAGTGTAGCGTGATGTTTATCCGCTTTACAAACTGCACGTCCTTCTGATTCATGTTCCACCTGTACAGTAAACATCTAGAGTTATCTCAGCGATTTTCATCCATAACTTAGTGAAAATACTTCACTTTTCACAGTTTGCTTTGTATATATTGTTAATAGTTGATTTCATTTTTGCATATAGCGTTTTTAGCATTTTTTGATTGTTTGGAAAATCACGTAGGTTTTTCTTAACTTTAGCTAGCTTCCTAAAAAGCTCTGCACATACACATTATAGTGGAACAGTTTACCCTTCTCTCTGATTGGTGATTTAAATCCCTTATCCAGCAATCAGGTCAGAGGTTTACTGCTCGCTGTCACAAGACGGTGTTCGTCACTAATGGTTATCTATCTATCTACACAGGATAAAAAAATGTTGTACACTGTAACACTGTATACAAAAACGAACAGTAAACTATTAACATAATATTAATGCCAGGACCAAAGGTTACCCAGCAGAGCACTGCATTGTAAAGAGATGATCATTGTTATTCACTTCACTTGTCAGTGCTTTTACTGTTCTGGCTGGTCAGTGTACACACGTAGAGTTGGGACTGAAAGCAAAAGGATGTGCAGTTCATAAAGTGGATACATGTCACACTACAATGTGCAAGTGGAGAATTATTACTACACACAATTATGTATAAAGATGCATAAATATCTCCATTTTATGGTCAACCAGTATTTATGTTGTAGGCAAATGAAAACGGCGTCCTACATGTGTGATTGTTTACATAATGCTCAAATCCACAATTAACCGAAACAAGAATATGTTTCCAGCTCTTCCTCCTCTATCACACACTGACTGTCTGTGGCTGCAGCAGGACTCTTCATACCTGAGAGTGTCCAGTCTCCAGCCTGGATCCTCCAGTCGAGCAGACAGCAGCTTCACTCCTGAGTCTCCTGGATGATTGTAGCTCAGGTCCAGCTCTCTCAGATGGGAGGGGTTGGAGTCCAGAGCTGAGGCCAGAGAAGTACAGCCTTCCTCTGTGATCAGACAGCCTGACAGCCTGCAGACACAGAAAACAAAACACATGGAAGAACATCTGGGGGTACTGCATATTCCCATTTAGAGGGTATAATCTTTATCATGTTCACCATCTTAATTTACGCTATTTTTATTAATTAGCACTTACACACAAAGTACAGCAAGAACGATGGTAGTGTCATTAGTTTTGCAGGTATTTGGTCAAAAACCAAACCATAAAAGTGATCAGATTTAAATGCCATTGGTCAAAGTTTGGAACAAAGTGGAGGACTGAGTGATGGACCTATATTACCATCCATAAAACCAAGCTGCTATCATGGCTTAACAATGTGCTTAAAAAGTGATCAAAAAGGGAGAATAAAGCCATGCACCATGAATTGTGTGCTGTGCGCACTCACAAAAAGAAAAATGTGACCAAGTAGCCTGCACACAGAGGAAGAACTCCACTTTGGGGGGTTTTGTACTTAATAATTCAACATCAAAAACAAAAACAAGGGAAAATGATCAGAAATTCTTATGAAGAGTAATTTGCTGAGTCTGAACTGCTGTCAAAGTTTAGTTAAAAGTCCTTTCACAAATCATATTGGCAGACACAATCCTACACAGGTTAGCTACTCATCCACAAATCTCAATCAGTTTTAAATTTGTCATCAGTTGAATTGTTTAATGAATCCTGACCTGAGAATTTTAAGTAAACAGTGTGGACTCTCTAGTCCAGGACACAGCTGCTTCACTCCTGAATCCTGCAGGTTGTTGTTACTCAGGTCCAGCTCTCTCAGACTAGAGGACTGGGAGCTGAGAACTGAGGACAGAGCTTCACAGCTTCTCTCTGAGAGGTTACAGATGCTCAGTCTGGGGAAGAAACAATGAACAAGATGACAAATAACATTTTGTGAAAATGTTGTTCAATCTCAGCCTGAGTTCATATTTTGGAAGAACAATATGTGAAGCTGAATTTGAACAAAACCCATTGGAATTTTTTTTTTTCTGTATAGTGAAATTTGAAATGCTGACAGTAGAGTAGCTATCTGAATTACAATTTAAATGCTTTAAGACAAAGTAGGACTTAATCTTACTTCAGACTATCCAGTGTACAATGTTGACTCTTCAGTCCAGGAAACAGCAGCTTCACTCCTGAATCCTGCAGGTCGTTGTTACTCAGGTCCAGCTTTCTCAGACTAGAGGACTGGGAGCTGAGAACTGAGGACAGAGCTTCACAGCTTCTCTCTGAGAGGTTACAGATGCTCAGTCTGGGGAAGAAACAATGAACAAGATGACAAATAACATTTTGTGAAAATGTTGTTCAATCTCAGCCTGAGTTCATATTTTGGAAGAACAATATGTGAAGCTGAATTTGAACAAAACCCATTGGAATTTTTTTTCTTCTGTATAGTGAAATTTGAAATGCTGACAGTAGAGTAGCTATCTGAATTACAATTTAAATGCTTTAAGACAAAGTAGGACTTAATCTTACTTCAGACTATCCAGTGTACAATGTTGACTCTTCAGTCCAGGAAACAGCAGCTTCACTCCTGAATCCTGCAGGTCGTTGTTACTCAGGTCCAGCTTTCTCAGACTAGAGGACTGGGAGCTAAGAACTGAGGACAGAGCTTCGCAGCTTCTCTCTGAGAGGACACAGCATATGAGTCTGAAGAGGAAATAATAAATAAGATGATAAATAACATTGGTGTTAAAGTATGGAGTCTGGACTTTTGGTGGTGAAGTAAACATATAATCTCTTATTAGGAAATGTTTAAGTCCTTGCTGTTCTACTCTGAGTAGTTGGGGACATGATCATTCCTGAATCAGTATTAAACAGAAAATCAATGTTAAGTTGCATGACAGCAAATTATGAGGTTTTCAATCTCAGCTAGAGTTCATACTTTGGAAGGACAATATGTGAACATGAATTTGAACCAAACATTTCCTGTACGGTTAAATTTGAAATGGTGACAGAGGAGTTGATGTTTGAATGAAAATGTGTCAAAATTTACATTATAAAACACGTTAAGACAAACTATGACTTAATCTTACTTCAGACTTTCCAGTTTACAGTGTGGACTCTTCAGTCCAGGAATCAGCTGCTTCACTCCTGAATCCTGCAGGTCGTTGTTACTCAGGTCCAGCTCTGTCACACTAGAAGACTGGGAGCTGAGAACTGAGGACAGAGCTTCACAGCTTCTCTCTGAGAGGTCACAGCCACTCAGTCTGGAGAGACAACAGGAAGTTAACAGGTATTAAGTTATTTATTTTTATCTCCAGTTGAAAGATGGCAGTATATTTAATAACAAATCCCACTTACAGAACTTTGTTGGAGGTTTTAACCACTGGCAGCAGCCTCAGAAGAGCCTCCTCTGAAGCACAGTATTTCTTCAGGTCAAACACATCCAGATTTTTTTCTGATGACAGTAAGAAGAAGACCAGAGCTGACCACTGAGCAGGAGACAGTTCATCTGTGTCGAGACATTCTGAACTCAGGTACTGTTGGATCTCCTCCACTAGAGAACCATCGTTCAGTTCATTCAGACAGTGGAGCAGATTGATGCTTCTCTCTGCAGACAGAGTCTCTTCAAGCTTCATCCTGATGTACTCGACTGCCTCCTGATCGGATTTTGAGCCACTTCCTGTCTGTATCAGCAGACCTTGTAGGAGAGTCTGATTGGTCTGCAGTGAAAGTCCCAGGAGAAAGCGGAGGAACAAGTCCAGGTGTCCACTGGAACTCTTTAAGGCCTGGTCCACAGCACTCTGGAGGTACTGTGTCACTGCAAATTCATGGCAGAATGACTGCTCTTCGGACATCAGATTGACTCCAGAGTTGATGAACGTCAGATGGACATGAAGAGCAGCCAGAAACTCCTGAACACTCAGATGGACGAAGCAGAACACCTTGTCCTGGTACAGTCCTCTCTCCTCTTTAAAGATCTGTGTGAACACTCCTGAGTACACTGAGGCTGCTCTGATATCGATGCCACACTCCGTCAGGTCTGATTCATAGAAGATCAGGTTGCCACTCTGCAGCTGCTCAAAAGCCAGTTTTCCCAGAGAATCAATCATCTTCCTGCTCTCTGGAGTCCAGTGTGGATCTGTCTCAGCTCCTCCATCATACTTGACGTTCTTCACTTTGGACTGAACCACCAGGAAGTGGATGTACATCTCAGTCAGGGTCTTGGGCAGCTCTCCTCCCTCTCTGGTCTTCAACACATCCTCCAGAACTGTAGCAGTGATCCAGCAGAAGACTGGGATGTGGCACATGATGTGGAGGCTTCGTGATGTCTTGATGTGGGAGATGATTCTGCTGGCCTGCTCCTCATCTCTGAACCTCTTCCTGAAGTACTCCTCCTTCTGTGGGTCAGTGAACCCTCTGACTTCTGTCACCATGTCAACACACTCAGGAGGGATCTGACTGGCTGCTGCAGGTCGTGTGGTTATCCAGAGGCGAGCAGAGGGAAGCAGTTTCCCCCTGATGAGGTTTGTCAGCAGTACATCCACTGAGGTGGACTCTGTAACATCAGTCAGGATCTCAGTGTTGTGGAAGTCCAGAGGAAGTCGACACTCATCCAGACCGTCAAAGATGAACACAACCTGGAACTCTTCAAAGCTGCAGATTTCTTTGGTTTCAGTGAAGAAGTGATGAACAAGCTCCACCAAGCTGAACTTTTTCTCTTTCAGCACATTCAGCTCTCTGAAAGTGAATGGAAATGTGAACTGTATGTCCTGGTTGGCTTTGTCTTCAGCCCAGTCCAGAGTGAACTTCTGTGTTAAGACTGTTTTCCCGATGCCAGCCACTCCCTTTGTCATCACTGTTCTGATTGGTTCATCTCTTCCAGGTGAGGCTTTAAAGATGTCTTCTTGTCTGACTGTTGTTTCTGGCCGGTCTGGTTTCCTGGATGCTGCTTCAATCTGTCTGACCTCGTGTTCATCATTGACCTCTGCAGTCCCTCCCTCTGTGATGTAGAGCTCTGTGTAGATCTGATTCAGAAGGGTTGGGTTTCCTGCTTTAGCGATCCCCTCAAACACACACTGGAACTTCTTCTGAAGGTTAGATTTAAGTTTACGCTGACAAACTGCAGCAAGATGTTCTAAATGAATGCACAACAAACAAGATCATTAAGTGATTTATAAAGAAAATATGACAATTTCCTTCCTCTACAGTAGCACATATAAACAAGTTTTCCTCCTTCTGTTGAGACATTATAAATTGACTCATTGATCCATCATGTTACATCTTTAGAGAAATCCTCTTACTGCTCTGCAGACAGTCAGCCAGCTCCTCCTGCTTCATTCTCCTCAGGAAGTGAAGTGTGATCTTCAGAAATGCCTCTCTGCTGCTCCTCCTCTGCTCTTCATCCTCACCATCCAACACCTCCTCATCCTCCCTCTGACTCTCTAAGCATTCTGGGTAATCTGAAGTCAGAACTTTCTGGACCTTCTTCAGCTCGTTCTTCACAAAAGTGACAATGTTCTCCTCCAGCAGCTGGAACAGAATATTATGTGAATGAGAACATTTAACATCATGGAGCCAAACATCAGATCCATGTTGGACAGATTCACCACTGGTCTGTAAAGTGCAGCATGGAGATTATTGTGAACAGACTGGATGTAAAAGTAGTTGTTGTTCATGTACAGACCATAAATATGGAGTCCAGGTGTGTTTGATGCTGCTGGGCAGACGGACCTCTGGGAACCTCTGAGCTCTCCTGGTCGACTCTGTGGAGGAATCATGAAGAATTAGAAAATGCATTTCCTCTTGTAAAAAGAACGATCTCCTGCCCCATCTCTGATTGTCTGATTCTGCTCTGCGCCTGTGAACGCAGCATGACTGCACTGCCTGTGTACCAAGTGAGACTGCAGATGACGACTTGACTTCACCTGTAAAGACCAAGGTGATATCTGATGAACAGTTCTTATGCAAGTGTGTGCATCGATGAGTATGTAATTGAATTATTCTCTTATGTTATGTTACATGCTGTTTAGTGTTTGCATGAAGCCATGGGTGTATTCTGTACAGTTTGTTGTTTCTGTTGAGTCTGTTTGAAGAATGTGATTCAAAGCTAGCTGCTAACTGGTAACAGTTTCTGTGAGCTTTGTTGCTGCTACTGTCTTCTGCTGGCTATTGTTTCTATGCAATTCACTTATTATATTCACCAGCTATATTTCTGTTGTTATGCCCTTGTAGAGTGAATATTTGTTGGTTTGGTGTGACTAACATCATGAGTATGTTGTGCCTCAGTTTCATTCTCTGTGGCAAAATTTTGTTGAAAAAGTTTAACATTTAAAAGAGTTCAGTACGTTCATTCATAAAATAGCTGAACGTTTTCATATTTGAATGGTTTCAGTAGCTGAAAGCCTGCAGGAGTTGAAATGTGCCAAAAACCTACAGAATTTGAATAACAACTAGCATGAGCAAGTCCTGGAAAATTTAAAGTGTAATTGCTGAAAGCTTCAGTTTTCTTGCATTTAGTGCACTTAAGAATTTGCACTTGAGAAGCTGTGGCTCAAACAGCAAACCTTGACAATGATAGTCAATCAGTTCCTATCATGTTTTAGATCTACATTTAGACCCTGGTGCTATACATCTGAAATACCAGTAGAGGGCACTGTCTTGCTCAGTATTTTGATCCCATCCACTGTTGAATTAAGAAACTCATAAAACATGTATATTTCTTTCAGGTAAAGCTGAAATGGCAGTTCGTAGGAAATAAACATTGTGTTGGACTCATAAAGGCTGAACACTCTACACCTGTGTGAGACACACAATACTGTCAAATTTGGAGGTTGTGTCTGAACATCACTTCTGCCCAAAGCGGGGTTTGAACTCTGTTATACCATAAAAGCCGCCCACTGTGCCAGATGGTGTATCCACTAAGCTACTCTCAGTGACCTCTGCGCCCTTCACAATGTCACATTTTGATGGTCGTCAAATAGTGCCTGTTTAGGCTATAAAAATTTACTAAATGACGTAGTTTCGAGTAAACTCTGGATGTCGCCACTTCAGGACACTTGGATTGCAGCGGACGAGCAGTATGGAGGAATATTACAAAGTTTTTGTGTAGTTTTATGGACCTTTTCGTCTCGGGCACCATTTGCGGCCATTATATGGATGTTTACTGCTGGAGGGTACCACCGCAGGTCTCCAGCTGCACTTTGAGGAATAAGAAACTACACCGGTTTTCTCATCAGCATGTGGGTGAGTCGATAATGACTGAATTTCGTTTTATGGTGAACTATTCCTTCAAGCTCTTCATAATAATACAATATAATGCATATTTTCACACTCATAACATGACTATATATGTTTTTCAGGTCTTATGCTGCATAAGACAAGAGGAGCGCTGGAACGCCACTCAAAGTCGGAATTTCTACTCATGAACTCGAAGTTTAAAGTTTCCAGAATATTCCGACCTTTGATGTTGTCTGCAACACAGCATACATTTGAAATGGCAGAGTGTAGAAAATCAACATTGTGTTGCATACATTACCCATTAACACCCTTCACCTTTGTGATCCACAACATATTGTCAAAGTTGGCGGTTGTGTCTGAACATCACTGCTTCCGGCGGGAACTGAATCGACAATCTCTTGAGCTCTACAAGGCACCTTTGGTGAACCTCCATCAATGTCAAGGATGCATACTGTCACATATTCATTGGGTAGGGGCACTGTCTAAGGTTTCAGCAAAAAGAGCAAAAAATAGTTTCTGTCCTGCCTTATGTAATATCGCTGTCTCATCTCACCTGCATGAAAACATCACCCATGAAGCTGTGGGACTGAGGATTCTTACTTCATCAATTGTCATGTGGTTTTACTCTTGGAGAACATTCACAGACTGGGCCTATGCTTGAACAACAATGAATTCAAGCTTCAGCCTTCCCAGGTCACAACATTCTTGGAATGGTTCTGAACTCCCGGAGGGAAAAAACTATACTGACCCTGGAGAGGCAGAAGGTCTACGAAGCCTGCCTCTGCTGTTTTAAGTTGTGATCACAGGTCATCTGGGGATGGGACCACTATGTTCACCAGCTGCTCTCTAACTGTGTCTGTCTGCTGTTTGCTGCTCAGCTTTCTACAGCTTTTTCTCTGAAACCAGTGAACTCTCTCCACTCTGAACCAGAACAATAGTTGTGGGAGAAATGTTATTATAACATTTATAAAACTGTAGGCCGTGGCCATGAAAGTCAGCAGGTCTTACCCGGCTGATCCTGATTCATTTATTCTCAGCCCTGCTCTACTGGATTTGATTCCCTGTTTACATGAGATAATGTGCAACATCATCAACTGACTCAGATGGACAGAAACATCAGGTTCTACTACATTGGGCTGGACTCTGTATACATGCTCCCCACCATACACTGATCTTCCATCAGTTTCCCTCAGAACCAGAGTTTTTGCTTTTATTGACTGATTTATTGACATCATGGCGGTCTGGTGAAAAACATTTTCAGATGGGGACATAGTTTTGTTTTTCAAATTAGTTTTAAATACCTTTTATCAAGAGTGTGACGTCCACTTTGGAAGGACATAAAATGATCCGTCGCCCAGTTCCTCTTTATGGGTTCTGGTTTTTCCATCTTCCTCCTGATAGAAACACATAAAAACAGCAAATAATCTCACTGCAGCCAGAACACACTGAAACAGTGTCCTGTGAATACATCTGATAAAACAATTTGCTCGTTGTTTTTTCCTGTCATCCAGCAGGACTTTTTTCTTCCACTGAAAACAAAACTCTTCTTACAGAAACTCCAGAGTGAATTCATGTTCTACCTTTCTAGTAACTCAAATGATCCAAAGAGGTATTGGAAAATAATAATAAAAAGTAAACATGGTAATGTACAAATGAGTTGCCAGCATGTGTTTTTTAAAAAAGTATGTGCTATGAGTGATATATTTGCCATTCTTGACTATTTTAATGAAAAAAAAGAATTATCTTCGGGTTCACTACTCTATGAATCTGAACTGTGTGTGTGACTTTTTGCATATAATGCATACACATGAAACTATTTCCTTACTGCTATCGATGACATGTCCATAGCGATACATATTTCTATCATTTTATGGCCCAGGCCCATGTTCTTCTGTGTGATCCAAACACCACAAACTTAGATTTGTTAGTCCAGAACACTCTTTTCCAGTCTTACTTTGTCCAATGTCTGGAATCTTTTGCCCATCTTAATCTTTTCCTTCCCTTGGCCAGTCTCAAACGTGGCTTTTTTTTTGCTAATCTGCCTAGAAGGCCAGTATCCTGGAGGCTCTTCTTCACTGTTGACGTTGAGATTGGTGTTTTACTGGTACCACTTAAAATAGCTGCGAGTTTAGGACCTGTGAGATGTCCGTTTCTCAAACTAGACACCCTGATGTACGCTCCTCTTGCACCCAACTCTCTTTTCTACTCTGGTTAAAGCCACATTGCACTGTCCTATGAAGGGAGTAGTACACACTGTTGTATGAGATCTTAAGTTCCCTTTACAAATTCTTGCATGAAATAGCCTTCATTTCTCAGAACAAGGACAGACTAACACGTTTTAGAGGAAAATTAGTTTTTCCTGGCCATTTTAAGGCTATAATCAAACCCCCAAATGCTGATGCTCCAGACACGCAACTAGCCTAATGTAGGCCAGTTTTATTGTTTCAATAACCAGCAGTTTAAGAACAACAGTTCTGCACAGTTCCACTGTGCTGTCAGAACCGGACAAGGGTTTCCTTCTGATCAATGAGACTTTTAACATGACAATCTTGGAATAGTTAACACAATGTGGCATTGGACCACAGAAGGGAGGGTTGCTGAAAATGGTGATCTGTACACATGAAAAGTAAATTGACGTCAGTGACGCCAAACTTTGTGCGTTCAGTTAGTCTCCCTGCACAAAATATCAAATATTAGACAGACACAACAAATACATCTGATAAAATGTATAATTATGAATAATTCAATTCTGATAACTTACTTTTTTCCACGGCTTTGTTTAAAATCAATCACAAAATCCTTTGACCAGTCACTCTTGAAGGACACACAGCTGGGTTCAGGTCCAGGTCCAGGAGAGTCTGGTCTCTGACGGAGCCTTCTAGAAATAAATAATATAGTCAAGACATTGACAATGTCAGAAATAAGCATTTTTTTCTTTAATATATAATAACAATAATTTTTACTATAATCATTTTGTCCTTCAAACTTTCATTAAAGAATACTCCATCTGCAGCAGGTACAGCCTTGCAGACCTTTGTCATTCTAGATGTCAGTTTGATGAGGTGATCTGAAGAAATGTCCCTCAATGCTGCCTGAAGCACCTCCCACAGGTTGCATTGGCTTGAAAAGCACTTCTTCCGTATCATACGCTCAAGCTGCTCCCACAGCAGCTCAAAAGGGTTGAGATGTGGTGACTGTGCTGGTCACTCCATTACAGACAGAATACCAGCTGACTGCCTCCTCCCTAAATAGTTCTTTATAGTCTGGAGCTGTGCTTTGGCTCAGTATCACCCTGGAGGATGAAGCTGGCTCCAGTTAAGCTCCGTCCACAGGTTAGTGGCATGGTGTTGTAAAATTAAGTGATAGCCTTCCTTATTATAATTATGAATATTTAAAGTCTGATAACTTACTTTATTCCACAGCTTTGTTTAAAATCAATCACAAAATCCTTTGACCAGTCACTCTTGAAGGACACACAGCTGGGTTCAGGTCCAGGTTCAGGTCCAGGTCCAGGAGAGTCTGGTCTCTGACGGAGCCTGCTAGAAATAAATTATATAGTCAAGACATTGACAATGTTAGAAATAATGATGTTTTTCTTTAATATATAATAACCATAATTTTAAGTATCTTTATTAGCCTTCATTTCTCAGAACAAGACCAGACCGATCAATTTCAGTAGAAATTTTTTTTAAGGCTATAATCAAACCCCCAATGCTGATGCTCCAGACACTCAACTAGCTTATTGTTTCAATAACCAGCAGTTGACAAAATTGGACAAGGGTTTCCTTCTGATCAGTGAGACTTTTAACACAACAAACTTGGATTAGCTGACAACAGCCGTTTTCACACAGAGACTCTGCATTATCTCTGCAGCGGAGGTTTCGCCAATTCTCCGCCTTTGTTAGTTCACACTGAACCAAGCAGCTCCGGCGTAAAGCCGCACCAGTGTGTCAATTCACACAGAAAGCCGGCGCCACGGCTCCAAAAGAGGCGTGACGGTACACGACATGATGATGACATCGGAGTGTTTTTTCAACGTGTTTCCCCGGTGCCCTGTTAATCTAAACATGTACCCGCTGACTGTTTATAATCATATGGATGCTGTTATAATATGTTGTGATGAGATCCTGACCCATCAAACATCCTGGAAAGTGACAAAGTTAAGTTTTTCTCTAAATGACATAATTATATAATTGCCGTCAGTAAACAGGACGCTGTCTGACTCTCTCACTCGCTGGGAGGGAGACTGTTTTCTGGGGGAAAGTTCACTGAAGTCTCGGTCGGGAGGGCTGACCGTCACTGTGAGACAGTAACTACAACAACACAACAGTGAAGGAGACAAACACTTGATGAGGTAAAGTTTTTTGCCAGGGACAGACGCTGTTTTTCAGGCAGAAATGTGACGAAGAGTCGGTCGGACAGACAGGAGGACAGGATGACAGACAATTCTCCAGGTCCTGTAACGTTGCTTTGTGGGACATTTCTCTTTATTTTGTTGAGTGAAGGATCTGTTTAACTGTCAGACTGTGAACACCATCAGATCGACTTTCACAAAGAGGAGGATGCAGAGATTCGGTACATCATTCCTGCACTCAAAGGGCAGTGTGAATGGGGCTAATGTGTCTTGGACAACAGGAGGGATGGTTGCTGAAAATGGTCCTCTGTGCACCTACGTAAAGTACATTTCTGAGTGATGACAAACTTTTGAGTGTTACTCTATCTTCAGTTAAAGTCTCCCTGCACGAGATCAACGAGGCAAGGATGCTGCCTATCACCCACTCTGTTTGCCCTTTTTATAGAGCCGCTTGCGCAGGCTATAAGATAGGAACAAGAGATCAAAGGAGTGGTGGTAAATGATGTAGAACAAAAAATAGGACTTTTCGCAGATGACGTCATAACCTACCTCGAACGCCCAAGTGAATCATTACCTGCATTGATGAAACTTTTGGTAACATTTGGACACTTATCAGGATATAAAATAAATGTCGCAAAGACACAAATATTAGCGCTTAACTATAGTCCACCAAAAGAGATCCAAGAATTATTTAAACTTAATTGGAAACTTAAGGGAATTGAATATCTGGGGGTCACAATCACAAAAGGATTATCTAAATTATATGAATCAAACTATGGTAAGATAAATCAGGAAATACAAAAAGATATTGAAAGATGGTCTACACTAATACTAGATCTCAGCTCACGGATTCAGATAATCAGGATGAATGTTTTACCAAGGCTTTTGTACCTGTTCCAATCCCTACCAGTAGAGGTCCCACAGTCTCAGTTTATGAGCTGGAATAGAATAATTTCAAGGTTTGTTTGGGGTGGAAAAAGACCTAGAATAAGATTGGAGACTCTCCAGCTGCCAAAAGAAGAAGGTGGGATGGGACTTCCCAATTTGAAAACATACTTTCATGCAGCCCAGCTGAGGTATGTTGTTGGATGGTGCAAACCAGATTACACTGCAAAGTGGAAAGAGTTGGAAATACAGCTTGGTGGATACCCAGTACAGAGTATTATAGGAGATGAAGACACATACAAGGTGATTAAAAACCAAATAAACCCAATAACGATGTTTACACTAAAATTATGGTTCAGCATAATAAAAAAATATAAGATTCAAAAAGACGCTAATTCATTAAAATGGGTAGCATATGATAGCAAATTCAAACCAGCTAGATACGATAATGGGTTTAAGCAGTGGACTGCCAAGGGAATCACAGCGTGGTGTGTACTAGTGAAGAATGGGCAGCTGGAGAGTTTCCAAAATATAAAAGAAAAATTTGATCTGGATAAACAGGAATTCTATAGGTACCTACAACTTAGAGATTACTTTCTGAAAGAGATCAAGATGGACCCCTCCGGAGAAGTGAATGGTGTGATCCAACTCATAATCAATACATACAAAGAAAACAAAGTTAGAATTGTTTCTGGGTTATATAAAAAATTAATATCAAATAAACACTCAACTAAATACATAAAAGAAAAATGGGAATCAGAATTTAAGATAAAAATCACAGATGAAGAGTGGCTAAACATGTGGAAAATACACCACACATCCACTAATTCGCGGATCTGGAGGGAGTTCTCCTGGAAAAATCTGATTCGTTTTTTTATTTCACCCAAAGTCAAGAGTAAACAGTTGAATAAAAATATGCCTTGTTGGAGAGACTGTGGAATAATGAACGTGGATCACTCGCACATTTTCTGGAAATGTGATAAAATCAGGTGGTTTTGGAAAATGTTACACGATGCATTGTTGAAAATACTTGGATATAAGATTCCAATGTCTTGTACAGTATTGTATTTGTGTAACCTATGTGAAGAAAATATAAGAACGAAGGACAGATACCTGGTAAAAATATTACTAACAGCAGCTAAGAAAGCTATCACGAAGAAATGGGGAAGGGAAGACATCCCTACACAAGAACAATGGACTCACCTGGTAGAGGATATCTACACAATGGAAAAAATGATACACCGCTTAAGGCTACAGGAAGCTCAGTTCAAAGAGAAATGGATGAGATGGACAATATTTATGACTGAACAACGACAAAACAAAAAAACTTGATTGAGGAAAAAAAATGGAATATGGACAGATTGCTTTGAAAGTGACTCCCATGTGTGTTTTTTATGTGTTTTTTTTTTACTTGTTTTAGTTCTATTTTGATTGAGTTGTTGCACCTTTGTAAAACAAAAATTCTCAATAAAAATTAAAGTGAAAAAAAAAAAAAGTCTCCCTGCACGAAAAACAACATATATAAACAGAGAAAACTATATCTGATAAAATGTACAGTTATGAATAATTACATACTGATAACTTACCTTTTTTCATGGCTTCGTCTAAAGTCAATTAAAAAATCCTTTGACCAGTCACTCCTGAAAGACACACAGCTGGGTTCAGGTCCAGGTCCAGCTCCAGGTTCAGGTCCAGGTCCAGGTCCAGGTCCATGTTCAGGTCCACGTTCAGGTCCAGGTCCAGGTCCAGGTCCAGGTCCATGTTCAGGTCCACGTTCAGGTCCAGGTCCAGGTCCAGGTCCATGTTCAGGTCCACGTTCAGGTCCAGGTCCAGGTCCAGGTCCAGGTCCAGGTCCAGGTCCAGTGGTTTTAGAGGGAGGGCCTCCCTCCTCTCTGTCCTCACACTGATTCATGCTGCTCAGCTCACACACACTTTCATCTGGAGAGGAAACACAAATCATTCATCTGCACATCAACTGAACATTAATTGACTATTAATCATTTCAACCATGAAAATTGTAACATTATAACCCAACAGTGACTAAAGAAGAACTTGTTGTTAAACTATGAAATAAAGTCGGTTTACAGTTTCTACAAACTATGGCTGAAATGATTATTCTAAACAACAAGTTTGGTTCTAGGAAAATGTGACGTGTTATCCACAATCTTCTGACATCTTAAAGACCAAACGACACAGTGTTTCACTGGACAGGATAGGGACGAAAAACTGAAACGTAATTCGTAATTAAAGGCTGTCAGACGAATGTCGTTGGATCAAAAGTAGTAATATTTGCCTCGAATATGTCGTGGAGTAGAAGTATGAAGTTGCATAAAAATAAATATTAGAACCTAAATACAGTATTTGAGTGAATGTATGAAGTTATAATCCACCTCTGCTGATAATTATCATCTAAAATTCTAACAGTATCTATTCAATAACTTATTAACTGGTTTCTGAGTTTGTTCATGAATATTTCTCCTGAATATATTTAATATCATATAAACATCAAAAAGAATGAAGAGACTGTTGTTTTATTATTATTATTATTATTAATAGACATCCAATACTTTGCTCGTGTACTTTTGCATCTAATGATGATTTTACCTGCATGTGATGAATGAACTGTATATGAAAATATTTTGTGATCCAATAAAATCAATGACTGTAAGAAACAGGTCTGAGTTTCTAACGTTTATTCATGTTGCTCTTCTACAGATTCTGGCCGCCATCTTTCTGTTGTACAAAGAGCAGAGATCTGTGAGTGAGTTTCAACTTCCTGTGTTTGCTGCTAAATGTTTCACAGCCTAACAGGATATTATTGACCTCAACAAACTGATATGTGGCTTTTCACAAACTTTTAACTTTTTTACTTTACTACGAGTGCTTTAACTGTGTGACGTAGCTGAGAACGCTGACTCATGTCCTTTTTTGTTCCTATTTTCTCACCTTTGCAGTCTCTCTCCCTCCTGTCTCTCTCCCTCCTGTCTCTCTCTCTCTCCTGTCTCTCTCTCCCTCCTGTCTCTCTCTCTCCCTCCTGTCTCTCTCTCTCCCTCCTGTCTCTCTCCCTCCTGTCTCTCTCTCTCTCCCTCCTGTCTCTCTCTCTCTCCCTCCTGTCTGTCTCTCTCTCCCTCCTGTCTCTCTCTCTCCCTCCTGTCTCTCTCTCTCTCTCCTCTCTCTCTCCCTCCTGTCTCTCTCTCTCTCCCTCCTGTCTCTCTCTCTCCCTCCTGTCTCTCTCTCTCTCTCCTCTCTCTCTCTCCCTCCTGTCTCTCTCTCTCTCTCTCCTCTCTCTCTCCCTCCTGTCTCTCTCCTGTCTCTCTCTCTCTCCTGTCTCTCTCTCTCCTCTCTCTCTCCCTCCTGTCTCTCTCTCTCTCTCTCTCTCCTGTCTCTCTCTCCTGTCTCTCTCTCTCCTCTCTCTCTCCCTCCTGTCTCTCTCTCTCTCTCTCTCTCCTGTCAATTTCAATTTCAATTTCAAAGGAGCTTTATTGGCATGAAAGTTTAAGCAATTTTGCCAAAGCAACAAAACACAATATACAATGTTGACACAGTAAATAATTACAGAATAAATAATAGATATATGATTAATAATAATGATAATAATGATAATAATAAAACAAATAAATTAATAAAGAAAAGAAAAGAAGAAGAAAAGAAAAGAGAAAAAATAAATAAATAAATAAATAAATAAAAATAAAAATGGAAAGTGTGTGTGTGTGTGTGTGTGTGTGTGTGTGTGTGTGTGTGTGTGTATGTGCGTATCAGTGTGCAGGTAAGTGGAGGAGATCATGTCCGGTGTTTGCAGCTTCTCTTTTTCTGTGGCAGGCACTAACATATTTTGCTGCATCTGCAGCAGCGGCACTTTTCTCTCCCAGTAAATATTGTATTTTTTCTGTGTCTGGGAGTTTGTCAAAATTTGGGGTTGTGTGTGTGATTTTGTTGTAAAGTTTTGTTCTGATATCTGTGTATTTGTCACAGTGCAGCAGGAAGTGCTGCTCTGTCTCCACCTGTCTGTGTGGACAGAGCCGACACAGCCGCTCCTCTCTGGGCAGCCACGTCTGTCTGTGCCGGCCGCTCTCCAAGGCCAGGTTATGGCTGCTGAGTCTGTACATAGTCAACGTTTTCCTCAGTCTCGGGTCGGTTACAGAGCTCAGGTATTCTGCCATTGTGTATTGTCTGTTTAGGGCCAAATAGCATTGGAGTTTGCTTTGGGTTTTGGTTGTAGATGTCCAATAGTTGATGTAATTGTCTTTTTCTTTTGCTATAATTTGGTGGGGCCGGATTGTGTGAGGGCGGTCTTGGTGCCCGGTGCTGCGTGCAGGACTCTCCTGTCTCTCTCTCTCTCTCTCTGCGGAGTGAGTCCTGAGTGAGAGTGGCTGGTGGTGAGTTTTCGGTGGTTTCCAAACTTTTTCTTCTGGTTTCTGACTGTGCTGGATGGTTGCATTGTAGGTTTTGTGACAGTTATTGTGTTAGTGGGCGCGGAGCCGGTGTCCCCGGCGGGGATGGCGTCCTCGAGGAGGACGCCGTCTCTCTCCATCCGACACGCGGTTCGGGTGCAGCCCGAGCCGTCGGTGCCGGTGGAGGAGGTTCTGCTGGCGGCAGGAAACCGCGTGGGGCATGAGAACCTGAGCTACGCCTCCAGGCTAAACCGGAGTGTGGTGGTGTTTCTGAAGGAGGAGAGGTTTGTGGCGGAGCTGATAGCGAGCGGCGTCACGCTGAACGGGGTTTACCTGCAGGTCTCGCCGCTCGCTGCGCCCTCCACCCGGGTCATTGTGTCAGGTGTTCCCCCGTTTATCCCGGACGAGCTGCTGGAGGAGCAGCTGCTGCGCTTTGGGAAGCTGGCGAGCGGGTTTAAGACGGTGGGTTTGGGCTGTAAGGATGAGAAACTGAAGCATGTGCAGTCCTTTAGGAGGCAGGTGTTTATGTTCCTCACGTGTCCGTCTCAGACGCTGGAGGTTTCATTCAGGGTCAGACATGAGGAGGGACACTACATGGTGTACGCCAGCACTGGTAGAATGAAATGTTTTGAGTGTGGAGATGTGGGCCACAAGCGGACTGCGTGTCCTCGCAGGGCGGCCGAGGCGCGCCCCGGGCCTGCGGCGGCAGCGGACGCCGCTGCGGAGGACGCGGCAGACACCGCGGCTCCAGGGGAGGGCGATGCCCCCCCGCCGGACGCAGCCGATGGCACGGAAGAGCAGAGCGGGCAGGAAGAAAGTCAGGCTGGGGAACAGGAGGCCGAGACAGGCGGGGAAGCAGGGAATGAAGACAGGGCAGCAGCTGCAGCAGCTACAGCAGCGGAGGGACAGGGAGGAGCAGAGGAGGTGAATGGAGAGGGTTCAGGAGGCAGCAGAGGACAGACAGCTTCATCTGAACACAGTCAGGCTGCTGCAGACGGAGACTCAGGTGCAGTGGAGGGGGATGAGGATATGGACTTTGAGACCGACTCTGACTGTGTCTCTGTGGCAGATTCCCAGTCAGGGGGTGGAGATCTGTACACACTGGAGGACATTAACCTGTTCCTCGATGAGACCTTTGGTAAGTCTGTGAAAGTGGCTGATCATTTTCCTGATGTTCAGAAGTTCATTAGGAGTGTGTCGACTCTACAGAGGGTTGTTGGCTTGGACTTGTTGGATGAGAAGAAACGTTTTCGGTTAAAGAAACACTTGACAGGGCTCAGGAAAATGATTAGGGCAAAAAGAGGGAAAGGGTCAAAAAGGCGAAAAATTCGTAAGTAAAACGATGATGATTGTGTTGCACCTGGTGGTCCTTCTCTTACTGTCTCTTTTTCCTGTCTCCATCTTTCTCTCTCAGTTTAAGATGCACCAGGTGAGGTTAGGCTCTTTAAACATTAACGGGGGGAGGAGTCAACAGAGGAGGGCGGTTATTTCAGAAATGATCACACAGAAAAAATTGAATATTATTTTTCTTCAGGAAACACACAGTGATGTAGGGAATGAGACAGACTGGGGTTTGTGGTGGCAGGGGCAGTATGTCCTGTCTCATGGGACAAACTTATCTGCCGGTGTGGCTGTCCTCTTTTCTCCAGGGCTGAACGTCCACATCCTGTCCACCACAGAGATAGAGACAGGCAGGGCTGTAGCAGTCAGAGCAGAAATACAGGACATCTCCTTCTGCTTTGTTAATATTTATGCTCCGAACCAGGGCGCACACAGGCTGGACTTTTTCCAGAAAGTAAAAGATTTCTTGCAGCAGTGTGATCAGAGTGAATGTGTGGTGATGGGGGGCGACTGGAATTGTACGACAGATTTCACAGTAGACAGGACAGGGGAGGAGCCTCACCTGCAGTCGTCAGCTTTATTGTCACGGGTGGTTTTAGAGTCAGGACTGGTGGATGTGTGGAGGCTTAAACATCCTCAGGCGAGGCGGTATACCTGGGTAAGGGTGGTTGATGGGAGGGTGAGGGCAGCCAGGCTGGACAGGCTCTACATCAGCTATGGCTACAGCAACAGGCTACTGAGCAGCCATATTATCCCAGTAGTTTTCACTGACCATCATCTAGTCACTGTAGAGTTTCACAGCTCACCAACCACCAGAGGCAGCTCCTACTGGCACTTTAATGTGAGGCTGTTACAGGACCAAGTTTTCTGTCAGACTTTTCATACATTTTGGGGAACATGGAGGGACAGGAAGAGTGAATTTGAGTCTCTGAGTCAATGGTGGGAGGTGGGAAAGGCTCACATTAGGGTTTTCTGTCAGCAATACACAAGTTACTCCACAGCAGCAGTCAGGAGAGTCATTCAGGACCTAGAAAAGGAAATTGGGGACTTAGAGAACAGTGTTCTTACTGGCAGCAGCACAGACAGCAGCAGACTTCAGCTTAAGAAGCAGGAACTAGGTTCTTTCCTGCAGGAGAGGGTTAAAGGGGCCCTGGTCAGGTCTCGCTTTATAAATATTAGAGACATGGACGCTCCCACTTCTTTTTTCTTTAATTTGGAGAGGTCTGTGTCGCAGACCAAGCAGATGGTCTGTCTCCGCCTCCCTGATGGCTCTTTATCCACGGACCCAGTGAAGATGAGGCAGCATGCTGTGGATTTTTACAGCGCCCTCTACAGGAGGGAGGACTGTTCCAGAGAGTGTGTGGACGAGCTGCTGCAGGACCTCCCTCAGCTGACGTCTGGGGACAGAGCGGTGCTGGATGCTGAGGTCTCTCTGGAGGAGCTCACCGCTGCTGTGGCTCAGATGGCTTCTGGTCGCGCTCCTGGACTGGACGGACTCCCGGCGGATTTTTATAAACATTTTTGGAGGTGTCTGGGAACTGACCTGTGTGAGGTGCTGCGAGAGTCCTCTCGGACCGGCATCTTATCAACATCATGCAGGCTTGCAGTCCTCTCACTGCTGCCTAAGAAAGGCGATCTGGCTTTGCTGGAGAACTGGAGACCGGTTGCTTTGTTATGTACTGACTATAAACTTTTATCCAAAGTGCTTGCAAACAGACTCAAGAATGTAATGGGAATAATAATCCACAGGGACCAGTCATACTGTGTACCGGACAGAACCATTACTGACAATCTTTTTCTTGTGAGAGACTTATTGGACATTTGTAGATTGCATAATATCGATGCTGGTGTCATCTCGTTAGATCAGGAGAAAGCTTTTGATCGAATTGATCACGGGTTTCTTTTTTCCACTTTAAGAGCTTTTGGTTTTGGAGATGGTTTTGTTTCACTGTTGAGTTTGTTGTATAATGAAGCTTGTTGTTTGGTCAAGGTGGGGGGGGGGCTGAGCTGTCCAGTGCAGGTACAGAGGGGCATTAGGCAGGGGTGTCCACTCTCTGGCCAGCTGTACTCGTTGGCCATTGAGCCACTTCTGGATAAGTTGAGATCCAGGCTGTCTGGGATCAGTTTGCCGGGGTTGCTTCATCGCCCCCCACTGGTGGTTTCGGCCTATGCTGATGATGTTAATGTTTTTGTTCGGAATCAGGGAGACGTGTCTTTTCTAACACATGCCTTGGATCTTTTCAGCAAAGCTGCTTCAGCAAGGGTAAATTGGGGGAAAAGTGAGGCTTTGCAGTTGGGGTCGTGGGGGGAAACAGGGGCACCGGTGTTACCGGGGAACCTGAGCTGGGGAAGGCAGGGCATGAAGGTGCTGGGGGTGTTTCTGGGGAGTGAGGAGTTTCAGAAGAGGAACTGGGAGGGTGTGATGGAGAAAGTGTGTGCCAGACTGTCTAAGTGGAAATGGTTGCTCCCTCAGCTCTCCTACAGGGGAAGAGTCCTGATTGTCAATAACTTGGTTGCCTCGACCCTTTGGCACAAGCTGAGGGTCTTGCAGCCACCGAGGGGCCTGGTTGAAGCCATCCAGAGGAAGACGGTGGAGTTCTTCTGGTCGGGACACCACTGGCTGAGATCAGCGGTGCTGCACCTGCCGGTACATGAGGGTGGACAGGGCCTGGTCAACATCGCGGCGCGGGTCGCGGCTTTCAGGCTGCAGACGGCCCAGAGGCTTCTGTACAGTTTTGGTCTGCCGTGGATGGACACAGCCTGCTTGCTGCTGAGGAAGGCCGGTCGTCTCGGGTACGATAAACATCTGTTTCTGCTTGAGCTCAGCTCAGTGGACTTATCTGGTTTGACATCTTTTTACCAGTCGGTGCTCGAGGCGGCGCAGGTCTTCATTTTCCAGCGGAAGGATGCAGTAACACCTGGGATGTGGCTCTTTGAAGAACCTCTTCTATGGAACAGTTTTATCACCTCGGGGGTCCTGTCCTCCGACAGCCTCAGGGTCAGACTGAGGGAGGCCGGCTGCCTGAAGCTGGGGCACCTCCTAGGGACCTCCATCCCCCACCTGGCAGAGCGACTCAGCATTAGGTCCAGCAGAGTGCTGCACAGGCTGGTGGCAGAGGTCTGTGGGTCCCTGCCGGAGGTTCTTAGGGGGTTCGTGAAGGACCGGACTGTTCTGGACCAGTGGGATGAGCAGCATGAATATGTGTTTCCTGCCCTGATGGTTTCTCCTGCGGTTGGCCAGTGGCGTGAGGAGGAGGACCTCCTGCTTTCTCTGAGGACCCCACAGCTGGGAGACCTGGAGTCTCTGGGGAGAAAGGAGGCGTATAACATCGTCCTGAAGGTGGCAGGCCTGCGCTCTCTGGCCGAGTTGAAGGTGTCGAGGTGGACTGAGTTTTTTGGCAGGGGCTCTTCTCCAGGAGGTTGTTGGCGGTCCCTGTACAAACCCCCCGTTGAAAAACGGACGGGCGACCTCCAGTGGAGGATTGTACATGGGGCCATAGCTACAAACAGGTATCTGGCACACCTTGATCCTAGCACGGGGGTCAGCTGCTCCTTCTGCTCTGACACTGAGACATTACAACATCTCTTTGTCCAGTGTCCCAGACTGGAGCCTCTGTTCAGGCTGCTGCAGGGCTGGGTTCAGGGGTTAGGGGAGCACTTCACTTCCTGTTTATACATCTATGGGCCACGCTATTCCGCAAAGAAGAAGGCAACACACACACTCATCAACTACATCTCAGGGTTATCAAAGCTAGTCACGTGGAAAACACGTAAGAACAGGGTGAGGGGTCAGGGGTCACAGGAGGTGGTGGCTATGGTAACGGGGATGCTGGCAGCTCGGCTGAGGGTGGAGTTCAGCTTCTACAGGCTGACTGACCAGATGGAGGGTTTTGTAAAGACCTGGGCTGTAAATGGTGTTTTGTGTTCAGTCCAGGAGGACTCACTAGTCCTGAGTTTCTGAGTCTTTTTCTGTTGCTCAGTTGATTATGTCCTGTTTTTCTCTGTTGCAATTGTGTGATTGAATTTGATAGAGTTGTGTGACATAGTATGGACTGATAATTAAAGTTTGGTTTTAAAAATCAAAAAAAATCTCTCCCTCCTGTCTCTCTCCCTCCTGTCTCTCTCTCTCTCTCTGTGTGCTGTCTGTAAGCCCCGCCCCCTCCTGCTCACACGTCATGTAGTTGACCAATCACGTGCGGCTTGAACAGAAAAAAAAGATAAAAACAACTAAAACGCATCGTCTTTTTAGTCTTTAGGGGAAAGTTGGCAGGTCTGTTACTGTCCTGTTTGTAACACACTGCGGTAACAACAACAACAATGATAAGAAATTCAGCTTATAGAGACTCAAAGAAGCTTCACACACACACACACACACACACACACACACACACACACACACACACACACACACCTATTCAAAGGCAAAATTACATATTAATTGATCAATTTCCTAAAAAACAGAGTGTTTACTGCCTCCTCATCAGTGCTGTGCTGTAAATATAACCACAGGTTATTCACCGACACCAACAGCTGCTCTCCAGCCGCGTTTAGTGCGTCAGACAGCGGGAGAGCGGCGGCTCGTCTCGGCCTCCTCCACAGGCTGATTCAGGCAGGAAAAGCTGCCTTCAGTCATCAGTAAGTGGAGCTACACAGTGACAACCACTCTGTGCTCAGATACTGACCAACTAACTCCACTTCTGCTCTGATTATCTCTTATTCACCGGCTACACTAAAGTATCGACACAACATGGCGGATATTTGTCCTGACGCTCCGAGTTTAAACTTGTGAGTTTGGAGAAATAAACAACCGAGCTTCACTTTTCTTGCTGTTTCAGTGTAACAGTGAAAAGTAGAGCTTGTGTTAGCGAGTAAAACATGTCAGAGTCATTACATTACCTTCAGCTGGAGGTTCACACGGAGAAAACTATCTGCGCCACAACTGTCCGAGAAAGTGAAACTAAACTTTGAGGAGGAAACACCCGGAGAGGCGCGTCACTGAGTCACCCTGTCAGACTGAGGGGGCTGCAGCACGACCCAAAACGAGGCTAACATGTGCCGAATTTACAAGAAGGCCCAAATAATGAACAATCAGTCACAAACAGCGCTTCACGCAGTTTATAAAGTGTCTCCTAACTCAAAAACTCGCTAAATGGAGAGATTTCATAAGGGAGTCTGGGGAGTGTCTCTCCCTCTTCGCCTCCTTGCAGGTGATGTGACTTATAACATGTTGGTGTTGGTGTTGTTACTCTGCTGTGGTGCAAAACGGTCTCAAATTGTTGTAAATGATTGTAAACAACCATGGGCGTAGGAAGCATCTAAAATGTTGGTTGGACAATCTAACGAGGTTCTGGAGGTTCACATCTAAAATTAACAGACTAGATGTCATTTCTTGTATTCTGGTTCCTTTTAAAATAGCATGAAACAATTATTAATTAATTAATTTACAATTTCACCTGGACACATTACAAGATTTTAAAAAGCTAAAAATACAGAAATTCATTTGATGACTAATTTGTTACGGTTTCACCAGAATACTGAGTTGGACCCAGAAGCAGACACTGACTCAGGGTTGCAAAAATAACAGTACAAGTTTATTGGCTCAAAAAAGGGAAAACAAAAGGCGAGCACGTGAGAGCCACTTCACGAACTGAGGGATATCCAAAAGTGGACAGGCAGGCAGGCAGGCAGGCACCGGGAAACACACCCCCGGATCTGGAGACAGGCAAAAATACAAAAAAAGGGTTAGCTTACAAGCTGGTTAACACGAGAGGCGATACACACAGGAGTGGCCGAGACAGAAGTGATACCGCGTATGAAGACTGATACTCTGGCGAGGATAGGAGGGAAGCCGGGGTTCTTATACAGCCAGGTAATGAAGATGATGAGGAACACCTGGTGCTGCCTGCCGGTGAAGCCGCGCCCCTGCCATACAACCACACACACACTAAACAGACCCAGCGAAAAGGAAGGCTTAAAGGGTGACAGGAAAAAACACAGATCACACCATGACAGTACCCCCCCCTCAAGGACCGACTCCAGGCGGTCTGCCAGGCTTGCCAGGGTGGTCTCTGTAGAAGTCCCGGAGGAGGCCAGAATCCAGGATCAGGGACCGGGAGATCCAACTCCTCTCCTCAGGACCGTAGCCCTCCCAGTCAACGAGGAACTGGAATCCCCGGCCCCTACGCCGCACGTCCAGAATACTCCGGACCGTGTAGGCAGGATGGCCATCTATGAGCCGGGGGGGTGGCGGGGCGACGGCCGGAGGGCACAAGTCGCTGCTGGACACCGGTTTCAACTGGGAGACGTGGAACGTGGGATGAATCCTAAGAGCAGAGGGGAGTCTCAGACGGACTGCAGAGGGGTTAACGATGGTCTCGATCTCATAGGGGCCAATGAAACGGGGGGCCAATTTCTTAGAGGGGACGTTGAGTGGGATGTCCCTAGTGCAGAGCCAAACCCTCTGCCCCGGGGCGTAGTCTGGTGCCGGAATCCTCCGGCGGTCAGCGATCCGCTGATTACGCTCCCGAGATCGTAGCAGGGAAGCTCTGGCCTCTCTCCATACCCTCCTGATCCTCCTCAAATGGGCCTGGACCGATGGGACAGCCAATTCCACCTCCTGGCTGGGAAAAAGGGGGGGTGAGTAGCCCAGGCAGCACTGAAAGGGGGACATACCTGTAGCGGAACTGGTCAAGGAATTGTGGGCGTACTCAATCCAGACGAGGTTCGTGCTCCAAGCAGAGGGGTCCTGAGCACAGACGCATCTTAACGCCGCCTCTAGGTCCTGATTAGCCCTCTCCGTCTGGCCATTAGTCTGAGGATGATAACCAGAAGACAGGCTTACCGTTGCCCCCAGTGCCCGACAGAACGCCCTCCATACTTGCGAGGTGAACTGGGGTCCTCGGTCCGAAACAATGTCCAGAGGAATGCCGTGAATCCGGAACACATTGGAGACGAGGAGCGCTGCTGTTTCGGAGGCTGAAGGCAGTTTAGGCAGAGCAATGAAATGAACAGACTTGGAGAATCTGTCCACGATGGTGAGTATGGTGGTGTTACCTTGAGAAACGGGTAGACCAGTTACGAAGTCCAGGGCTATGTGGGACCACGGCCTGCCGGGCACGGGAAGCGGACGGAGGAGGCCAGCGGGTGGACGGTGAGTTGGCTTGTTGCGGGCGCAGACAGTGCACGCCAACACAAAATCCCTGATGTCCTTGACCATGGTGGACCACCAGAAATGGCGCTGGATAAGTTCCGTTGTTCGGGTTATCCCTGGGTGACAGACAAACCGAGACGTGTGTCCCCACAACAAGACCTGCGGACGAACCGCGTCGGGAACAAACAAACAGTTCGGGGGACCACCCCCTGGGTCTGGGTCACTCTCCTGTGCCGATCTCACCACCGACTCGATCTCCCAGGTAACACCCGCCACGAGACAGGCAGCAGGCAGAATGGTGTCCGGGCTCAAGGGTCTCTCCTTGGTCCCCACAAACATCCGAGAGAGAGCGTCTGGTTTGACATTCTTGCTGCCAGGGCGATAGGTGAGAGAGAAGTTGAATCTGCCAAAAAACAATGCCCATCGGGCCTGACGAGAGTTTAACCTTTTAGCAGTCTGAATGTAGGACAGGTTCTTATGATCAGTCCATACCACAAATGGTCTCTCAGCTCCCTCCAGCCAGTGTCTCCACTCCTCCAGGGCCATTTTGACTGCGAGCAGCTCCCGGTTCCCCACGTCGTAATTCCGCTCTGCAGAAGAGAGTTTGCGAGAAAAGAAAGCACATGGGTGAACCCTATCATCACCTGGTGACCGCTGGGACAGGACGGCTCCCACGCCTATATCGGAGGCGTCCACCTCTACGATGAACTGCAGCGCTGGATCAGGTTGAACCAAGATGGGTGCTGAGGAAAACCGCTCTTTAAGTTCCTGAAAGGCAGCTTGAGCATCTGGGGACCAAACAAAAGGCACAGACGGAGAGGTGAGACGAGTTAACGGCGAGGCAACCTGACTGTAGTTGCGAACAAACCGTCTGTAGAAATTAGCGAAGCCCAGGAAGCGTTGTAGTTGCTTCCGTGTCGCCGGTGTCTCCCACTCTACCACGGCCTGTACCTTAGCCGGATCGGTCCTCACCTGTCCGCTCTCCAGGATGTAACCAAGAAATGTCACAGAGGATGAATGAAACTCACATTTCTCGGCCTTAACAAACAACTTGTTGTCGTAGAGTCTCTGTAATACCTGACGAACATGGGTGACATGCTCGTCCAAGGTCCGGGAGAAAATTAAAATGTCATCAATGTACACAAAAACTGACCTGTTGAGCATGTCGCGGAGAATGTCATTTACCAGAGCTTGAAATATGGCTGGTGCGTTGGTGAGTCCAAATGGCATTACCAGGTATTCGAAGTGTCCTAGTGGAGTGTTGAAGGCGGTCTTCCACTCGTCTCCCTCCCTAATCCGGACAAGGTGGTATGCACTTCTCAGATCAAGCTTGGTGAAGATGGTAGCTCCGTGTAGTGGTTCAAAAGCAGAGTTAATGAGTGGCAAAGGGTACTTGTTTTTGACGGTTATATTATTTAACCCACGAAAGTCAATGCATGGTCTCAATGTCTTATCCTTCTTCTTTACAAAGAAAAACCCTGCCCCCAGGGGAGATGATGATGAACGGATAATACCTGAGTTGAGAGACTCATTGATGTATTTCTCCATGGACTCCCTCTCCGGAGCGGAGAGACTGTACAGGCGGCTGGAGGGTAATGGTGCGCCTGGCAGCAGGTCTATGGCGCAGTCGTATGGCCGATGTGGGGGAAGGGAGAGGGCCCTCTCCTTGCTGAACACCTCCGCTAGGTCATGGTACACAGGAGGCACTGAGGTGAGATCCGGAGGTTCTGGTGGAGCCGAGCTAGACACACTGTTATTGCACACTTGAGCGGAGGTTAAACAAATGGAGTGACAAAAGGGACTCCAGCTAGTAATTTTACCTGCTGCCCAATCTATCACTGGGTTGTGTTTTTGTAACCACGGAAGACCCAAAACAAGAGGCGCATTAGCGGAAGGCATGACGTGAAATGACACCCGCTCCCGGTGGTTACCTGCCACCAGTAATGGTAAGTCCTCTGTCTGGCTGGCTATATGGGCTAATATGTCGCCGTTCAAAGCGGTCACAGCCAAAGGGGTAGCTAGCTGGGACACTGGTAATTTAGCCTGTCTTACCAATTCGAGATCTATGATGTTGGAATCTGAACCAGAGTCAACTAAGGCCAACAAAGAAAGGGACTTACCATTAATAAGAATACTAGCCTCAATATTGACACGATTTCGGGGCATAGCAGGCATCATAGTACGACTCACCAGAACCCCGTCTGTGACTGATGAGCCTCGGCGTTTAACCGCAGCTGGCAGGTGGAGAGTTGATGTCCGGCCTCTCCGCAGTAGAGGCATAGATGTTCTCGAAAACGTCTGTTCCTCTCTGCCAAAGAGAGCCGCTGTCTGCCCAGCTGCATGGGTTCCACCCTGTCGGTTGAAGCCGAGACTTGAGGAGCACTCGGATTTCCAATAGTCCCTGAATGTCTCTGGAGCTCCGGGCGGAGCTGCTGGGGGATGGGTCGCAGGGGTTGAGGCCTAGGTCTCTCCCTGCGTCTATCTCTGAGCCTGTTGTCAATTTTAATGGCCAAAGAAATCAACTCCTGAAGTGACTCCACTTCAGCTCTCCCCACCAGGTTATCTTTAACAACATCGTTTAGCCCCTTAAAGAAGATGCCCTGCAGAGCCCTGTCATCCCAGCCTAGCTCCATAGCCATAGTCCTGAACTCCACTGAATACTCTGCCGTACTGAGCTGCCCCTGACTTAGACTGAGCAGACGGTTACTCACGTCCCTACTACTAACAGGATGGTCAAACACCGTCTTAAGTTCAGTGGTGAACTGGTCATAGGTAGCATGAGCATTAGCAGAGTTATTCCAAAAAGCTGCCCCCCACGCTCTAGCTCCTCCCGTTAGCAAACTTAGCACATAGGCTATCCTAGTCCTGTCGCTAGCATACGTAGCTGGCTGTTGCTCAAACACTAATGAACACTGAAATAAAAATGAACTACACTCCCCCAACTTTCCCTCATACCGTTCCGGAGCGGGCACAAAAGGCTCTCTGGGTTGGTAATGAGGATGCAGAGGAGCGGGCGCGGGAGGAAGAACCAAAGGCGGAGCAGGTTGGCGTTGCTCCTCGAAGCGAGTAAGGCTGGCGGTGAGATCCTGCAGAGTTCCCATTATCCCATGCAGAGCGCTGGCATGTTGTCCGAGCAGGATCCCCTGAGTGGAAACAGCTTGACGAAGAGCCTCCATTTGTGGCTTCGGATCAGTGTCCGCTGAATCCATGACTGGCCAGAGTATTCTGTTACGGTTTCACCAGAATACTGAGTTGGACCCAGAAGCAGACACTGACTCAGGGTTGCAAAAATAACAGTACAAGTTTATTGGCTCAAAAAAGGGAAAACAAAAGGCGAGCACGTGAGAGCCACTTCACGAACTGAGGGATATCCAAAAGTGGACAGGCAGGCAGGCAGGCAGGCACCGGGAAACACACCCCCGGATCTGGAGACAGGCAAAAATACAAAAAAAGGGTTAGCTTACAAGCTGGTTAACACGAGAGGCGATACACACAGGAGTGGCCGAGACAGAAGTGATACCGCGTATGAAGACTGATACTCTGGCGAGGATAGGAGGGAAGCCGGGGTTCTTATACAGCCAGGTAATGAAGATGATGAGGAACACCTGGTGCTGCCTGCCGGTGAAGCCGCGCCCCTGCCATACAACCACACACACACTAAACAGACCCAGCGAAAAGGAAGGCTTAAAGGGTGACAGGAAAAAACACAGATCACACCATGACATAATTGTCGTAAAAGTACTCAATTACTTTCCACCACTGACAGAGACAACAACATGATGATGATGATACAAGTAGTTTTATATTCAGCTACTTTAGCAGACGAGGAAGATTTCAGTGATCGTGTGTGAACTTCCTTTTTTTAATAAATTGACATCTTTCAGTCTTATTATAAACTCATCAGACCTGTTGAGGTGACGAGCTGAAACCCAAACCTGAACCTTTAGCATGAATCCATCTTAAAAAGCGTCTTCAGAAGTCACAAGACAGAGATGATATTACATATTCAGACTGAGGCCACGTTACTGTGAGTTATGGCTCACTCGCTAATCGTTTCATAAACAAAGTAAGATTTAAACAAAACGGAATAATTTGTACAAGTTTTAAACTCTTTGCTCTGAACATCAACGTTCAAAACCATAAAGGATCTGATGGACTTCAACAGCCACAAAACACTGAGAAACACAATGATTGTTGTAAATAGGTTCCTGTTTTAGCGAAGAGGCACAAGGTTAGTATTTGCTGTTTTGTTGTAATTTTAGTACATGGTTTGTGTCTCTAAATCATTTAGAAGTGCAGAATTTCTTTGAATTGATTTGGTCAGTGAATTAATGTTAGCTTATTTTGCACTAGTATCTCATGCTAATATATTGCTTTTCTTTATCGTTTTATGTGCTTTATTTCCAGCTCTTACGTTGTTGGTTTACATTTGTAATAAATCTGGAAAACATCAGTAAGTGTCTGACCATCTTTCGGGGGATCGGCTACAATTGTCATTAAAATGTGTTTTCTTCTCATATAATAATCACACAAATGAACAGATGTTGACAGTTTATGACGTCACTACGGACATAATTACATGTGTTAACCAACATGATCAAACTTTTTGTTTCATCATTAGAAACATGAAACAAGTCAGAGTGTTTCAGGTGGAGTGTCGAGTACATCTGATCATATTTTACTGTCCATTTACAACTTTGTTCACAATGATTCTTTACAATTAAAGCTACAGACGAGTCGATGTTTCCTGTTTCTGACATTTATGAATGATTGTAGCCAAATGAATACACTGCCGCACACAGGGCACCATATGTAGTGCGTCAAGCAACATTAATGGAAGTTTTGGGTTAAATTTGTCCATCAGTAATAATTAATGATTATCAGGGATAATTAATTTCACTACACATGTTTCACTGTTTGTCGTCCTGGAATCAAATGAGGGAAATGTTCAGTGGTGTTCTGAGGCGGCACAATCACTGACATCTTTTAAATCAGCAGGAAGTCTTTTATTAAACTCAACTCTCAACTCTGACATGTTTTAATCACGTTTCAACCTCGTAAAGATCCTTTTTAACTGTGAAAACTGCTGTATGAATGAAGTTTATTATTATTATTATGACACATACAGAACTCAGCACCAGTGCTTCAACTAATAATGCAACGAACTGTCTCAAACAAATGGACGTCAGTGATGATTCATATTTACAGATTCAAATCCAACAAACATCCTCAAAATACAGTCGGACTTCAACAGCCACAAAACACTGAGAGAAACACAATGATTGTCATTAAAATGTGTTTTTTTCTCATATAATAATCACACAAATGAACAGATGTTGACAGTTTATGACGTCACTACGGACATAATTACATGTGTGAACCAACACGATCAAACTTTTGGTTTCATCATTAGAAACACATGAAACAAGTCAGAGTGTTTCAGGTGGAGTGTCGAGTACATTTGATCATATTTTACTGTCCATTTACAACTTTGTTCACAATGACTCTTTACAATTAAAGCTACAGATGATCCACACACAACTAAATGCTTTATTTAAATTTTCCCAAAAGATAAATCAATACATTTTACAAATATTTCTTGATTTTACTGTAACAAGAGACAAAAGCTTTATGGCAAGCCTTTTTAAGAGACTGGATATGTATTGCAGATATCCACAATTTAAATCTTCCTAGTCGAAAAGAACATTTCTGATATCCATGGCATTCTTTCTAGAACTAATGACGTCACTTTTGCCATTCATGTACATAGCAGAATGAGCCAGACAGGAAGTCAGACAGCGGAACGGCATAGTGCATCTGAACAACTTTCAAAATAAAACACCCTGTACAGACCCAGGATTTACAGCACAAAAAATGTCGTAAATATTAACAATAAACACACATGACAAAATTATTTGACTATGTAGCTACTCAACCACAGTGCAAGCACACAAATCAGGGAGAAATTATGAAATAAACACATTCTGAGCAAGTCAACAACATAAGGCAGACATGGCGCTCTGCTTCTGAAATGCTCCCAGTGGGATATGAAGCTGCGTGGAGGACGGAACAAAACAGCATTGCACACGACAGGTAACGGAGAAATGCCCAGTGGAATCAAGCACAGTGAGAAATATCTGTAATTCAATTCAGTTAAAGATATCTCTAACTGTTCTTTTGACTAGACTAAATTACTTCACAATGTATTAACAACGAGCCAAAATTATATATCTGTAAATTTAATGGTAGTCAGATTATGTTAATAAATGTTAAGAAGGCTTGCTATGAAAACTTCCATCTACAAAGGATCGGAAGTGGTCCTCCAGTTTACATTGTAAATGAAGAATCTTTACAATCAGTTTGAATCATTTTGTACAAAGTTCACTGATGAATTTATTACAAGAAGCTGAAAGATTGATGTGACTGTGATCCTGTTGTGATGGCCGTCGGCCATTTTGTCCCTGTTCTCTTTGTGTTCCTCCATTTTAGGTCTGGCTGGTTCCTCCCCTCTTGTTTCAGACACCTGCTCAGACTCTATATAAGAGTCCTGGAAACCAAGATGGCTCTCTCTCCCTCTTGGATGGCAGATGCCTCCTGGGCACTCAGCAGGGTTGTTTGACTTTTTGTTATGTTTGTTTGGTTCTTTGGGTTTTTTGTGATCACACCTGCATCCATACACCTTACACCTCACCACTGATTACTGATTTTCACAGGGAGTAAGTTTGATTTGAGTTGTCTTTATTAAAGTTACATTACTTTTAACTGTCACTGTGTGGACCTCCCCCTTCTTTGTTATGCTCTCCCACGAGCTGGGCATAACACTGTACAGACTCAACTGTTCAGCACTGACAATGTTTCTGTGACAGGAGGAGACTCTGCAGACTAAACACCACACAGACACACTGAACCAGAACTGTACCAGAACCCAAATCCAGGATAAAGAGGTTCAGTGAATGTGGTGCTGAAGGTGTGGAGGTGGATCAGTGAGTCAGAGGAGACTCTGTAGAAGGACAGAGTGCCAGCAGGACAGTCCACATACACTGCTGCTCTACCAGAGGGGGGGGAGGAGGAGGAGGAGCAGATGTGCGTTTGTCTGTTATTGTGCCAGACAGAGTAACGACCATTAACACACCACAGACACCAGGACTGATCATTCAGTCCAAACACACAGTCATTACTGCCTCCTTTCCTGCTGATTCTTCTGTAACTCACTGATATATAAACTTCTTCTCTCCACTCGACCTCCCAGTAACAGCGACCAGTCAGACCAGTTATACACAGCAGCTGAGGACCCTCAAACCTCTCTGGATGATCAGGATATGACTGAACCTCCTTCACACGTCTCATCTTCCTGTTGTTGTCAGACAGTTTGATGAGTCTGCTGACTGTGTTTGTGTCGACTATGAGCTCACAGGAATCTGATGGAGAGAAAAAGACACAACACAGCTGCAGTTATTAATGTATCATCAGTGTGGTGATGACATCACAGATGTGACTGAGTGATGTCACAGTGTGAAGCTGAATCAAAGTAAAAACACACTCACACTTCCTCAGACCTGGTGTCAACCATCGGACTCCAGCAGGCTCCACCCTGAAAGGAGGAGGGGGGTCAGAGCAGCACATCCTCTTTCAGCATGCAAACATGGACATGACATGACTCATACACAGAAACACAACATGTCCATCAGGCTGCTTCTCCCTGTTCTCCCTTTTTATGGTTTGGTCTTGAATTCATATCTCAAAAGTGCAAAACCCACCGGCTTCACATGGCTGCCTACGTATATGTATCATTGAGTATTGAGTATACTTCAGTGTGTGTTTGGCAGGCAGTGTGCAGTTAGGGTGACCAGATCCCAATCAGCCAAATGTGGGACAAAGGGCATGTTTGTGTGGGACAATGTGGGACACGTCACCAATGTGTGGACGTAGTCTAAAATGTTCATATATTGTCTCTCTAACTTTAAAAAATAAACATTTCTATTCTGCCTGGTAGCTCATAACAGCTTTACCTGCTGGCTGATTCAGTAGCACACAATATGACTATACAGGTTACAGGTAAGAGCTTTATTTACCATGTGAAGGACTTAACAATTATTATATTTTAAGCAGTGCTGTTTATATTTTAGAAACATCTGAAGCCACTGAAAGAAAATGTTGTGTGTGTGTTTCTGTCACTTCGTGGGGAAACCATTGGTGTTTTTAATTGTCTCAAACAACTCTCCACGGAGGCAGGTGCAAGCACATCCTGAACTACAGCTGCTGATTTTGTTCGACCACGTGACATTTTTAAAAAAATCTCCAAGTCTGGGAAAATGACGGTAGCTAGCTTACAACCACAGTCTGCTGACCTGTATGACTGGGAGTGCTGCACAGTGTGGTAAATGCTGCTTATTTCAGCTGCTGTTACCATGTCTGTCTGGCGTCATCTTTGGGTTTCAGGAGGAATGTTTTCATATCTTTTTGAGCCACACGTTTCTTATGAGACCCGCAGGTACTGTGTCACTTCAGGCCGTATTCCCCAGAGAAATAACTCTGGCAAAGTTCGCAAAAACTTTGTCGTTTTTTTGTGGTAGTTTCCATTATATTTTGCTAAATATATGTTCTATATTTTCCAGTGTCCCCTTGCTTCCAGTCTTTGTGCTAAGCTAGGCTAAACATGTCCTGGACCTGTCTCTGTACAAGATGAAACTGATTCAATCCCAGGTAAGAGGGCAAAAAAGGACATATCACAAAATGATAAAAAGTTCATTAACATGCAGAGATCTGTTTAAACTGCAACAGGTCTACACTTGCACAGTGTAGCGTGATGTTTATCCGCTTTACAAACTGCACGTCCTTCTGCTTCATGTTCCACCTGTACAGTAAACATCTAGAGTTATCTCAGCGATTTTCATCCATAACTTAGTGAAAATACTTCACTTTTCACAGTTTGCTTTGTATATATTGTTAAAAGTTTACAGTTCATTTTTGCATATAGTCTTTTTAGCATTTTTGATCATTTGGAAAATCACGTAGGTTTTTTTTAACTTTAGCTAGCTTCCTAAAAAGCTCTGCATAAACACATTATAGTAAAACCGTTTACCCTACTCTCTGATTGGTGATTTAAATCCCGTATCCAGCAATCAGGTCAGAGGTTTACTGCTCGCTGTCACAAGACGGTGTTTGTCAGTTACTTTAATTTTTGGCAGCCTTTCCAAGCATCAAGTATAAGAACATAACCAAAGCGACCTAACTAAGAGATGATCATTATTATTCACTTCACTTGTCAGTGGATTTACTGTTCTGTCCGGTCAGTGTACACATGTAGAGTTGGAACTGAAAGCAAAAGGATGTGCAGTTCATAAAGCGGATACATGTCACACTACAATGTGCAAGTGGAGAATTATTACTAACACACAATTATGGAGAAAGATACATAAATATCTCCATTTTATGGTCAACCAGTATTTATGTTGTAGGCAAATGAAAAAGGCGTCCTACATGTGTGATTGTTTACATAATGCTCAAATCCACAATTAACCGAAACAAGAATATGTTTCCAGCTCTTCCTCCTCTATCACACTGACTGTCTGTGGCTGCAGCAGGTCTCTTCATACCTGAGAGTGTCCAATCTCCAGCCTGGATCCTCCAGTCGAGCAGACAGCTGCTTCACTCCTGAGTCTCCTGGATGATTGTAGCTCAGGTCCAGTTCTGTCAGATGGGAGGGGTTGGAGTCCAGAGCTGAGGCCAGAGAAGTACAGCCTTCCTCTGTGACCAGACAGCCTGACAGCCTGCAGACACAGAAAACAAAACACATGGAAGAACATCTGGGGGTACTGCATGTTCCCGTTTAGAGGGTATAATCTTTATCATGTTCACCATCTTAGTTTATGCTATTTTGCTAATTAGCACTAACACACAAAGTACAGCAAGAACGATGGTAATGTCATTAGTTTTGCAGGTATTTGGTCATAAACCAAACCATAAAAGTTATCAGATTCAAATGCCATTGGTCAAAGTTTGGAAAAAAGTGGAGGACAGACTGATGGACCTATATTACCATCCATAAAACCAAGCTGCTATCATGTGCTTAAAAAGAATGAAGCTGTGATCAAAAAGGGAGAAAAAAGCCTTCATATTGGCAGACACAATCATACACAGATTAGCTACTCATCCACAAATCTCACTCAGTTTTAAAATTGTCATCAGTTGAACTGTTTAATGAATCCTGACCTGAGAATTTCAAGTAAACAGTGTTTACTCTCCAGTCCAGGAAACAGTAGCTTCACTCCTGAATCCTGCAGGTCGTTGTTACTCAGGTCCAGCTCTCTCACACTAGAGGACTGGGAGCTGAGAACTGAGGACAGAGCTTCACAGCTTCTCTCTGAGAAGTTACAGCCTCTTAGTCTGAAGAGAAAATAATAAATAAGATAATAAATAACATTGGTGTTAAAATATGGAGTCTGGACTTTTGGTGATGAAGTAAACATATAATCTAGGTGCTGTATCGTAGGCAACTGGACTTGTTTCAGTTTCTTGAAGACGTTTCACCTCTCATCCAAGAGGCTTTTTCAGTTCTAACTAACTGGAGGGGAGTTTGCAGGCTTTTAAACTCTGTGTGGGTGTGACTTTACAGAGTCGTTAAGGACACATGTGAGGCAAGCAGTTTCCCCCTGATAAGGTTTGTCAGCAGCACATCCACTGAGGTGGACTCTGTAACATCAGTCAGGATCTCAGTGTTGTGGAAGTCCAGAGGAAGTCGACACTCATCCAGACCATCAAAGATGAACACAACCTTATGGTGATAAGTAATGTCTTAGGCCACCTCCTCTGTTCAAAGACAGTCGTTCCAGTTTGACATAGATGGATTCCTTTACTCCTCTTTCAAACCATCTGTCTTCTCTGGCTAAGATGTTTACATTGTTGTTCTCAAAGGAATGATTTTTCTCCTTCTGATGTAAGTGGACAGCAGAGTCTTGACCTGAGGAGTTGGCTCTCCTGTGTTGTGCCATTCGTTTATGAAGGTTGTTTTGTCTCCCCAGTGTACAAATCTGTGCAGTCCTGGCTGCATTATACAGCATAAATTACTTTACTTCTATTATCTTTTAGTGCTAAAAGATCCAGAGCAGACAGAGAGGAGGAGACGAGAAAACGTAACATCTCCATTCCCTATGTCGGTTGAACATCTGAGAAACTCAGGAGGATCTTTAATAAACATCATATCCTGGTTCACTATAAAGCAACACTAGGTAGTTTTTCGACCTTAAAATAATGTTTCTAAACTCAGTTAAGTGGTAGAAAAACGGTTAATAGGATGAATGGTGACGTCTCTGCAGCCTGAAGGGGGTCGCGCCGGCAGAAACCGCACTGTGTAACTTCCCAGAGCGGGTAGGAACCTATCTGACGTAAAGGCGTCTAGTGCGACCTGCTTTACGGCATACGTCACAGATTTATTCGTCGGTGGATTTAGCCAGCAGCTACTTGGATTTTTCGTAAACCAACGCCATAGCCAAGCCAGCTAAAAAGGCCAAGAAGGTATTGTCTGAGGAGGCGAAGAAAAGAAAAACAGAAAGTGATAGAACAGAGCCCGGACACGGATAAATATTAGACCAGCTTATACTTGGTGGTGCAAGCTGAAAGAAGAAATGGGTTTCAAGACTGATGGCGACCTAGCCTAGCCTTGATGCTACTGGATTTGTAAGTCATATATTACATATATACATATTTATTACCTCACCAACTTTTACTTTGAGTTGATTTGTTGTTATGTGGTGTTCATTGGGGCACTATTTATCCACAGCTTATAACCGTAATAAAGCCGGGAGATAATCTAATGCTGTCCGTTTCGATAGCTTGCACGTCTTCATGTGGTGACTGTAAACGATGACTAACTTACTAAAACACTACGAACGTCTTGTCTTGAGAAGTTCCAGATTCCTTAGTTCATGCAGATAATCAACATAATTGTTGAACAGTGTGGTCTGGAGGTAACGTTAGGCTATTGTTGTTATGGGTAATGTTAGCATGCTACTTACTGTTGTCGTACCGAGTTGGTTGTAGTTATTACGCCGAACACAACGTCACAACTTGCGATTGTATTTAGTAACTCCCGAAAACATAACATTTTCAGACGTTACTAAACACATTCACACCCAAGCATCGTGTTTTGGAAGTAATTTAGTCGGTGCAATCACTATAACCAACTCGGTATGAGAATAATTTTAGCATGCTAATGTGCTGTGCAGCCTATATGCTAACAAACTACCAACTGCTATTTCTGAATCTAGCTTGTTGTTGGCACTCAAGTGAGGTTTTTTCAGATGATTTCGTGATTCGCCGGCTCCGCCAACAAATTCACATGTATTCATTTTCCCCAGGGATGCTTATACGGCGACAGTATTTATGACACTGGTAACAGATAATTGCGCTTCTCAACCAGCCGGGGGTAGTAATGAGTCCAAACTACCTAGTGTTGCTTTAAACCTACCAACACACTGAGGCAGAAACTTGTCCATCCGACGGACAAAACACCCAGGCATAAACAGAGTAATGTAGTTGAACACAGGAGGTGGCCTAAGACATTAACTATCACCCACCTACAATACTGTACTGAGTTCTCTCCCCAGACAGGCTTAACAACCATTCACACCTGGGCTCACCTGGCCCTAACAACGCACATGAAGGACGGTTGGGTCAACGATCCACAATTAGCCCTAACGACTCTGAAACTCAGAGCTCACACGTGTCCTTAACGACTCTGTAAGAACACTCCCACACAGAGTTCAAAAGCCTGCAGTTAGTTAGAACTGAAGAAGCCTCTTGGATGAGAGGTGAAACATCTTCAAGAAACTGAAACAAGTCCAGTTGCCTACGATACAGCACCTAGATTTACCATGACCTGGATGACTGAGAACCTTCATCAACATATAATCTCTTCTTAGGACATGTTTAAGCTCTTGCTGTTCTACTCTGAGTAGCTGGAGACATGATTATTCCTGAATCAGTATTAAACAGAAAATCAATGATGAGTTGCATGATATCAAAATATGAGGTTTTCAATCTCATATCTCAGTTCATATTTTGGAAAGACAACATGTGAATATGAATTTGAACCAAATATGTTGTTTAAATTTTAAATAGTGAAAGAGGAGTTGCTGTTTGAATTAACATTAGTCAAAATTTACACAATTAAAATACTTTAAGACAAACTATGACTTAATCTTACTCCAGACTTTCCAGTTTACAATGTGGACTCTTCAGTCCAGGAAACAGCAGCTTCACTCCTGAATCCTGCAGGTTGTTGTTACTCAGGTCCAACTCTCTCAGACTAGAGGACTGGGAGCTGAGAACTGAGGACAGAGCTTCACAGCTTCTCTCTGAGAGGTGACAGCCACTCAGTCTGGAGAGACAACAGGAAGTTAACAGGTATTAAGTTATTTATTTTTATCTCCAGTTGAAAGATGGCAGTATATTTAATAACAAATCCCACTTACAGCGCTTTGTTGGAGGCTTTGACCACTGGCAGCAGCCTCCGAAGAGCCTCCTCTGAAGCAGAGTATTTCTTCAGGTCAAACACATCCAGATCTTTTTCTGATGACAGTAAGATGAAGACCAGAGCTGACCACTGAGCAGGAGACAGTTTCTCTGTGGAGAGACGTCCTGATGTCAGGTAGTGTTGGATCTCCTCCACTAGAGAATGATTGTTCAGTTCATTCAGACAGTGGAACAGATTGATGCTTCTCTCTGCAGGCAGAGTCTCTTCAAACTTCTTCTTGATGTAACCGACTGTTTCCTGATCGGTCTGTGAGCTACTTCCTGTCTGTGTCTGCAGACCTTGTAGGAGATTCTGATTGGTCTGCAGTGAAAGTCCCAGGAAGAAGCGGAGGAACAAGTCCAGGTGTCCATTGGGACTCTTTAAGGCCTCGTCCACAGCACTCTGGTAGAGATGTGTCTCTGCAGATTGACGGTCTGTTGTTTGTTCCTCTGACATCAGATTGACTCCAGAGTTGATGAACGTCAGATGGACATGAAGAGCAGCCAGAAACTCCTGAACACTCAGATGGACGAAGCAGAACACCTTGTCCTGGTACAGTCCTCTCTCCTCTTTAAAGATCTGTGTGAACACTCCTGAGTACACTGAGGCTGCTCTGATATCGATGCCACACTCCGTCAGGTCTGATTCATAGAAGATCAGGTTTCCTTTCTGCAGCTGCTCAAAAGCCAGTTTTCCCAGAGACTCAATCATCTTCCTGCTCTCTGGAGTCCAGTGTGGATCTGTCTCAGCTCCTCCATCATACTTGGTGTTCTTCACTTTGGCCTGAACCACCAGGAAGTGGATGTACATCTCAGTCAGGGTCTTGGGCAACTCTCCTCGCTCTCTGGCCTTCAACACATCCTCCAGAACTGTAGCAGTGATCCAGCAGAAGACTGGGATGTGGCACATGATGTGGAGGCTTCGTGATGTCTCGATTTGGAAGATGATTCTGCTGGCCTGCTTCTTGTCTCTGAATCTCTTCCTGAAGTACTCCTCCTTCTGTGGGTCAGTGAACCCTCTGACCTCTGTCACCATGTCAACACACTCAGGAGGGATCTGATTGGCTGCTGCAGGTCGTGTGGTTATCCAGAGGCGAGCAGAGGGAAGCAGGTTTCCCCTGATGAGGTTTGTCAGCAGCACATCCACTGAGGTGGACTCTGTAACATCAGTCAGTATTTTAGTGTTGTGGAAGTCCAGAGGAAGTCGACACTCATCCAGACCGTCAAAGATGAACACAACCTGGAACTCTTCAAAGCTGCAGATTTCTTTGGTTTCAGTGAAGAAGTGATGAACAAGCTCCACCAAGCTGAACTTTTTCTCTTTCAGCACATTCAGCTCTCTGAAAGTGAATGGAAATGTGAACTGTATGTCCTGGTTGGCTTTGTCTTCAGCCCAGTCCAGAGTAAACTTCTGTGTTAAGACTGTTTTCCCAATGCCAGCCACTCCCTTTGTCATCACTGTTCTGATTGGTTCATCTCTTCCAGGTGAGGCTTTAAAGATGTCTTCTTGTCTGACTGTTGTTTCTGGTCTGCCTGGTTTCCTGGATGCTGTTTCAATCTGTCTGACCTCATGTTCATCATTGACCTCTGCAGTCCCTCCCTCTTTGATGTAGAGCTCTGTGTAGATCTGATTCAGAAGGGTTGGGTTTCCTGCTTTAGCGATCCCCTCAAACACACACTGGAACTTCTTCTTCAGGTTAGATTTGAGGTGAAGTTGGCACATGGCAGGAGATTCTGAAAGTACGAGTAACACCATTGAGCATTCTCTCAAATAAATATAAACACTACTTTTTTCTGAAAAAAAAAGGCATGGAGTAGATAAATGTCCATAATGAAGACAAATATGAATAATATACACAAAGTAAGAGGGAAAAGTATTATTTTTACTTAATTTCTTCAAGGAGTTGCCTGTTGAGCCAACAGCAACTTTGCAAACCTGACTGACTGTGGGAGAGCTAGTCCCACTGTAATAGTGAATTAACACTAAATACATGGTCAGTACACAAAATTAACGCTAATTTCGTGTATTTGCAAGAGTTGAAAATATTCAACTTAAGTGAAAAATTTGCTTGTCTCAGGGCTTTGCGTGGGGATGGCCAGGCTTAGTGAGGTGGGGCAGCCATTACTCAGCTGCTCAAGGCTGGCCAGCTCTGGAGGAGAGAGTCAGTGCAGAGCCAACCCTTCTGGAGGAAGAATCACCCAGTGTCACATCAGATTCTGGTCTGCTCCAGAACTGTTCACCAGTGGGAGTTAAAACTTTGGGATTAAAAAGTGGATTTTTCTTCACTCCTGTTCATCAACCTGACTGCAGCAGTGATCCACAGAAGGTGACCTCCATTATCAGGTGTTTATGTTTTGTAATGTTGACTGCTGACTGGAGGGTAGGGTTAGGGGAAGGGTTAGTGTGTGTCACAGGGCTTTGCCAAGCATTGTGTGGGGAGGGCCGTGCAGAGAGGGGAGGGGCAGAGCCGCAGCTCAGAGCCAGCCAGCTCTCGAGGAGATAGTCGAGTGTGGCCAGACCTTCTGGAGGAATAAACAACCGGGGTCACATCAGATTCTGCTCTGATCAGGAGCTGTTTACCGAGGAGAGTTCACGGATTACTTTTTAACTTTTGGGATCAAAGGATGATTTATCCTTCTGTGTGGAATTGATGCCATACCTACAGTGTAGCAACTGCGTAGGTACATGACCTGCACCATAGCCTTACGTGTACCTCCCCAGAAAAGTAACTGCACCACAACGACTGTGATTAGTCCACTTGGAAGCATTGCATTTTCCAGCTTCTCCTCAGGTGCTTGTCGGTGGTGCTAATACCAGGTACTATGACCTGCAGTTTACCCAGTAAACACACCCTGCCTTTTCAGCTGTTGCAGTCGAAATGACAGCCTGGGTGCTGCTCTTCTTGGGTTGGGTGGGTTGCCCCGCAACGAGCAGTGGTGTGGCAAACTCCCAAAACCAAGTCCTTCTAGCTTGGTGTGTATGAAGGGGCAGCCCTCCCGAAGAACACTCTGCCTGTCCTCTCTCTAGCCCAGAGACACAGCTTTAAACCAAGGAGTCGGTGTGTTTAAAGGTGAAAGTACAGTGGACAATGCACTCACCACCGCCACCAAAGCGGGTCCCACCAGCACTCATCCGTTCTGGTGTGCGCTGGAATATTAATGTTTTTATTATTTATTCATTTATTCATTTTTATTTTATTAATGTTTTCTAAGATTGTACTAGTTTTTTATTATTTTTTGTTGTCTGCCGCTTGCGCTCAAATTCCCGTGAGCTGGAATGGGCCAGAAACTTGAAACTTGGCTCAATGATTGGAAATGATGTGCATCAACTTTGATTAAAATATGAGCCCAGTCGGCCAGATGGTGGCGCTGTAATTAAGGTTTGAAAATGCGTTTTTCAGAAGGCCACGCCCCTCACACCGTAAGTCTGATTGACTTGAAATTTGACACACAAGTGCAGCTCAATGTGCTCTACAAAAAAGCCTCTTGGACCATAAAGGTCCGCTTGACTAGATTTTTTGATAATTTGCATAATGTGAAAAACAGTAAAATGAATAAAACTTTTGAAAGATTGACCCTATCAACACCAAATTTGGTAAACAGCCTCGGGGGATGAAAATACAAGTTTCTTTTATAAATGAGCCAGATTGGTCAAAAAACATGGCCGCCACGGACCAATGAATTTTCGCAATGGGCGGAGCTTAGAAATGATTGGCCATAACTCCTACACCCTTTGCCCTATCATCACAAAACTTGGTGGGCAGGTTCACAACGGGACTGGGAATCTGCCTACCAAAGCATTTTGAGCTCAACCTATAGGGGGCGCTATAAATGCCACACATGCGTATCTCAAAGACCATTAGACGGAATTTCATCAAATTTGGTATGCACGCTCTAGGGGTGACTATTAACTAATATCTTGACTTCCATGTTGATAGGTGAAAGTGTGTGTGGCCTGTTCGTCATTAACCGTCATTGTTTGCGTTTTAATCATTTATGGCGAGCCGGAAGGACCTAGAGACACGAAACTTGGTACGTCGAGTATAAATGACATCCAAATGCTGCTCAAAACATTTGATCCCATTCGGCCTAATGGGGGTGCTATAATTTTGATTTACTTTTGATTTGATCTGATTTAAACACATGAAACATTAGCCTACATGACATTTTGAGAAATCTGGGGCTTATCATGGGTATGTGTTGCACAGATCTTTGAGGAACACAGCGGCCAATGTCATCAACTGCGGGGGATGAGGGTCTGGGTGGCTGGTTTGGGACGAAAGAGGTCAGAACCCGCAGATTGCCGCTTGCGGCTATATTTCTACTTAGACTTGCCCTGTACTTCACAAAATATTGAACTGCAGTTGCAGACTTACATTTCTGCTGATTAATTGTATTGTATGAGTCAATTCATTGTTTCTCAGGAAAATCCTACATATTTTATCTCTAATCCATGTTCTGTGGAGTTTGATTGGAAATGGAACAAACAAAAAATGGGCAAAGGGCAGATGGTCAACAGGTATCAACAGTCTCTCATTTATCCGTCATATTAATCTAAGAAATCCTCTTACTGCTCTGCAGACAGTCAGCCAGCTCCTCCTGCTTCATTCTCCTCAGGAAGTGAAGTGTGATCTTCAGAAATGCCTCTCTGCTGCCCCTCCTCTGCTCTTCATCCTCACCATCCAACACCTCCTCATCCTCCCTCTGACTCTCAAGGCATTCTGGGTAATCTGAACTCAGAACCTTCTGGACCTTCTTCAGCTCGTTCTTCACAAAAGTCACAATGTTCTCCTCCAGCAGCTGGAACAGAATATTATGTGAATGAGAACATTTAACATCATGCAGCCAAACATCAGATCCATGTTGGACAGATTCACCACTGGTCAGTAAAGTGCAGCATGGAGATTATTGTGAACAGACTGGATGTAAAAGTAGTTGTTGTTCATGTACAGACCATAAATATGGAGTCCAGGTGTGTTTGATGCTGCCGGGCAGACGGACCTCTGGGAACCTCTGAGCTCTCCTGGTCGACTCTGTGGAGGAATCATGAAGAATCAGCCACATCATGTCTGTCCACTCAGAGACAAACACTGATGTTATGATGGTTTAGTAGTCGATGACTGGCAGCCATCTGCCAACATTCATTGGCTTAACCCTCCAACCCCTCCAAGTTCCTCAAGCTCTTTTACTTAAGCATTAAAATAATTAAATATGAAAGTCATATCCAACAAGCAAAAAACAAACATCTTAGCCAGCGATTTTTGTACAAGAGATCTCAAAACTAGAAATCTGAAACAAACACAGTATTGTTGGTTGTATTGCGAATATTTTCCTTGCATTTGGTCTGAACATGGCATTATACTCATGCAGCCATCAGACAACAGCTAGAATGTGTGTAAAGAAAATGAATAAATGTAAGTGAAGCAGAAGTGAGTGAAAACATGAATCAGTAAAGAAGAACGATGCTGAAAAAAACAAGTCTAAACAAACTTCTCTGAATAAATAACAGTTAAAACATGAATCAGTCATATTTTCACGTTATTAACAGCTCACCTCTTTACAGTAGAAGGTTTTTCTTCTTTAAAATGAATATAAAAATCCTTTGACTCGTCACTCTTGAAGGACACACAGCTGGGTTCAGGTCCAGGTTCAGGTCCAGGTTCAGGTCCAGGTTCAGGTTCAGGTTCAGGTTCAGGTTCAGGTCCAGGTTCAGGTCCAGTAGAGGCTGGTCTCCTGTTGGACAGAGAAGAAGACCACCAGACATGTTAATTCACTTTTTATTCTTCAGACACAGAAGCTGCTGGAGTAACTAGCAGCTATCAACAAGAAAAGGATCAACACACCAGAGTTCAACATAACGTGGACTTCAGTGAAATTGTCTCAACTCTCAGTGGTTTCCTGATGGACAGATATTATTATTCGTTGCTCAGGTAAGTTAGTATGCTAATTGCTGTTAGCTAGTTAGCACAGCTGTGCAGTTAACGAAGACAGGAGAGGGAGAGTAGCGAGGGGAGGCTGTGTATTAGCGGTGTAAACAACAGCCTTTGGTTTGTGACAGAAAATGCGTGAGTGCGGCGACTTTACTGCTGAGATCCAGAGTCTTTGTGGGATATGAGACATGAGAACCACTTACTTTCTATCTGATGAATGTTGTTTAAAATCATTGAGACGACCCATTGAACTCTTGAAGGAGACACAGCTGGGCTTAGGTCCAGGTCCAGTTTCAGGTCCAGGTCCAGGTCCAGGTCCAGTGGTTTTAGAGGGAGGGCCTCCCTCCTCTCTGTCCTCACACTGATTCATGCTGCTCAGCTCACACACACTTTCATCTGGAGAGGAAACACAAATCATTCATCTGCACATCAACTGAAATCAGCCTTTGGGTCAGAAACGTCCACTCTCGAAGGACAAAATGTCTGAAAGTTGACTTCCTCTTCTAACATTTAAACTCAGAGCTCATTATTCCAGAACTCACTGACTCTTTTAACACATATTTAACAAAATGGCTGCTACAGGACATCAAACCAAAACTAAATCATGTCATTAAATCCATTTGTATTCTGTTTCTTTTACTGGTCTCTACTAACTAAGTTGCTCACAGCAGTGACATGAAATCTGGAGACAAATATGAAAATGTCTTCTCACAGAAAAGAGACAGTGGACTGAACCAGGACCTGTCTTCACAGATCTGCAGGAAGGAAAGTGATGTCATCAGTGTGAGTTTTATTTCAAAATAAAATAGTTTTGTCACACGGTAACACCCATAGACATTCAGTCTCTCATTTACACATTCACACAGGTACGAATATATTCAGGAAACAGACAGGAACCAGAAACAACGTCTGTAACGTCCTCTGATGATTATAAACGTTAAATACTCCTCATATGTTCAGTAAACAGGTGGCACCAAACCACCGGATGTATTTTATAATGTTTTTATGTGTTTACAGCTGCCAACGTATGTAACTCTGCTACTGTGATGATACATGACGGTTAAATATTGAGTCTGTGTCTATAATAACCAGATCTTTGTATTAATATTATATTTGTATTAATTAAATAAACCTTCAGACTCCTGGATGCCCTCTTACTGCCTCCTCATCAGTGCTGTGCTGTAAATATAACCACAGGTTATTCACCGACACCAACAGCTGCTCTGCAGCCGCGTTTAGTGCGTCAGACAGCGGGAGAGCGGCGGCTCGTCTCGGCCTCCTCCACAGGCTGATTCAGGCAGGAAAAGCTGCCTTCAGTCATCAGTAAGTGGAGCTACACAGTGACAACCACTCTGTGCTCAGATACTGACCAACTAACTCCACTTCTGCTCTGATTATCTCTTATTCACCGGCTCAATCCGCAGGTATCGACACAACATATTTGTCCTGACGCTCCGAGTTTAAACTTGTGAGTTTGGAGAAATAAACAACCGAGCTTCACTTTTCTTGCTGTTTCAGTGTAACAGTGAAAAGTAGAGCTTGTGTTAGCGAGTAAAACATGTCAGAGTCATTACATTACCTTCAGCTGGAGGTTCACACGGAGAAAACTACCTGCGCCACATTTTCAGAGAGTTAAACTAGAATTGGAGGGGAAACACCCGGAGTGTGAGTCAGACTGAGGGGGCTGCAGCAAAAACTCGCTAAATGGAGAGATTTCATAAGGGAGTCTGGGGAGTGTCTCTCCCTCTTCGCCTCCTTGCAGGTGATGTGACTTACAACATGTTGGTGTTGGTGTTGTTACTCTGCTGTGGTGCAAAACGGTCTCAAATTGTTGTAAATGATTGTAAACAACGATTAGATTACCAGAGCTGGGGAGTAATGGAATACATGTAATTGGATTACATAATCAGTGTGACACAACATCTCTGTGAAACTAAACTTTGAACAGGAAACAGCTGTGACTGTTAAACACACCTATCAACTGTCACTCAATAAAGTTGTGGGAAAGTCTCTGTTTAAAGGAGCAGTATGTAGTTTTGGCAAAAAACATTTTAATCTGAAGAGAGAGATCTTAACAAACTGTCTTTGTTTTCATGACTGAATAAACTGAAGAAACGAACTGACCTTAAAGGACAACACAGTTTATACTGTGTTTATATGTGGCGGACCCTGCCACCTGTCTAGCTTCAAACAGTTTCCTATAGGACCTTTTCCTTCTTCTCGCATTTGCATGAACGATTGTGGACTTCAACACTCAAACATGGAACAAATGTCACACATACAAGCGTCACAGTGCAACTCTGCACTGCTGAGGTCTGTAATACTGGTAATTCACCAGTCAGTGGTTTTAACCTGCCGTCTCACCTTCGATGGATAAAGCTGACAGATTTATTTGTTTTGCTGCAGCAAATCGCACAACGGTCCAATGAAAGTATAAATGAATAACATTATATATGGCTAGATAAATGAATGAGTAAATAATTAAATTAATGTACGAATATGAATATTTACACACGTCTTTGTAATATAGCTTTGTGACTCGGGAGTAAAGTGTCTATTTCAACCCAACCTGGAAAAAATGAAACAAAAGACTGAACAGAAAAGTATAATTGAACTGATGTGATGTGTGCGATTACTGAAGCGTGTGCTCTTTGTGTTTTTTTTTACTTCTTAATTGATGATTTCATGTCAACAAAGGTCAAAATAAACAGGTGTTTCTGCGACTGTGAAGCAGAAATACTGAGGCTGAACTATGAAATGTGTTAGCCTAATCGCTAAAAATATATTTACGTGATTCACTGAGTGGCCTGTCAGTGAAATGGTCAGAGTAAATTACAATTAATTTCCAGTTTGGTTGAGACTAGAGCCTCGTGTTATTATTCAGAAGTGTAATACAATATTAATAAACTGGGAAGTTTAGTTCTTTGTCTCTTCTGCGACCAAATCAGCCGAGGAAAACCTGCACAAACCATATTTCTAAGTTCAACTTCCTTCAACTTCAATGGATGCAAAGATAATCACATCTTAAGAGATGCTATCAGAGACCAGATAGTTTTATTTTGTCAAGAATAACCATATTTCACCTTCCTGCCCTCTTTTATGTCCATCTGGGTTGATGTGAGGGGTCCTGCAGAGAAAATCAGAAAACTAAACCAACAGTGTTGCAGCCACCAGGGGGCAGCCTCACACTGTGCATTACAGGTTTACACCATTTGTGATGTCACCACTCAGGATTTCTGGGTATTGAAGTTCAAATCATAAAAGGAAACTATGCCCCAGAGGGAAAGCCTTCTGGGACAGCATCTTTACAGGCACAGGTCCTGGTTATTACCATTAATACAAGTACTGTATTACCAATAAGATTAAATAAGTACACATCAACATTTTACACAATATATTTCCAACAAATCTATATTTTTTCTACATTTTTAGACACTGACAACAAATGCAGCTTTTGTAATGATGAACCAGAACACATTTATTTTACTGGATCACTTTCTGGGCTCGAATGGAAAATTATATATCGTGTAAAATCAAAATTGAGTGTAAATATGTCATTATGTACTTTGGACACAAGTAACATGACACTGACTGCTGTCCAGCTGTCAAAGGAACAAAATGTTTGAGTAGTAAAACAATTGTAAATACATGATAACATCAGGAATCACGTCTTTTTTTTGTGTGAGTTTGCTGCTGTAATTAAAAAAAGGGATTTTTGACTTTCCACAGAGATGCAGTGAGTGTCTGCAGCCACCAGAGGGCGCTCTGCCTCTGCAGCTATGTGTTGGGTCTGTTTGTGCTCTGCAGAGAGACAGCATGGGGCAGTCAGATTTTTTTTCCTTAATGTCAGCGTTTTATTATTACACATTTGTTAGGTTTACACTGCATTCATGTGAAGATACTGTAACTATTTAACATTAAAGTTGTAGTAAATTTACTTTCCACCACTAACAAAGACAACAAAATGATGAAAATACATAAATTTATATTCAGGAGGAGAAAGATTTAAGTGATTGTGTTTGAATTTCACACAGAATCATAAACTCTGCTTGTTCGCAGTTTGGTAACTTTAATTTTGGTGAATTTTATGTTTTCATTTTATTTTATGAGACCATTTCAACAAAGTTAAGTATCAACTCAACCCTGACAATTAAGCATGAATCATTCTTAAAACCCTAAATTGAACAAGAAGCATCTTCAAACGTCATACTTTAATCTCAATCTAAAAATATTCCCTCATTTTAAAAAATGAAATACTGACAGAGTGAAAATAAATTTAAAAAACAAAACTGATGACATAAAATGGAAACAGACAAATCATTCAAGTCAGCATGTCTCAATTTATTTTCTGTAAAGTTGCAAAACATCAATACTGACTGGTGTCAATGCAACATAGTTCAGCAACATGTTTCTGTTGTGTTTATTTTGTCATTTTTATTTCATTATTTATACCTCATATTTAATTGGTACCTGCACAGTCACATGCGTCGTTCACCAGCTAAGTAAAATAAACACCAAAGGCAAAAAAACCCAAATCAAATCAAATCAATATTTAAAAAGGTAACACATGTAGGTTTGACGATGGTAACGCACTTTGGTCCAGACACTTCAGACTAACTCATGACAGCAGCACACTGACTTGTGTTGCTGGTGATCGATGACTGCAGGTCTCTACAGTATGTACCTTTTTAAAAAAAAATTTAAAATTAAAAACCCATCCACTAAAATATAAGATCTAAGACAGCATCTTGCTTTAAAATATAAAATATAAGACTAAATACAGGAATTAAGGAATGGACCTGAACATTTTCATTTCTTTTGTCGTTTAGTGTCAATATATTTTATTTTATTTATATTAACTGTTTTTGTCATGAATATGTTCACACAGACAGCAAATAACACACAACAACAAAAAAATACATTTTCAGAACAAGGTCAATTTTTCTGAGCTTTTGTACCATGAACGAAGGCATCAACCAATCATGTTGTGCAAAACAGACATCACATCACAACTCATGAGAATATCGGTGATTGTTTTTGTTTGTCCTCACCCTGTATTATATGACAAAGGACACACATTTATTAAGACAGTGTGACAAAGGCAACTTGGGATGAGTAAACTTGATTGCTCTATGTATATGTGGGATTTACCAATGGTGGACTGAAGCTGTTTTATCCATCTGTGCTCTCTTCAAATCCACCAGACTTCTTTGATTAAAACCGTCATTTTACCTCACAGTACACAGGAGTGTCTTGTCTACCGCTACCTCGATCTTTAGTTTGTTCGTAATTTTGGTATTGCAACGCATTAACACATCATAGACTGGACCGGCCTGAAGCCCAGTGAGCCGTTCATGGGGGTTTTCCATTTGCTAGGGGTGTAATGGTACACAGAAATCGTGGTTGGGTACATATCTCAGTATAGGGTTCACGATTTAAATGAGCAGACCTAAAAATCTGCTCTACCTTGCTTGTTAGTGCATTAGGCAGTAAACAGTGAGCATACACTCTCACATAGGTCATATTTTTATGACGATTTCCAAGATAAAAACAAATGTAAATGTGATGTAAATTAAAAACAACATAGAGAAGTTGTTGAACTCCTGTTTTTTTGCCTTGCTGCAGTGACTGGGTGATGCCGTCTTACAAGCATCAGCAATGTCTGACAAGTTTGCATTCACAACTGTTGAAAAACGGCAGCACCATCGTCTTCATCTGATCCCCCGCACACTCTCTGAATTTTCCCACACTGCTGATTTGAAAGAAGCAGGCAGGTCCCCTAGCTCTAGAGTCTGATTTCAAGTCGTCATAGCTCATAGCATGTCACAGTTTCTTCTTCTTCTGCTTTTCTTGTTGAATGGCAGGTGCATTGCCACCACACTTGCAGGATGGTAGTATGGATTGAACAGTTCTGTTATCGCCCACTGGCATATGTTCTTGTCATATGACAGTCAGACATATTAGTTTTGCGTGACTGCATGCACCAGAACGTGCCATCCCCACCAACACGGTTCAGGACGTACATACACCGCTATTGTCAACTCAAACTGTGCCATATTGTTGTACCATTACCAGTTTATGCACCCTGAGTTGTGCCTAGCCATGCCCAAAGTGGACCCTCTCCAGATTTGGTCAATGGTGATGACGTCTCTTAACCGCGGCCAACCTGTGGCGAGTTCCCTTCTCTCCCTCAAACAAGCATAAGTTGCTGTGCTCAACTCATGTCTGTGTAGGACACCAGAGAGAAGGATGTTTTTAAAAGTATGGTCATCCCTACAGATTTCTTGTATCTTTGTAGCTTGAATCTTTTAAGTTTCAGTTTCCACGTCACTAGTGTTAAGTTACTGCTCAGCTGAGTCGATTCGAAAAGCCCCATTAGTGGTGGATTGTGAGCCTAGAGTCCCCTGGGTCCCTCTTGGAGCTCTGCAAGCTGGCACTATTTCTCTGCCAGTCCCTGTACTGCTTGGTCTGTGGTAAACACCATTTATTAGAACATACTATCCCAAATTCACATTGCTGCCGGTGTGTACGGGCCTTAAGTAACAAAAACATATAAATCGAACGCAAAATTAAGGTGATTATGCATTTCCCTTTCGATACTCATTATATTTTGTATTTAAATTATATTTAACTGATGTGTTCAGTAATGAGAATGTTTCTCTATCAGGAGGAGAGTCACTCTCCTACAGAGAACAAAGAGACACTGAGCAACCAGATCTGAACCAGAACTCAAAGCCAAATCCAGGATAAAGAGGTTCAGTGAATGTGGTGTTGAAGGTGTGGAGGTGGATCAGTGAGTCAGAGGAGACTCTGTAGAAGGACAGAGTGCCAGCAGGACAGTCCACATACACTGCTACTCTACCAGAGGAGGAGGAGGAGGAGGAGGAGATGGGTGTTCCGCTGTTGTTGTGCCACACAGTGTAACAATCATCAGCATAGCACTCCAGACTCCAAGACTGATAATTCCCTCCAAACTCAGATTCTCTGTTTGCTCTCCTGCTGATTCCTCTGTAACTCACTGATATATGAACCTCTCCTCTGCACTCGACCTCCCAGTAACAGCGACCAGTCAGAGCAGAACTACACAGCAGCTGAGGACACCAGTCAAACCTCTCTGGATGATCAGGATATGACTGATCCTCCTCCACACGTGTCACCTTCCTGTTGCTGTCAGACAGTTTGAGGTTTTTGTTGACTGTGTTTGTGTCGACTGTGAGTTCACAGGAATCTGATGGAGTAAAAAAGACACAACACAGCTGCAGTTATTAATGTATCATCAGTGTGGTGATGACATCACAGATGTGACTGAGTGATGTCACAGTGCGAAGCTGAATCAAAGTAAAAACACACTCACACTTCCTCAGACCTGGTGTCAACCATCGGACTCCAGCAGGCTCCACCCTGAAAGGAGGAGGGGGGTCAGAGCAGCACATCCTCTTTCAGCATGCAAACATGGACATGACATGACTCTTATATTGAGTTTGCTGGATGTCAAAATGGCCTATTAGTCACATTAGTTATCTACTGTAAAACTAAATTCATCTAATGCGAATAATTCAAAATGTCAAATTCAAGGAAATGTCTTGTCACTTTAATCATACATGAAAGGTCACCTTTCAGTCAGGTGACAAGGAAGCATACAACACTGCCAGAGCAAGACCGAAAGCTGGTATCAAGGAAGCAAAGTGGAGATATCAGCAGAGACTGGAGATGGACCTCCACACCAATAGCACTCAAGATAGGTGGCAGGAGATCCAGAACATCACAGGCTACAAAAAGAGCTCCCCCATTATGTGAGGCCACGTGAATATTACCATAGACTTTCCAGAGTCTACTCCACCTAAAGAGGACAAGCCACTGGCAGTAACCACAGCGGATGGTATAAAATTCCTATTGAGATGAATATGAGTAAAGCTACTGGGCCTGATGGGTCTTAACGACCAACGCCCTGTAGAATAACCCGTTTTCAGTTTTTCTGAATCATGGACAAATCAATAAGATCTGAATAATGCATTCAAAGACCCTATTCATTCTTGTGAATGGGCTGAAATTCCCATGTGCTCAAATCTTATTATGATCATATAACAGGATTCAAGACTCTACATTAATGTCAAAATGGTAAAGTCGTCTGCTTTTTTTGCCTTTACACAGAAATGTAAAAAACTCTGTGTCACTCTGTGGTGTGAGTCGCCAATACAGTGGAACAGTCAGCAGGCCTTGGTCAGCTTGTCAGGGTTGTATGATCCAACCTGACAGTAGGAGTCTTCATACCTGAGAGCGTCCAGCCTCCAGAGTGGATTCTGCTCTCCAGCCGACAGCAACTTTACTCCTGAGTCTCCTGGATGATTATAGGTCAGGTCCAGCACTCTCAGATGGGAGGGGTTGGAGCTCAGAGCTGAGGCCAGAGAAGTACAGCCTTCCTCTGTGATAAGACAGCCTGACAGCCTGGAGACACATAAAACAACACGTCACATAATCTACGGATGATGTGAGGTTTAGCGTAGTGGTACTGACAGGTTAAGAGCAACATTCACAGAACTGATTTTTTGTTTAAACCAAATAGAGATATTTAGGGAAGTATCTCACTCAAGTCACTGAAGACAAACAGTAACTTTTGACCTCTGACCTGAGAGTTTCCAGCATACATTGTGGACTCTCAAGTCCAATTGACAGCTCCTTCACTCCTGAATCCTGCAGGTTGTTGTTACTCAGGTCCAGCTCTCTCAGACTAGAGGACTGGGAGCTGAGAAATGAGGACAGAGCTTCACAGCTTCTCTCTGAGAGGTTACAGCCACTCAATCTGGAGAGGAAAAAATGAACAGAGGGTCAAGCAATTTATTATTACTACATTTGGAAAGTACAGCCATGATGTAATTTAAATTGCATGATATCAATACATTGATGAACCTTTTACTACATGGATGAGCTTCTTAAAAATCAGCAAAGAATGATTTATGTTTTCAGTAAATGTACACATGACTCTATAGTACTCTGCATGTGTAGTCAGATTACATTCCTGTGTATGAAAACCTTCCGCCCATTCTACTGGATTATGTACCTCCAGCTTCAAACAAGGTTAAGGTTACTTTATTGGTCTCCACCAGGGAGAAATTTGTCTCGGAGATAGGGAAGAAGTTGCAGCACAAAAATAACATACAATGAAAACAACATGCAGTACAAACGTACATCAGGTTAAAAGACAGTGGTGGAATAGACACAGACTAACACTGGATGATCCTACACATATACTGCCATAAATATACATCCACACAAGCATTCACATCACATCACCTCACATCACCCTCACCATAACACCATGTCAACCTACCAAAACATTCATTCTGTCATAAATATAGGTTCAGTCACACATCCCAGCACTCTATCACAGCATTCATTCATTGATCCATTCACTCACATACATCCATACACTAGCTGGAGTCATGAATGTACATTCATTTCCCTATACACATATGTCCATATACATATACAGAACCATCACATTCATTTCTGTCTATTAAGAAGCTTGGTTGATACAGGATCAAAGGAATGTTGTATCGATTGTGCCTGCACAAGGGGAGCTTATATCTCTTCCCAGAATTCAGAAGACCATATTCACAGTTCAACACATGAGCGCTGTCTGATAAAATGGCATTTGCCTGTCTGATAGTCGCCTGCTCAAAAAGGTCCTGTGGATTAAGGGGGGGTATTATTCCCATAATCTTGCCCTCCCATAAAATACTGATTTATCAGATGAACAAGATAAGGCGCAACTAGGTTAGAGTGTGTCAAATATTGGAAGCAGGCAGAGGATGATGTGGTTGCACTAATGGCTCGTCAAAAACTGATTAAAGACACTTCAGCACATCGCGAGGGAGAGGGGTTGAGGGAGGAGGATGCATTTTTTGTTGACTGCCTTTGTATGTACTTTCATACCATAGATATTGTACCTTTAGATCTAGTAATATTATGTTCTTTTGTAATAAATGATGGACTTCTGAACTTGCTGGATCATTGCATGTCAAGTAAGTATCACAGTCCCTCACTAAAGTGTGGCCAAACTGTGCTCAAACTATTGAAACAGTGTGCTCAGCTACACATGGAAAGCTTATGTAAAAGTTCTTGTAAGGAGACTCAGCAGCTCTAAGTTGATTATATGCTTGACAGAAGTCTTTGTGAGTATGAGGATGGAGCCGACGACTACTATCATTTTTTCAGTGCCCCAACCTGTAAAATCAGCTGCTGTAGTAGCTTGTGAAGTTCACAAACTTTCCATATAAACAACCTTATTCTGCACGCATCCATGTTTGCACTAGGACAGATTTAGATTGGAAGTCATGAACACTGACTGAAATACAGACTTCTGACTTGCAATAGAAGGATGCAAACACAGCTCTAATGCTGTGTTTGCATACTTAGCCAGTAAAGTGTGTTCTTTTAGCAGGACATTTATCTATTATCTTTTGCCACAGGAGGAGTTTGGAGAGTGTCTGGCAGTATTAAGGCCTCGGGATGCACTATTACAGATGATGTGTTAGACCATGACCTCAACTGCATACTGGGATGGTTTTTGTGACATTGTGAAGAAGCAGGTATAAGAATCAGCATGTTCAAGTCTGAGGCAATGGTACTATGTTGGAGAACGTTGGATTGCTCCCCTTAGAATGAGAGTGAGTCTCAACTCCAAATAAAGAAGTGCAAGTTTATATTCATGTGTGAGGGTCAGCAACAGAACTATCAACAGCAATATCAAGTTACCCCTCAACAGTCATGTGGACACTGTACCTGAGCTTCATGATGAAGAGGAATTTGAGCCTAGAGAGAAAGATCTTGATTTGCAGGGTGATTTACCTCCAACCTTTATCTATGGTTATGGGCTTTGGGTAATTACAAAAATAATTAGGAGATGGTTTGATCATCTGATTGCCTCCTGGACGCCTCCACGTAGAGGTATAACAGGTATATCAAACTGAATGGAGAACTTAGGAAAGACCCTGAACACTCTAAAGGAATTACAATTTGGAATGCCTCAGAATCCTCTTGGAAAAGTGAGAAAACATGGCTGGGGAGTAGGGGATACTTTGCTTGGCCTGCTGCCACTAAAACCTGGATGGATGGATATCCTGACCTGAGTTAGGTTGTTGAAACCGCAAACAATAATTTGATCTTACCTTAGACATTCCAGTTTACAGTGTGAACTCTCCAGTCCAAGACACAGCAGCTTCACTCCCGCATCCTGCAGGTTGTTGTTACTCAGGTCCAGCTCTCTCAGACTAGAGGACTGGGAGCTGAGAACTGAGGACAGAGCTTCACAGCTTCTCTCTGAGAGGTTACAGCCACTCAGTCTGGAGAGACAACATAAAAGAGAAAATAACGAAGGAATTATTCTCCTGCTGAAAAGATATTTGTGTATTTCAAACCATATGCACATATCTATGTGCTTACAGGGCTTTCTTGGAGTCTTTGACCACTGGCAGCAGCATCGGAAGAGCCTCCTCTGAAGCAGAGTATTTCTTCAGGTCAAACACATCCAGATCTTTTTCTGATGACAGTAAGATGAAGACCAGAGCTGACCACTGAGCAGGAGACAGTTTCTCTCGGGAAAGTCTTCCTGATCTCAGGTACTGTTGGATCTCCTCCACTAGAGAACCATCATTCAGTTCATTCAGGCAGTGGAACAGATTGATGCTTCTCTCTGAAGACATATCCTCACTTATCCTCTTCTTGATGTACTGGAGTGCTTCCCGATTGGTCTGTGAACTGTTTTCTGCCTGTGTCAGCAGTCTTCGTAGGAGATTCTGATTGGTCTGCAGTGAAAGACCCAGGAGGAAGCGGAGGAACAAGTCCAGGTGTCCATTTGGACTCTGTAAGGCCTCATCCACAGCACTCTGGTAGAACTGTGTCTCTGTAGATTGACGGTATGTTTGTTGCTCTACCAGCAGATTGATACCAGAGTTGATGAACGTCAGATGGACATGAAGAGCAGCCAGAAACTCCTGAACACTCAGATGGACGAAGCAGAACACCTTGTCCTGGTACAGTCCACTCTCCTCTTTAAAGATCTGTGTGAACACTCCTGAGTACACTGAGGCTGCTCTGATATCGATACCACACTCTGTCAGGTCTGATTCATAGAAGATCAGGTTGCCGCTCTGCAGTTGCTCAAAAGCCAGTTTTCCCAGAGACTCAATCATCTTCCTGCTCTCTGGAGTCCAGTGTGGATCTGTCTCAGCTCCTCCATCGTACTTGACGTTCTTCACTTTGGCCTGAACCACCAGGAAGTGGATGTACATCTCAGTCAGGGTCTTGGGCAGCTCTCCTCTCTCTCTGGTCTTCAACACATCCTCCAGAACTGTAGCAGTGATCCAGCAGAAGACTGGGATGTGGCACATGATGTGGAGGCTTCGTGATATCTTGATGTGGGAGATGATTCTGCCGGCCTGCTCCTCATCTCTGAATCTCCTCCTGAAGTACTCCTCCTTCTGTGGGTCAGTGAACCCTCTGACCTCTGTCACCATGTCAACACACTCAGGAGGGATCTGATTGGCTGCTGCAGGTCGTGTGGTTATCCAGAGGCGAGCAGAGGGAAGCAGTTTCCCCCTGATGAGGTTTGTCAGCAGCACATCCACTGAGGTGGACTCTGTAACATCAGTCAGGATCTCAGTGTTGTGGAAGTCCAGAGGAAGTCGACACTCATCCAGACCGTCAAAGATGAACACAACCTGGAACTCTTCAAAGCTGCAGATTTCTTTGGTTTCAGTGAAGAAGTGATGAACAAGCTCCACCAAGCTGAACTTTTTCTCTTTCAGCACATTCAGCTCTCTGAAAGTGAATGGAAATGTGAACTGTATGTCCTGGTTGGCTTTGTCTTCAGCCCAGTCCAGAGTGAACTTCTGTGTTAAGACTGTTTTCCCGATGCCAGCCACTCCCTTTGTCATCACTCTTCTGATTGGTTCATCTCTTCCAGGTGAGGCTTTAAAGATGTCTTCTTGTCTGATTGTTGTTTCTGGTCTGTCTGGTTTCCTGGATGCTGCTTCAATCTGTCTGACCTCATGTTCATCATTGACCTCTGCAGTCCCTCCCTCTGTGATGTAGAGCTCTGTGTAGATCTGATTCAGAAGGGTTGGGTTTCCTGCTTTAGAAACCCCCTCGAACACACACTGGAACTTCTTCTGGAGGTTAGATTTGAGGTTAAGTTGGCACATGGCAGGAGATTCTGAAAGTACAAGTAACATGATTGAGGGTTCTCTCAAGGAAATGAAAAGAAAGAAAAAAAGGAAGGGAGTAGATGCATTTCCAAAATGAAGATAAATGTGAATGATATACACAAAGTAAGAGGGAAATAGAGATTTACTATTTTCATTTCTTCAAGGAGTTGCCTGTTAAGCCAACAGCAACTTTGCAAACCTGACTGACAGCTTGACTGACTGCGGGACAGTGAGTCCCATTGTAATGGTGAGTTAACACTTAATACAAGGTCAGTGCAAAGACACAAAACTGATGCTAATTTTGTGTATTTGTGAGAGCTGAAAATATTCAACTTTCAGTGAAAAATGTGCTTGTCTTAGGGCTTTGCATGGGGAGGGCCAGGCTAAGCGATGTGGGTCAGCTGCTACTCAGCTGCTCAAGGCTGGCCAGCTCTGGACGAGAGTCAGTGCAGAGCCAGATCTTCTGGAGGAAGAAACACCCAGTGTCCCATCAGATTCTGGTCTGCTCCAGAGCTGTTCACCAGTGGGACTTAAACTTTTAGGATTAAAAAGTGGATTTATCTTCAATCCTGTTTCTCAACCTGACTGCAGCAGTGATCCACAGAGGTGCCACCACTTGTCGGGTGTTCATGTTTTGTAATGTTTTTTTAATAAAAATAAATAAATAATAATAAAATAATACAAGTAAAAAATTTAAGATAAAAAGTATTAAATAATTAAAATACTTAACAAACCGGCTGAGATAAAATAAATGGTATCCGAGGCACTGGCAGGGTTAGGTTTGGGTTGGGGGTAGGGTTAGTGTGTGTCACAGGGCTTTGCCAAGCATTGTGTGGGGAAGGCTGGGCAGAGAGGGGAAGGGCAGAGCCGCAGCTCAAAGCGAGCTCGCTCTAGAGGAGATAGTTGAGTGTGGCCAAAGATTCTGGAGGAAGAAGCAACCAGGGTCACATCAGATTCTGCTCTGATCAGGAGCTGTTTACCGAGGAGAGTTCAAGGACTGCTTTTTAACTTTTGGGATCAAAGCATAATTAATGCTTCTGTGTTGAAGTTATACCATACCTACAGTGTAGCAACTGCGTAGGTACATGTCCTGCGCCATAGCCTGACGTGTACCTCCCCAGAGGTACACGTCAGGCCGCTTGGAAGCATTGCATTTTCCGGCTTCTCCTCAGGTGCTTGCCAGTGGAGCTAATACCAGGGACTGTGACCTGCACTTCCCCAGTAAACACACTCTGCCTTTTCGGCTGTTGCAGTCGAAATGACAACCGGGTGCTGCTCTTCTTAGGTTAGGAGGGCTGCCCCTCAACGAGCAGTGTTGTAGCAAACTCCCGAAACTCCTTCTAGCTTGGTGTGTATTAAGGGGCAGCCCTCCCTACAGACACACTGCCTGTCCACTCTCTCTGGCCCAGAGACACAGCTGTAAACCAAGGAGTCGGTGTGTTTAAAGATGTAAGTACAGCGGACAATGCGCTCACCACCGCCACCAACGCAAACCCACCAGCACACATCCGTTCTGTTGTGTGCTGGATTATAAATTTTTTGATCTACTTTGACTTGCCCTGTACTGTCTGAACCCAGAAGAGAAGCACTGCTGTGCACAGGATATCTCCCGTTTGTCTTTTGGACACCAGCACCCATGTTTAAATACTCACTATGGCGATGGCAGTGGCTCCCCCAGGACAATGTGCCCTGACACACCACAAAAACTGCTCAGGAACGGCTCGAGGGACATGACAAAGAGACCAAGGCATTGACTGGTCCTCCTAATCCCCCAGATCCCAAGCCGATCAAGCATCTGTGGGATGTGCTGGAACAAGTCTGATCCATGGAGGCTACACCCATAATACAGGACCCAAAGGATCCACTACAAACGTCCCAGTGCCAGACACCACAGGACACCCCCAGAGGTCTTATGACCATGCCTTGATGGGTCAGAGCTGTTTTGGCTGCACAAGGGGAACCGGCACAATATTATATTGGTGGTTCTAATGTTATGGCTGATCGTGTAAATATTCTTCACAAAATATTGAACTGCAGTTGTCGACTTACATTTCTACTGATTATTTTTGTATGAGTCAATTCATTGTTTCTCAGGAAAATCCTACATATGTTATCTCTAATCCATGTTCTGTGGAGTTTGATTGGAAATGGAACAAACAAAAAATGGGCAGATGGTCAACAGGTATCAACAGTCTCTCATTTATCTGTCATATTAATCTAAGAAATCCTCTTACTGCTCTGCAGACAGTCAGCCAGCTCCTCCTGCTTCATTCTCCTCAGGAAGTGAAGTGTGATCTTCAGAAATGCCTCTCTGCTGCTCCTCCTCTGCTCTTCATCCTCACCATCCAACACCTCCTCATCCTCCTTCTGACTCTCTAAGCATTCTGAGTAATCTGAACTCAGAGACTTCTTGGCCTTCTTCAGCTCGTTCTTCACAAAGGTCACAATGTTCTCCTCCAGCAGCTGAAACAGAATATTATATGAATGACACAATTTAAAATCATGGAGCCAAACATCAGATCCATGTTTGACAGATTCACTGGTCTCAAAAGTGCAGCACTGAGATTATTGTAAATAGGAAAGGATGTAAAAGTAGTTGCTGTTCATGTACAGACCATAAATATGGAGTCCAGGTGTATTTGATGCTGCTGGGCAGACGGACCTCTGGGAACCTCTGAGCTCTCCTGGTCGACTCTGTGGAGGAATCATGAAGAATCAGCTCAGGTTGTGTCTCGCCACTCAGAGACAAACACTGATGTTATGATGGTTTAGTAGTCGATGACTGGCAGCTATCAGCCAACATTCATCTGGAGATCTCAAAACTAGCAATCTGAAACAAACACAGTTTTGTTGGTTGTATTGTGAATATTTTCCTTGCATTTGGTCTGAACATGGCATTATACTCATGCAGCCATCAGACAACAGCTAGAATGTGTGTAAAGAAAATGAATAAATGTAAGTGAAGAAGTGAGTGAAAACATGAATCGTTCACTCTGGTACGGTTTTGCTCCGTCGTCCGGCAACCCCCACCAACTGCGTTTTGAGTCCACTTACATTCTGTCTGATGAATGTTGTTTAAAATCATTGAGACGACCCATTGATTTGTCACTCTTGAATGAGACACAGCTGGGCTCAGGTCCAGGTTCTGGTCCAGGCACAGGTCCAGGCTCAGGTCCAGGTTCAGGTCCAGGTCCAGGTCCAGGTCCAGGTCCAGGTCCAGGCCCAGGTCCAGGTCCAGGTCCAGTGGTTTTAGAGGGAGGGCCTCCCTCCTCTCTGTCCTCACACTGATTCATGCTGCTCAGCTCACACACACTTTCATCTGGAGAGGAAACACAAATCATTCATCTGCACATCAACTGAAAGAAAACTGAAGAGTCAGTCTGGTCATCTGTTGTTTATTTAAAACATTTATTTGCAAAGTAAAAATTAAAATATCTTCCTCTGAGAAGTAATCAGGAGCAGAAATACTCAAATAACGTAATGGGCCTACTTTAAGTACTGACACTAAGAACCAACGTGTTCCTGCTGACTGTTGCTCAGTGATGAAGTTTGTCATGTCCATGAGTAACACGGCCTATAAGAATGTTGACAGGTATTATGGGTAGGGCGGAAGAAGTTTGTTTACATTAAATTCGCACTCAGCAAGAGACAGACGTGTCTATGTGTGGTCCATATTATTCAGATTCAATTCTGCAACCTCTGCTTAATTCAGTAGTAAAGTAGAGATACGACATTGGCGACGAGGTTTAATTTGCATTAGCTAGTTAGAAACTACAAGTTTAGTTAGTTAGCATGGCGAAATCCGGGATTCAAAACTTTGCATGCTACACTGAGCCAGCTATGCTAGGCTCACAATGGAGGTGATGACTAACGCTGTTCGAGCTGTATGCTGACGGGAAAGGGCTCATCATAACCGATAATTCACCTGCTGCTACAAAGGAAAGGAGACGTGCACTGCTACTTCATCTAACTGGACCAGACGCACAGGACATTTTCTCAACTCTTCCGGACACTGGTGAGGCAACGGAATACGACAAGGCAGTGGAGGCTTTGAATGCATACTTCGTACCCCAGGTCAACACAACGCTGGCAAGGCACGCATTTCAAAAATTGCACCAGAAGCCAGGGGAGACGATGCAGTAGTTTGCTACACGCCTGAGACAAGCTGTGAGAGACTGTGGTTACGGGGGAGATTCTGACAATCAGATAAGGGACGCAATATTAAGCAAAGGAACGTCGGAATATGTAAGAAGAAAACTGTTAGAAGAGGGTCACTGATTGACAATAGCATCTACACTGGAAATAGCTGCCCGTTGTGAGAGCATCGATGAGCAACTGGCAGACATGACGTCATGCGCGTTGGCTAAACCCTCCACAGACACTGTTAACCGGATTGCACTGAAAGGAAGAAAGGGAAACCATGGAAACGGGAAAACAAAAGGTAAATTGAACAGAGACAATAATAATGATGGAAAGTGCTACAGATGTGGGAATACTGATCACATTGGCCGTGATCCAAAATGCCCCACACGAGGACAAATGTGCCACAAGTGCCAGGGAAAAGATCACTTTGCAAAAGTATGCCACACTAAAGGTGGGAAACCGAAACAAAACGTAAACAACATTGATAAACATGAAAGTGTGGACTTTGCATTTACCATTGATGATAACCACATGCCAGAGAGATTAACTTCTGTGTTGGGGGAGTAAATGTAAAAATGCTGATTTACTCTGGCGCAACAAGCAATGTAATGGGAGAAAATGCATGGGAAAAATTGAAAGGAGAAAGCATTAAGTGCCACTCCTATGTCCCTAAGACAGAGAGAAAACTTTACTCATATTCTTCTAGTCAGCCATTAACAGTCAAGGGGGCATTCACATGTGAGGTGTCTATAGGAAAAAAGACTGAACATGCTGAGTTCATTGTAATCAGGGGAAGTGGTGAACACTGCTGGGAAAAGAGACAGCAATGCGACTGGGGGTCCTGAAAATAGGTGCCAACATTGCTGCCATCACGGACATTAAGCAAACGCTCAAGCAGCAGTATCCTGAAGTTCAGTGGAGTCAGAAAACTGAAAACAAGACAGGTCAGTCTACACATTAACCCAGAGGTGAAACCTGTAGCCCAGCCACTCAGGCGCATTCCATTCAACCTTCGGGGGGCAGTAGAGTCCAGAATTAAAGAACTGGTGGACCTGAACATCATCGAGCCGGTGAACCCGGTTGTGATTGTCCCAAAACCTGGAAATGATGTCCGACTTTGCCTGGATATGAGGTGGGCCAATGAGGCCATAGTGAGGGAACGCTTTCCGATCCCCACGGTGGATGAGCTACTCCAAGGCATGAATGGCTCAACCATATTCAGCAAGTTAGATTTAAAATGGGGCTACCACCAACTTGAACTGACTCCTGAATTGCGTGACATCACCACACATTTGCCACAGGTACAAAAGACTGTTGTTTGGTGTGTCCTCTGCCAGCGAACAATATCAGCACGAGATAGCCAATGCATTAGCTGGTATTGAAGGAGTTGAGAACATATCTGATGACGTGATCATACATGCATCTGACTAGAGCCCGACCGATATAGGATTTTTAAGGCCGATACCGATACAAATATTTGGTGATTTAAAAATCCGATATATCGGCCGATATAAATATATATATATATATATAAAAAAAATCCAGAAACGCGTAACAAAACATAAACAGATTTCCATAACATTAGTTATTTGTAGTTATTTGAGTTAAGAGAACTGATGGGGATGTTCTTTTGTTATTCAAGCAATGTGTCAGAAAGGCCTCTTTAAGGTTTAAATAAACTTTTAAAAAAATGATGGTCCAACCACAATAGCACTTCAGTGCAAAGTGTTTTTATTTTAGTTGTGCAAACAATGCCACCATAAAGGTTTCAAGAAGCCACAATGGATCCACATTAATATTCAGAAATGATAAGCAAAACAAAAAATACTATTATACAAATTTCTCTTACAGGTTCATCCATACCTACTCCCTTTAGGTCTCAGCCTCAACTCTTCTCACCAGGCTTCCTCAGTCAGCTTTTAGCCCTGTAACCCCACCCCCATGGCCCCAACCAAAAATTGCAGGGATGTCACACAATCACACGTCAGTGAGTTACAGGGTAGCATAGGCATATGATATTAAAACAGCAATCACACAATATGAGAAACAGTCTCTCTAGCCAATGCCTGAAAAAGACATACATTTCATATCTTCAGCTTTCACATATGCTCTGCGCTACCTTAGTTATTTACCCCTCCCCGTGAGCTCACCTGAATTCCCATTTTCCTGGGACCACTTCGCTTAAAAAGCCTCAGTCCAGCGCTAGCCTGGTTTGTCACGATGCAGCACCCATACCACGGAAGTGCAACCATGGACACACGGACAAATACAGAGGACACTACATGCGTCTTCCGGTCTACTATGATAAGTACCCACCAAAACTGACAACGTATGATTGGACTTACTGCTCTCAACATTTCATTTTGCGAAGGGGAAAATTTATGTGGGTTATGTGTGTGTGTTTTTCGAAAGGGAACAGTTAGCCGATAAACGGTGTGTGCACTCACTGCCGCAGCTAACACCATCAGAGGGAAAGATTAGTGGTGTGTTATGAGGGAAGGCTGCCGTGTTCAGTGACAGAGCCCACTGTCACACAATGTATTTCTCGTGACAGTTACCAACTTACCGTGAACACACTTCACCAATGATCTCAGTTATGGATAACTGGTCCGCTCTGCCCGACTCTGGCTGGATCAGCTGGTTGTCGGGTTTGTGGCGTTTAAACACGAGTGTTGCCAACAGGGACGTTGTAGAGTGTCCTCTGGTGGACAAACTATGCAACACCAACACTCATAACATGGTTGAATGGTGTTTCGTCTGTTTTTATTTTATTTTTTAAATATTCATTTATCGGCCATTATAAATGCCGATACCGATAGTTTGGAAAATGCCTAATATCGGCCGATAATATTGGCCAGCCGATAAATTGGTCGGCTCTACATCTGACCAAGAGACGCACAACAGACGACTACATGCAGTCATGGAAAGACTCAGAGACACTGGATTTACACTGAATCCAGAAAAATGGACAGATTGATTTTCATGGGCATTCTGCTATCGGAGAAGGGCATTGGCCTGACAGAGGAGAGAGTGCGAGCTGTGACAGAAGCACGGAAGCCGAGACCACCACAGAGGTGCGTAGCTTCCTTAGGCTCATGGGATACAGCAGCAGGTTTATCCCGCAGTTTGCAACTCTATCAGAGTGAGGAAAATGGCATCACACACATCAAAACCACACCAAAATACGCTCAGGCCAACGGAGAGGTTGAGCGTCAGAACGCATCACTTATGAAAAGGATCAGAATTGCTCAATCAGATGGACTTGATTGGAAAAAAGAACTAAGAAAGTATGTGACGGTCTACAGGAGCATCATCCATCCAACAACAGGTAAAAGCCCTGCTGAATTGCTTTTCAATCGGAAGGTAAGAGGAAAGCTGCCTGAACTGATTGAAGTGCACACTGATCAAGAAGTGTGTGATCGTGACACAGAGCAAAAGGCAAAGAGCAAGCTGTATGCAGACACCCGCAGAGGAGCACAGCTATCAGAGGTCAGTGTTGGTGACACTGTGCTCTTGAGACAAGACAAAACTGACAAATTCTCCACCACATTCAATGCAACACCACACAAGATCATCAGCAGGGCAGGAAGCAAGGTCGTAGTGGAATCGCCAACAGGAGCTCGATATGCAAGAAACACCACCTTTGTCAAGAAATACGAAGGGAAGAGACTGAAACAAGGGACATTCCCAGACAAGGGGGAAACACAGGAAGCTGAGGATGACACAGGAATCGGCGAGGCGATAGAATAACACACACGCACCACTGACACTCAGAGTCCACAAACCAGAAATGACATTGACACACAGACAGAAGCAAACATGCCATCCAGGCCACAAAGGGTCAAGCGAACACCCAATAGACTATGACTATGTTCTCAAATGATTTAAAGAAGAGAATTGTCACATTGTTCATGAGTTAAAACCTGTGGGTATATAGAATGTGTTTGACTTCTAGCAATAGAAGAAATTATTACAGTTCATGATTTTCAAGAAATGTTGTGATTTATGGTTTCTTAAAGGAAAGCAATATGTTCACTAAGTAATGAGTTCTGACTAGTACTAAGTAATGAAGTGATTTTGATGAGCAGAGTACATGTTCCTGTGTGGTGAAGTTATGTTACAACTCTGGCCGCTCAGAAGGAGGTTAAAATGAGAATTCCTGTAATGTGAAGTACAATTCTGAGTTATATTTTCTGTAACTAAGAAGAGTTTAATTCTAAGAAAAGGGGGAATGGCATGTCCTTGAGTAACACGCCCTATAGGAATGTTGACAGGTATCATGGGTAGGGCGGAAGAAGTTTGTTTACATTAAATTCGCACTCAGCAAGAGACAGACATGTCTATGTGTGGTCCATATTATTCAGATTCAATCCCGCAACCTCTGCTTAATTCAGTAGTAAAGTAGAGATACGACAAAGTTATATTTGTATTAATTAAATAAACCTTCAGACTCCTGGATGCTTAACACACACACACACACACACACACACACACACACACACACACACACACACACCTATTTAAAGGCAAAATTACATATTTATTGATCAATTTCCTAAAAAACAGAGTGTTTACTGGCTCTTACTGCCTCCTCATCAGTGCTGTGCTGTAAATATAACCACAGGTTATTCACCGACACCAACAGCTGCTTTCCAGCCGCGTTCAGTGCGTCAGACAGCGGGAGAGCGGCGGCTCGTCTCGGCCTCCTCCACAGGCTGATTCAGGCAGGAAAAGCTGCCTTCAGTCATCAGTAAGTGGAGCTACACAGTGACAACCACTCTGTGCTCAGATACTGACCAACTACCTCCACTTCTGCTCTGATTATCTCTTATTCACCGGCTCAATCCGCAGGTATCGACACAACATGGCGGATATTTGTCCTGACGCTCCGAGTTTAAACTTGTGAGTTTGGAGAAATAAACAACCGAGCTTCACTTTTCTTGCTGTTTCAGTGTAACAGTGAAAAGTAGAGCTTGTGTTAGCGAGTAAAACATGTCAGAGTCATTACATTACCTTCAGCTGGAGGTTCACACGGAGAAAACTACCTGCGCCACAACTGTCCGAGAAAGTGAAACTAAACTTTGAGGAGGAAACACCCGGAGAGGCGCGTCACTGAGTCACCCTGTCAGACTGAGGGGGCTGCAGCACGACCCAAAACGAGGCTAACATGTGCCGAATTTACAAGAAGGCCCAAATAATGAACAATCAGTCACAAACAGCGCTTCACGCAGTTTATAAAGTGTCTCCTGACTCAAAAACTCGCTAAATGGAGTGATTTCATAAGGGAGTCTGGGGTTGTCTCTCCCTCTTCCCTCCTTGCTGGGGCACAGAGATGCAGTGAGTGTCTGCAGCCACCAGAGGGCGCTCTGCCTCTGCAGACATGTGTTGGGTCTGTTTGTGCTCTGCAGAGAGACAGCACGGGGCAGGAGCAGCGGCCAAACCAACGAAGAAGAAGATGGAGGAAGAGGACAGACTCGAATGTAGTCAGATTTATTATTACACATTTGTTTTGTTTAAACTGCATCAATGAGAAAATATATGAACTATGAACATTTTATGTTTTTCTCTGATCTTATGAGACTGTTTCCAAAGTGACGTATTGAATAGAAGTATTCAAGTACAACATAGTACAGTGTTGAATATAGTGAAGTACTTAAACCTGAAAATTAAGTATGAATCCATCTTTAAAACCTAAACGTCCTCAAAAGTCATAAGAAGATCATGAAACACAGCTGATGTTTCAAGTTCAGACTGCGGCCACATGACAGTGAGTTCAGATTCAAAGGACATTTGCTGAATTCACAAGAAGGAACAAATAAGTCAGAATCAGTCAGAGACAGAGTTTCACACAGTTTATAAAGTGTCTCCAACTCAACAACTCACTAAACTGACACATTTGTTAAGGGAGTCTGGGGACAAAGAAGTCGCCTATACTGGTTACTGTTTAGTGTATCTGTAAAATGTGACATGTTTAGATCAATAAAATGTTTCTTCTTTCATAAATTGAGTGTAAATGGTGAAATCAGTGTAAACAGTGTGTTCAAACAGCTGCTAAATGTTGGCAGGTCAGACTTTAGCACTTTAGACACAGAAGCAGACAGGCTGGTGCAGCCATGCTGCCACAAACTGACACTTTCTACAAGGAAACACACAACTTACTGTTTTCATTTAATGCTGAATTTACAAGAAGGAGACAATGATTCAGAATCTGTCAGAGACACAGTTTCACTACGTTATAAAATTTGTTTTCACTCAACAACTCTTAAAATCACTACATTTGTTAAGGGAGTCTGGTGATGCTGTGTGACTGGTTCAATGACATTTGTCTCCACAATCTCGTGCAGTGGAAGTATAAAGTAGCAGAACATGGAAATACTCAAGTAAAGTACAAGTACCTCAAAATTCTAGTTAAGTACAGTAATTGAGTAAATGTACTTAGTTACATTCCATCACTGGGTCTGAGTTCAGGTTTGTCTCCAGGGAATGAATGTAAGTCAGTGTGTCCCTGACATGACTGTGTGTGTGTGTGTGTGTGTGTGTGTGTGTGTGTGTGTGTGTGTGAGAGTTTGTGTGTGTGTGTGTGTGTGTGTGTGTGAGAGAGTTTGTGTGTGTGTGTGTGTGTGTGTGTGTGTGTGATTGTTAAACATCTTCTGGATTCATGAGAGCGAACAAACAGAGTCGTCATCAAGTCTCCGTAATGATGAAGAAACACACAGACGAGCAAACAAATTAACACACACACACACACACACACACACACACACACACACACCTCAGCCCCTCCGGCTGTAATTGGCAACAATGTAAATTACACACAGGCTAATTAGCAGCTCCTTGGCACAGACAGGGAGCTAGGTGTGTGTGTGTGTGTGTGTGTGTGTGTGTGTGTGTGTGTGTGTGTGTGTTTACACTCCATGCTAACGAGCCGGCCTGCCCTGCCAAGCGGTTGACCCACTTCCCAAAGGAGGTCCCCAGGGACTCCACCCACACACACACACACACACAGACACGCACACACACACACACACACACACACACACACACACACACATTAATCTTCAGGTGATCTTCTGTGTTTGTCACTCGAGCTGCTTCCTGTGAACAAAACTCACATTTACATTACATTAACTTACAGTTACTTTCTAAAGTAATCGATTACTTGTTTCTCTTCAGATGTCGTGTTTTGTCTGAATATTCAAAAATAAAAAATATTCAGTTTACAACAAAAACACTCCTGTATCTTAAATGAACAACAGATGACTTTAACTTAAACTGACGAAGTCTGATATGTTATTTATGATTTTCATATTTTGTCTTTTTATCTCACAACTTCAACTTTTTGCATCTCAGTGCAAAGAGGGAGGGACTCTCGTCTTTTTATTTCATAATTTTGAGTTTTAATCTCATAACATCGTCTTTATAGCTCATAATTCCGATGTTTATCTCATAATTTCAACTTTTTATCTGATAATTTACTTTTTTTATCATAATTTCAATGTTTATTTCCTGATTTCGATATTGATCTCATAATTTCTCCATTTTGTTTACGTCTGCTTCCCCATGAGATGACGTGTGAGCGCAGCTTCAGTCTGCACTGTTTATTCAAACATCTATTAATATTGAATTGTGTCCAAATTCATCACTGCACTTTCCTTCAGTAACAAACCTGCCAAGTGTGAAGTAGATGAGGCGAGCGGCTCTCCAGATATACGAGTAACAGATCAGTTCATCACGTTCCTCAACAAGCGAATCATCACAGTTGAGCTGTGGTTGTGTTCAGAGTGAAGACGTCACATATCTGATCTCCGTGACGGCAGCTGCAGCTCCGTGTTTGTGTCTTGGTCGGTTCTGTCTGTCTCTGTCCAGGTGGGTTCACACAGCGGAATAAACTCCGTCACCTTTTCTGCTCCTCCTCGTCCTTAATCGAATTATTCACAAAGTGTCCGGGCCACCGCCTTCCTCGCACAAGAAAGAAGCCCGCGAGCAGGAAGACGGCGCGCTGGGTTTGTTGCTCCAGTTGTGGTCCCCGAGGGGCCAACGAGATCCACACACACACACGCACACGCACACGCACACGCACACACACACACACACACACACACACACACAGCGGGGTCGTTAATCAGCTCCCAGCGCCTTTGTTTCCTCCTGATTCCTGCTTAAATGTTATGTACATACATATATGCATGAATGTATATATGTATGTATCTATGTCATATTCAAGTAAAACACTATTGATCCCTGGAGGGGAAGAGGTCAGCACACACACTTAGCATCACGTTAGCTGGTAGAGATTCAGAGTTCAGCTCGAGGACGTTTTTAAAAGTGGAATATTTTTAAACTCACGACGGTTCAGCTGCATCTAAAACATCTGAAGCAAAGAGACGGCGGCTCGTTGTAGCCGAGGTGACTCCCTCAGTGTACAGACATGAGATGAACCTGGAGACACTGCAAGAAAATGAAGTTCACAACACCCCTGTAACATGTCTGGGTTAGCGTAGCTTAGCATGAAGACTGAAAACATGGAGAAACACAGCAAGTTGCCAGAATGAAATGTCTGTATATGAGCTGACTTTCCATGTAAAGATGACCTGGTCCCAGACTGAGCACCCTCAGACGAGGTGCATGCTAACGCTTTTAGCTTAGCAGCTACAACGATTTCAAAGACTTCAGCTTCAAAATGACTGTTAATAACGTCTTCATGAATCAGTTTGGGATCTGTGTGGAGACATTGTGTTTGTTTTTTTACAATTTTTAAAACAACTTTTCCTTCACAGCGATCACACTTGATGGTGATGATGATGATATACATATTTATTTGTATTAAATGTGAATTACACTTTCCGAGGATATAATTTATGCTGATGTCCATCGCAAATACACATTTATAAATCTGCTTAGAAATCCTCAACAAAGACGCACCTCACATGTGCAGAACTTGCCTTAGAAACATCACGTTTTTAAGTTTTCTTCAGTATCACAGTGATCCAGTGACAGTTGTCTGTACATCCATGAGTTCACTGCAAACAGGAAGTGCTAACAGCTAATCCGGCAAAGTTTTAATGGAGTTTTGGTTGTTTTATCCATTTTTAAATCATCTCCAGCTGCTTCAGTTGTTTAGCAGAATGCTGCAACTCTGTTTTACTGAAATGACTTCAGCTGACATCATCAGCACGGAGGGAAGAGATGATGACTGAGTTTTCATTGTTGGGTGAACTGTTCCTTTAAATCATCTGCATACAGTGTGGTTGGAAGGCCATTTTTAAAAAAACTATGTGCATTAATATTTGGATTATACATTCACACTGTCCTCCTCAGTGACTTCCCTGCCGCTGATCAGCCTCTGAGCTCTTGTTTTACAGCCGTCCTCTGTGGCCTGTGGGGTTTGCTGTGTTAACGCTGCTGCCCTCAGCGTCGTCTGACAGCCTTATTAACAAAGCGAGGGGTCCACCGGAGGTCCCCGAGACGAATCCTCAGAGGAGTCTCCCACTCGTTTACTGTCAACACAACGCGGCTCTGTGGAGGCATCCTGTTAAATATTCCCTCCTCATCAGAGCTCACAAACACGCAGCTATAAAGAGGAAACCTGCTGTAAATATCCTCCATTGTGATCCGGGGCTGCCGTCGGGTTTCTCCTCCGTTACTGTAAATGTAAGCGGCGGCAGATAGATTGATTGGGTGCGTCGTACCCATGACACAGCGCGGCCTTCAGTTCAGGGACGTTTCCTCCCGCGGCATCATAAACAGCCTGAAGACAGCAGGAGGGCCGTCAGTTCAGTCCCAGCGTCCGTCTGAGGTTTAAGGGATTCATTCAAAGAGCTGATGAAGAGACGATTTACAGATCGGATCAGAACAACTCACCTCAAATTCACTGTCAGTGCAGCTAAAACTGCTCCGAACCAGAGCTGGAGGTTTTCAAAGTCGGCTCCACTTAATACATCGTAATGTTGACTGTTCCTTTCATACTTTAATAAGATGTCTAATTATTATCTTTACCTGATAACGTCACAAGCAAATACAGGAAGTAGCCACATGGATGAGCTAACAGCTGACTAACCCAACAGCTGTTTGGTTCTTTTATATTAAACATTTATTACTTCTCCTTCCATTTGTAGGATGGTTTTACTTCATCGGAGCAGTTACAGCTTTAAAACACGATACGAACACTGTTCATAACGTCTCCGGCGCAGATGAACCTGTGAACGAAGCGGTTCAGGCTGCAGGTCAGTTGAATGTGTGTTGGGAGGACTGAAGGCAGCTATGTGAGTAATGAGCCGGGCTTCTGTTTTCAGAGAAAGCCATAAACTCGCTCGCCGTCAACTTAAGAACTGGGACCCTCCTCTGCTCCCCAGGGTCTGTGATTAGCCCCCAGGTGCCCCGCTGGAGCCCTGACCTCCGCCGGCCGGGACGCCAATCAGCCGAGGCTCAGCGGGCTGTAATTGAGGGGGACAACAGCTGCCTTTTAATGGCACCTTCACCTGTTTTCAGCAGGACTCGCTCAACAGAGCAGTTCCACCTTTAAGACGGTCTCCTGGATTCTCAGTCCCAGTCAGACCAGTGAGACTGATGGTTTTTATACGACCGATGTGGTAAACTTGGCTCATCTGAGCTTTTACACTCTCTTCCTTTCCTGAAAACCTGAACAACACAGGCAGACTGCAGTTATTCAGACATAAACTCACTTTGTCCTCTTTACATTAAAAGTTATAAAGCAGCGTTCACGGTTCACAAGAAAAAGTTCAAAGTTCAGTTCACACAGATTAAAATCAGCCAGTTCACGTTCATTTCTTCTGGGCTTTTTCAGTTAAGTGAGCTGCTCCGAGATATTCTCCTGCAGCAGAACATCTGTCCCCAGATACCGATAACTTTTATATGAACTACTGTTAACGATTACAACAATGCATCACTTAGCAGTGACCTTTAAAGGATTTCAGTGGAATAATGATACTTCCTATGTCAAGAAACGCGACACCTCGTTGTTGATGACTTGAAAATATACATATCATATACGACGTGTTAAATACTTCTAGACCTGCATCACAGTGATTACTCAAGATGAAACGCAACCCTCCTCCACTTTATAACGCCCAGTCACACTACGAGTGTCGTTAAGTCTCAGGAGTTAAAGAAAAATATGAGAGCGTTCTACACAAAACACTGATTTTAAAGGTCCTAAAACACCAAACTTCATTCCTCCGTTCATCCTCGTATTTTGATAAATAGTTTTGAGCTCAGAAACATTTCTTTCTTCTCTGTTTTGGTCTTAATTTCATTTCACTTACTGTCCTCTGAGCTAAAAGATATAAATATAACTGACTATTATTAATTGCAGTGGGGGTGAAGACATGACGACTGAATTTTGTTTTTTTAGCTTGTCGTTTCTCTCCTGTATCGAGCCGGATGACCTGCTGAGATGAAGCTGATCTCTGTGATGAAGACGAGGGTCTGAGGGGGAGGAGGGGAGGAGGGGGAGGAGGGAGGCCCGGCTGACCCCCAGAGGGCGGCAGCATCAGCACATTAGCTGAGACAATAAACTCGGCTGACAATAATCAGGATTCAGTGTTTTACATTAAAACATGATCGACCTCATTTTGACTGTTTTCATTCAGTGTTGCATCTTTTTTATATTTGAAATAAAGTCGGTTCTGGAGCACGTCGAGCTCGGTGCACCCGGTGTCCAGCTCACACCACCTCAGTCCTCATGGGACTATAACCAGCAGACACGAGGAGGTTTATGACATGAATATTATCATTGTTCACGTCAGCTCGGGCAGAGCTTAACATCAACAGTCTCATCTTCTCAGTCACACTGATGTCTGATGTTGTACAAATAAAGGTGATTGCATCGTTTCAGGATATCATGTTTGTATCTACAGCACAACTACACTTGTTTTATTCATCTTATTACTCCTCTCAGCTCCTGAATGAGCATCCGATCGTTACTGTGATATCAAAATATGGTTCAAACGTAGTAAAAGTACACAAGTACTATCAGCTCAATGTAGTTAAAGTATCAGTAATAAAAGTACACATGTATTCCCAGCTTCATGTAGTAAAAGTCAGTTTTCAGTCTCTGTACTTACATTTTTTTAGGTGAAAGATTGAATATTTTTACTTCTTTACTAAATTTTAGAGGGAAATATTGTGGAGTGGTAGAGTAGAAGTATCAAGTAGCATTAAATACTTGAGTAAAGTACTTCTATGAGTCTGAAATGGGCCATTTGTGTGTAATTAGTACTTTCATTGACTGATTTAAGTGTATCCTGATGCTACTACTTGAGTTGGATTTTGAAAGTAGGACTTTTACTGGTAACAAAGTATTTATACACTGTGGTATGACTACTTTTACTTGTGCGACATGAGTACTTATACTCCAGTAAAGGATGGAAGTACTCCCTCATCGTGGTAATTGTACATGTTCAATATCAATTTGGTGATTTTCAGCAGGAAACTCATCTAGTTTTTGTGAATATCTTTTTACAGTTTGGGCCTTTAACAGCACGTTGCAAATGAAATGCATGAAATCACACACACACACACACACACACACACACACACACACACACACACACACACACACACACACACACAGGGAAACACCTCCATTCTGGATCAATTAGCGTTCTGGGGAACAGAGGACAATTAGCCAGCTGGCTTTTATGAAACAAAGCAATTAATGTTATGCTAATAAGTCAGATTTTGAGCAATTCCAGATCATTTGCTAATCATTCGCTAATTACTTTGACGACTCTTTAGCGCATCGGATTATGAGTGATTAATCGGACGGATCTGGATATTTAACAAACTCCTCTGAGCTCCGGCTGCGACGTCAACATCCACATCTGGACCACATGTCGCTCTCTGATGACATCACAGACTCTCCTGCTGCACGATGAGGACATGTGGGACCAGTCACAGGTCATCAAGTACAAGTATTGTACTTTACTCGAGTACTTGATACTTCTACTCTTATAAACTTTAGGGGGAAATATTGTTGAGGCCCGAAGAGGTAAAAATATTCACTAAACTATACTATACTTCACTAAAAGTCAAGATTAAAGTCCAACTGATACTTTTACTACATGAAGCTGACAATAATCAATCAATCAATCTTTATTTGTACAGCACCAATTCACAACAAACAATCAGAAACCAGGCAGAAACCTGGAGCAGAACCGGGCTCAGTGGTGGACGGACGTCTGCCTCGACCGGCCTGGATCTGTTGTGAGGAAACTGATTCCCTCCGATGAAAATATTTCCCAACAAATGCAGAGTTTCCTCCTGTTTGTTCTATAAAAACTACAGTGAGCAGCTGTTTGAGGGAATCACAGAAGAAACCAAGGTGAAAGTAAGAATACAGAACATCAGCAGAGCAGTTTTTACAGCCACAAAGGCGGAGGGAGGAAAACATGCGCAGAGGTCAAAGGTCAAAGCCACACCGCCCTGATAGTGGCTGTTAGGAATGACAGAGGAATGCTGGGAGCAGTTTGTGTGTCACCTGTGTGTGATGAGTGACAGGGGGGCGGGGACATGTGATGGCGGCGGTCGGCAAGGTCAGGGAGGCGATTGGTCGCATGATCACAGCGGGGCGAGGGTGGGCGGGGTCAAGGTCGGAGCCGATGATGATGCTGACAGGAGGCGGTTCACGGTCGGCCTCACAGAGAGGCGTGTGAGTGTGAAACTGTCTACAGCTGAAACTATGAGTTCATTAATCAGAAAGACGATTAACAATAAATGTGATTATTGATCAGTGTTTTACTTTTCAGTAACAATATGACGCAGGAGTTTCTGGGTCTCACGTTTTCAGCTTCAGTCTGCTGGTCTGGAAGTTGTAGCAGGAACTGGTGAAATGTAATTAAGTATATCTACTCGAGTACTGCACTGAGGTAACTCACAATTAATTGATTTATCTTTAAAATTTCTAAAACATTGTGAAAAATACTCAAAAACATCCCAGAATGAATTTAGAAAGCTGAGAAAAAAAAGTGCAGAACTTGCCTTAAAAAACGTCACATTTCTAAGTTTTCTTCAGCATCACTAATCCAGTGAGAGTTGTCTGAACATCCATGAGCACACTGCAAACAGGAAGTGCTAACAGCTGATTCGGCAAAGTTTTATTGGAGTTAATGAGTAAGTTTTTGGTTTTAGTCAAGTCTCCAGCTGCTTCAGCAGAACGCTGCAACTCTGTTTTACTGTGAAGCTCCAGAAATGTTGTGTGGACGACGAGACTTCACCTGACTTTATATCATCAGGAGGAGATGATGGCTGAGCCTGACTTTATATCATCAGGAGGAGATGATGGCTGAGCCTGACTTTATATCATCAGGAGGAGATGATGGCTGAGCCTGACTTTATATCATCAGGAGGAGATGATGGCTGAGCCTGACTTTATATCATCAGGAGGAGATGATGGCTGAGCCTGACTTTATATCATCAGGAGGAGATGATGGCTGAGCCTGACTTTATATCATCAGGAGGAGATGATGGCTGAGCCTGACTTTATATCATCAGGAGGAGATGATGGCTGAGCCTGACTTTATATCATCAGGAGGAGATGATGGCTGAGCCTGACTTTATATCATCAGGAGGAGATGTAAAGACATCACCATGGTCTCTTTCAGACACTAAATAATCAATAAAATGTAAGTTGCAGTCGCAGGTAAAAATGCTTTTTTTCCCAGATTTTGAACATGTCAGTATAAAATAAAGATATCACTGTGGGCTAAAGTTGAATTCAGAGTTTTCTGAGATAATGAAGTGATGTAAACTTCAACAAAGATGTCAGAACATCTGCAGACACATTATTCATGTTGTCACATCACCTGCTCGACTTCCTTTACCCTCAACACAACACACAACCTGAGGCCAGCACACTTGATCCCACCATGTTTCTTCTGCTCGGATATAAAAGTGACTCAGACTCAGATTTGAAGTCTCCCACCTGGAGACGGAGACGCCGGATCTCTCGATCCATCCTGCTTTGATTGGAGACAGAAGACGACGCAGCGATCCGGAGGAGGCCGGAGTCAAAGCGCTGAATGATGAAGACGATTATGTTTCAAGGGTTTCACATGGCGAGCTGGAATTCATGTCCAGCCTTAATAGTGCTCGTTTTCTGCCTTGTTCACTCCATTAGCGGCGAGCAGGGGGCCCGAGTGCCGGGCCCGCCGCTAATTACGGCGTGAGGGATGATCGGCGAGGGCTCATTACCGGCGGTGCGGGCCGAAACATACTGTCTCTCTCCCGGCTAATGATGTTGGATCTGCGGTGAGGAGAGAGCGGCGCTCACCGCTTCATCAAACGTCTGAATGTCCAGGGGTTAACGTGGCTGTTGACTTCTCTCTCTGTCTGTCTCTGAAACGTTTCCTCTCTGAATCAAAACCACAGCGGCCTCATTAACACCACGCACGAGTCGGAGCAAGTTTAGACATTCATGCGATCGTTCAGACAAGTCTGAGTTTATCTTCTGCTCAGTTCACATCACATCGCTGCCGAGACACCGAAACACATCGACAGATGACTTCAAACTCAACGGTGGATTAAAAACACGATAAAACCTCATCTATGCGGGACAGTTCCACATTCTGCTGATTTCTGTTAGTAATCAGATCAATCTCATGTCGCACAGAGCTGGAGTCAGTGTGGGATTAGCTTAGCCTAGCATAAAGGCTGGAAGCAAGGGGAACCAGCTAGCCCGCTAACCATAGCCTGGCGCTGTCAGAAACACACCTCCGAACCGTTAAAGCTCGTGGTCTCCACAGGACATGTGAGGACAACCCTCCAACCACTAAATCAGACCTTTCATTTATTTCACTGAAATGAGGCTCTTGAACATTTCGTGCCAGAAATAAGCTAAAAGACACGATCTGTCTTTATTATTTTGAGCTTCCAGCGTCGTCGCGTTGCACTGAATGTCACTCAGGTAGCCCGATTTCAAACTCGGGCAACGAATGGGACGCGTAGACATTATGGATCCTGTGGACACGTATCGTCACTAACGAACAAGTGAACAAGTTGAGTTAATCCAAACCGAAATGTGAAGACAGTTTGTGGTTGATGAAGTGTTGTTCCATCAGTTTAATTAAAATTTAAAGGGGCAACATGTTCAAAGAAATCAACTTAAGTTATCAACACGATAAGAAACGGCTCTCTCCCCTCGTTTCCTTTCTTTTCTCTGTTCCACGTTTATATAAACGCATAAATGTTGAAACAAGTTGAGCTGTTTGGATCACATCTGAAGAACGATGAAATGAATCTGATAATGGATTTAAAACAGACGACAGAAGGAAAAAACAGCAATGAGAAAGAAGTCTATCATCTATGTTTTAGCCAGTGTCGTGTTTAAAAAACCTTCATGTATAGGAGCTAGTGTTGGTCTAAAAATGGTAGAAACAGCTGCTGATGACGGTGAAAACAGTGGACTGATCCTTTACAGTTGAACCACATTTGTCTCCCTTTGTCAGTCTCGACTGTCTCTGCCTCCTTCCTGTCGGCGCTCTCATTACGGCCTCTTACCCGACACAATGAAGCAGAACTAAATGCTGCCTGATGTTCAGCCAGCGATCTGTCACAGCTCTTTCAACCCGACGCCCGGGAGAAGAGAACCGGAGAACCAGAGAGCCGGAGAACCGGAGAACCAGAGAACCGGAGAACCAGAGAACCAGAGAGCCAGAGAGCCGGAGAGCCGGAGAACCAGAGAACCAGAGAACCAGAGAACCAGAGAACCAGAGAGCCGGAGAACCAGAGAGCCAGAGAACCGGAGGACCAGAGAGCCGGAGAACCGGAGAACCGGAGAACCAGAGAACCGGAGAACCGGAGAGCCGGAGAGCCGGAGAACCAGAGAGCCGGAGAACCAGAGAGCCAGAGAACCGGAGAACCGGAGAACCAGAGAACCAGAGAGCCAGAGAACCAGAGAGCCGGAGAACCAGAGAACCAGAGAGCCAGAGAACCGGAGAGCCGGAGAACCAGAGAGCCAAAGAACCAGAGAACCAGAGAGCCAGCGTCTCATTTTTGCGGGGTACCCTCCACCGGTGGCACCAGTGGCACGGTCTGTCGTTGATGCGTCTGGTCCTGACAAACGCCTCATAGGTCGAGACGCTGAGTCAGAAAATACTTTTCCTTGCGTGCTGACAAAGTCTGGAGTCTTAAAGGATGTGTTCTGGGGAAATGAAAGCAGGAAACACAACTAGTTAATAAAACTCAGACATTTGTTGTGAGAAACCCTGACTCTCCAGCGGAGGTGTGTTAAGACACAAGGCTTTCATTCATGTGAAGCCTCTCAGACGTGAAAAGGCGCCCGACACCGTCGCTCCTCTTTCCCCTCTCAGCCGAGGAGACGAGCAGATTCACGCGGTGCCTTCATGTCGCTAATGGAAGCAGACACAGTTAACCCAGAGGAAACCAGCAGAACGAGGCAGCTCTAACCCAATTTTAGCCGCCGTCTCCTCGCATCCTATTTCGGTGATTGTACCAGCAGTGATTAAGGCCGTAATAATTAAATAAGTCTCTTTCTGGGAGAGGAGGTGAACATTCAGCTGATCTAATTAGCTCGTCTGAAGCTTCTTTTGGTGAGTTTCTCTTCTCTCACCGTCTGGGCCGCTGAACTGTGTCGGTCCGTGGACGTCTCTAATCCGCTGGGTTTGCCGCGGCAGGGAGCGTATACTTACCTGCAGGGTTTCATGGGCACAGGTCAGAGGTGGAGCTGTGTGCCTTCACATGTACTGGCCTAAAGAGGGGGGAAGGCTGGTTTCTGTGTGTAACAACAGTCATTAGCGGCTGCAGGCACACCTGCTCGCTGCTGTTAGGACGGTTGGAAAGTTGATGCAGGTTGATGGATGTCCGAACACTCAGACTTTCCTGCACCGTGAGCCTGTTTTTAGAGGCCAACCCCCCCGACCAGCTGCCGCGTCAGCCTCTGCTGCGTTTGACTCTTTTTGTAAAAGCAGCCGGGAGCTGCAAGGAAGCTCTCTTTTTCAACACACTGACGACTGTTTCTAAATGTTTGGCATCAAAACCAAACTCAGAATAATTCACCTCGACAACTTCACTTTCACAGGCGACCCACTGGTTCACAATCAGGAGCACGACTCATTATTATACTTTCCACTGAAACACAAGAGTGTATTAAAGTTACACTGCAATTTAAGACGTGAGTGAAATGAATTTAAGGGATTTAAGAGAGGAAGCAGCCTGAAACAATCCAAACTGACTAATGGTTTCTTATTGTGTTTATCACCGAGTAGATTTTCAGATTTCTGACCGGATCAACTTTTGATCTGCTGAGGAGGAAGATTGGAGGCCGAAAAACAAACTTTAAGACTTTGAATTTTTAATAAATGATATTAAAAAAAGAGGGTAAATCTAGAACGGCAGCATTTAAAAGTGTTTTTTTAGCAAAAGAGGAACGACGAAGAGAAACAGAATGAGAGGTTTTTGACGTCTTGTTTTTACAGTGTAATATTCAGACATCTTTTCAACTTCAGTCACAGACGTCTAAAGAACGTCTTGTAGGTAAATTAAAGTTTTTATGACGTCAAATTTTAACTTCATGCAGCAAAAACTACAGCGAGGATTTGAACCCTGAACCTCAGCAGCTGCATGAGGCTGCTCTTTACCAGGACAGCTGCTCGTCAGCTTTAATAAAGACCATTTACATTTTTTGTCATCCAACCTTGTAATGTTAGTCAACCAACCTACGATGAAGGTTGGATGACCAAGACATGGTCTTTACTAAAGCTGATGAGTAGCTCTCCTGGTAAAGAGCAGCCTCATGCAGCTGCTGAGGTTTGGGTTCAGGGTTCAAATCCTCCCTGTAGGAAGTCAAATTCTGCATCATAAAAAGTCTTTTAGACGTCAGTAACTGAAGTTTAAAATTATATTATAAGAACGTTAATTTTGAAGCCTGTCAGGACGTCACTTGGACATGAAACGACGTCAAAAACTTTCATTCTGGCTCGTCGTCTTCTTCTTTGTGACGATGCTTTCACTGAAACTGTTCTGATAAAAAAACTTCAAAACTTTCAAACGCTGCGATTCAAGATCGACCCTCGTTAATATCGTTAATAAAAAGTTGAAAGAAAACATTTAAAACACGTGTATAAAAAGCAGAACGCCAGCTTGGGTTGTTTCAGGCTCCATTTTGTGTTGAATCCCTCAGAGATCATCTCACTCATCATCGTTGCAGTCAAACAGTGTGTAATTAGTTTTGAACGAGGCCTTTGTGTTGCTGCCTGAGGACGAGCACCGAGCTCCAAACATTATTTTACACCCGTTTCTTTTTCTCTCCTCTGTGTCGTCTTTGTTTGCAGCCAAAGGTTTGTTTCATGTTGATTTAACAGCACAATAAAATGTTGGATGTGCTGAACTGTATTCTGTGTGTTCTCAGTTTATAGAGACCAGATCCTGTCCTGTAGTTTCACTGCAGCTCCTGCATGTAGTTAAAGAGCAGAAACCTTCGACCTCCACTGAAACATGTTTTATGTCAGAATCAGGAGGTATGAAGTAAAACCAGTCTAAATTCTCCTTAAACACTGCGACTCCCAGATCTGTATTTAAGCGGCTCCAATTTCACCTCGAGGCTTCGTCTATTTAATCTGTCTGATTTTTCAGGTCCAGCTCACAGCAGCAGACTCGTCTCTCCTCTCTGAAGAGACTCCCACAGCAATTATCGCACAGTAAATGTCCTCACACTGTGACACAGGACGCCTGTCTGTTAGGCATATTGGTTTTGAAACCTCCGCTTCTCTGCTGTGCTTTAATTAGCCTGAAGGGGGCGCTGTGGGTTAATGTGATTTCATTAGGGGGCTCAACTTTAACTGAGAGGATTCCCTCTCTTGTTTTTGTCACGCGGGTGCAATAATTCACATCTTGATGAGAGGATAATGACGAGATCCTGTAAAAATGGGATATTTAACTGAATCTCCGTGTTGTCTGAGTTTTATCCTGTTGGATTTACAGTTTGTCCGGGTTCAAGTGGTTTTAATGAGCCTGTAAGTCTCAGACATGGTGGCTTATGTTTGGGATTTCAGAGAACGAGAATCATAAAACTAAAAATAAAATGTCTGCATGAGGAAACGTGAATTTGTGGCTCCTGTGTGTCCCAGTGTCCTGCTGAAGCTCTGCCATGTTTACATTTATGCAGGTTTGTTTTTACATATTTGAGGATTCATTTGTTGCATTAGTTGTTGATTGACTTTGTTCATAGTAAGAGTAGAACTAGTGTAACTGTTAGAAGAAGCACAGTAACAGGAGGAGTAGTCATTGTAAAGTCAAGATCGAGGAGCTGAAAAATTATAAAAAACTGTTTTGGTCCCTAAACCTAATTTATCCATTTCCTGACAACTGTACAGGGGTGATTATTAGTAAAACTCAGCCATTTAAATTATATTATGGCTTAAATTTATGCATAATTAGGGACATAATTAGCATGAGCTGTCTGCTGGGCTTCACCTCAGCTAATTCAAGTCACTGATCGTCACCTCTCAGCAGTGTTTGTGGTGTATATCAGACAAATAATATGACTTAAAGTGCGGTTAATTGGACTAACAGACGGGAGGGGAGGGACAGACGCCTGTATTTTGGATTAAAGGGTGAGTTTGTTGGTGTTAACCAGCAGACAGCAGCTGGAGCCAGTGAGCTCTGGAGGAATTAACACCCGGTTTTAAAGTTCATGGATTAAAAATCCTCACTAATGTATTTTAACTCTCATCCGACTGCTGAATGGAGGGAAATGTACTTTACTTCATGAACGTACAGAGAAGAGGCGGAAAAGAAAAGACACTGCAGGACAGAAGAAAGAAACCGAGTCTCTGGTGAGTGCTGACTTCAGTCAGGGACAAAACTGAACACAAACATCCTCTGTGCTGATAATTGCTTGCTAGCTTGCGGCTAATGTACAGTAATCCATCTAAACCTGTGATCACATTTGCTTCTCCTTATGTGTGAACACTGATAGCTTGTTAGCCTTAGCTAGCTTAGTAGCTTCCAGCTCGATGGGCTTGTTTAACTTTGGTATACGAGTTGACGTCATGACGCTGAAACACGGCGGACAAAAGTTAACATTGGGCTGAAGATAATAAACTCTTTTTGGCGTCCATGTTGCGCTCACATACCGACATGACGCACATGAGCCATTAGCCATTCAGCTGTTAGCATGTTAGCCTGTGGACCTTGTTGGACCACGTGTGGGCCTGTTAGCATGTGTTCCAAATAATAATTTACAGGTACCAACACAGCGAAGTTGGAAGAACGACTTCCCACTTTCTCTCCACGTCTTTGCTGATTTTTATTAGCTGGGAGTCGGTACCGCCCAACGTGAGCCTCATTCTGACTCTTCAGAAACCTGCGGGTGACGTCACGGTGGCTCCGTCCAACAGTCACTGCTCCAGATGATTTGGTTTGTTGTTCCATAGTCATATATGTCATAAGTGCAGCTCAGGAAAAGAAAAAGGCATCATGGGTAGCGGAGTGCGCTAAAGGTGAAGAAAGAAAGAAAACAGAAGAAGAAGAATCGACAAACAGGAACAATTAGCGCTCTGGTTCATCTGCACACTGACCACATTAAAGCAGCACATACAACAACGTATGTGTTAAAAATGTCCATCCTGCTGCTGTTTTCATTGATCCACCTGAGAACAGATGAACCAGGATCTTAAACGACCAGTTTACACTGCAGAAAGCTGCTGCTTAAATCAACTCAGCTGCTACAAAGATTAAACATGTTTCTGTAGCTAATACATTTATCAATGAAAGACAATTCTTCAAAATATCTGAGGATGAATCCACTTTAAAATCAGAGATGACTACGTTTAGCAAATAATATAAGTCTTTAAGCAATTCTCAAAATATGTTTCTTATGTTCGTTAAAAGTCGGCACATATCGCTTGTAGAAAAATTTAGAAACATGACAACTGATGACCCCACCGGGAGTTTTTTCCACTTGAGTTCAGAAAAATCAGCTTTTCGTGTTCGATGCAAAGATTAAATGACTTGTTTGGATGAAGGTTTTCTGCAGTGTAACAATCAATAGCGACCCTGCTCGCTGCCAGAAGATACTTAAGAAACTCAATCCCCATCAGGCCTCCTCCCTCATCGGATCAGCCATCGTCAGGGCCGGGGCGACCTCAGCGGCCAATCAATCGAGCCCCTTTCAGCTCTGATAATCAAAAATCCAATTGGTGCTCTAAATGTTAATTGATCTGAGCTGTGGGACAAAAGCACAACAGCTCAGTCTTGTGTTTGCAGCAGCGGCAGCAGTGTTTCTGCATCGTCTTCTTCAAGAGTGACGAAGACGTTTTTCTAACATCGGATCAGCCAAAAGCAAAAATGTTTCAATGAACTCACCGCAGGCTGTAGTGGAGTTTCTCTCTGTGGGTCAAAGACCTGAGAAAGAGAGAATAATCATCTTTAATCCTGATATCTTGTTTCCACATCAAAATAAGTTCAACAACCATCAAAACACTGTCAAACTGACAAACTTAAATTGTTTTACCCACAAATAAATGTCATTTTTTACGCAATTTGGATTTAAGGATAGAAGTTAGTGGTTTAGTTCAGCAGCTAAATTAGCAATCATCAGGTAAACTGACAGTTCAGTTTAGCAGCTAAAATAACTGCAGATCGCTACTTTAGCTGCTGAACTTTGATGCAGGTCGACAGTAAACGTCTCCACCTGACCTGCACGACCTCTGCACCACCTTCACATCATCGTTTTGTGACTTTTTCCCCGTCAAGCGTCCGTTTTCTTTTTAAAACATTTAACGGATTTCACTAAATGTCTTGAAAACACTCGTGAAGAGTTTTCTGTCCCGGTTCCCGTCCAGCGCTCTGACAGCATCGTGTGTTTGTGTGCGTGAACGTGGCCTGGCATTTAGAGGCTGATGGAAAGGTTGATACCGCCACGCTGCTCCGCTCTGACTGAATCGTGTCGAGCGGCGTTTGGCGCTCGGGGCGACGTCCCCTCCACCCTCCACCCTCCATCCGTCCAGGCATCTGTTTCCACCCTCAGCTGCAGCCATAATTGCTTTTCCCGCCACATCCCCTCCACTTTACAACACGCAGCGGTAATATCAGCAAACTCTCGGAGATTGTGCCATTTAGCTTTAGATTTAAATGCACGGGGAGGGAGGGTGAGGCAGGGTGAGGGAGGGTGAGGGTGGAGGGAGGGTGGTGTTTTTTCTTTTTTACATCAAATGGTTTCTTCCTGTAAACGCTCCTCCGCCATCCGGAGGCCGATTATCGCTGCTTGTTGCGGCGACTGATGATCTTACCAGGTAAGCAGCTCTTATTAGAGGAAGTGCAGTGTTACACTCCGACTCCCCCCCTCCCCCCCCGACACCACCACCACCACAGCACCTTCACTCCCTCCCTCCCTCCCCCCCTCCCCTCTCCCCCGGCTCATAATGGATGATCGCAGCGCTCGGCTTGCATGCAGGAAAGGTTTAATTAAATCATAGTCCAATCATAATCCATGTTGTTAATTAAACTGGATAATTTATAAGTACAAAAGAGGATATTTATTAGCTGCTCTGCGGTGGTGGCAGCGCCGTAACGTGCACGCTCCCCGTGCACGGACACTTACACTCGTACACCCCGCTGCCCCCTCCCCTGCCTTACAACCTTTTACTATTGATGCCCCCGCATGATTGATAATGAGACAGAGACTGCTGTACTATTTGTCTAATGGCCGTGCAATTAAATTCCCTTGTAAATGACCCATGCCTCATTTCATCCTAATCTATGGAATTTTGATTGAATTTGTCAGCCCTAATTGAAAAATACTGCTATTTAATGTCTGCATTGCAGTTGCAGATCAGGCCGCCTTTAATGAGATCGTGTCCCAGTGACCCTGAGGAGGAGGAGGAGGAGGAGGAAGAGGAGGAGGGGGGGTATCCATGCATGCCCTTGACTCAGCCCAGAAAGGGGAGGTGGTGGTGGGGGGGGTCCACTGGGAGATCCACTCAGGGTCAGAGGTCGCCCGCGTCCTCTCTGGCTACAGCAGCGCCGGTGGCATGGACGAGGTTCGCATTAATTGATGAGGAAGCCATTACAGGATTCATTAAAATGGAGTTTGATGCCGACGCGGGAGCAAATATTGTGATTTAAAGCTCGGCTGTGCAGTTCTGCAGGAGATGAATCGCAGGATAATCGCCCACAAATGCCGACGACTTCCAACCTCATCATGACTCACAAACACACGAGCAGGAGGAGGAGGCGGGACGGCGGCAGGTTTCAGCTGCAGATCCAGACTCAGAAATCAGTTCTTCATTCAGTGAAGAAGCTGAATTTATCAAACAGGTTTTTAACTCTAATAGTGTAAATTCAGTTACGTCTCCTCCCTCCATGATGATATAAAGTCAGGTGAAGTCTCGTAGTCCACAGAACATTTCTGCAGCTTCACTCCACAGCTCGTTTTAAGATGTAAAAAACAGCACAACGCTTTTAGCTTAGCAGCTACAGCGAAGATTTCACCTTGAAGGGTGTAAATAACATCTTTTAAATCAAAAACTTTGTCTAGTCTGTTATATCAGTCTTTATCTGTAGCATTAGCATACTAATTATTTCTTGTTAGCATGCTAAAATGCTAAACTAAGAGAGAGAACATCCTAAACATTACACCTGTTAAACATTAGCATGTTAGCATTTAGCTAAGCACCCCTGTGACTCAGTAGCATTGACTCATAGTGTTGTTAGCATGTTCTAAAACTGTTATATCGTTCTTTAGCTCTAGCATTAGCATTCTTTAGCATCAGTTCAAAGGTTAGCATGCTAAAAGGTAAACTTAGAGGGTGAACAAGCTAAACATCAGTGTGTTAGCATTTAGCTCCAGCGCCATTGTGAGTCAGACTCTTAGTGTTAGCATGATATCTACATGCTTCTGAGACATGCTAACAGAAGTCTGGTATATCTGTCTTTAGCTGTAGCATTAGCATACTCATTAGTCAATGTTAGCATGCTAACAGGCTAAACTAAGAAGGCGAACAAGCTCTACATCATCTTTTCACATCAGTTTGGGATCTCGGGGCTTCTGAGACTTTTTGTTCTGGTTGCTCTTTACGTTTGTACAGAACTTGCCTTAGAAAAGTCACGTTTTAAAGTTTCCTTCAGTATCACAGTGATCCAGTGACAGTTGTCTGTGCGTCCATGAGCACACTGCTAACAGGAAGTGCTAACAGCCGATTCAGTAAAGTTTTAATGGAGTTTATGAGTTTTGTTTTTGTTTTTATGGCTGTTTTTCCTGTTTTAAATCAGTTTTAAATCAAGTCTCCAGCTGCTCCAGTTGTTGAGGCGAATCCTGCGACGCTGTTTAACCGTGAAGCTCCAGAAATGTTTTGTTCTGACGAAGATACATTTTTGTTTTATGTTGAAAGTTTTCATTCATAAAATTCTGAGATGATTTTCAGAATAAAGGGGAAAATAAATAAATGATTAAAAAAGTATTTGGGGATTTTAAAGCAGCTCATTTCAGACTGACAGTCTGTTGTTGTGTGCTGTGTTGTATGTAGAGCACACACACACACACACACACACACACACACACACACACACACACACACACACACACACACACACACACACACACGATACATATACAGCTTATTATTTACCATGATGTGTTTTCACATCCTTAAATGGCCCGTGGTCCCAATTTGTGTAATTGGGATTCATCCAGGAGACCAAAGCCGCGCCGTCACATCACCCACAGCCGACCAATCAGGAGCCAGAGCGCGGCGAGGGGGCGGGGCTCGCCTGCAGAAAGCAGCGCAATTAAACAGAGAGGAGCGCAATTTAAATCCAAAACAGCTCCGGACGCGCTGAGCGGCGGAAACACACACCGACACACACTCTCAGGCTCAGCGGGCGAGTGCAGCACAAGTGTCCGCTGCCGAGCGACCACAGTCCGGGCAGGTTGGAGCGGAGCGCACGGCGCGTCAGCGGAGCGGAGCCGTGTCCATGTGTCTGTGGGAACCTGAGCGCCGAGTCGTGTCTGATGGACTGGAATGGTTCTGTTTACTCGGATTATCGTCGCTCTGAGCTCCCTCGCACCGCCGCGGCTCCTCCGGGGCTCCGTCCTCCCTCCGCGGCCGCCCACAGCGCTCCTTCTCCGGTCTTCATATGAGCGCAGCGTTCGCTCCGTCCTTCATGGTGATGCAGCGGCCACTCGGAAGCACCACCGCCTTCAGCATTGACTCTCTGATCGGGGGGCCCCCGCAGCCCAGCCCGGGACACTTCGTCTACACCGGCTACCCGATGTTCATGCCGTACCGGTCGGTGGTGCTGCAGCCGCCGCCTCCGCCGCCCCCCGCCCTGCAGCAGGCTCTCCCCGCCGGACACCACCCGCACCCGCAGATCCCCAGCCTGCAGAGCGGCTTCTGCTCCAGCCTGGCGCAGGGCCTGACGCAGGGCATGGCGCTCACCTCCACGCTCATGGCGTCGCTGCCCGGCGGCTTCTCCCCGTCCCAGCAGCACCAGGAGGCGGCCCGGAAGTTCGGCTCGCAGGCGCTGCACGCCGTCTTCGATAAAACTCAGGAGCTGCGGCTGGACGCGGAGGACGGGAAGAGCTTCCTGCAGGGGAAGGAGTCCGCGGGGCTGCAGGCTTTCCACGACCCGGACACGGCGGTGCAGACCTCCACAGGTAGGTCCGGACCCCCCAGGCCAGGCCGACACGCGCACAGACTTTCTGTTCGCCAGTTTTTATTGGAGAAATAAAAATTAAAACACGTGAATCTTTTCTCATCTCTTGGATTTGAGTTTTTAAATAATCTCAGGCAGCATTTTGTTATTAAATAAAACAAAACGTGTTTAATTAATTTGCGAATTAAAAGAAGAAATCGACACTTTAAAATTAAAACGAATCTTTTCCTCCAGAACAAATTAAATATTTCTGTCAGATTTAAATTTAAACGGATGTTTCTTCTTTGAGGCCTCGTCACAGAAACTCATTAAAAACTGCAGAGAATAAAAACTTTAATGAATTTAATCTGAAATATTAATTTAAATTCAGAAACCATCAGATTTTATTTCTTCTTGTTTAATAAAACTTTTCCTTCCTGTTGATTTTTTAGCATTTCTGGTTGAATCTGATGTTTTTCAGACAGAAACACTCGCGGAGACGCTCCGTGCGTAATTACGCGTGAAAAACAGGAGCGCGTGTTTTCTGATCCAAACACTGATCTGATGATGGATATTGACACGACCCCCTCCTGCACCTCCACCTCCACCTCCACCCACAGATGTGCAGCAGCTCTGGATTCAGTTGACGAACATTTCCGCTCCAACAAACAGTTTAGATCCAGTTTGTGATTTTAGATTTAAAGTCTCTGTCGGATGTTTTTTCTCTCCGTCATGTGAAGTTTATTTATTTAATCTATAAAATCAAACACTCAGCTTCAGATTCACGTTCTGGTTTTATTCTCGGATAATAAAATGACACGTTCACACAGTTTCTATTTAATCTTTAAAATCACAAATTAAATGTGTGACTGACTCAAATTAAATGATTAAACGATGAAGCTCGTTTTAAAAAAATCTTTTGGATGTTTTTAGAAATAAGAATAAAAAAGTTGACATCAGGCAGAAAACGTTAAAAAAAAAAAAGAAATCGCTTATGAGCTCGTGAACTTTGTGTGTTTGTGCCCTTTAAAGTGTAATGAAGTGTTTGGTTGTGGTTCTGGGTGATGAAGGTGACGCTTCTCCTCTTCCTCACAGTCAGAGCGCACAGCAAAGACGACTCCAAGGAGGACGACTGCGGCCGGAAGGACGAGAGCTTCTCCATGGACAGCGACCTGGACTACAGCTCCGACGACAACCTCACCTCCATGTGCCACAAGGAGGACGGCGACGGCGGCGGCGGAGGTCTGGACGACGGCCCGCACATGCACGGCTCCGGCGGCGGCGGCTCCGGGGCGGGAGGCGGCGGCGGCGGCGGGAAGAACCGGCGGCGGCGGACTGCGTTCACCAGCGAGCAGCTGCTGGAGCTGGAGAAGGAGTTTCACTGCAAGAAGTACCTGTCGCTCACCGAGCGCTCGCAGATCGCGCATGCGCTGAAGCTGAGCGAGGTGCAGGTGAAGATCTGGTTCCAGAACCGGCGCGCCAAGTGGAAACGGGTCAAAGCCGGAAACGTCAACAACAAATCCGGGGAACCGTCCCGGAACCCCAAAATAGTCGTTCCCATCCCGGTGCACGTGAGCCGCTTCGCAATAAGGAGTCAGCACCAGCAGATGGAGCAGGCCAGACCGTAGAAGAAGAGACTTCCGCTGAGCCGCCGAGCAAGGCACGAGGCTCGTGTTGAGGGTTCAACATGTTTCAGGTTCAGTTCAAACACTCGACAGATAATCTGAGATTTAATCACATGAGTCCGATTAAAGAAGATTTCAGGATCATTTGAACATTTAAATTAAATTAAACTCAGCTGAGACAATTAAACCGAACCGAACTGATAATGTGACCGAGAGAACGAGCTGACGTCACCGACAGCTGAGGAACCAGAACCAGAAGAAAAGCACTTTTTATTTCTGACAAAAAAACAATATTTGATTTTCATGTTGTTGTTAAAAAAACTGGATCTTAAAATGTGATTTTAAACGAAGACGAGCTGCTGAAGTTTAATTTGATCTGTTCATTAAATTCTGCTCACGTCTCAGAATCACAAACACAAATCAGTTTTTAAAGATGGACGTTTTTTAAAAGTCGCATTAACAAATGTTTTAATTCCACTTTTCACTCTGATGACGTCAGTTTGAGGAAACTGCAGCAGCGAGATTTAAAAATTCACCTTTTTCCAAACGGAGTTCGGTTTTAATTCCTGAACGTTTAAATCCCCCAAAAACTTCTTTATCGACGCATTCAGATGATTTCAGACTTCATTTTTTTTTTCTTTACAGGAAATTAAAAACATAAACACACATGTCAAACCTCAACACGAGACTCAGTGGCGCGTGGAGCTGCGCGTGGAGCTGCGGGACGAACCGCAGCTTGAAATCTCATCTGTTCTGGAGCGACACCAAAAACTGTGCGTAAAGACGCGCCGAGGAGGAGGAGGAGGAGGAGGAGGAGGAGGAGGAGGAGGGGGAGGAGGAGGAGGAGGAGGAGGAGGAGGAGGAGGACTGACACAACTCAACATGTAAATACACACGCGGGACCAAACTGAGGACATCAGTGTGATGGCGCGTGCGCGTGATTTTAACATATTGTCCTTTGGTTTGTGCTTCTGAAGCTTCTCTTCTCTGTTTCTGCTCAGTTCTCACTTCATTTCTCCTCTTTGGGACAAAATGGACGCTGCTAATTTATTTATATAAAATTGTGCAAAAGTAACAAACATTCCCTGAAGTATGGAGTCAAAAAAAGAAGAAGATATACAAGTGTGAATTAAAAGATGACACGTGACCAGATGTGAACAGCTGCTCTGTCTCCATTCATGTCCTGCTGGATTTACGAGCCTTTTTCATTTATTCAGTTCAAAGTGTTTAAATCTTTAATAAAAACACTCTTCTCACTTTGGATTATGTTTAATAAAATATAAACAGTTTAATTTGTACTAACACGACGTGATTTCATAAATAAAAGCCCACATTTCTTTGATTTTATTTTGAAGGCCTGATGCGTTCAAGGCCACAAATCTTCTACCCTCGATCAGACAAATGAGTTAAAAGTGGTTTTAAAGTGAACATAAGCAGAATCTACTGTGTTCACACTGTTCAATATTTAAAATGTAAAATCATTTAACAGGAATAATTTAGTTTTTAGAAAATTTAAGTTTAAAAAGCAGAAATCATGAGAATATTTCAGGTTTAATTACGTGTTTGTGTTTCAGCCGTTTGTCGATAAAGTTTACGATTAAAACAAACAAAAAAACAGATTTGAATAGTTTTAATCTTTAAATGTTTAATTTAACTGGAAGTTGAACAAAAACCTGCGATTAATGTGTTAATTTAGAGACATTAAACTACATTTTAATCATAAAGTGAATATTTATATAACAGAATATTTATGTTCAGTGAAAACAAACAAACTTTTCATCTGTTCGAACATAAAAACAGCATTAAATTTAAATAATATATTTAAAATGACACATAAATACCTGTTTAGCTTCCAGGCAGCTAACATGTTGCTCCTGTCGGCCATCGAGCTAACAGCCACAACAGAAGCTAATTACTAGCATTAATTAGCGCTGATTATAGTCGGTGTGTGTGTGTGTGTGTGTGTGTGTGTGTGTGTGTGTGTGTGTGTGTGTGTGGAGGGATCCATCAGGCCTCTTCTCATCAAAACAAAATGGCGGCAGAAATCTACCTGCGGTCTCTCCTCACCGACCTGACGTCAGCAGATCAGCAACACCTGGTGAAGTTTCAGTGGAAACAAAAGGCCTCAAAATTACATATTGTGAAAATTTAAAGTCGAGGGAGGAAATTAAAATATTCTGATCAGCTGATCAGCAACAGCTTTTAATAATCAATTAATGTTTTGATTAATTTATGAAGCAAAAACAGCCAATTAAAATGATCGAGTGTAAAAATGTGCAACTTTTCTCTTTTCAATAAAACATGTTTGGATCTGAGCTGTTGCAGAAAAAACAAAACACAACATTTGAAGAACTTTTCATCTTATTTTGATTAAAACGAGAATCAATAAATTGTAAAATCAATCGATAGTGAAAATAATCCACAGCTCTGATATTCTGTCATCACGAGGACGCAGACGACAGTTTCCTGTTTTCTCATTTTAAAACGTCGACTTTTTTAAATGGAGTTCTGACAGGAAATTAAAGGAGCTTTACACATTAAAATCCTGCTCGTGACCCCGATGACGTCGTAGTGATGTCATCAAGGTTATCTCAGGAAAGCTTGTTTCACAAACTGAGCGTGTGGCCAGGTGCATTATGGGAGATGTAGGATTCGTTATATTTGGACCATTTTTTTGTTTAAAAAAAACAACTTACAAACTGTCTCAGAAAAAAAAGCAAAAATAATGTTTTATTTTTTTTGATGATCTTAAACGCTGCAGTTTTTGAATGGACGCTGGCTGAGAGTTTACTAAAGAACGACGTCACAGATGTCTGAATGGTGACAGGATGTAAATCTGAACTTCAGATTCATTTCTTACTTTTTCAGCCAATAAAAATCAGTTTTGTGTCACAGAAATCTAAATTCAGGACTCCACCCTGAACAGAACCGGCCCGTCTGTCTGTGACTCTAATGAATTTTGTTGTAATCAAGCCGGGCCGTCGCGGTCGGCTGACGGATGGGGCCCGGGGGGATCGGCCTTGGCTCTTCTCTGCGGCTCGCGGCCTCCCTCCTCTGCGTCCCCCCGTCAGATGATCTCCTGCTGATTAATCCTGACGGAGTGTGTCGCCGTCTTCTTCTGTGGTGGTGGAGGTGTCAGACTCTCAGTCCTTTAACACTTACTGACTGGATTTTACTCTTTATGGTGAAATGTTCCTTTAAAGCAGCACCGGGGGAAGAAGAGACAGATCCTTTTTTTCAGCCTAAACAAACTAAATTACCAAACGTTTATACCGTTTTACTGTGTTTATATGTGGCGGACCCTGCCACCTATGGAACAGATGACCTCATTAATATTGTAAATATCTGAATTTCTTCGTGCTCCTTTAAAAGAAAAACTCACGAGGTGACTTCAGTCGTCCATCATCAGTTTGGAGACATTTGTCTTTCTTACCTCCCCGTCACGTTTATACAATCTGATCTCAAGACATTTTATTTGTAACCTCCTCCTCCTCCTCCTCCTCTTCCTCCTCTTCCTCCTCCTTCACCTCCTCCTCTTCCTCCTCCTCCTCTTCCTCCTCCTTCACCTCCTCCTCTTCCTCCTCCTTCACCTCCACCTCCTCCACCTCCTCCTCATCCACATCCTCCTCCTTCACATCCACCTCCTCCTCCTCCTCCTCCTCCTCCTCTTCCTCCTCCTCCTTCACCTCCTCCTCCTCCTCAGCTCTGGATTCAATTTACAAACACTTTCACTCAAATTCAAATTGTTTACATTCAGTTTTAATTTAATATTCTGATTTAAAAACTTAAAATTCTTCAAGTTTTGCTGGTTTACGTGTGCGTCGGTTTGAAAAATAATTAAAAACTCTGTATACTTCAAAATACAGAGAGAATTGTGCAAACTCATTTCACAAAGGTTTAATGTGACGCGATCATCTATTTGTTAAAAAGTGAAGAGTTGGAGGCAACAGAAAATTCTCTCATTCAAAACTCCATTTGAAAAATCACACATTTTAAACACATTTTTGTGTTTTCTGTAACAAAACTATAAATATAAAATAAATTATCTTTAAGCTCCGGGAGAAAACACCGTGGACCTCGAGGTGGAATAAATAAAATAAATAAATAAATTTAAATAAAGATTTAATAAAATTAATTTGATGCCTGAAGTTGAAGGAAACTCGGAGAAGACGTCGAAACAGCTGCGACGCTTCGATGCAATTTTATTCCTGTTCAGATTAACAGCAGAGAAATGTGCAGGAACGTCCTGTGTCGACTGAAGCGGCTCCATCTGCTGCACACACACACACACACACACACACACACACACACACACACACACACACACACACACACACACACACACACACACACACACACACACAGACAGACAGACAAAGACACACACACACACACACACACAGACAAAGACACACACACACACTCTCTTCCTGTTAAACACAGGGCTAAAGAGGGATTAGCAGGGTATTATCTCATTACCAGACAACAGCAAACACAACACACACACTTCAAGCACACACACACACACACACACACACACACACACACACACACACACACACACACAGTCAGTCAGTGACCGCTGAAAAAAAAGAAACTCCTTGAAAATGTTCTTCACTGTCCAAAATCAACCAATAATTAAACAGAGTTTGGTGCAGAAGTCATTTTTAAAACTTATTCTTTGTGACAAAAAACAAACTTCAGACTTTAAATGTTTTCAGGTTTAATTAATCGAACACAAAGATCTTAAAAAAATAAAAAGTTCCCCGACGCAGAAGAAAGACCCCGAACACTGAGGTTATATTAAGAAGCATTATTCTCGTCTTTATTGAAAGAGACACATTACAGTAGAAGACTCTGTATTAAGTAAAATTTTTCAACAACGGTACTGTACAGCCAACAGAAGGTCAATAACAATAATAATAATAATAATAATTAGAATAACAATGACAATAAGGACAATAATGTGTCAGGATGATAAATCATAACAGTAAGAGAGGTCAGAGAAAAATATACAGAAACGCAGGTCTGACGGGGGCGGAGTCTTCCTCACAGGGTGCGTTTATAAATAATGTATAGGACGGCCCGGGCGGGCGGGGCTTAAAGGTAAAGGCTACAAGAGGAAACACAACCAGACAAACCAAACGGTGACCATACCGAGTCCTTGTCTGCTTTGTTTTGTAGTTTGAGGTCTATGTACAGATGTGGTGGCGAGCGCCAGCGGAGAAATGAGCGGTTGTTGTCTTTCAAAGCAGGCAACTTGTTTAGTTTGTTAGCTTGTCGTTTCTGTGCTAACACCATTAGAAAACAATTTGCGCCATGCTAATACCCGTTAGCTAACGGATTGCTAGCGGCAATTAGAGCCTCATAGGATGTTTCTAGTGTCTTCTTAACCTTCATTTTTAGCTTCGTGTTGAGAAGCACGCTCAAATAACTCGACGGCAGAGTAGTGAGGTTGAAAGTAACCATGCTAATTTATTAGCTTCAGTGACGGATGAATCAGCAGTTTCTGAATATTGATATTACCGAGCATCTCAACGAAAACAAAATGAAACTGTAGTGGAAAGAGAGTCGGTGTCCTGAAAGAGACTCAGCAGGGAAATCAACATGCATTTTCCGTTAGCCGAGGTTAGCTAACTGATCGCTAGCTGCGGCTGTAGCTTCACAGGATGTGTCCAATTTTCATAGAAGAAACAAAAGAGCATTTAAATTCACTTGAAGTATTAATAGTTGACTTGGAAGCTGAAACAATGCTGCCATGCTAGGTTGTTTGATGCTAGCTGCGTTTCGCTTCAAGGACGGATGAGTCAGCAGTTTCTGTGGCTACAAACAGGTCAAAGCGGCCATTTTAGATATATTTTCTCTGCTTCAGTGAGATTAAATAAACTTTGGATTCCAGATTGGTCTCAAGCCTCATAACTTACTGACTCAGCAGTTTGTCAGCAGGGAAATTTAGCAAAAGCGCTGCCATGTTTACTCCTTGAATTGATCACTAGCGCTAGCTTGAATTTACTAGGCTCAAACAATGCTGCTATGCTAAAGTGTTCACTGCTAGCTTGAAAAACAAACCTTTCCTGCAGTCATTAACTCAAATAATCTTTGTGGACTTTTTCCAACGCAGCGTTTAGTCTCTGAATAAAAACACGTTGCTAGCTTGCTCACCGCTAACTGTTCTGTTAGCGTGAGATGATTCTGGTGCCTACAAACATTTAGGAGAAGATTCAAATGAGCTTTTTCTTCTCATGTGAACTTTAATAAATTGACTTTTGATTCCCTGGGTGCTCTGTATTTAAGTGTTCTTTCAAAATAAGAGCACAAATAAGTTTAGAGGAAGTCACCACCGCTTAGAGAAACGAGCAAATGACAGTTCGCGCCGATAAAAGACAAACAAAAGAAGCTGTAGTGGACAGAGACAATCAGATTTAGTGCATTTCTGTCATAAATAAAAGGACGCATTTGCTCTGTCCTGGTTCAGGACAGATGAGGGACGAGTCGGATATAAAAACATAAAATAAAGTTGTTGCGGTCAAACTCATAAGTTTAGTATTTACGGGAGATCAAACGCCATCTTGGAGATGACTGGTGGCACGTACAGTACGAAGGTTGGACGACGTCAGGAACGTAAAGGCGTGTTAAAGAAAACAAAAAGGCATAAAGAGGAAAATGTTTTTTTTCTTACATTTCTACAAACAGAGTGTGTTTGTGGTTCTGGGGAATATTGCAGCGACGTCAGCGACAGTGATCGATGTGTTCATGAGTATTGCTTGTATACACAGTCGGGCTGAGAGCTGCGACTCAACCTTTCATTCAATCTGAGGACGAAACGGCGAAGACACGAGCAGCTGACGCTCAGCATAGTGTTGAAGGTAAAAGTCATCGTGAAAAGTCGAGAAGCTTCTCTCCCGACCGTCCTGATCAGTTAGCGTTCAGTCGGCGTGATTCATACCCAGAAATCAACGCTCAGTCAAATCTACGAGGACGTCATCAGGGCGAGACCAGCCGTCCCCAACCTGTCAGTCCAGAGACTCGCTCAAGCTCAACGCAGCTCTGAAGTGTCTTCACATCTGGCCAGGTGAAGACCGGGTCCAGGTAAGACTTGTGAGACAGCAGTATGAAGAAGACTGTTATGGATTGAAGTTGTCTTAATTTGGACCTGGTCTAAACCCAAACTTGTCCTAATTTGGACTCTTGACTTGTTCTTTCAACTGCTCAGGCTCCGAACTGTCTCAGACTGACGTGGTCCTGATAAACTTGATCACATCTGGACTCGGTCTCGACTCAGACTTGTTTAAATTTGGAGTCTTGACTTGTTTTCCGAACAGCTGAACAGAGTTTCCTGCTAAGTTTGAGCCAAGCCCACATCCGGACTCAGTCTGGACTCATTCTCGAAGCTGCTCAGACTCGAGTGTTTGAGCAGCGCAAAGACTTCCAGATGGGGAACGACTGGTTTGGACGCCTGGTTTGACTTCCTGGACGGATCAGCGCGACACTGAGCAGCAACATTCAGTCTGTGCACGAACACACGTTAGAATAAATTCGCCTCCACTCTGCGACCCGACATACCGGCAAACATTAAGTACTTCCTGTGTTCTCTAATTTACATGAAAGTGACGGAGAAAGAGGAGATTATTTACAACGAGGAGGTTTCAAGACCAGAGACGAGGAAGAAGCCCTTCTTTGTGATTCGCTGAGCAGATCGGGGAGACTGTCTGATTGGACGGGACAGACGGGAAACGGAGGCGAGTCCTGGAGGGAACATGACGCTGTGATGTGTTCGTGGTTCAGGTCGTGTTTCTGACGGGAAAAGTGAGTTTTAAAGGTTTGAATCATCCAAAATGTCACGACTGTGATTCATCTGATCAGACAGCAGATTATATGAACTGAGCAGATTAGAAACAAAACACCTGAAGAAGAAGAAGAAGAAGAAGAAGAAGAAGAAGATAAATTCCCTTTTCGCTCTGTGTGGCTGTTAGCTGCTTCCTTATCTTTTCCATTTTTTTACACATTAAAAACAATTAAATTCACTTCAGGGACGTTTAAATTAAGATTATTTCACCAGGACGGGTTGAAGATGCTCACAGTCCAGTCAGCTCAGATAACGGACTTCTCTTTTGTCATAAAAACCTTTAAAATCCAAACAAAGTTAGTGTTACGGCTGCACGATAAACCAACTTAACAACATCAGGAACCTTCTGCTGAAGACACAGTAAATAAAAACTGTCCGGATGTTCAACCATCCAACTCCGGTCCAGAAGTCCAGAATCAGCGTTAATCATTTCATCTTAAAAACCTGGTTCCAGTCGTCATCATTCGTATTTATTTGCCGGATTTCTTCGTCTTCTAAGACCAAATATCTTCTGGTTTTAGGTTTCATCGCACAACGAGAGCAATGTGCAGACGTCACTGGAGTTTCGGTCGATAATCAGGGAAATGTTTGATATTTGACGGCCTGTTGATGGACGACATAATCCACAGTAATCGTTGTATTTACGGTCATCAGAAGAAATATCTGCTCGATTCTGAGCTGAGTGAAGTGAGAACAGATCAACCCCGACTCCTGGTGGAAGGACTCTGGGAAAAGACGATGGGTTGTTGACGATCGACAGTCTCCGGTCCCTGAGCCTGGCAAGAGCTTCTGTACATTAACGACTTTTTACACCCGGAAAACAAACAAATATAAAAAAATTCCCCTTCCCCATGTTGACATTTTTAACGATTGGTCCAGCAATGCACATCGAGATACAATATACACAATCCAGGAAACAAAGATGCCTTAAATTAAAAAAAACAGAAGAAGAAGCAGAAAGTGTCTAGGACATGCGATCTATCACACTCGTGTTTTACCGCTAAGATCTGATATCTTTTACATCGAGATATTTTCACATTAAAAAAACGTGTAAAGGCAGGAGAGTTCACAGAATTCATAAAATAAAAGTACAGGTGAAACACTGACGCTGCAGGGCGGAGTCCTCCACGGGCGGAGTCCTCCACGGGCGGAGTCCTCCACGGGCGGAGTCTCCACGGGCGGAGTCTCCACGGGCGGAGTCTCCACAGGCGGAGTCTCCACGGGCGGAGTCTCCACGGGCGGAGTCTCCACGGGCGGAGTCTCCACAGGCGGAGTCTCCACGGGCGGAGTCCGACACGGGCGGAGTCTCCACGGGCGGAGTCCGACACGGGCGGAGTCCGACCATGACGAGGGTGATGATGATGACGGTGGAGATGTGTGAGGACTCCCCCTCTGGCTTCCTTCCATGTCTCCGTCTCACAGTTTTCTTCGTGACGTTCTGACGATATGTTTTGGCGAGACAGATCTCTGAAGATTCTGATTGGCTGTTGGGGCGCGTCGGTTGAATCTCGTCACGTAGTGTTAAGTTACAGCTGATGAGGTATGATGTCACTAGAGCGTCAGACTGGCCGTCATTGGCTGTCGTAAGTCATGTGTTTCCCAAAATGCTCTGATGAAGGCTGACTACATTTCCCACCATGCTTCTTCCTGCGGACGCAGCGCCACCGCCGCCGAGCTGCGATCAGTCTCAGTCAGTCTCAACGAGCCGACGGCGGCGGTGGTTGTCAGGTGAGGTGGGCGGGGCTTAGAGTCACAACAGGTAGTGGTTCCCAAAATAAACGATCGGGATTCTCCCAAATCGGGGTCACGCGGAGTCCTCGTCATATGAGCGCGGCGCTCCCGGCGCTGCTGCAGCTGTTGTTGCGGTTGGTGTTGCGGCGCGACAGGTTGGGCGTGGCCATGAGCGGGTAGCGCTCGTCAGGGCAGCCGTACTGAGCCAGCGTGTCCACGCACTCCTGACTGTTGGCCTGCCGAGCGTACGCCATCGCACTGTTGCCGTGGGCGTCCCTCGCCATCAGATCCACGCCGTACTGAGAGAGAGAGAGAGAGAGAGAGAGAGAGAGAGAGAGAGAGAGAGAGAGAGAGACAGAGAGAGAGAGGGAGAGAGAGGGAGAGACAGAGAGAGAGAGAGAGAGAGAGGGAGAGAGGGAGAGGGAGAGAGAGAGAGATTCAGATTATCAATCAGACTTTCATCACTGGAAACTGAACTTCAACTTTAATAAGTTCAGTTCCTGTCACTCACTTCCTGCACAGATGTTTAAAACAAACTGTTACACAATTTATCCTCGAGACTGAAACACAATTACTAAAAACTGAAGTCTGTTTCAGTTTAGACATTTTCTTTCTTTCTTTAAGAACGTTTAACTGGTTATGAGACGTCTCAGTTTAATACCGATGACGTACGAGAACAAACGAGAGCATCAGCGAGAAGAGCGACTCTGAATCAACACAAACTAAACTGCACTCGTGCTCTTCTCACCCAGATGAGCAGCTGCGTGACGACCACGTTGCCCTTGCGGCTGGCCAGGTGCAGCGCGTTGCGTCCGTCTCCTTCCCCGCAGGTCTCGTTGACCTGCTGCCGGCCTCCGTGGGCGAGCAGCAGCACGACGAGGCGGAGGTCCTCCTCGGCCGTCGCCCTCAGCAGCTGCTGGCCCAGCGACAGGTCGGTGCCGGGCAGCGACGCCAGGAACAGACGCTGCTCGTACTTCGCCCGGATCCAGCGCTCCCTCTCCTCCCTGCCGGGCGACACACAGGACGGAAAGACTGTTAGATCTCTGACAGGAAGCTGGTCGTCAAAATAAAACCTTCTGACCCTGAGATTTAACTTCAGTCGTTTAATTGTGTTGAACATTCAGCTGAAACTATCTGTTGATAATCCACTGTTTCTGTCACTTTAATCAAAACAAACAAACAAACAAACACATAAAGGCAATAATAACACAGATTTCATGGATTTGCTGCTTTTCTTTGTCGTATATCATTAAGAAGTGAAGATCTTTGGGTTTTGTCGAGTAAATTAAGACATCTGAGGGCAATTTTCAACATTTTCTTGACATTTCATAAGTCAAACAAAACACTTAAAATAAAATAATCCTCATTAGTTGCAGCGTCAGTCGAACGCGACCTCACACAATCCAGGAACAGTCAAAAAAACGAAGATGAAAAACAAAGTTTTCTCACTGATAAGAGCTACAACCTGCAGAGCCGGTCCTCCTCACTTCGTCTCTTTATTTTAGTTTGTTTTATTTGATAACATCTCTTTAATAATGAGTTATTACTGCTCAGACAGAAGCTTTAAAGGACCAGATCATCTTCTGTCGCCTCCTGCTTCTAATGTCACGTTCAGGTGAAAGTTGTGTTTTGTGCATTTTGGCTGAAAAACATCTGAAACCAAACGGACTTTGAGTTGAACAGCTGAATACGTGTTGCTGTTTTCTGCCCTCGAGTGTAAAATAAGACGCAGAGGGACGGACGGCTGAAGGGACGACGGGACGTGGACACATTGTTCACCAATCGAGTGTCATTAACTGCTGATGTGTCTAATCCACAGTCCCAGCGCTCTAATCTCCACACAAATCCCTCCATGTAAACAGCAGCTCATTCAGCCCGCTGGGATTAGTCCTGGACGGGGGAGGAGGCCCGAGGGGGGAGATATTGAGCTGTCCCCCCCTCTCCTCCTCCTCCTCCTCCTCCTCCTCCTCCTCCTCCTCCTCCTACAGGGGGTGAGGCGGCAGGAAATGGAGAAGGAGACACAACAGAGGCTTCACACAGGTTGATACTGAGAGCCAGTGATGGAGAAAACATCTGAGACTCAGCAGCAGGAGAGAAAAGTACCCGAAGAAATACTCAAGTAAAAGTATCTGAGGTTCAAAGTATCAAAAGTAACTGATCAACACGAAACACATGAAGAAATAAATGTCAAACATTCAACTTTGTAACTAGTAACTCAAGTTATCACATACATGTAAAGTACCTCAAAGTTGGACTTAAGTACAGTACTTGAGTAAATGTACTTAGTTACATTCCATCAGTGGAAACAGTGAGTAACTCAGATGATAACAAAACACTTCACTACATTTATCAGTGTTTGTAACCTGGAAAGTAACTAAGTATTTTTACTCAAGTACTGAACAGTACAAATTCAAGGTGATTTACTCGAGTACTCCCATTTTATGTATCTTCACTCTTCTACATCTCAGAGGTAAATATTGTACTTTTTACTCCACTACATTTATGACAGCTTTAGTTACTAGTTACTTTTCAGATTACCTTCCTGTCCAGTGAAAACCTGACTGTGATAAACTGACAGTGTTGTAAAAAGTACCCAGAAGTCTTAAAGTATCTGATGTTAAATGTACTCGAGTATCAAAGTATCAGTAAAGTAACTGATCATATATTAACATGTACAAACTGTGAGTCAGCTGATCGTCACAATCACTGTTTTTATCTGATTGATGAGAAACTCAATTAACTTTACAGTGTGATGCAGCCTGGAGTCTGTGAAGTAACTAGTAACTAAAGTAATCTGATAAATGTAGACAGTTGGGACGGTGAGGTGCATGATGGGAAACGAAACTGTGGGAAAAGAGGATGAGACGAAAAATGGAAAGAGAATAAGAAACGGTTCTGGGTCGGTGTGGGAACCTGGCAGAATCTCATTAACTCTCTTCCTGGAGACCAGAGAGAGTGTGTGTGTCTGTGTGTGTGTGTGTGTGTGTGTGTGTGTGCGTCTGTGTGTGTGTGTGTGTCGGGGGTGTGTGTCGGGGGTGTGGTGGGTGACACCAGCTAGCATCACGGAATGTCCCGGGGGCTTTTCCTTCCTGCCCCGGCCCAGAGACAGAGTAGGGAGGCTGGGCACGAGACTACGGCCGACAGCCCCCGGACAAAGCCTGGAGGTGTCACGGAGTGTGTGTCTGTTTGTGTGTGTGTGTGTGTGTGTGTGTGTGTGTGTGTGTGTGTGTGTGTGTGCTCTCAGCGGGGCTCTGGCCTTCTGTCCTCCAGAGGACGGAGAGGAAATGTGAGGCCACTGGACCCAGGAAACGCATGCCTTCCCCCGCCGCTGGAGTTGCTAAGGGCCTGGATCTCAGCGAGTGTGTGTGTGTCTGTGTGTGTCCGTGTGTGTGTGTGAGACCTTTGTGGCTGAAAGTCGGACGGACATTGACAGTGTGTGTTTGTCTCGATGTCCGCGAGCAGACAGCAGCTCCAGACAGATGAAGTGTTCGTCAGTTCGGTATGAAGCAACTTTACGAACAACGTCAGACCGACATCATGCGACGACACACTTCACTGTCCACATACTTCTGGACATGTAGTGAGATGATCTGTGTGGTGTGTTTGTTGTGTGTTTGGTTGTATTCTCAATGTGTGTTGCGGTAAACATCATCACGAGCTAACGAGTCCTGAAAACACACATCTCTGGACAGTGGAGAGGCTAATTGCACTAATTAACCACACGGAGTATGTGTGTGTGTGTGTGTGTGTGTGTGTGTGTGTGACAGTATGTGTTAACATGTGTCTACTGAACGCACACACTCATATTTTGTGTGTTAATCTGTGTGTGTGTGTGTGTGTGTGTGTGTGTCCCTTTTCACATCCCATTAGACGCAGCGCTGTGCTCCAGCACCAAGGCATGCTGGGTAGATAATTAAACATGAGTCCCGGTGAGATGGTTTATGACAGGGAAACACACACACACACACACACACTGCAGATATGTCAACAGGAGCCCAGAGGGGTTAGGATGTGTGTGTGTGTGTGTGTGTGCGTGCGTCAGTTAAATTAAATGATAAAAATGACACCAGCCAGAGGAAACAAACACACTTCATACATTCTCTACTGATTGTCTCTATTGTCGTCTGTAACACAACAACCTCGTCCTCGATCGACTAATATAAGACTGTTAACACAAATATGACTCACGACTTCATGACGTGACTTAAACCACTGATCTGTAGAAAAAAACACAATATAACAGAGAATGTTTCGCTCACAGCATCAAGGACACACAAGTTATGATTTTATGGATCTTTTCTTTGGATTTGTATTGAATATTCTTGTAGTTTCCCTTTGATCTGACGGTGACGACAACAACAACAACAACATCATCAACATCAACAACAACAACAACAGTGTGTGGATGAGACGTGAAACTGAATATTTAAAATGTTAAATATTTTTCATTAATTCTATTGTATCCTGAATGTTCTGAGTTGATTCGTTAAGTTAGTTGGTAAGTTAGTTGTAAGTTAGTTAGTTGGTTGGTAAGTTGGTTGGTTGGTAAGTTAGTTTGTAAGTTGGTTGGTTGGTAAGTTAGTTAGTTGGTTGGTAAGTTAGTTGGTTGGTTGGTAAGTTGGTTGGTTGGTAAGTTAGTTGGTTGGTAAGTTAGTTAGTTGGTTGGTAAGTTAGTTGGTTGGTTGGTAAGTTAGTTAGTTGGTTGGTAAGTTAGTTGGTTGGTTAGTTGGTTGGTAAGTTAGTTGGTTGGTAAGTTGGTTGGTTGGTAAGTTAGTTGGTTGGTAAGTTAGTTTGTAAGTTAGTTGGTTGGTTAGTAAGTTAGTTGGTTGGTTGGTAAGTTAGTTGGTTGGTAAGTTGGTTGGTTGGTAAGTTAGTTGGTTGGTTGGTAAGTTAGTTTGTAAGTTAGTTGGTTGGTTAGTAAGTTAGTTTGTAAGTTGGTTGGTTGGTAAGTTGGTTGGTAGGTTGGTAAGTTAGTTGGTAAGTTGGTTGGTAAGTTGGTAAGTTGGTTGGTAAGTTGGTTGGTTGGTTGGTAAGTTGGCTGGTTGGTTGGTTGGTTGGTTAGTAAGTTAGTTGGTTGGTTGGACTGTGAGTTAATATAATATCCATGTTTTTGTAATTTCTCGGGGAAGAAGTTGTGGATCTTGGTGGAAACAATCAGGTGTGTTCAGGTGGCTGGTATCTAAGAGTGAGGAGGTATACTCTCTACTGAGTGCCATTCTAGTTCTTCTTGTAGTTAAAGCACACGTCTTAATGTATTATATGATTGACTCAAGCTCCAACATATGAAACATACGAGTGTGCTCATCTTTCTGCCCGGTGTTGGTTGAGTGGACCTGTTGATTGACAGCTTCATCAGCTGCTGCGTTGTGGTGTCAGGTCGTGGTCGCCGTTGGAAACGGTGGGGTGGGAATGTGATTCTGTTTGGGGGTCGGTCAGGGACCCACACCGGGCCCACTGCACTTCTCTGATTTCCTGCCTGTTGTTTGAGCTCAGGAGACCCTGCACTGTGTGTGTGTGTGTGTGTGTGTGTGTGTGTGTGTGTGTGGTGTCTACGTTCTCCCTGAGCGGCTGCTTTGTCCGGCCGTGTTTACACACACACAGTTTCCTGTTCGTCCAAAGCCAGAGGGTGTTTGGCCTGAACCGACCGACCGACCGACCACCGCTGGACGTCCCACCAGCTGCTTCCCCTGCCCTCACTGTGTGTGTGTGTGTGTGTGTGTGTGTGTGTTTAAGGAGGTCATCTGTCCACGACCCCAAAACAGAGCCCGGACAGAGAGCTGAAAGCCGGCACACACACCCCGATAATCACACCAGGCTAATTATCATAATTACCTCCAAACAGACCCGAGGAGACACAAGTCAGTGCTCCGGGTCGGTTCTGGTCTCCAGGAGCAAAATTAAAACTAAATTATGTTTCATTTAGTTTAAAGACGAAGCTTCTTCTCACTTTATTTTGAATCTGTTTATTCAGCCTGACGGGTCGGGAAATGTAATCCTTTCAAAATAAAATCAAGAACACTGATGTTTGCATGTAACAAAATAAGAAAAAGAGTAAAAAAAAAAAAAAAAAAAGACGGATCAGTAGTTGAGATCAGCTGACAGAGTCGAGCTGAGATGTATGAGCCAACACGCTGCTGTTAAAGCCCGTCATTAATTACAGTCTGGAGGATGGTGTGTGTGTGTGTGTGTGTGTGTGTGTGTGTGTGTGAGGTAATGAGCGGTAGGAAACGGGGTTAAGAGTGACATGGTGTCAGTGGCTTCTCTTCTGGCCTAATTAGCCCTCTAATTAATAGATTAATAGATAGATAGATAGAGCGTGGATAAGAGCAGCAGCTAACTGCCCGACCTAATGTGCATTTAAGATGAATCACCGTCACTCGGTCACGTGGACGGTTTCTAACAAGGTGAGCAGCAGAATCTGGCTCTAAATTCACCCAGAAAACCTGCATGACTTGTTTTTAGTTCAATCTTACAGCAGGAAAGAAAAGACAAAAGGAAAGAAGAGGAGAGGAGGCTGAAATCAATTAGCCTTTCCTAGCAGGTCGTTAGCTGCCCTTGGATAGGCACAGATAATTAAAGGGAGGGTGGTGGGGTGAGAAAGGTCTGGGTGAGGCAGAGGGGGGTTGAAATCAGCCATGAGACTCGACTAGACGGAGACGGAGGGGTTAAATCGGACAGTGATTAAAAAAAAAAAAAAAGGGGAGAGAGACGATGCAAATGAGCAGAAAAGGTAGAGAAATGGGCCAAAGCGATGTGAAGCTGATCTCTGGGCTGAGACGCAATGCTCCAGCGATGCCATACAGATCCAGAAAGGAAGAGAAAAGGGGAGGTTTCAGAGAGAGAGGCGGACGAGGAGAGGAAACCTGGATACAAAGAGAGAGAGAGGCAGCAGGAACACCCACGCTAATCTAAAATCTTAAACTTTATGATCAATTAGGGAACCAGAGATAAGAGGTCACATTCAGATAATTGAACTGATAATTAACTGTCTACACGTCGCACCGGGAGTCCCACGGGTCCTGCCACGTTCCCTCAGGACAAGAGAGATTTCACATTATGCTGTCATGATCGGGGCAGGACGAGAAAACCACGAAAATACAACAGAAATTCAAGTTTTTTAACATGATCGTTTCATCATTCAAAGAACCACCCAGGCTGTCTGAAGCTCCGACTCTGTCAGCGTCTGTTTGGTTCAGGTGCTGCTTTCAAATCAGGCCTTGATCAAGAACAAACCCCCGACTTCGATGTCAGACCTTCGTTGTATTCTTTCTATTTTCCACTTCTGTATAAATGCAAAAATGTTCCAAAAAGACGAGCTTTCAGTTTCTGTTTCCATCAAATCTGAAGAACCACCACAAATAGCAGAAGTCCTGTTGTTTGTACGGATGCACAGTGTCTCTTCTTGTTGGCTGTAATAACCATCCCCTGATAGTCAGCTAATAATCAGAAACTGTGAACATGATTTGACACGTTTGGTACAAATGTCAAAATTGGCCCTTTCTGATTGGATACTCTGGTATCATCACACTGCCATTCATTTATCTGATGGAGATATAAAATCATGGACGCTCACAATTCATTCACAATGTCATCCTGATGGGCCTGGACTGACACGGTGAGCCGAGAAAAATCACCACCACTGACGACGACATGTTGGAAATGTCTGGTCGCGTCTGTAAACGCCATCAACGACGACTTCAGGTGACGTATTAGGTTCTTGAAGGGTGGTCCCATTTCACACGGGGGTTTCTACTAAAATGGGCACTCGAGAACCGGGGGTGGAGGTAGAACTTGGAAATTGGATCGAGTCTCAAATGCAGGGAAAGTCCCTGAGTTCTTTAATGGTTCCTTGTCACTTAAACTTCATCTTAAATCAGACCACAGTCCAAAAAGACTCCAGCATGGGACACTTCTACCAGGTGTAAGAAAAGTCTTTTGGGTTCGTCCTGTCACGGATCTGAAGGAGGAAGCAGCAGCAGCAGCAGCAGCAGCAGCAGCAGCAGCAGCAGCAGCAGCAGCAGCAGCGGCGCTGACCCTGACAGCTCAGGCCTCGTGGTCGGGGAAGTCATTGACATTTCCTACTAGATTAGCTGGATGCAGATGAGTGGACCTGGCTGACTGCGGGGGGGAGGGGGGTTAATGCAGAAACAGGGTTTCTCCTGAGCAGAACAGAGGCGACAAAGGGCCGGATTAACGAGGATTTAATATATATAAATGTGAGGTTTTATGGCACGGACTGTAAGAACTGTTGGGTTGTTCATTTTAATCAGCGTCTGTTTCAGGTGCATTTTCAGTTTAAAGGTTCTTTTGATAATAGACGAGTCAATACATTCTGTATATCACGTTTATATTCATGTGACTGTTCATCATACTGTCAGTCAACAAGAGGCTCAAATGTAACACTTATACACCAAGACTTTGCATGTTTATGAGGGTAAAAATGTGGGTAAACCTGCTAAAAATAGTCGGTTGAGAGCAGTTCACCTTCTGTTTTTGTTTTATTTCTTGTTCGTCGCTTTCACCGTTATCACAAACCTCGTCACACTGAGAAGCTCCTCAGTCTTCATATCTTTTACTTCAGTCTCCAAACTCAGTGATGTTTTAGCTGCTTGAACATAGATGAACACGTCTGGTGAAACGTTGATGGATGTCTTAAAAATGTAAGCCTTCAGGCTCTGGTTGACGCTAAGATATTCATTATTGATCAATTTATTATTTTACGCCACAATGTCATAAATAGACAATGTCTTCAAATGTGTCTTTATTGTTTGGTTGGTTTGTCAGCGGGATTCGGACCGGTCTTGTCTCAGAACGGACCTCATTAACGTTTGGTGTGGATGCTGATAAACGGACGGATCCAGGAATCATTTTCTCTTCTTCTCAGGGAATAATGTTTGGACCTTGATGAAAACACTCAGGCGTTTATCTATGAGGGAGAACAATTCAAAGCGGATTCAAATATGTTTTATTTTATCTTGGATTAGCTTTGATTAAACTGAAGGCGTGTGTTGGACCTCGGTGGAGGTACGTTTGCATTGTAATCACACGTGGGTCCTCTTGTGAAAAGTCCTGGACTTTAACTCTGATATATTGTATTATCTAAAATAAACCAAACCAAAAAGAATATTTTTTCCTAAAATCTGTGAGAAATCGACCTCGACTTCAGCCTCCTTTCACTGAATTAGCTTTGAACAAACATCCGCCTCCTTCTCTTCAGACTGTGCTCTTACTTCAGCAGCACTGAAGGCATTCAGAGGACGATGGAGCGAAGTGAACATCACAGAGATGGAGACAAACCGTTTCCTTCTCAGCTCATTTCAGAGCTGTAAACAGTGAATTAACAGACTTCCCAGATACACAACGTTTCTTAAGTGTCTCTTTGTGGCTGAGGGTTTTAAATGTTTACCAGCCGGCCGCGGCTCGCTGTGAACCCATTCAATCCAAACACATTACCGACAAACGCGAGGAGAACTCTGCCACAGAGTTTTTTCCTCCCCCCTTTCTCCCTTTTCTTTATTGTATGAGCAATTTGCCGAGTGAGCCAATTAGCCGAAGGGTGAGGGTGAGGAGGGTGAGGGGCGCTCTTACCGTCGGCGTACAGATTCATTTCTGCTCCAGGAGCCGGCCCCCGCTGGCTTAACGGCGGGGCAGGAGCAGAGCGAGGCCGGCGAGCGGGAGAGGACGGAGGACAGAGTCACGCATGTAGAGAGCGTTATTTATTTCTTCATTATTAAAATAAGGGAGGGGAGGGGGCAGGGGACGGCGAGGTTAATCTGATGACTCAGGCATAAAGAATGTGCATTTAGTTTGTGCTTTTAGCCCGCATTAGCATAACCTCTCCGCGATGACAAACGATGAATGGCCCGGTGATTGGCTCGTGTCAGCCGGCTTAATGTCAATAGTAAATTGGAGGGCTTGTTAGGCGAGTTGGGGGACGCGGTTACGGGCAGCGGCGAGGCAGTCATGTACAAAATAATGTCTATTAGGACTAATTTAATCAAGGCCTCCCTTTTACAGATGAATTAGAATGTAGGGGCCAATTATTTTTCAACGTTTGCGCTGGCTCTGCCTGTCAGGAGGCTCTGCTGCCTCCTCTGTGAGTGTGTGTGTGTGTGTGTGTGTGTGTGTGTGTGTGTGTCTCTGTGTGTGTGCTGTTTAAAATGCAGGCCGAGGGGCCGGCTCATATCAGCAGGGGCTGCAGATAATGGCGGAGAGATGATGGCAGGCGGGATCGGCTAGTTAACCGACGCAGATGAAACGGAGCTCGGCTCAATCTGCACACACTGGATCACAGGAGGCAACACACACACACACACACACACGGATAAACACACAAGCATGCACATAATCCCACGCAAACACACTTACGGACACAGCTCGACCTCCTGGGAAATTCATGGTATTTATTCCAATAAATGACGGCCTGATGTCGGTGGAGTTAACATGTCTGCAGCTCGTCATAATGAAGTGGTATTATTAGGTCGTTTCTATCAGTAGAAATGAGATCTATACTTTAGATCTGTGAACATGGTGACATAACTAAAAGAAGTTAACGGGTCAAGAAATACGAGCCTTCAGACTTTAAATAAACCTCCAGATTAGACAAATATCAGCTGTAAACATCAACCACAGTTTAAAAGCATCGTTTCCCTGAATCATGAAGACTCGACCTCCAATATGAAGTCGTTAAATCTAGATAACCGTGAGATCCACAGATCCCAGCTATTACATTTGTGAGTGACAGGAACAAATTAGACCCAAGTCGTCCTAAAAATGTATTGGAATTTATATTTATTTATTAAAATTATAACTGACTTTGATTTCAGAAGTCTTTTGTTATGTTGAAGATACTCAGGCTTAACAATACACTTCTCATTCTTGGTAAAACAAGTCGTTCACCTCGTAGCGTATATAAAAGATGAGATGGAATAGAAATGTATTTTTACTCCTCCTGGTTTTCATTGTGAATTTAAATCACTTGTTGGATGATCGATCGGTATGATTTGCCTTTTAAATACTAACACCAGGGTAAAGTTTAATTCATTTCGTCCTCATTCAACCTGAAAAACTTCCCCAAACAAAATGTGTTGTTGTCAGTAAAATATGATCTGAGTATTTGTGGCGTTAGTTGGATAAATTATGGATAGAAATACAAAAAAGGCACCTTATGGAGGCTAAATGTGACCCAGTGTGCACACATGACTGACTGTAATTAATACCGATGAACCTCCTGCATCACTATCTGTTACTAACGACATTTCCCCCTCTGATGTGGCATGTGTCCGTCTCAAATCACACCAGTCCAATCTGTGTTATGATCACAGAATCACAAGGGGTGTGTGTGTGTGTGTGTGAGAGAGACTGATATGAGTTTGGGTTTTATGGGGTGCGATGATGGCTGCCCCCTCCTTCCCCCACCATTGCCTCTGACCCTGGGGGGCAATTATCTTGTGATGTGGGCCCCTTGCCCGCCTCCTTTCCCCCGGTCGCCCCATCTGGTCCCCTGAGCCCAATCCGGCTGCCGTGTCGGGGCTGCCGCCGCACCTGCACCCCGGCCCAGATTAAAAGCCGCCGGTCTAATTTTAAATCTGTTAGCGCTGGCCTTTTCTTAGGGGGGAACAAGACTAATCTGTTCCCATAAAGGGCCCTTATTTTTCCCCTCTCCTGGCTCCCAGCGCCGACAGACCTGCTGCTGAATTATTACTGGCCAAGCATTCGTCATGTGGGGCCCGCTGTTAAGTGTGTGGTGGCGAGGCGGCGGCGGCGCTGCGATTCGTAGCCCTGCACGCTCATCCTTTAGCTGCCCTGATTCCTGCTCATTTGTCTGCTGTCTAATTAAGGCGTAGTGCCCTGCTAGCAGCATCTCTCTACCTCCTCCTATTGTTCACGCTGATCATTGAAGATCCCTGTGAAGGTCGTCAACTCTGCAGCGAGTTTTCAGTGACAACACGAGACTCAAACTGAAGCCTGACAGTCAAACTGAATCGTCTTTTCATCATATGTTCATTATTCAGTCTCACATTGTGTTCATTTCTGATTGAGGAGAGGGCTTAACTTGGCTTTAAGCATCAGTAGTGACAGACGAATACATCCGGTTGACGCCATTTTGGATAGTTCGCCATGTCAATTAAAGGTCCAACTTGTAAAATGGCCGATTGTCGTCCAATACTGATGCTTTGGGTTGGTTGGTCGGGCCGGCCACAAACCCCAAGCATCAATATTTGACGGGTTGGGAATAAGACTCAACAATCCAGCATCTTACAAATTGGGACTTTTAGTTGACATGGCAAACTATTCAAAATGGCGTCCACAGGATTACAGAAATATATCGATTTAAGAGTCTCTGATTGTGCTCAGGGAAACAGCCATCTATAATAACAACGACAGACGTAAATGATGATTGAGATGTGACAGAGGCCAAAAGCTGATTTAAATTGTTTTCTGTGAACTTACTTGGTTGACATGTCAGAGTCAAAGCTGTGAATTATCGACGTCTGGAAAGAAATCGTTGCAATCGTGTAACTCGTGTTTAGGAAAATGTATATATTTTAATTTTATATCACGTTTCATGTCTTTCAGGCGTGATTATAATAAAGCCTTGTTCCCATTCCTTTAAGGATCATTCTCACTGATGATGAAAATATTTGTCACACTGCAGTTCCTAAACTTTTCCATGTTCTCTGTCTGCTGTTGGGAAGGACTTGATAGTTTTCGGTTCATGATCTCCACCCCAGCAGAGAAACAATGAACAAACACAGCTGCGTGTGTGTGTACACAAACCGGCCAGGATGCTGACCCTCCACGACAGACTGCCAAAGGTCAGGCGTTGGCATGAGGAGAGGGTGGGAGTCCGAGGACACAGGAGGCCCAGGGGATGGAGGCACATGACCGCCAACCACCTCCTCAGTCCGGTGGCCAGGAGGCCGGATTAGCAGCGCTGTCACTTGCTGTCTGCTCAGGCCTGCTAACACGTTGCGTCAAACACAGGCTGAGCAGGCCTTGGGTGCTGGTGTTGAAGCGCCACTCGACAGATAATTAAAACAATGAGCTGCGGCGCCAAGAACTAAAGACCGAGGGTGCTGCAGCAGAGCTGGACGAGCCAGCGAGCCCCTGTGGGTGCTCCACGATGGGCAGCGCGCCCAAACTTAGCAGCCCCTTCAGCGGTGGCATCAGCTGGGGCGCGGCACCGGGCGACCATGCCAGCTGAGGTGATGACGGCTGACCGCAGGCAGCCAGAGGTTAATGGGAACGTTTAGAGGATGGCTGAGTCTTTTTGTGGTTTAGACCAGGAAGAAAAAACACTTCTAACAGGATCCCTCTGGCACAGCAGAGCTGGCAAGGTTGGTGTTCATCCACACTATAACCACACTCCCTGCTCCCGCTGTCCCCTGTCGTCACCACTGCGAGGGACACTTGTCAACAAGTATCTGCCTTCATAATGAAGCATTGTGGTGCTGAGCAGGCGTGGCAAGACGTTGTGTTCGCAGCAATGAGCTGCAGCCCTAAAACGATTAGCAGCGACAGTATCCCCTCCTCAGCCTCAGCGACACTCGCTGATGTTAATGAGACCTGGACCGGCCGTCGCTGTGGGCAGACGTACGGGGGAGGAGGATGAACGGGGGACTGAAACGAGAGGGAAAGGGGAAGATAAAGAGATGATGACAACAGTTGGAGATGGCGGGGCTCGGCCCTGTCACATATCTCATTGGACGGGGGCGGCGCCGTGGAGGCGAGGTGCGATCTCTCCGAACATAATTCCTCCCTCCGGTCCGACCGGGAAGTCGACAGGGGAGGGGAGGAGGGTGGAGGAGAGAAAGAAATGGAGGTGTTTAATACTGACGGCCATACTAATGCACCTCCCTACACCTCCTCTTCCTGACTCTATCCATCCATCCTCCTCGCAGTCTGGCCATCTTTTCTTTTTCTTCTGAATTTCTGCTCCTCTCCCTGTTTTCTATCATCTCTTCCTCCTCCTCCTTTTCTTGCTTTCTTCACACCTTCCTCTTCCGTTTACCTTCTCTCCATCTTCTTCCTATCCATCCCTTTCTCCCACTTTTCCTCCCTCCTCCTCTTTCTCCCTGCCTCCATCCATCCCTCTCTCCACCCCCCCTCCCAAACCTCCAAACAGGATCTAATTGGGAGGCGGAGTGGGGGGCCAGACCTTGACAGACAGGAGGTCAGTGTAATTGCTGCTGGCCATATTTAACATTAAGATAATCAGGCCATTAATTACCCTTTGGATCATTAAATCAGCCACTTGCAAAATGAAATTTCGGCCTCTATTACTCACTTGAGAGACCACGAGGGGAAGGCATTTTTTCATCCATCAGCCTCCCCCTCTAAACCTCCCCTCTCTCCCGTTCCTGCCGCCTGGACAAAGCCTCCGCCGGCCTTTTCCTACAACTCAACCTCCTTCTTCTTCTGCCTCTTTAACGCAGGTTTCTGTCAACGCTCTTTTCAGGCTCTTGGATGTAGACGAGTTGTGTCATGTTAGTGATTTACGCCTTTAGATTATCGGTGCGAATCAGGGCTTCGTTTGTATATTTAACACTTTATATGACTCTGGAATGGCAACAGCTGCGCATGAAGATGGTAGCTCCTCCAAAGTTTGTTATATATGTTGTCTTTTTTCAATGTGAAAATCAGAGTCTCCACCACATCTCAAATTAAACTGTTGTACTTGACGAGCAGACCGTGTTCAGAGCTGACAGAGCGCAGGTCTACAGCTGGACGGACGAGGTGGACTCTATGTTTATATCATCGATGTTTGATGCTCAAACCTAATTAATGTGGATAGACAGTGTTTATCTGAACATTTGATGTGAACATGCCGACCACATTTTCATCGCCATCATATTCCTGACAGATTCAAAAGATGTACTTCGTGTTTATATATATTTGTATATAAATACCTGTATATATTTTAGTAATTTGTGTATCATGAGGGAGTTTATGAACTTCAATTTTGCTATGCAACCCTGTGTTGTGTAATGATTAATTACCTTGTACCTTAAAGTGATACAACGGAAAAAAACATACATGTACTTTAAAAACGTCTCCACAGAAATGTAGACCTGCTGTTTAGTTACAACAATCTTGAATGCGTGTTGACAGTTTGTTAATAAAACACCTGATTGTCTGTTGGTGAGTAAACGTCAGCAGTTCCACGTATCTAAATGTATTTAAGCATCATATGTTCTGGTGCTTGCTGACGTCTCGCAGGTTGATTTGTAATTTAAGAGGAGCGGTGAGTGAATGTAACCTCGGCGCCACAGCTTCTACATATCATTTCATCATTTCATAGACCGTCAGTGGCACTCCATAAAGCTGTCATAAAACCTCCACGCCTTCCTCTCAGGATGCTCGGATAGATGAAAGATAAAGACAGATGAAGACGAAGAGGAGGGAGAGAACAGGAAGTTATGTTTCCTTTCAAATTTAAAATGTGTGTAATCAATGTTTTACCTTCATGTGAATATATTAGGAGGATGTGATAAGATTATTTTATCACCAGAGCAGTAGACATTTCAAACGGTACACGTCTTCGTTTTGTTCTGTGTTTCATTTTCACACTAGAAGGCAGCACTGGACTCTGATATAAAGATGTTGATCGTCGGCATTTTTCAGCTTCGTCACAAAAAGTTTCTGAAACTTCTTTTGAGTTAAGATTATTTTTCCACTGAATCTTTGTTGTCTGACTTTTGACTAAAGACAAAACTAACTGGCCGCTCTTTTTAAATGACTCTGATAATTCACAAAACAAGATGTGGAGAAACAACTTAATGGTTGTGGAAATGGAACCACAACTTTTCTCCAACGGAGAACCCTTTTTTTCCTGGAAGAACCTTTAATGAAGGTTCCACGTGGAACCCTTTCAGAGGGTTCTACCGAGAAGCCAGCACAAGGCTCACACACCTAGAACCATCAGTGAAGGTTCCACTCAGGACCACTTCAGATGTTCTACAGAGAACCTTTCTATAGTGCACATAATGGTTCCAACCAGAACTCTCTCTCTTGGTTCTATCCACAACCCTTTCCTCCTTCTTAAGGAGGTAACAGGAAGCCACTGAGGTGATGCTCTGGAGAACCCTTTGATATTCCAAAGGTTTCATCAAGAACCCACTGAGGGGACTCTACTGAGAACCCTTTTATACCTGAGGGGTTTAATCAAGAACCCATTTGTATTGCAAGGGTTTCATCAAGAACCCACCCAGGGGGATCTATGGAGAACCTTTTTTATAGTGCAAGGGTCCCATCAAGAACCTCAGTAGAACCTCAGCCCTTTAGGAAGAACCATTTTGGAGTCCTTACTTCTAAGAGTGTCCCGACCACAGTAGAAGAAGCAGCTTCTGTAACATTAAGGTGAATCCAGAAAAAAAAGGTGCTTCCATCACTTTTCATTACATCTTTTCTTTTATCGACCACAATAACGTATAAAGACGCATTTATAATATTTCAGTGTTTTTTTAAAACATCTGGTGTTTGGATAAAAAATAAATAAAGTCTGAGATGGAGGGAGGTAAAGAAAGAAAAAAGAAATGTAGAGATGTCTGGAGAAAAGCATGAAGAGAAGAAGACAGAGGTAGAGAGCGAAGGAGAGAAATGATGGAAGAAACAGAGAGGAGGGATTTATGGAGGTGAAACGACAAACAGCGAGCCACTTAAGGAATGGACTGATAAATACTATCGACAGGGGGGAGACGGGGGAGAGAGGGGGAGAGATGGAGCTGCAGCGGAGCGTTGCGGGTTAATTGAGATAATATTGACCTCCTTCTCTAATCTCTTCAGGGGGAAACATGCTTCAGATTCATAAATAAATAGGAACATGAGCAACAATAAAAGCATTAGTGCTCTGACGGAGGAGGGCTAATGGCACGTCAATACTCAAAGATCGCTCGCAGTGTGCGTGCGTGTGTGTGTGTGTGTGTGTGTGTGTGTGTGTGTGTGTGTGTGTGTGTGTGTGTGTTCAGCACCAGTGTGGACGGGTGTGTTCTTTGTATTTATACTGTAACATGTTTCCTTTATTGCAGAGCGACTGCAGCTAAACACTTTGACTGCATGTGTTACTGTTAGAAATCCAACAAAGAAACAAAATGCACTTTAAACGCACAAAATCAGGACGTCATTGCAACATTTTTTTTTGTTTTGATCACTGTTTGGTTCGGTTAGACAACTAAATACTAAAACTTAGACTTTGATTCGACTCAAGAAATGACTGTGGTGTCTCCTTACAATCACGACAAACATCCTTGAAAATCACACGTCCAAATAAAAAATACGAAAGTGTGTAGAGCTCATACTGTGTTTTAGTTGTGTGCATGTTGTGACTCATTTCACTACTTTTACTGTCTAGATGTAGTATTTTTAGAAGTGGTGAAGTACTTTTACTTCTTCTTGTGAGTCCTCTTCCATCACTGGTGTGCACATGAGGTATTCATCGTTGTATTTGTTCACATGTATTTATTGTGTTTCGTTGGGTTAGGATGTGTATTAGCATATCTGTACACACTGTTTGTCAGTGTGTGTGTGTGTGTGTGTGTGTGTTGGGGGGGTCATGTGGGGAGTAATTATAAGGTGCTTCTGTTGACTAATGAGCGTCGGGGGGGTGAGTGCAGGGGGGAGGACGGGGAAGTCGATCTTTATGCGGTTGGCAGTCAGCTCTAATTTGTTATGATGGCTGCTGGCTTCCCAAAGCTGCAACGGCCGATAATTACACACCACACACACACACACACACACACACACACACACACACACACACACACACACACACACACACACACACACACACACACACACACACACACACACTCAGAAGTGCAGGTACACACTGATCAACACTAACGTCACGCTAAAGTTCACCGATTTGTTACTATCCCCTGTAGTCCACGAACACACACACACACACACACACACACACACACACACACACACACACACACACACACACACACACACACACACACACACACACACACACACGTTTGTAGGCAGTTCTGTCAATATCCAACACATCCTGTATGAACCCTGGTGAGTCTCAAACACTGAAACACTGCCCCCTGTCTGCAGCTGTCAGCACTCACAGACACAGAGGCCAGTGCTGGAATGTAACTGAGTACATTTACTCAAGTACAGTACCCTGTACCCCAGAGATACTTCATTGAGTGCCACTTCCTGCTTGTCCTCCACCACATCTCAGTTGGAAATACTGTACTGCAGCTAACGATTACATTCATAATTTTCTTGATTAATCGATCGGTTGTTTGGTCTCTAAAACATTCATTTACCATCAGAAAAGACAAAGAAAAGCAGGAAGTCCTCACATTTTGAGTGTTTTTCCTTAAAAATTTGCTAAAACCGATGAATCGATAACCTGAATGGTTGCCATATTCTCGGATCAACTTCTTCCAGCACAACATTTATCCCACAGTTTACATTTTTACACGTAAAACATGTAGAAAACAAAAAATATATTATTTTTAAGCTGCAATTTCATTGGCGGAAAATTAATCGAGAGCTACTTTGATCATCGTCAAACGTAATGGAACAGCTCGTGCCACATATCCTCGTTTGTGTTCAACACATCGCTTGTTTTATTCCCCGGAATAAAACCTCCAGTGATCAGGGGAAAGTAACACCACTGCTGCTGTGACGAAAGCCATCAACAGTTTCCTACCTGCTGGCGTCTGGTCCAGGTTTGAGATGTCCCTGCGTGTTGGCCTCCCACACGCTGTTGGCGAGCTCGTTGCCGATGGCCGTCATCACCCTGATGAGCTCCAGCGGCCACTCGTCCAGGTCCAGAGACCGAACCCTGGACAGGTGGGTGCCCAGGTTCCTGTGGATGCCCGAACACTCGATGCAGATCAGGGCCCCGAGGTTCAGACTCGCCCAGTCCGGGTCTGGAAGAGCAGAATTAAACAACTTACTTTAATCACGTATCATCTTACGTAGACTAAGCTGAGAATTTTCGGTAAATGTTGACCCTGTTTTTAACCAAAAAACAGCTGATTCATCAATGTTTTAGTCATTTTTTTGGAAAAATTCTGCAGCACCGAGACAAAAACAACATTAACAGTACAAAGTCTTCATCCTGCAGTCAACACGAGCATTATAGTTCCCAAAATCTGGCAAACGGTTTAAACGAAGTAATATACCCAACTATCACATCATGTATCTGGAGAACAACCTTCACATCTCCTTCACATTGACGGTGTTTGTACTCACTCTGCGTTTCACAGTCGGCACAGCGACCGTTTCCTCGAATACTTCTGATGGTCTGCAGAGCCATGGCCTCCGTCTGGCTCGTCAGACGAGACTGAAACAAAGAAAACAATGAAGACAAAATCAGAAAATAATAAGACTTAAAAAGACTACAAGACTGATCATTTATCTGATGAGTTGAAGGTTAGTCGTGGCCCCAAGATGTCGATCAAGTAACCGATGAATCAGATAATCAGGTATTGAAACTTTTAGGCTCCAAACCACGACGACAGTCAGGACTTTGGTCATTTTGCAGATTGTTTAAGCCCAAATTCTTACAGTTCTTTCAGCCCAAAGTGTGTACAGATGTGAGTCTAGCCGACGTCACCAGTGTTTGAGACTAAACCCTCCGATGTCGGGAAATGAAGGAATAACACAGCAAACAAATGGAAAGGGGGAGGGAGGGGAGGACGGTGTTTTGGGTGAGACGAGGCGGGGGGCAATAAAAGTCTGAGAGCCTGAGGCGTCAACACAGCGGGCCTCGACTGAGAGCCGAGCTGTTCGCTGCATGTGCAGGTGGAAAATGGCAACGCTGAGGCTGAAGCTGAGCTCCAGTAATTACTGTTTGTAATTATGTGAATCAAAGTGTGTTTGTGTGTGAGAGCAGGTAAGTGAGAGTAACACAAAGGTCCTATTTCTACTGCTGTTTAAGTTTACTGCTTTAATTTCACTGTGATAAACCGCCTTTAAAATGCCCAAAATATTTTCTGATCAGCAGACCTCTCCTCAAAAAACTGACTGGTGCTTTAGATGTTTCAGGACTAACCACAAGAAACTTAAGATTCAAAGAGGTTAGAGTGTCACCTTGTTCTTGCTGCTCTCGCAGGACTGCAGGCTGGCCAGGATCTGGCTCTCGATGACCTGCACCCAGGCGTCTCGCTCCTCGTACGAAGTGGCCTCGAAATGCCACGTCTGTCCCGTCAGTGACACGATGGTGAACTCAAAGTTCTCCTCTTGTTCTGTTGGAGAGAAAACAGAAAGATTCAGGACAGGAACATCCAACAAGAAAACTTGTTGAACTACATTCAGCAACGTTTCACCTCGGCCATGTGGTTTTTTATTCAGGGAGAGAAGTGGAGGTCAGTGTGTTGCTCAAGGACGCTTCTTGTAAAACAAAGAATGGAATTAAATACTGCTGTTGGTTTATAAAATACTGACTATTTCTCCTTTACAGAAACCGGTCTCCACCACAACATCCAGGAACATCTTTACAGAGACCTGTCTCCACCACAACATCCAGGAACATCTTCACAGAGACCTGTCTCCACCTCAACATCCAGGAACATCTTTACAGAGACCTGTCTCCACCTCAACATCCAGGAACATCTTTACAGAGACCTGTCTCCGCCACAACATCCAGGAACATCTTTACAGAGACCTGTCTCCACCTCAACATCCAGGAACATCTTTACAGAGACCTGTCTCCACCACAACATCCAGAAACATCTTTACAGAGACCTGTCTCCACCACAACATCCAGAAACATCTTTTCAGAGACCTGTCTCCACCTCAACATCCTGGATCAAGCTGTTGCACTCGACAGGTGTGTTCAGAGCCAAAAGAGTGCAGATAATGTGAAGATGCCGATCATATCATCACCACCTCGTTGCCACTGTTTGTATTTATATAGTTATATCTCTACTGACTGACGGGCACCTGTTCTCCTGAACCGATCATGGGTGACCTGGATGACCCCGCCCCCTGAAGCCAGGATGTCACCTAAATTACGTCCTGCCCTCAGCTCTGCTGACATGTCAGTGGGAGAGGTCAGTCATTACAATCAGGGCTGGAGGGGGGACATATGGATGTATTATCCAGAACCCCCTCAGAGGTTAATGGGGCAATCAGGAGTCAATTAGAGGGAGAGTAGGACTGGAGATGCGAAGCAAGACCCTCGACTTCTTTAAAAACAGTCTTACAACATCTGGAAATGTGTCTGTGTCTGTGTCTGCATAGTGACACAGTAAAGGTAGAGAGAGTAGAGTATGTGTATATACGTATATATATTTAAATCAGCAAATCCAGATCCGTTCAGATCATCAATGTGACTGGACAAAAGTTCTGTTGAGAGTTGGAGCTGATGAAGACTGTAAGATGTGGTTGGAAGCTCCAAATTGGATCTTTGAGTTGGGATTATTAGCTCAAGCTACTCCCAGTGTCAAGAATGAACTTCAATGCTCAAGATTTACTTTCTTTTAGAGTAAACCATCAACTTCTTTGAGTTTTAAATGGCTTTTTTCGACACCTTTTCCTCCAACATCGACCTGAGGTTCGATGGATGTTAGCGAGTGTTTGTGAACAACTTGAGCACATTTGGAAACCGTTACAGATCACAGAAAGGATGGGAAGTGGAGGTGAAGCGGGGGCAGGGCTGAGAGCTCGTATCATCACCACAGCAGATCAGACAACAACCAGCTTCTGTTTACAATTAGCCCCAGTGAGGAGGTAAAGATGAGGGGGGACACGGGGGTAATCACTTAATCAAAGGACGGCCTCCAGCACAGCAGGATCCCTCAGTCTGCTGGTATGACCCTCAACAAAAGCATGTGAAGAGGTTGTTTTATGAATGCAGAAGGAGATGAAGCATCATTTATCCACGACATACATACACCCCAAACGGTCCGGGCGACGGCAGATCTCAGCGTGGAGGTCGGTAATCATTCATGACACTTTGAGGCGAGCGTTTCTGGAAGCAGCAGTTTCATGACGTGTGCCGGGAGTGAAGCAGTGAAAAGATGAGAGGTTTAATCAGTCGGAGAGCGGTCACGGCCGGCCCGCGAGGGAACGACCATTTGCTCTTCCTCAACTCCAGTCATTTGGCTAATTGGGAGCGTCTCAGAGCACCGGAGCTGAAGTTCCCCTCTGGCTTCGCTCTGGATAATCAATGGCCTTGTCCGAGGAGGGGAAGGACGGAAGGTAAGGATGGAAGGGAGAGCCCCGAGGCCAAACGACCGGCTGAGAAACCCTTCCACTTCCAGGATAAAGAGATTGAAAACACCTTTGCTGACCAAAGTTTCCTTTGCTGAAGATAGCGCTGGATCATTTTCATCTCAGAGCTGCTTCAGGCGAATGATGGGCTGAGTCTGATTAGTTGATGTTAATTAAAACTACTGTTTACAGGGGCTGGTTAACGGCTCAAGGTTAAACCAGATTTTTGGAGTGAATCGGCAGCTGAATGCATCGTCCAAGAAAAGTATGAGAGAAAACGGGTCAAGAACTAAATAAAAATTATTCTTTGAAAATCAAACTCTGCTGGAATGAATTAAAAGGAAACATGGACGTTTAACTTCAGACATCTATGTCAAGGAAAGTTCACCTAAAAATAAAAGATTCAGTCATCTCCTCCCTCCATGTTGATGGAAAGTCAGGTGAAGTCTCGTAGTCCACAAAACATTTCTGGAGCTTCACAGTAAAACAGAGTTGCAGCATTTTGCTAAACAACTGAAGCAGCTGGAGATTTGACTAAAACCAAATACATACTCATTAACTCCATTAAAACTTTGCCGAATCAGCTGTTAGCACTTCCTGTTTGCAGTGTGCTCATGGATGTTCAGACAACTATCACTGGATTACTGTGATACTGAAGGAAACTTAAAAACGTGACTTTTCTAAGGCAAGTTCTGCAGCATTAAAGAGGTCTTGTTGAGGATTTCTAGGTGGATTTCTAGACCAGTATGTGAAATAGACATCTGATGTTTTTTTGTTTTCTGCAGCTCCTTCAGTTCTCACTTTTAAACCAAAACCTGATGTTGATTATTTCCTCAACACTAAACAACACAGCAAACATACACAACTCACACTAAAAACTCAGCAATCCTGCAGCAAAACCCAAAACAAAACCCCCCAAACGACCGGTCTCCTGATCAGAGTATGAAGGGTAAGGGGTTTGACACGAGCCAGAAATGAAACCTCTGTATATTTAAATGTGTCTAATGAAGGGCAAACTGTACATAATGCAGAATGATAATTTTCCGGAGTGTATTTGGAGGCTCCTGGGTCTTCGTTCTGAACGACAGCCCACCCATCAAGCTCTGGTTGAGCCCTGCAGGGTCAAGAGCAAGAATCCCATCATAATTAAATTCCCATGATTCTCTGTTTTCAGCAGGAGGAGGAGGAGGTTTGGCTGCTTGACAATTATGGAAACCAACAATCCAGAAAGGCCCTGCCTCTCCGCAGTGTAAATTAAATGCTGTTTCTGGATTTAAATGCTGCACGCTGACCCAGCGCACCACAGCAGCTAATGAATGAAATGAGGGGGGCAACTGGAGAACCACTCCCACAGCCCGCTTTTACTCTGAAAATCCACAGCTGAGCCTGTCTGTACAGGAAAATGCACCCACAAAACATGACATTTATAGCTGCACCAGTCCATAACAATGGGAATGGAGTCGAGGTGAAGAACCTAATGAGGATTAACGCCCATTAACACCAAATACTGAGCTTAAAGAGAGAATATTGGACTCAAACACAACTCCAGTGGGATGGTCTTGTTGTTTGAAGCCTGTTCAGACCTGAAATAACATTTATCTGAACTGACTTCTTCCCCCATCTATATGCAAATAAACACATATATGACTCGAACGAATGGACACGATGTTTTTTACACAAAAAAAGAAATAACTTAATGTAGAACATTAAGGCCCAAATAAGTCAGAATCAGTCAGAGACAGAGTTTCACACAGTTTATAAAGTGTCTCCAACTCAACAACTCACTAAACTGACACATTTGTTAAGGGAGTCTGGGGACAAAGAAGTCGCCTATACTGGTTACTGTTTAGTGTCTCTGTAAAATGTGACATGTTTAGATCAATAAAATGTTTCTTCTTTCATAAATTGAGTGTAAATGGTGAAATCAGTGTAAACAGTGTTCAAACAGCTGCTAAATGTTGGCAGGTCAGACTTTAGCACTTTAGACACAGAAGCAGACAGGCTGGTGCAGCCATGCTGCCACAAACTGACACTTTCTACAAGGAAACACACAACTTACTGTTTTCATTTAATGCTGAATTTACAAGAAGGAGACAATGATTCAGAATCTGTCAGAGACACAGTTTCACTACGTTTGTTAAGTTTCTCCTCATGAAACAACTCTTAAAATCAGATGATTTGTAAAGGGAGTCTGGTGATGTTGTGGTTACTGGTCCAATGAACCAGACCTTTGAGTTCACAAACATCTGCAGCAGGTTGAGAGAGTCCCAACATGTGTTCGTGCTCTCCGAGTCCTTCCTGCTCTGCCTCTCCTCGGTGTTGGTGTTCACGACTAAACGTATGCATGAGAGTACAAACACACACAAACACTCAGATGGCGAGTCACCCGCGCCGTATTGGTAATTACTGCCACCGCTCTCGGCTACTGTGGGCGACATTCACACAGAGAGAGGTGGCGCCGAGGCAATTTGTGAACTCTGACACCGGTAACCTTTAACAGCAGAAACAGAACAAACCAAATATACAGCATTTACAAGACGCAGCGAGGGGGGGGGGCAGGACATGCATACAAGCCTATCATCCGGGGTGTGAGGTGTCGAGTCGACCCAGCGGGGGGTGTGTGTGTGTGTGTGTGTGTGTGTATGTGACAAGCAGGACGGTAGGTGCAATGAGAGGGGAGGCGTGAGGGAGACAAAAGGGGGCCTCGGGAAACACAAATTAAAAGCCTTAAATGTCACCGCACACAGTATTGCTTTGCGACACAGGTCATTACTCCCCATATTATTCGCAGCCTTTTACAACATTAATAACCTGGAAAATATTGCAGCCGATTGTTCCGAAGTCGCTGTGGAGAAAAAACAGGAGTCTATTTTCTGAACAAGTACGAGGAAGCAGCCGTGACGTCGAGCAGATTCAAGACTGAGTGGAGATGATTTAACCCGTTTGGACTCGATCATGCAGACAACACTTAAGATCACATGAGATATTTTTACACCAAAAGCAGGTGGAGTTTGGCTTCAAGCGTTAGGTTACATCACAGCATCGATCACAGCGTCCGACACCACCTGTACGCATGCTTCCAGGGTGCATCGTCCTCGCTGCAGGGCGGCTGTGTTTGTTTGGCTGTATCCTCACAGGTGACGAGGGCGGGGGAGGGAGGGACGCCATGACAGACGGGTCAGGTGACTCAGGCAGGGGGAAGAAATGTGGACGTTTTTCTGCACCAAACAAGTGAACCAGACACAAACTGACAGCCCAGAGTAAGCGCTGATTTAGGATTTGCAGGTCAAAAGAAGTCGAGGATAAAAATGGGCAAAACACGGCGTTTTTCAGGGGTTAGGGTTGTGAAGCAGGTCCTCGCTACAGCTGAAATATTGTCTCTGAAACAGAGGTGCTAAGTGGGAGCGGCCATTTTGGATGCTCCCGGTTTTTGCAGTAAAGGTCTAATACGTTTTTCTGAAAGACGATGTTTGTAACTAAACAGCTGCATTGGAAAATATTTGTTAAGTCAAAGGTAAAAGCTTGTGTGTGTAAAAATCTGCAGCTTATATCAATTTACTTTTAATTTGCGGGTAAAAAGCTAAAGGTAAGCAGCTGTTCACATCTGGCAGCATCACGTGTCTTCTGCGCTCGATATTCAAACCAACACGTTCATCACCTGAGGAAACCAACAGGTTTTTACGCAGAGTGAGATCTTACTGTAAAACATCTGCCAAATTCACCAGGAGGCCCAAATAAGTAAGAATTAGTCAGAGACAGCGTTTCACAAAGTTTATAAAGTGTCTCCAACTCGACAACTCACTAAATTGAGACATTTTTTAAGGGAGTCTGGTGACTTTCTCAAATCAGTGATTCACAACAAGTCTGTCCTCTGAACCCGCCAAAGTAAAGGCATGTCAGCATGTGACTTCTTGTCACGGGTTGTTTATGCTTCCTCTTTATATTTTCAAATTAGTATACTTGTGATAAGATCAGTCTATATGTGATGGTTCCTCCTGAAAATGTTATCTGAAGGTATTTGGAGACCTGACCCAACCCACATGTTGCCCATCTGAACCTGAATGTCTCGACATCTTTTGACACTTCAAACCGCTGCTTACTGGGTTGAGCACATTTCTTCAGGACAGGGTGCTCCATCGGGTCAGGGTGGGGTCGATGGTGGTCCACCTGTCTGTCACAGGTCCACCACAGCAGGTGGTTTTGTTTTTTACCTTCTGAGTAGAGCAGACTGTTGGTGTAAATGCTGCGGAGGCTACCAACACGATTAAGTTTCCACGCTTTACGTTTGGCTGCGTCCCCCGACGGCAGGAAGAAAAGAAGAAGAGAAGGACGGACACGGCAGAGGAATGAGACGACATGTAGAAGAAGAAACAGAGAGGGGAAGAGAGAGACAGGCGTCAAAAACAGCAGCGGTGAGGAGGGATTGGTCCATCAGAGAGGGGGAGTGGCTTGGTGTGGAGAGTGGGAGGGGCCAAAGAGCACGATGAAGGGATGAAAGTTTGCAACATAACAAACGAGAGCAGAACTTCTTAAACCTTCATCTTCTTCCACCAAAACACAAACTAACAACTTACTGGACCCTCAAAAACATTTAAACCCTTTACGCTTCTTCAAAGAACAATATATCATCACATTTTAATCCCCATCGTCCTCACACACACTTTATTAATCGATGATTGACACCAGAAACTCTCAAATAAAAGCTTGTTTGTAAATAAGAGCCTCGTCTCAAATAAAAGGCCTGCACGAACGATGAAGGCAGATCCCCCAGATATACACGATTACTCCATGAAGAACGCCCTGTTGGGCTCTGATCACACTGAGACTCGTCACTAAAGTCGCGGTTGCTTCAAAAATGCATCGAAAGAAGGATTGTGAACAAATGTAATTCGTGGCAAAAGAGGTGATTTATTTTTGACGAGACAACGGGACATTTTTCAGCCGTGTTTGTGGAGACAAAACCAGGAATTTTAAACCAAAAATGTATCTTTTCCAAACCCTCACCAAGTGGTTTTAGTGTCTGAACCTAACCAGAACATAAGCGCACAACTGCCGCGGCATAAAAGTGGAAATCGAACCTAAAGTTGGCACAACATCCGTTTAATTGCCAACATTAATTCTGGAGACTGGACAGGAAACATCGGTGGAGGAAGTGTTGAGCTTTGTTGACGGAGGCTTAACAGTGATGGAATAAATTGCAAAGTAGGAGAAACTGTAAATTTAAGAAGATTAGTGATTGATTGATTAGAAAATGAGGTCGTCAGTGTTTTGGATTTTGGATTTTGGACTGCTGGTCAAACAAAACTGACATTCAAAGAGTCGACCTGCTGGCGAGTGTGACGGACGTTTTTTTAATATAATCTCTCAAACTGAAACGAACAGAAGCAAAATGAAGCGAGAACACACAAACTTCACATCAACATGGATTTCTGCATCTTGATTTAAAGGCTTCGCTGCAGCTTTGATTCTCTGAAGGTGGCTGAGCTGCGAGCTGCGTGACCTCTGACCTCTGCTCCGTCTTAAACAGCAAAGCCTCGGTAATATTTACTCCCCCGGGGCTACTGTGAGCATTTGCAGAGGAAGAAATACAGCGAGAGGAGAAGCCGACACTTTAAATGTTACTCTGCTTGTTTCCCTCGTCGCCCCTCCTTCGTCGGCAGGAGGCGAGGCGAGTGTTCAGAGAGGGTTTGTCCATTTTTAAATGAGTCAAATACACTGAAGCTGCTGAGCGCTGTGGGGGCCGATCTCAAGAACATTATCATCTAAAAATGAATCAGTCGCTTTAGAAAAGGTCACAGGTTGGATCCCAGAGAGTGTGAGGAGGGAAAACTGAAGCTGCAGCCTGCTCACAGACCGCAAAGCATTAATATCTTCAACCAACAATAATGGTTCATGTAATATTTTGTATCTCGCCAGAATAACTCTGTTTATGAGGCGCTAAAACGCAGGACAGCTGTGAAGTTATAAATATTTGATATTTTGACAAAACCTCTATTGATTTTGAAAAAGGGGGAGCAGAGACGTAGAGAGATTATAAAACCTCAATATGTGCAGCTAATTTTTAATTATTCGACTCTCTGAATATTCTGAAATGTAAACGTGACAAAATGAATCACAAGACTGGAATCATGTGATGTAAAATCAGTATGTGAGGATCATGTGTTTCTTCGTTTCCTTCCAGCAGAAACACCAGCGGAGGTCCAGAAACTTACACTTTAAAATAAATCTAATTAATCAGCAATATTTCATTTATTTTCTTTAAATGTTTCATAGCTAAAACTAAAACGGTTCAGAAAACTGATGCATCAGAGGGAATAAAACTATATAAGTAATAAATCAACTAATCAACTCTTGAAACCCTCCTGACGTCAGGTATCCACCGGACCACCTGGACTCCGCTCCACAGTGGTCCTCTTTGTTTCCACCTGTTTGACCCCCGCTGACCCAGATTGACCTGTGACGGCGAGCGGCGTCCATCTTCCTGATTAACGCCGATTAACTTTAAAGGAATTCATGTTCACAATGAAGCAGTCAGAGGCGACGAGCTGCAGGTGCACGATGAGCTGACTGACACACACACACACACACACACACACACACTCTTTCAGCTCCACCTGTTGTGAGTTTCTTGGTCGAGGAATCAAAGCGTTCGCAAACACAAAAACTCTTCGCAGCCAGGAATGTGTTCAGGGATCCTGCTGCTACCTGTGTGAGGCCACTTCAAATACCTGAAGCTCTGTGTGTGTGTGTGTGTGTGTGTGTGTGTGTGTGTGTGTGTGTGTGTGTGTGTGTGTGTGTGTGTGTGAAGGTATTTTACAGGTCAACTTTCAAAGCTCCAGGATGAAGGGAGAGTATCAAACGACAGCTAGTTAACAAGAACTGGGGCTGACGTGGAGGCTGTGATCACCTGACACAGGTGTGTGTGTTTCTAACGCAAAGGGATGAAAAGGAGTGCACTTAACTACTATTTCAATTGTTCTATATTATGAATAAATCTATGTAAACATAAATAAAATAATCAGTGAAGGGGTACGTCTTCAAATGTTTAGTTTTGTCCGACCAACTGTGGCAGCAAACATCGAGTTTGCTGCCACATCAAATAACAAGAAAAGTCTCAAATGTTCATATTTTTCTGGACAGAAAAGATTTTTGTTGACAAAAAAGATTAATTGATTATCAAAATACTGAATCTACTAATCTATTTAAAACATGAGATGAGTCAAACTGAGTACGAGCCGAAACACCAACAAGAACACAGGTCTGATTCCAAACACCCAGAAGACCGAGACGAGACTATTAATCAGATAATCGTTCAGTCGATAAAATGTCAAAAATATATATTTTTAATTCCTGCCAACCAACCAACACAGAAACCAACCAACCAACCAACCAACCAACACAGCAACCAACCAACCAACCAACCAACCAACACATCAACCAACCAACACATCAACCAACCAACCAACCAACCAACACACCAACCAACCAACCAACCAACCAACACATCAACCAACACATCAACCAACCAACCAACACATCAACCAACACATCAACCAACCAACCAACACATCAACCAACCAACCAACCAACCAACGCATCAACCAACACATCAACCAACACATCAACCAACCAACACATCAACCAACCAACCAACCAACCAACACATCAACCAACACATCAACCAACCAACCAACACATCAACCAACCAACCAACCAACCAACCAACCAACCAACCAACCAACGCACCAACCAACCAACCAACCAACCAACACACCAACCAACCAACCAACCAACACATCAACCAACCAACCAACACACCAACCAACCAACCAACCAACCAACCAACACATCAACCAACACATCAACCAACCAACCAACACATCAACCAACCAACCAACCAACCAACCAACCAACACATCAACCAACCAACCAACACACCAACCAACCAACCAACCAACCAACACATCAACCAACACATCAACCAACCAACCAACCAACCAACCAACACATCAACCAACCAACCAACGCATCAACCAACGCATCAACCATCAACCAACCAACCAACCAACCAACCAACCAACACATCAACCAACCAACCAATCAACAAATCAACCAACCCACCAACCAACCAACGCACCAACCAACGCATCAACCATCAACCAACCAACCAACCAACCAACCAACCAACCGATAAGGTAAATACAAAATAAAAAAATAGTTCTCAACAACAGGTCAGAATGTATTTCGACCCTACAGAGAGCCTCCATCTTAGTTCAGTGTTTGAAGAATCCAGAACGTGACGTCACGTTGACATTTCAGCAGTGAAGATAACATGAGAGTCATTCAGCCTGACGACTGTGGTGAAGAAGAGGAAGCGACGCTGCTGCCATGAAGCAGACTGAGCTGACTCCAGCGGTGTGTGTGGCGCGGTCCTACCTGGGGGAGCTCGGCCACAGAGGGCGGTTCCCCCTCATGAATTACCCCGAGCCTCGCTCTGACACGGAGATACTTCACCTGCCCGCCCGCCGTGACAGGCGGCGAGCCGGCGGCCGGCCGAGCGCGCTCGGTGCTTAATGGCTAAATTGGGAAGACTGTTACTAATCGCTTATTGAATAATGAAAGTGACACAGCTGATAAAAGATTTCAATACGGTGGATTATTTATAATATTTCACTTAAGCCTCTCCGGCTGACTAATAGGGGGGCGAGTCGGAGCTCAGGGGGAGTGTTTGTAAGAAAATGGTCACGGAGAGGAAGAGGAGGAACTACGATGCTGATGGAGAGTGTGATGAGGTGGAGGGAAGGAGAGTAAGAAGATAACAAATAAGAGAAGGAGAGGAGAGGGAGAAAACTGAGAGGAAGGAAAGTGAACAAAGAGAGGAAAGGAAGAAGATGAGGATGTGGAGGGATGGAAGGAAAAAAGCAGAGAAAAGGAAACAAAATGGTGAGAGGATAAAGAAAAGGAGAAGAATCGAGGAGAACGAAGAAAAATAAAATGAGAAGTAATAAAAGCAGGGAGGGAAGAGAGAAGAGAGGAGGGATGGGTGGAAGAAAGACGACGAGAAGGAAAGGAGGGAAACTGAGCGAAAGAAGAAGAAGAAAGAAAACTGTGGACAGGAAGCAAGAGACAAGAGGACAGAAAATGGACCTAAAAGAGGCTGAAGAAGAAGAAAAAGCAAACAAAGAGAAGCGAAGGAAAGAAAATGAGAGTGGAGGAGGAGAGCTGGAAGCAGGCGAAGCGTCGATCCGTCACTCAGACAGCCACTTGCCTTGTCAGCTGCTTGATGCCTCCGTGATGGAGAGACGAACATTACACATCTGCTGCTGCTGCCACATCTGTTCAACCAGCCAGAGAGAGAGTGTGTGTGTGTGTGAGCGTGTGTGTGTGTGTGTGTGAGTGTGTGTGTGTGTGTTCACCAACGTTCACGACGTTCTGACTCAAACCAAACGTCTCTTCTCTCCAGCTCTGATCCATCTGGTCCACGTGTGTTCAGCAAGTGTTGAACATCACCGAGGTTAGAGGTTCAAATCCCTGAGCAGGACACTGATAACCAGAGGGGGCGGGACTTCGCCTCTCTATATGCCATGAGAAGTGATTCGGCCAATCGGCTGGCTGCGTCACTCGTAGTTTGTTCAGGTAGCGTGGACCTGCGAGTCGATGAGGCTGTGAGAAGCTTAGAAAGAGAAGAAAGAGGACGTCGAGTACAACAACCTCCATGATCTGCCCGACCAGCCGACTGCAGACGCCTTTAAGATGGATCACGACCTAAGATTGTCCAATCGTCCTCTCAAATTAATTAAATAAATCACAACCTTTCAGACCTTCTAAAAACCTTCTACCTTTACGAGGAACATGAACTTCCCGTCTGCTCCCTGCGTCCTAACACCGACACACCTGTCGCGTCGCTCAGACCGAGTTTACTGATGGACACCGCACTCAAACTGTACGTCTCACAGCGGCGACCACGTGGCGAAGGTTATGTTACAAACTGACTCACAGTCACAGCAGAGACAGAAGAAGAAGAAGAAGACAATCACAGGGTGAAGAGATGAAGGGCCGACAGAATGAGATGATGAGGAGATCCGTCCCTCGCAGCAGAGGTCGGGAGTCTCACACGGTCACATGACTGCGTTTCCCAACCCGGGTCCCAGATGAACAGCATCAGGTTTCTTCTCTGGACTCAACCTCTCAGAGGAAAACCTATTACACTTATTCTCAAGTACTTGTATCTATAGATACTTGGAAGTATGTAAATCATCAGACATATTGAGCTATTCAAGTATATAAATACTTAGAAGTACATTTATGTACTGTGTCTATAGTATAGAGTATAGCGTACAAGTACATATATAGACGTTTAAAGTACTTGAAGTACACAAAAGCTCTGAAATATTTGGAAGTCTTTAGATGTGTAAAAGGATGCAAATATATGGATAACTGGCAGGATTTGGAAATATAAGTACATTGAGTACACACTCTAAAGTATATACCAGTAAACCTGAAGGTATTTAAGGTATTTGGATGTATGTGAATAGATTTTCAGCGACTTGTTTCAGGGGGAGGCATTTAGCTGTCGGACCTGGGCGGGGAAAGTGTGAGGCGAGGGGAGGGGAGATGGTGTTACCTTCCGCAGTACCAGAGAGGCCGTCGGCTTTGAAGTTGCTCGTGCTCTTCTTCCTGCGGTGCTTCTTGCGGTTGGCGTGCGGCGACGGCGGCGGCTCCATCTTGGGACTGGTGGTGCTGGAGATGCTGGGACTGGAGCAGACCGAGTCTCCCAGGCCGGTGTCTGCAAGTCAAACAAACATTTATACAACCAGTACGTTTATCAGATCTCTGTGAGACGATCGGCTGAGTTACTGACATCATCACGTCACACGACTGCTCCTGTAGTCCGGCCACAAGGGAAGTATTCCAGTGTGGACATATTAGTACTCATACAGACACTTGTAAGTATGTAGGTGAGTAAACACTGAGACTCTGCTGTGTGTCACCGGACAGCCAACAGGAAGTGCTGCTCTAGTTTCTCAGGGTGGAGGAGATCAGAGTGAGGGATGCAGGGAAAGTGAAGCAGGAGGAAGTCTTGAGGCTCAGGGTGGAGGTGCAGGTGGGGGTGGGGTGACGTGGATGGAGCGCGGCGTGCAGATGGGAAGGCCGTTAATCCACGGCGGTTAATTGCACTCTCGGGGATGGCATCTTGTCAGCAGAGATAAGTTGTCACATTTTCCACTTGAGCTGAGACTAAACGATTGTAAAATAAGTTATGGCCGTCCTTGGGGCTGTCTGCCGTTCGCGGGGACGCGGCGGCCGGCGAGCGCTTGTGTGTATACACGTGTGTGTTTTGTGCACAAGTGTTTCCATCTCCACACACACACACACACACACACACACACACACCGCCCATGTCAGTGCCGCCGCCGCGCTGTGATATTGATGGAAGCTGAATGTTATTTTATTCTGCCGCTAGTCACAGCTGTCAGCGGCCGCCGCGAAGAGTGGAGGGCAGAGAGAGAGAGTCCACTCCCTCTGCTGATAGCCTCGCTCGCCCCACAGCGCCGACCCTACGGACCTGTACCGGATGTGGACCCGAGCAGGACTGGGTATCACTGAGGCTTCATCAGTTCTGATCCTCATTCTGTCGATCCACTGACAGGTGTCATGTTGTCAGGGTGAACAGGACGGTACCTCTGTAACCAGTTTCATCACGACATCATATTATATCTGTATATATCTTATATATGGACCACGAAGCTTTATTTGTTTAAGTCTGACACGATACAGTTTGGGTTTGATTCGATTCAGGGGCCTGCGATGGATATGACACTGAACACAGTCAGCTACAGGAGAAGCTGCCACCACTCTGTTTTCTGAAAATACAACACATGAATGATTTGAAGTAACTTTCAGGACAGTAAAGCTCAGAGACGCTCTGTCGATCTCGTTATGAACCCAAATGTTCAGAATAAATACAGATGACGTGTCAGACTCTTCTGGTGCTCGTGTCATGAAGACACTCTGAGGTTTGATTTGGGCTTCATCAGGAGCTGAAAGTGTCTGATGAGACAAACTGTAACTGACTTGTGTAAACTCTGTGTGTGTGTGTGTGTGTGTGTGTGTGTGTGTGTGTGTGTGTGTGTGTGTGTGTGTGTGTGTGTGTGTGTGTGTGTGTGTGTGTGTGGCCCCTGGGAGTCCACTGAAAGCATTTCACAGCTTTAAACGTTATTTGAGGAGGGCTGGGGGGCACGACGCTGACGACAGAGCTGTCAGTCAAGCTTACTGTCACGGCAACACACACACACACACACACACACACGGCCTGACAGCTGTCAGTCTTAGCATCTCGCTGCGTGTGTGTGTGTGTGTGTGTGAGGTAATACACTTGTAGGGACACACACTCAGTGGCCATTAGCCTGACGAACAGTGGAGCAGCATTAGAGGTTTGGCAGCTGGATCAATGGGAGACAAATGATAGGCTCCCCTGCGGAGCTGCGCACCGAGGACCTATGAACCCAGCAGGCTGCCTACAGCGGAGCTGCGCGTGTGGACCTGGTCTCGTTTTATTCCTGACCCAGGTCACTGTGCTTGTGTCGTTTACCTGTGCTGACTCCGGAGTTGGCGATGACGGTGGCGTCGGTCCACTGGTCGGCGCTGGACACGGAGTAGGAGCGCTGGTGCATCCCCTCCAGACCGCGGCTGTTGAACGACACCAAGCTGACGCCGCTCGCCATCTGAGACACCGACGTGCTCGTGGTCACCGTGCCTGAGACAGGAGGACAGGAGGAGGGTTTACACTCTACTTCTCAGTAACCTCTAGATGTTACAATACAATCTCTAATCAATACGCTGCCAGTTTCATTTCTTAGAAGCTCCTCGTCTTAAAATCTTCATCTGTACCTGAGTAACAACACAATACTTCTCTGAATGTAGTAAAAAGAGGTAAAAGTAGCGTAAACGACAAGATTTGGAAGTACATAAAGTATATACTTGGTAGTATACAAGTAGACACTGTACATATTTACTGCATTTAGAAGTATCGAGTACATACTCGAGTATAAACTAGGTCCGGGAAGTTTAACCTGATGCTAACTAGCCGCATGCTGCTAGCTCTTTCCCCTCACACCTGACAGATGTGGGTTTGGTCCGGTTCCCTTAAAATCAAACCGGTTTCGTAAAAAAAAATTCTGACGAGCAAAACTGGGAAAAAACGGTTACCGTAGCAACAGCGACAGGAAGTTAAGGGGACTAAAAACAGGAAGTGGAACAAACGATCAGGACGTCTGGGATTCATTTGTCTCTCATGTCCGTCAGAATATCTCTTGGACACACGCACACACACACACACACACACACACACACACACACACACACACACACACACACACACACACACACACACACACACACACACACACACACACACACACACACACACACACACACACAGGAACATGAGAGGACCATGAAAGGCAGCTTCTTCCAAGCTGGCTGCTTAAATCAAACCCTTGAGTTGGTAAGAGGCTCGTGCTCCAACAGCCGGGTGAATCATCCCGCCTCCCCCTCCTCCCCCCTCCCCCCCCCTCCCTCCCTCATTCTCTCATTACAGCTCATTTCTTGGTGCTGGCTGAGTGGAGCCAGGACTCTGATTGCATTAATATTCATGACAATAATTAGTACATGGAGTACGGCTCACTGAATATTCATGCTATTAGCTCGGGCCTCCTGGATCCCTGTGTGCTCCCAGTGTGTGTGTGTGTGCGTGTGTGTGAAGCAGAGTGTGTGTTTGATTTAGCCGCCTCATAAGAGCTACTTTTATGTGTGTGTGTGGGGGGGGGGGGGCATGGAGGAGCGCTTGTTTCTCTCCACCTTTTGTTTTACGACGTCTTCCTTCAGGTGGAGAGAAGCGTCCTCCGGGCTGACCTGGTGTTTCTGATTCAAACACAAACGTACCTGGAGTCTGTCCCAGCTGCAGGCTGCTCATGTCCTTCGTCAGCCCGTTGGTTTTGGGACTGGGCACGGCGGCGCAGGTGGAGACGGCGCGAGGCGGCCTCTTGCCCGGCACCTTCACCGTGGTCCTCAGCAGGTCGATCTCCTTACCGTGCACGTTCTGCATGTAGTCCTGAGAGACAGACGGGGGGAGTTTGTTCGGTCTCACATTAATGTAACTTCCTGTTTGTCAGCACGACACGTAGAAACAACACAGCAGCTAAAACCTGAAGATCTGCTGACACCACATGTTTGTGAAACTACAGCAGCTGTTGAACCTTCTTCCATTCAAATGTTCTGATTTTTTATCCACAGAGTGACGTCATAGAAACCAGGAAGTAAAAACAGCCACTGACCAATCAGAGGACAGTCTGCATGATCAGATGTATTTCTCAAAAAGATTTTCTAAAAACTGAATTTCACACACAGATTTAATCGATTATAAAAAATAATCATTTTATCAAAAAACTAAAAAGACGCAGAAATAAATAAAATGTAAATCAGCTGTTTTGAGACAATCTCTGATTAAATCAACGACCTGTTTGTCCTGATGTGTCGTCTTCTACCAAAGATTAAATATTATTGAGGAAACTTGAGGGGACATTTTTGCAAAGTAACACAATTTTGAGAAAGTGTTAAGAAGTTGTTGTTGTTGTTGTTGTTAACTGATTTATTTCAGTGATGAATTTTGTGTTTTTTAAATAAAGATTAAAAAGTAAAGACTCCTGAGTGTGTGGCTCTCTGTGTGGAGAGGGTTTCATCTGGATAACAAAGCAGCTAAATCAGAACAGAAAAAAGCCACACTAATCCCTCAAAGTGGCGATGAAGTGGCGGACCACGCCAGCTCTGATTGGCTCCGCCCGTTCGCTGACACGCCCGAAACTCGACCGGGCGCTGCTGGACGCCTCGGACCGGACGCCCCCCGATGATGAGCTCTCCTCCGGTCCGAACGGGGCGGATCAGAGACGCGAATGAAAAGACGAGTAGAAGTGTTAATGACGGACGAGAGGCGCTTGTTAAATGCACCCCCCCTCTCCTCTGAGCCGGGTGGAGTGTCGGCGGTGACCCGAGAGGAGCAGGGCATTGTGGGAGGTCGGCCTCCTCTTCAACATGAAGGAGACGGGGAGAAACAAAGCTCCCACAACCCGCTGGGCCGGATTAAAACCACTGAGAGACAGCGCTGCTGGACCGCCGTCTCTGTGAGGACCGAACCTTTAAGACAACGACGAGGACATGCTGGACATTTTTATAACGTGAAGACATTTTTTAAAAGCGAGGACAGTGTTAAGAGATAAAGGACATTTTTTATATTAGAAATTGATGTTTTACAGAAAAAGAAAGTCTCTAGAAAGAAACAACATTTTTTGGAAAGGAAGGACGTATTTAGAAAGTGAAGACATCGTTGACAACTTGAAAACATTTTTTGTGAAAGCGACAGTATTTTTAGAAAAACAAGGACTTTCTTCAAAAGCAAAGACGTTTGGAGAAAACGTGGACATTTGTACAAGTGCAGATATTTTTAGAAAGTGCAGATATTTAATGTTGCAGAGTGAAGACTTTTCGGGGGGACATCAGAAGGCGACGGCATTTTTGGAGAAGAAGCAGCCTCACTTTCACAAACCCTTTAGAGACTCGGAGACAGTAAAGAAAGACATTTTCCACAATGATTATCACTTTTGGAAAGGGAGCGTAGCTTTTGATTTACAGACTGAAGACATTTATGGAAACTGGGGACATTTTTTACAGCTAAACTAAACTTGGACATTTTTAAGAGTCAGGATATCAGAATATTTCGAAACCTTCACAAGTCCAGTTGCTTGAACGTGTGAAGAAAAATACTGCAAAGAAAATAAATCTGGTTTGTGAACAGAAATTCTCCCAGTTTATTTTTAACATGTTAACAATCACCTGAACAGCCTCACTGTCACCTCGACAACTAACAGTCCTCACAGAGATGGATCTACTGCAGCGCAACACACACACACACACACACACACACACACACACACACACACACACACACACACACACACACACACACACACACACACACACACACACACACACACACACACACACACACTCTTAGTGTTTCCCGCCTCCCTCTGGCAGCTCGGCTGACAAAAGGCCAATTCAAAGCCAAGTGCTCTCGACGGCGTCTTAACAAGCCACCGGAGAGCCCTCGAGCCAGGGGCCCGCTGGGTAAACCTCCACACACACGCACACACACACACACACACACAGGCACACACACAGGCACACACACAGACACACACACACACACACACACACACACACACACACTCCCCTCCGACAGATTGACCGAGGTAATTGAGTCTCCATTTGCATCGGGGAGCTTTCATCATCGGCCCGATCGTCCACGCCACGCAGAGACGTCCAGGACGGATGTGTGAGTCGACCAAACACACCGACAGCAGGTGGTGTGTGTGTGTGTGTGTGTGTGTGTGTAGATGTGTCCGAATGTGTCAGTTTATGAGTGTAAAAGAAACAAAGTGTGTTTATGGCTGTTTGAATGGCTTTAAGTACAGAGTGTGTATGTAGATGTGTGTGTGTGTACAGAGTGTGTGTGTGTGTGTGTGTGTGTGTGTACAGAGTGTGTGTGTGTGTCAGTATAAATGGATGTGTAAACGGTGGCGTCGGTGTGAAAAATGGCGGCTGAACAGAGCTCTGAATACTGCTGACACGGGGGAAACACAGATCCATAAAGAGCGAGCTCGTCCAGAAACACGATCGATGAGCGAGGAGACGGCGGCAGATAAAGGAGGAGAAGAAGAAGAAGAAACATTAGGGAGGAAGTGATGGAGGTGACGGAGGAGTGAGAGCCGATCGGAGACGCGGCGGAGGAACGAAGCCTGAACGTCACAACGAACGCTCCAGACACAAACAGGAAGTCAGAACACAAACACAGACGATCAGGCACAGCTCGCCAACACCGCTCGTTATTATAGAGTCAGACCTCTTAACCACTTCTTCAGGTTACTAATTGATATTTCTGCTGCGAGCGCTGGCTCGACTACAGCAGAAGCTGCCGTTCACTTGAACAGAACCACATTTACAAGCCGGTCCTTTCTGTGTGGCTCCTTCGGACTGGGCTGACGACGTCCCGGCGCTCAGAACACGAGCTCTCTGAGAGGAGACTAATTGCTCTCTCGCCTTGTTTTGGCCTCGTCTTCGTCACTTCGGAGGAGACTTTTCTTGCCAATTAGGTGGCATCTATTGCCATCCACTTAATTAGCGGCATTAATGTGATTTCTTTGCACATAGTCGGGCAATTAGCGGCGCTGATTGAGTTTCATTCGATTAGCCTCCGCAAACACGCTAATTGACGCCTGAGCTGCAGATGCAACGCGCTCAGGAAACCTGGCTTTTTGGTGCTGGAGGGGGTTTGTGTGTGTGTGTGTGTGTGTGTGTGTGTGTGTGTGTGTGTGTGTGTGTGTGTGTGTGTGTGTGTGTGTGTTTATGTGTTAAGTGATGAGTTTTAACACTAATTTACTGCATCAGCTGCTCTAATCGCTGATGGACGTGTGCAGTTTGGTGAAGTGATTCTCAGGCGTGAGCAGAGGGAATCAAACCGACAACCCACGGCTGCAGGAGTGCCTTGCTCAAACCCGCTGAAGACAAGGACGCTGAGTGTAAACATCAGTCAGACTGTCAGTGGCTGCAGTGACAGACTGTTTGTTGATTAGCTGATAATCACAGATGATGATGTTTCATGCAGGATTATTAATAAATGGAGTTCTGGCGACTTCAAAGTGAAGATTTTCTGGATTTCTTTGTGTTACGTGACAGAAAATTAAAGATTTTCAGCCGTTAGTCGTCAAAACTAATTATTTTCACTACTTTGATTAAACAATACAAATGAACCAGACTGAAAACGATCTTCAGATGAGGAGATGAATGTTTCTTCTCCTGCGTGACCAGTTTGAATTATTACACAACGTTTATAAAGTGAGGACAGTTTTTATTATTTGTACGAAGCAAAGGTCGTTTCTGAAGTGATGACATCGTTGGCGAGTGGAAACCTTTCTGTGAAGCGACTGAGATATTTTTGGTTTAGTGACGACATTTGGAAATATTTGGACATTTATCAAAAATAGAATATTATTAGAAAAAGAAAACACTTTATGAGTAAGATCATTTTTTGACAATATAGATATTATAAAAAACAATATTTTTGAGAGTCAGAATATTTAGATGTTTTTCTTTAAAGTGACACAAAGATAAAATATTACTGGAGACGTGTTTTAAAAGCGAGGACATTTTTTTTTACATAATGTTTTGTGAGGACAAATCTGGGAAAATCTGAAAAATATTACAAGTTAAAATGTTTTGTTCAAAATATTCATATTCATGTTACAATGACATAAAACAGAGAAACAGAAAATAAACACATTTAAGACGGAGAAGGTTAAAAAAGTGAAGATGTTTTTGGAGATTGGGGACAATTTTACAACGTTTTTAGAAGGTAGAGATATTTTATAAAAACGAGAACAGAATGGTTTGGAAAATTGACATTTAAAATATTTTCTTTCAAATATTCAAGTTAGAACGACACAAAACTTAAAAACAGAAAATAAACACATTTAAGGAGGAGAACGTTTTAAATAGTGACGTACAAAAAAGATTTCAGATGAGTTGTGCTGTTGGATCGGAAATCCAAAACCAGAATTATACATTTTACAATGATGTAAAGCAGAAAAAAGCAGATAATTAACACTTTTAAGATGCTATCAGAAGCTAATATTTGTTTTTTTGCATAAGAAACAGACTCAAAACGATCAGTCAACTATCAGGAGGGTTAACGACTGATTCTCTGCTGATAGATTCATCGATTAATTCAATTATTGACATCAAAGAGTCCCAGTGTATTTTCTGGTGAAGTTATTTTTTATATTTAAACCAAAATCTGCATGTTATTCACAAAACGAAACTAATTTTGTTCTCTCAAAACAAAATAATTAATGGTGTTATTGATAAACATTTTTGATGAATGAAAGTGAGTGAAGAACCTGTCGCTCTGACACAAAACACGAGGAGGAAACCTGTCGAACACGACGCCTCGAGCCGACGACAGAGAGAGAGTCAGCACGAGGAGGGACACAAAAAGAGTGTGTGTGTGTGTGTGTGTGTGTGTGTGTGTGTGTGTGTGTGTGTGTGTGTGTGTGTGGTAATAAAGCAGCGTCGGGGCAGGATATTGTGCCAACAGGGCAGAGAGCCGGGGCAATTAGCAGAGACATTACAGCTGATATTCACATCATCAACGCCGACGTGGGCAAACAGATGACGAGTCCTAATTAATACACAAGCCATCAACACTCAGTGTGTGTGTGTGTGTGTGTGTGTGTCGGCCAGACAGTTTCTGGCATCACACACACACTCACAGGAGAGAGATGAAGAGCAGCAGATAGATGGAGGTCAGTGCAGGCTGGCAGAGCACTGGAGTCTAATAAGCAATCAGAGAGGGTTAGTAATGAGTGTGTGTGTGTGTGTGTGTGTGTGTGTGTGTGTGTGTGTGTGTGTGTGTGTGTGTGTGTGTGTGTGTGTCTTACATGCAGGCTGGGGTGGTAGGTGAGCAGTCCGTTGTCACACAGCGTCACGTACTTCTTCTTCCACTCCTTGTTGAGGGATTTACCGCTTCTCTTCAGCAACATGCCCTGCAGAGACAAACCACACCATCAACACGCTGTCGACACATCATGATGGAAAACAATCATATCGTCTACAACGTTAGGGACCTTTTCTTTAGGACAACAGTAAAGAAATGGTCCAACAAAATCAAACATCTTGTAGTTCTGGCGTCTTAAAAGTGAAGAGTTTCTGGGTAAGTTTGTGTAACGTGACAGAAAACAGAAGATTTCCATCCGTCAGTCGGTCAAAACAAACGATGTGAAGGAAGTTTTAGAGATTAAACAATATGAAATGAACACAAGGACATTTTTATTTTATTTTTTCCAAAGCGAGTGTTGAACCTGGATCAACTGTTGTCTGACAGCAGTGCAACATTCAAGGTTCGGTTGTTGACTCTCATCCCCAACTCGTCAGATACTGACGCTCTGGGTCGGTACTCCAGGCAGGTCACCAGCCCAGAGCGTCCACCTCGGCCCAACGGTCCCTTTCAATCCAATCAAGCCTCGTCACATATTTGATAAAATGTATTTAAATCCACCAGATTAAAATATGTTTGGACTCATCAAATCCAACTAACACCAACGAACCAACACACGACCTCTGAAAGATCATTTTAAGAACAAATCTAAGACTCATTTAAGAACAAATCGCAGACAAGTGTTGGTCCGTCCAGTGTGAAGGGATGTGAGGTTGATCTACATGTTGTCAACAGATGATATTCAGTTCAGTGGTAGATTTAAAGGTTAGCGACATCAATAATGTGGAAAAACTGAACTCATTTAGACAAAAACAGATTTAAAAGTGGATAAATGAAATTTAAGACTATTTAAGGACTTTCAAGGCTGAATTTGTGCCTGCTGAGGTCTGACCACAGTCTCAATCTCAGAGATGTTGACAGGTCCACTCCAAACTGGGACAAACATTTCTGTAAGTAACTGGTTTAGTTCAGGAAAGAGACACGAAGCTGGATGACGACGAACTGAACCGTGAAGAACACCCTCAGACCCAGAAAAACAGGGGCGTCCACATACTTTTGGCCACACATTGTACAAAGTGAGTCCTATTTGTGCAACATCTCGATTCTGCTGAGCGACGTTCGGACGCTTCGGAGCGAAGATAACGAGCTCGCAGCCAGAAGACGGATTAAACACGAGTTCATCTCCACAAAACAACATTTTAACATCAGAGATCTGCAGCGGAGCTGAAAGCAGCGAGAGGAGACAAGATGGAGGGAAATCAGCAGTTATTTAATTGTCTGACTCGTTTCTTCTCCCTCTCTCTCTCTCTCCTACGCACATCAGCTGCGGCTGACTGACCGTTTAGGCCGAGCGACCGCCCGCTCGCCCGCCCACACTTCATTTGAGCCGGATTCATTAGGTTAGAGAGGGAGAGAGAGAGAGAGAGAGAGAGAGCAAGAAGGTCAAAGAGAAGGCGAGAGAGAGAGGATGGAAATGGGAGAAAGAGTTGAGATCAAACAGAGGGGGGAGACGTGGGGGGAGAGCGGGGGATAAAACTGTCCGCTGATTAGCAATTACAGCCGCGCTGCCACGCGTGTCACTTCACTGGACCTCTACAACATTAACACTCCGACAGAGGATATTAATAGAGTCCAGCCGTGAAGGGAGGAAGGGGGGGAGTCACAGGCACCACCGAAGAAGACGGAGAAGGGAGGGGGGTGAGATGGACAGGTCGGCTGATGGACAGAAGCCTGCTCTCCGCCGCCCCGACCGCTCAGCTTTCATTAAGGCGGTCGGTGGCGGTGGGACAGAGCGGCGGGCCCCGGGTCAGCCTCGCCGCCGGTGACGGCACATTTGGCGTAATTGGCGGTGACATAACGCCAGGAAGGAAGGCCTCAGACTGACAGAGAGGGGAGGCGAAGGCAGGCAGTGCTGCTGAGCCACGAAACAAATGAGACAAATCTGTCCACGTCCAAAATGTCTTCCTGAAGACGCTCAGAAGTGACAGTGGACCAAACGGGACGACAACAGAACCAGAATCAGGAAAATATTGGATAAAATCTGATACAGACGTTCCTTTATTGTAGCCTGGCTCCAATAAATGATACAGCCTGGCTATCATAATGCAGCCTGGCTTCTATGATAAAGCCTTTTTTCAATAATGAAGCCCTGTTTCAATGATGCAGCCTGGCTTCAATGGTGCAGCCTGGCTTCTATGATGCAGCCTGGCTTCAGTGATACAGCTTAATAACTATCAATAACTGGTAAAAACCATTAAAGAACCTGCTCTGCTTATCTGACGATTTGAAATTGAGTTTTGCAGCCTAGCTTCAGTGACGCAGCCTGGCCTCGATAATGCAGCCAGGCTTCAGCAAACGGTCGTGCCTCTCAGGGATATAAATTAATGCAGCGAGGCGACTTAACTTGGATAACTATGTGCAACATTTTGCTCTGTTTATCATCAGTGACTGATGAAGACCAACAACAAAGAAGCTGCTCTTCTACATCGTGATGAGCTCAGTGATGCTGCAGCGTTTCCACTGATTCCTCTAATTTCAGCTCATGTCAGGAGGAAGCAAAGCAGAACAGTGTGTGTCTGTGTGTGTGTGTGTGTGTGTGTGTGTGTGTGTGTGTGTCGCAGCAACAACAACAGGGGTTCCCCACGGTGCGCTAAACGCGACTTGACGAGCTTCCTGCTGCTCTGAAGTGAAAGCTGCCGGCAGCCGTGCAGCTGTCAGGCCAGCTGATCATCCATTACTGCCTGTTAGTGAGCGAGCGGGCGAGGGAGAGAGAGAGCGGGCGAGAGGCAACATGTTTCCAGGCAGAGAGAGAGAGAGAGAGAGAGAGAGAGACAGAGAGAGAGAGAGAGATACGTGTGTTCACAGTGTCATTAATTAAGCTTTAGGTCAGCTCAGACTCATGGGAGTTGATCAATTTTAATCAATCAAAACAATTTCACAGACAAATTTCCAGAGTTGTAACAGAAGAGAGAAGAGGATCATCACGAGATCTTCACATCTGAGGTTCGATCACACAACTCAACACAGTTTGGCCTCTGAATTAGGAGAAAAGTCCAGACATCCTCTCCAGGAGAAGTTCAGATACTTGTGTATAAACAGACTCTGGTAAAAGTAGAAGTACTGATACAGCTTCTTTACTCCAGTAAAAGTAATCGAGTACAGGCTCTGAAATGTACTCAGAGTATCAGAGTAAAAAGTCTCCCTCTGAAGGACATTTGTGGTCAAAGCTGACTGAAGCTCACGTCATATTAATATAATTCAAAGACTATTAAAGTTAAAGCTCTCTGTCTGTTCACGTCTTCTTACGTCTTTGTCTCGTCTCGCTGTGTCTGCCGTGTGTGATGTGCTCTGATTGGTCGACATCAGTCTTGTGATGTTGGGAAATAACAATAATCCATAATTCACCTCAAATGCATCAAACTAAAGTAACGAGGCTGTTTTGAAGCTGTGAGGAGGAGAAAGTTCAGATGTTTGTGTTCAGATGTAGAGAGGGAAAGTCTCGGAGAGACTCAGGTACAGGACAGATACATGAATATCTACTGATGTACAGTAACGAAGTATTTGTACTTTGTTACTCCCCACCTCTGCAAAGATCGTACAATAACATAGTTTATTATTAAAACTGTAGTTGCAATGTGTTTTCTTGTCGCCTGTGTTGTTGTGCTGTTTATTAAAATAAAGTACATGTTGATCTCAAGTCATTAACAGACCTCAAGATTTGAATTTAACAAAAAAAACATTAAGAACAAAACAGTGAAAAGCAGTTGGACATCAATAAAGGAAGCAAGACTCGCACAGTTGCATCTCCAGTTCAGTTAGACATCAAAATTTAGGTACAATAAGTGTGTATATAAGTAAATAAGACCTCTAGAAACTGAACTGAAGAAGCATCAGAGCTGCGAGTTGGTGGCTTCCTCCTCCTTAAATCGCCACTTTCTGTAACCTACTTTGGTAATGTTTAAATGAAGAATCATCTGAAGAAAGCTTCCAAATGAAAGTGAAAGTAAAGACGAAGCTAAAAGGTCAGTGGGATGTTTGACTGATGCTGAAGTGGACGGTTGATCTCCACCACTGCAGGCCTGGGCTGAACTAAACTGAGGGGTGAGCCAATATTTCTTACACTTTTCCATCCAAACCTGGTATTTGGGGACGGAGACGTCAGCAAATTAATTTTGGCCATCCATCCTGGGGATGACAAGCGATCAGTTTGCTCGAGGGGAAGGCTAATTGAACGCCGCGTCGAAATCCTCCTGATGGGTAATATCTTTCATTATTCACCTCCCCGGGCTTCGTGACACACACACGTCGCCTCTTATTTTACCTTCGGGAGGGGGGGGGGTGGCAGCCATGACAGCTCACAAGGTCTCCACATGGGAAAATAGATGTGGGGAGATAAATACATCCTCAGATATACTCTCTCCTCGCTGTGCCGAGGCACTTCCCCGCCCCGGTGAAGTATTGTAGGGTAGTGCTTAGGAAAAGGTCGCTAGCTTGGGGGGGCGAGGAGATGAAGTCATTTGTTAGGCATCCGAAAACGACCAAGGGCATCACTGAGACTCACAACTGTGGGGTCGTCTTTAAAGAAGAAAGCAAAGAGGCAAAGTTCAAGTGGAAGGAAACAGGAATGTCCAGAGAGGAAGGAGGGACGTAAGAGTCTTCGATTAGATGTAAATGCTCGTTATACGTCCCCTCCAAACACAAAACTCCCCCGGACACACTCTCTCTTCTTTCATACTCAGACACTTCGTCGCCTCGGTGAAGTATTGTGGTGTAGTGCTTAAGAAAAGGTCGCTCGCTCGCTCGAGGGAAGCCGAAAGATGAAGTCATTCGTTAGCATCTGAAAATGTTCGCGGGCATCGTACCTGAGGCTGTCTGATGAAAGACGGCAGCAGTCACATGTCGGACATGTTGGAGGAGGAAAATGTTGGATGGAAGAAGAAACTTTCTGCTTAAAAACAACAAAAAGGCTGTGATCGTGTGAATCCAAGCACCACAACAAAGAAGTCCTCTGATAAAGGGACTTTTTAAGGCCTGCCTTTTGACACAGACTAATCTACTCTCTAATCGCTCAATCAACCCCCTATTTTCCTCAGACAATGGACTCTCCCCAGGCCTCTTGAAGGGAGTGACAGCGGATCTTAGAGGAGATACGGGGGAGGCACTATCTGTGGAAAAGACCCTCCAGAGAACGGGATGATCTCGAGCACTTTTGTTCTTCGACGTCCCCAGAGAGCAGGAGGCTAAATTGGAGGTGTCACCCCCCCGACGACAGCAGAGTGGGGGGTGACGGCCAGTGGGAGGGAAGCCGGACGATGCCTCCTCTATCGCGGCGGCCATCTGATCCGGCCTGAGCAGCGATCGCAGGTCATCCATCATCCTCTCAGACAGAGGAGAAGGTGTTGGGTTGTACTGAGGCAGGTCCGATCACAGGAGACAGGAAAAAGGATATAAAGGTGGAGCTGCGGTTGGTAACGATAAATCATGTTTACGATTTTCAGAAGAATCTGAGATCTTCTGCCCAGCAGCAAAGTGACAGAATGAAAAAAGTTAAAATGGTCGCTGGTTTGAAAATGTCCTGACGTCTTCTGTGACGTGAATAAAAAGCAGCTGGCTCGACTGTCAGTCAGGACACACATCAGATATAATCTTTAACTCGTGACGCCTTAAAATTCTGTAGTTTCGATGGCGACCCGTCATCAGATCACGTTAACGTGATCACATGTCCACACCTGGCGCTTATTCTTTACCAGATTGTGTCTTTTAAAGGATTTTCAGAGACGTGAAAATATTCAGTATTTCACCACAAAAGGCAACAAACCGATAACACCACGTGACCCGTTTAATACCAGGTCTCAGTACCTGTCATTGATTCCAGGTCTATATTTCCATGTCTGAGATGTTGCTGTTTGTTTTTTGTTTTTTGTGTTGTTTTTAGGTACTTGAGTATTTTCATTTTCTGCTACTTTTTACTTCCACAGCACTTTTTTACATTTTGGAGGCAAATGTAGTGCAAAGTTCAGTATTTCCCTCTGAGATGTAATGGAGTAGTGGAGCAGAAGTGTAAAGTTACATAAAATGGAAATACTCGAGTTAAGCACCTTGAATTTGTTCTTTAAGAGTACTTGAATAAATACTACTAGTTACTTTCCACTGATAAGTGATGATAATGTAGTGAAGTGTTTTGTAATCATCTCAGTTACACAACAAACTGTTTCCACTGATGGAATGTAACTAAGTACATTTACTCAAGTACTGGACTTAAATACAGTTTAAAGGTACTTGAACTTATAAAGTACAATATTTCCCCACTGATACTGATTATCGGTCGGCCCATAGTACACAGTATATACATACATGTAAATATGTGTACTTTTGACAGTTAAGTACATTCAACATTACACTGTTTGACTTTTTGACAGATTTTGCTGAAGTGTATTTTTCAGTGTTTTCAGGATTTTATTCCTGAATATTTATATATTTATATATATTTATGAAACTACAGCTGTAGCATGAAGAGCTGGTTGTGATCTGAATGTTTAAAACACTCTTCTGCTATTAAAGCACACATCTAGAGACTGTTCAGCCTCGGAGGAGCTCTGTTCTCCGAGTGTTTCCGAGTTTAAAGCATTAAATCTTTCCATGTGCTTCTCGACCTGATGACAGCCACCACAGGGGGTGACGGAGGAAAAACAAGTTGGCCGCCGGGTGTGAAACACTGACCGGGGTGGAGGTAAACAGTACAGACCAGAACGAAGGGAACAAAACCAGCGGCTGACATCAGATCACACACAGCGGCATCAGTCTCAACGACAAGGTCGGCGTTGATGAGGCAAGGACAGCGAAGGGCAGGCCCAGGGGAGCAGGACGCAGACCAGATCAAATAAAACACCACAGAAGAAGAGGGGGGTTGAAGAGGAGCTGATTTATCTGATAAGAGTTCTGGGTAATTAATTAGAAACTCAATTATCCAAACCTTACTTCAGCAGTCTCAATTCATTAGCGGATAAAAAACCTCGCCCCTCGCTCGACTCTGACGACCACAGAGAGACAGGATGTGAAGGAAACACGACTCCTCTTCCTCTGTGAGACCCTCGGGTCACCGCTGGTCGCTTTTGTCCAGCTTATCATCAGACGAGTGTACGCAACACAACACACACAAACAAACACACAAACACAACAAAGCCACCACAGGGACGCTTCCAGCTCGCTCCGAGCTACGCCCCCGTGCCAAACAAAAACTGTCGCGAGCGCTCCGTGGAGACCGCCGCCGCCACCGCCGCCGAGGCGTAATGAGCACGATCTAAAAATGCTCTTTGATTGACGCCTGTGTTCCTTGTTTTAATTATTTCTCAAACTAAAAAGGGAGAGACATCCCTCCAACACATCCTCGACCCCCCGCCCCCCGAAAAATCTAATTTCCAGGGGTTAGTGTGCATGACAAAAATGTCATCATGGCCAAAATGGCTCCGAGCAGTGACAACCTTTCCCAGGGAAATGATATTTTTCCAATCCGGCGGAAGGCGGATCGTGTCACCCTCGTTAAAGCCTTGATAGCAGGTCTTTAATATTCACCGTCTTAATTAGGGCCGCAGTTAATTTCATTAAATTCTTTGGCTGCTAAATGAAGCAGATTATGAGACATCTTTTATTGCGAAGCGTGAAATTACAGCCTGCCCGCTGCCAATGGCGGGGCGAAACTAATGAATTACAGGGTAAATAACACCCGAATTAACCATCCAATTTAACTCCTTACAAAGCGCCCGGCGCCGAGGGGGGACGAGTAGACTTGTCAAAACCACCCAGCCCCGCGCTCGTCTGCAACCCCGCGAGAGGCAATTACAACCGCGACACTAATCAGCTCCTTACAGGAACAAGACGCCGCCGTCCGAGACTTCTGCCAGAATCAGAGTCTGACTCAGAGACGAGATGTTCGTTTACAGTAGGAGGTCGTCCAGATGGAGGTCAGGGGATCTATTAACTGCTCAGTGGCTGATTTTACACGACACATCAGAGCTGCAGCCGCTTTAAACCTTCTCTCAACAGGAGGCGGCGGATGACCTGTTTCTACGAGGTGTTTAAAGTTGTAGGAAGGACAGAAACAAGGCAGAACTTACTATACGTGTGTCATCTTCACCGCACTCGACTGCAAACCATCAGATAATCACCAAAATAAAAAGAAATGTGGATTTAATAATTGTGTAACTTGGGGCTTCGACTGTAAAGGGTAAGTAGGCGGTGATTACCGAGCAACATGTTTAATATTTCTGTGAAATTATCCCCAAATTACCACAATAATTACAACAGAATGTATTTAAAATGAGCCCAACAAGACTTCATGATAATGTTTGGCTATTTTCCAACAAGCAGTTAATAAACAACAACACATTTCCAGGAAACTGCCAAGTGGTTTCTGCTTAACTTCTACTCTCTGCAGGTCAGTAACTGTACTTTACTAACACCAGGCTAGCTGCTAGCTGCTAATTGTTTTCTGTTAATACATCCACGACTGTTAGCTTGTTAGCTCAGTTAGCCTACAAGGTGAGTGCACAAGAGCTTTGGACCTGGTTAGCATGCTAACGTCAGTAGATATCTCTGCAACACAATACACAGACGTCACACATGTTATTTCTTCACATTCTGTTGATCATTTTAGTTAATTTTTTTACGTTTTAAACTGAAAGTCTCACATATTGCACCTTTAAAACAAGTTACTTCAGTTGTTTAGCAGAATGCTGCAAAAATTCAAAATTCAGCTGGGATTTCTTTAAAGCATTTCCAGGAAACTACTAAATGTTTTCTGCTTGGACGTCTGCAGCTCAGTAAACTGAAGTAACGATCGTCAGTTTCAGCAGATCAGTTAAACTTTTTTACAGTTAGCCACCATGAACTGCTAATTACAGAAACTTCGTGATCAACAATCGAGTGACTCAGTTTGAATTTTGAGCAGATTATTGTGGCGACTGAAATGTTACGTTGACTGCGAATCTTCACCCGACTTTCCATCTGGTTAATTGAATTTTCATTTTTGTGTGAATTGTTCCTTTAAACTTAGAGTCTCCTAATCTTTCTTGTGGATCCTCTGAGCAGGATTTCTTCTTCGCTCGCTGACAGTGGAGCATCACCTCCTCTGAGTCGGCCTTGAGCGAGACGCTCAGCACCCAAATTGCTCCAGTGGAGCAGCTCAGCGGTCACCAGTAAGAGCCTGTTTGTGCTGGGCAGCTCCCAGTGAACCAGCCGCGCGCTCAGCCAACCTTCACCGGGTAAATAAAGGTTTAGAAGGAATAAAAAACCCTCTGTGGTGCGCCTGCGGTCCCAGCGGCTCGGCTGCTGTGTCGGAGGAAATTAATTTGTTAGATTGTTGGTTTTCAAAGCGCCTCGGTCAGCCGCTTGACAGAGACACGAGCGAGCCTCTCCCTCTCTCTCCGGTAATTAGCGGCTAATTAGCGGCGTGGAGCAGATGTCGGAGGAGCCCTGCGCCGTCAACAGCCTCTGTAAACAAAGCTGGACGCATCCGCTCACTTCAAGAGAGGAGAAGAAGAGGAGAGAAGCGACCAATCAGCTGCCGGTACAGCCAGCGTTTCCTCTGTGGGCTCGTGCGTCTTCGCAGGAGGCTCCAGCTTCCACGCCACATGTGTTTCCTGCTTTACAGCCTCGTGCAGGTTGTCGTCCCTCAGAGAGTTCATTATAATGATCAAGTTGAGATTTGACTCTTTAAAGGGACATTTCACCAAATTCGACTGCTGCAGTGATCACTTAATATTTAAGACTTTTTATAAACTGTTTGAGCAAATACAAATTTGTATTTCTAAGATTTGAAGATGGTGGTCATGTGTCATCTGACAGTTGATGGAGCCAACAAAAACAAAAGTGTTTAAAAAAATGTCTTCTGCTAAATGTTTCCAGGACCTGATGCCGATTCATTGTTTTGTATCAGCTAACGATTTAATCTGTTTTATTTGTGTATTTTTTGGCCATTATTGCAGTTTATACGTCTTCAAACAAGGCTCTCTTTAATTAATTTGTGACTTAATTTGTTCTATAAACGAATCAGAAATACTTTATTTATTCCTGAGGAGGAAACAGGAGCATGTTGCAGTCGATCCTTCTGAATCAAGACAAGAAAATATGAAATGGAGAAAAGGTAACAAGAAGTAACGAAAGAGTATTTAATGTAATATAAAAATAAAATGTGACGACAAATCACTCTCTCTGTACGCTGCAGCTCAAAGATTATCCCAAATGTTTTGTTTTCCAAGAAAAGTCAAATGATTTTTTAAATACAGAGAAAATATACTAATATATATATAATATATATCTAGATTAAGCTGACGAAATGTGTCAATCAATCAATCTTTATTTGCACAGCGTCAGTTCACACCTTGAGCAGGTCCAGATCACACTCCTTGATTCATGTATTCACAGAGAGCACTGAGCCTTTAACAGGACCAAACCTGGAGCAGAACCGGTCTCAGTAGTGGGCCACCAGCGTATACACAGGCCCGGGAAAGTGACAGAACACAGGTGATGGGATGGTGTAATCAGGATACAAATACATGTAACTGTCTTACGATGAAGTTACAGTAGCGAGGGTGTAATTAGATTACAGACACATGAAGGAGTCTGTGGTCCGTCAGAAAAAACTGAACTGAGTTCATTGAAAAAATGCACAGATTGTAATATTGTGACGTGACGCACGGCGAGTGATCGTCGACTGCACAGGTGGAATATAATTCAGAATAAATGATTATCGCTGCTCAAAGCTTCTCCTGTTGTTCTGCATCTTAAACTACATTAAATGTATTGTGTGTTTTTCTCAGATTCACTGAGAGAGAAACTGTCGGTTCCTCGCTGACGAAGGCGATGATGAAGCCGTCGAGAGGCGACGTGACACTTCTGACCTCGTCCCGCCCACACACACCTGAACACACTGATTCTGGTCCTGTGTGGACCCGTGTTCGTGTCACGCTGTTTGTCTGCGTGCGGACGCTCTTCTGTACGTCGTCCGCGTGTTTGTGTGGAGTTTTATCGGCTAATTGCCTCAGAGTGGAAGTCCGCCCCGTTCTCATTACAGCCGGCTGAGTCCGCCGTGTCCTGGCCTCCGTGTGTGTGTGTGTGTGTGTGTGTGTGAGTGTGAGTGTGAGTGTGAGTGTGAGTGTGTGTGTGTGTGTGTGTGGTTTTAATGAGCGCTGGACTCTCTTAACGAAGGCGTTCCCCTTTAACAAAAGGCGAACTGAACTGCCGTCACCTCGAGTGGTTGAGAGTCGCGCTGAGAGTCGCTCTAATGAGATCTGGACCGGCGAACAAGTGGCTTAAACACCCAAACACACAGGTACGACACACACACACACACACATCCACAGGTACGACACACACACACACACATCCACAGGTAATAGGTAGTAGAAGAAGAAGAAGAAGGAGTTTGCAGCAGCAGCGAGAGACGCTTTCAGGAAGTTAAATCAACAGGAAATCCAGTGACAGAAGACGTCAGCGTCCTCGCTGGCTGATTTACAGGTCATCTTAACGCCAAAGTTAAAACAGGAAACAGTCTCTGTGTGTTGTTGTGTGTTGTTGTGTTGTGGAGAGCAAAGTGATGCCGCTCATGTCTCTGGCAGGTGTCGGCCTCCGTTACGCTTCAGCCCGGCCGCCTCCTTCCTCTGAGCTACGGTCAGTTAATGACGGTGACTCGTGACCAAAACTGATAAAACCATCAGTTGAATTTGAAGAGTTTCTATTAAACATCAGCTCCATTTCTGACTCGAACCTGAGGTTTCATGTTTTGTAACGTTGCTTCTGTTATTCTTTGTCGGGAAAACACTGGTGAGTTCTGGTGAAATCACACAACTAAACAATTAATAATAAAGCTTATTACAGTCCTGTTTACTGTCAACAGGTTACACTTCAAACATTGTCTTATTTGCTCTTTTCGTTCCTTTTCTAAAATCCTCCATGCCTGAAGGATAATAATGCAGCCAGGCTTTAAACCTGCTTACACATCAGCTGCTCCGTGTCTGTTCAAAGATCACGACTTCATATCGAGCCACAATGTTTAAATTTCAGAGAATCACTGAATCCAAATACACCTGAGGGGCGGTGTCGACTCCTCAGACCCAAAGAGGGCACCTCAGTAACGTCTGCTCCACGATTTGATTCAAAACGATAGAAATGTTTGTTATCGTATCTGTTTTTTCAAATCTGACAGTGACAGAGTGAACCCTCTTCTCAAAGAAAGCATTAAAGGATCTCTGATACATGTCCTACGTTGTCAGAGTTACCTTCCTAATGCAGTCGTTTGACTTCGTGCACACAGAGTCAGTCTCTGGAGAGGTTTCAAATTCAAATGATTGAAGCTCAATCGAATCAAATCGTGACATCCGTATTTATTACAGGAGAAAGCAGCCACTGACATCCAGAAGATATCAGCATCTTCTGTGGTAACGTGCTGCTGATTAAAACCTCATCAAGGATCTCAGGAGGACATCAACGACAATCAGCAGCATTGAAATATTAAATCCGATTGTAAAGATACGGATTTATTTTACTGTCCAGACTGGACTGATGAAGGTTTGTGTGTCAGCCTGTGTTGTAAATGTCTGGTCGAGTCGTCGTCGGGAGACAAAAAGGTGGCGGAGAGTCCGACCGACCGCCGCCTCATTAAAAACAAGTGTGAACACGGTGCTAATGGGAGGACACGCAGGAAGCACAATGGAGTGCAAATGGAGCGTTAATGGGGAAAAGGTAGTTGAACCTTGAACGTGAAGTGCAATCTCTCTCCTTATAAAACACACTCGGAGTCTAATGAGGGAGCAGGTCTGCGGCGCGTCGAGCCTGTCGTCCACACTGAGCGGCGAGCGAGGAGACGAGGCGAGAGCGACCACAGGGAACCATCAAATCAATTAACGTCCACTTCCAAAAAAATACAGCAGGAGGAGGCCCGGTGCTCGGCCTCACAGCGCTGCCTCTTCTGCTTTACTCTGCCCGAGGCGGGTTGCTGCGGCCGCCGTGTCACGCCACGCCAGGATAACGACGTGTCCGGCTTTATTAGCACGGCTTCATCAGCTGACTTCATAAAGAAGCTTCTGGTGAGCAGGATGAAAACTGGACCGTAACCAGCTTCTGTTCTGTTCATGTGGACTTCAAGACTTCAGGTGTGAGGACGTGAGCAGAAACTTCCAGCTGTCACCTGACGGACCAGAACCCAATCAAACCGAATCCTCCGGTTTCTTTAAACTAAAACTACTGATTATCTGAAGAACGCATTTAAAAGTTATCATGACACCAGAACTGACCCGACTGGTTAAATACTCACTGTGTTAATATTATGTTCAAGTACCAAACTGATCCATGTCGAGTATAAATACATTTATCTTAATATACAGAGGGAGGTACTGGTGTCGTGTTCTCAGAACAAGCTCATAAAATCAACTTGTTTTTTCTCTTATTTACATTTTCTTCTCATAAAATTGACTTTTTTCCACATAATTTTGATCTCAAAGTTTCGACTTTCGATCTAATGATATTGACATTTTTCTCATAATTCTGACTTTTCGCCTCATGATATTGTTTTTTTCTCCTCACAAATTCATCTTCGATGACACTTTGTTTTTCTCATTATTTGGACTTTTGTTCTCATAATTTCATCTATTTTTTCATAATTGAGGGGTTTTTTTCCCATAAATTTGTTTTTTCGTCTCATAATTTGTTTTCTTATCCCCTTAATTTCAACCTTGTATCTCATTATTTCACATTTTTTCCCCTCATAGTTTCAAATTTAAATCTCAAAGTTCTGTCTTTTTATCTCATAATTTTGTCTTTTTTAAAACTCATGGTTTCATTAAATGCTGATGTTACATAAGTGTCGTCTTTTCCTGGATTTAAAGGAGCTATAATATCGTCACATTGAGCTGTTTGATCAAAATTATCCTGATATTTGATTTTTTTTGTTTTGTTTTGTTTGCCCAGTTGTAGCATTTATGAAACTACAAAACTACAAAACACACGACACAAGACGTGTTAAAGCAGAAGATGAAGTCTTTGCTTCCTGCTGCAGAAACATTAAAATCCTCTTTCACAGTTTTCACTTTAAGTCGGTTCAGACTGGATCACGCTGGAGGTTTGTTTTCAGCGGGTTCATCAATAATTACTATAAAGAAATTTTAAGCTGAATTAATAACAAATAAAATTATAATTTTCTGTTCGTTGATTCCACAAAATTCTTGACTGATGTTTTCTAGTAAATAAACGAGATTAAGAACATTTTTAATATTTTGTAAAATGTTAGTAAAAAATAAACATTTGTTTCAAATGATTAAAAAAGAAAGTCACATTGAAATTAAAACGATACAAACACGAGGAGGTAAAGAAACCAAATAAATCCTCATATTCTGTAAACAAAAGAGGGTTTTCAGCTCAGAACAGCAGCTTCACTCCTGGGATCCTTTTTATTTTTAAAATGAAATGTTTCCAATAAGAACATTTAACAAGCACTTAACGACGAGTGTTTCTGGCACTCCAACCTGCACTCAAACCAAATTAACGGGCCCAGAAAGCTCTGCTCCGCCTGCTGGGCTCCACCGCTGCATTAACACCACAGAAGAAGACGACGGCGCGTTTGAAGCCGGAGAGCATCTCACACGACGAGTTCGGCTGCAATTACCGCCGGCTCTGCTGCGACGGCACGGCGGGGGCTTTTCTTAAACGACGACCCCGAACACAAACAGCAGCGGCGCCTGCCTCCCCCCTCTCTCTCCCCCCTCTCTCTCTCAGTCTGTCTGCATGTCTCTCGCCCGCTCTCTCCTGGCGAGGCGGCCCCTAATCAGAGATGCGATTTGTTCATTAGGAGATTACAAACGAGGCCGCGGCGACGACACGAGAGGCCGCGATTAGCGCTTGCTAATTGCCTGATTTGCTTGTCTGGAGACCCCACCGCCGCCTCACCCCCCCTGCTACCCTTCTGCCACCGCTCTCACCCCCTCACCGTCTCACCCACTGCTGCTCCGACACCAGAGGAGCTTGTTTGTGTCGAATTAAGAGCCGATTCAGGTGATTCTCTCCTCGCCATCGCAGCGGGCATGTGTGTGCGCCTCGGCCGCCCCTTCTTCTTCTTTCATTCCTTTAAAACGCGGCTGCCAAACGCTCCGATCAAAGAGCTCAGGAGGACAAAAACAAGAGGAGAAGACGCGGCTTTGAAAGGAGAAGAAGAGGGACATGAAGTGGACGAACAGAGGGAGGGGAGGAGGTGAAGAAGAAAAGAGCGACGGAGGGAGTGACAGTGAAATCCCTTCCCTCTCCTTCTCCTAATGATCTGGTTGGAGGACCCGGGAGAGCCCCTCACTCTAATTGATGTTAAGTGTGTGATTTCACTGTTAATCAAGGCCGAGGCATCAAACACAGAGTGAGAGAAGAAGAAGAGGGAGAGCGGGAACAGACAGGAAGTCTCACCTGTTTGATGGGGATGGCTCGCCCGCTGCCGATGCTGTCGGCTCGAGCCTCCAGGCCTTTCTTGTCCTTGTCCGTGTCGCTCGCTTTCCTCGACTGCAGACCAGACGAGACAAAAACTGTTAATATCTACAAGACGGCCAAGAAGCAACACGTGGGGCTGATACGCATGTTTTCATAAAGGAACAGTTCACCCAAAATAAACATTAGCTCATCATCTACGCAAAAAGGTGTTAAGACGAACATCACGTGACTCTGGGTGTTTATTCCTCCAGGTCGGCTCTGCACATGACTCTGGTGTAATTAACGTCTCCTCAGATCAGGTTGATCTCTGTGATCACAGCAGACGAGCTGCACGGAGACATCTGACGTTCAAATCATCTCCAGCTGCTTCAGTTGTTCAGCAGAACGCTGCAACTCTGTTTTACTGTGAAGCTCCAGAAATGTTCTGTGGACTACGAGACTTCACCTGACTTTATATCATCAGGAGGAGATGATGACTGAGCCTGACTTTATATCATCAGGAGGAGATGATGGCTGAGCCTGACTTTATATCATCAGGAGGAGATGATGGCTGAGCCTGACTTTATATCATCAGGAGGAGATGATGGCTGAGCCTGACTTTATATCATCAGGAGGAGATGATGGCTGAGCCTGACTTTATATCATCAGGAGGAGATGATGGCTGAGCCTGACTTTATATCATCAGGAGGAGATGATGACTGAGCCTGACTTTATATCATCAGGAGGAGATGATGGCTGAGCCTGACTTTATATCATCAGGAGGAGATGATGGCTGAGCCTGACTTTATATCATCAGGAGGAGATGATGGCTGAGCCTGACTTTATATCATCAGGAGGAGATGATGGCTGAGCCTGACTTTATATCATCAGGAGGAGATGATGGCTGAGCCTGACTTTATATCATCAGGAGGAGATGATGACTGAGCCTGACTTTATATCATCAGGAGGAGATGATGGCTGAGCCTGACTTTATATCATCAGGAGGAGATGATGGCTGAGCCTGACTTTATATCATCAGGAGGAGATGATGGCTGAGCCTGACTTTATATCATCAGGAGGAGATGATGGCTGAGCCTGACTTTATATCATCAGGAGGAGATGATGGCTGAGCCTGACTTTATATCATCAGGAGGAGATGATGGCTGAGCCTGACTTTATATCATCAGGAGGAGATGATGGCTGAGCCTGACTTTATATCATCAGGAGGAGATGATGGCTGAGCCTGACTTTATATCATCAGGAGGAGATGATGGCTGAGCCTGACTTTATATCATCAGGAGGAGATGATGGCTGAGCCTGACTTTATATCATCAGGAGGAGACGATGGCTGGATTTACTTTGTGGGTGAACTGTTCCTTTAAAGACGTTGATTATTGTTAGTTTGAGTCGTTTTTAATTATCGTAACAACATTTAATGTGAAGTAGAAGTAATATGAAGTTATTTTGCTCAAATTGAGTGTTTTTTCTGCTTCTAGAGTTTCATGCTGACGGTCCTGCTCTGCCGTGACTCACGGTGAAGAGGTTGGAGCGTCGCTTGGACTGCTTTCGGACGGGTGTGGGCGTGTTGGTGGTCTGCGGGACGTCGATGCGGAGCTCCTTCTGGCTGGTGCTGGGCGTCGACGGCACTGATGACGAGTAGTCGCTCAAACTGCCGCCGCCGTTACTCGTCTGGAAGGAAAGACAAGGAAACCAAAAGGTGCTGATTTCTATCCTGCACATTCCTCCACTGACCTTTTATATTCTCACAAATGTTCAACGTTAGAATGAAAGCTGAAATAAAAGCAGAAATCTGATGACAACATGATTTCACATAGTATATCTGAACGCTGCAGCCTCTGCAGTGGCTGAACAAAGTGCTGCAGTGTTTCTGGGGTTTTGGACGTCTCATCAGTGTAATAGGCGTCTGGGCGAGGAGGCCGACACTCGACAGTAATCAGCGAGAGCTAAAGATGCACCGAGGGCCGATTTGTGGAGGCGGCGGGAAGATAAACACGAGTCTCGGGGGACGCGGCGGCGCTGCTCAGACACGCTGAGCGATGGCTTTTTAATGAGAAATCAATGGAGGATTGAAGGATGAGAATCGAAGAGCTTAACGGCCTGAAGCTCCTGAACACCGGAGAGTCTGAGTGTGTTTGTCTCTGTTATACTGTCACATATCAGGCCGATCTGCAGGTCGGTCACATGGTCACATGGACGTGTGTTTGTGACATAATCACACTTATTTAAACGGTTCATTCAGATGAGTTTGACTACGTTCATCTTAAATCAAAGGTCCATTCTTCTTCCTTTTTCCAGAGACTTTTACTATTTTTGTGTTTTTTCCTCACAAATTTAACTTAATAAATGGGACACTGAGACTCGTTTGGGCCTAAAAAACATATAAAAATTGACTTAATGTCCATGTGAAAGTATCATTTCCCTCTTTTGCATGAGTGTCACTACGTCTTGGTGTGCGTGACCTCTGACCTGGCTGATGTGGACGGCTGACACTTGCGTGGCGCAGACGGACGAGTGACTCGGCGAGTTGGGAAGCGACTTGCAAGGCCCGATGGACAGCTGCTGCTTCTTCCTGGTGGCCACGATCTTCTGGGCGACTGCAACACACAAATCACAAAACACAAAAGTCAAAATGATCATATAATCAACAGACAGATACGAGTTCAGAATAAATTCATACAAGTCCTCAAAAAAAGACCAGGAACCGAACATCCAGCCTGATTAGAGGAAGGTGGTGAATGGCTGGAAGACAAAGAGATGATGTACAAAATATTTTGCGTCGTTCTAACTTTTTGCTGACCAAAGTCTGGATCTCCACTGAATCATGAGCTCATATTTTTAAATGTTGGCATGCTGACAGGATAAACTTAGGCCAGGTTCAGACTACAGGATCTTTAGATCTTAAGTTATTGTTAGATATTTAAGACCAGGGGATTGGAGAGTCTCACATTTATTCTCATTAGACATGGCGTTGGCTACGTTGACTACACGTTGGACCAATCATCTTTCAGAAAACGAGTGATGTCATTGGGAAGGAAGTGCTAAAGATCGACTTCCTGGAACAAAGAACGGTTTGATTTTTCAAACTTTCTAGAAAACAAACTTAAGTCGGGTGTTGAACTCAACATGTTTGATGAAACATCCACTTGTGAAATAGTTTTTGGGAAAATGTCTAATGTCTCTGCACTGCAACGGATTCAAACAATCTAGCTCCGTCTTATCAAATGTTTCAGAACAAACACTGATACTGAAACCTTCCAGGTATTAAGTTAATATAATATAATACATTTAACGTGAACTCTACATTTTAAAATGTGAACGTAAAGGTTTATTGTTTGGATTAGCATTTAGCTCAAAGCACAGCTTCTCCCAACTCTTTACAACTTATCTGAAAAGCTTCTGTCTACTCATGTGAGACACTGTGAGACACTGTGAGACATTGTGATTTGCTGTTTCACATGAAGTGGAGCTAAATATTTCCTCTTCTGACTTTTATAATCTTGTGTGTCGTGTTGTTTCAAGTCAAATCAAGTCTGTAGCGGTTGAAAAACATCGTAATCAACGTCAGAATGTGTTCAGGTTTCAACTAATTACGGTGTCAACATTTGGTGTGAAAGCGTCGAGTCTTGTCTGTCTGTGTTCTTAATAACTTCGTCGCACCGTGGAGGATTTCTTTAAACCATCTCGGAGTTTCTTTCCTCTCATCGCTGCCCTTGGCTCGGCCCCGTGTCACCTGGAGGTAAATGTTTACGACTCGCTCCTCATTAACGAAGCCGGGGGCTTTAACGAGCCCAATTAAAACAATGGCTTCATCTGTGAGCGCATGAAACAGTCCTGTGTTTATTGGAACAGAGATAATGGAGTCACTAAAGTTTTAACTCTCTCCTGTCTCCACTCCAGCAGCCAACGCCCTCAGATCCATCACCAGACACAACAGTCGTCTCTCTGGAGGCTGCAGACAGACCAGCGGACACAGTGAGCATCACCACAGCCACCAGGGTTACGTTTGTGATGATGTGGAGACAGAAGAGATCCTCTAAAACATAGTGATACACTTCCTCTAAACAAAGATGTCTCGATATAACGACCAAGGGTCTGGAAGAGATGAGAAACCTTCTCGTAAAGGTACAGTAGGACTTTATATGGAAGAGCAGGTGAGAAAACAACACGAAGGCGTTTCAATGACGTTTCTCATTATTGTGACATACTAGAGTTCATAACTTGATATTAACTGAGTCATGTTTTTGAGACACTAACACATTATAATGAAACAGAAAGTCATTATTTACAGTTGGAGAGTAGATTTTTAGAATGATAAGTCATTATCCAGAGTTAGAAAGCCATTATTTGAAGACATCTAGTGAATACTTTGATGTAGTCGGTCCTGATATTGGACAGTGAGCCACTGTAATGACTCACAGGGTCTTTTATCCGTCGCAGTGGTGAATGCTGGTGCGAGCACGGCTAAAGACTGAACACTGGACGGGTGGGTGGGGATCAACCAATAGGACGAAGCCCTTCACATACATGTCAGCGTGTCCTGTACCTGGCAGGCTGTATATTACTTTAAGTGTTAAGAACAGTTATGATAAGGCTGTGCTAAATATTTAAACTGCACGGTTAATGCAATTTAACTTTATCCATCAATCTCGGTTCTGCTCTGAGAAGCTGCCAGTTTCTTCTAATGGAAACGTCTCCCCTTTGATCAGATTTATGACGGGGCTGCACCACCGGGTGAGACATAAAGAGGTGGGGGGGGAGGGAGGGAGGTGAAGCTGACGCTGCAGCGTTTCACTCTTTTCACTTTAAAGTCAAACACTGAGGCGACGGACAGCTGCAGGTGTGAGCCTCGGATACATGAGACCATGTGGCGTCACACCAGAGCTCAATCTAACTATTCCTCTTGATTCTGTCTCTCTTTGTCTTTGTGTTATTAAATATCATATGATCCAGTTTCACTGAGATTAAAATCCTTCTTTTAAGGAGAAGCTGCTTCTAAACTAAACAAACTGCTCTGCTGCCTCTGAGGGACGGGCAGCGACGGGCAGCGACGGGCAGCGACAGGCGATGGATGACAGGAAGATAATAACACAAACTTATCAGTAGATTCTGAGTGAGCTCATCAATACGTTGTTCAAATATCTCACAGAGTTTTCTTATTAAAATCACACAAATACTACACACACATTTCAGGAATATTTCTTATTATTTTAAGAAGGTTTCTCTCAGCTTGATATACGAAGGCATTGAGATCCTGAATCATCATTTTAAGTGTTTAAGTCAATATTTTAAGACATAATTCACATTTCCATAAGTCATTATTTGGAGAAATTAAGTAATTATGGAGATACGAATGTTTTTGACATACTGAATCAGTATTTTGAGATAGTTTCTCGTTATTTGAGATTAACATGTTATTAGCTGCAGATACTAAGTCATTTTTGAGTTATTAAGTTCTTTTAAGATGTTAATTCATAATGACTTAGTAAAGTTCATCATTTTAAGCTACAAGTCATTTCTCTGAGTGACTCAGTCGTATCTGTGATATTGGTGGAAACTGCTTCATCACGTCTCGTTACTTTGAGCGACTTCGTCCTTGTTTGAATGATCTGGTCCTTTGAACGAGTCCTGTTCAGATCACTGGCTCATCTGCATGTTCACGCCTCTAAACCGTGGCTTGTGATTGGTCGGGTGAGTCAAGATGGCTGCCGGCAACATCAGATTCACAACAAACAGTAAATCAGTCAATAAAAGTGACAGGTTCTGTTTTTTAACTATGAATCCTCAAAATGGACCCTGAGCCGGGCTTTACAGACGCCCTCTCGGCTCATCTGACACAGATATTCATTTAGTTTAATAAAACGTGCTGTTGTGTATTTTGAGCCTTGTGTGTATTAATATTCACACACGTGATGTGATCTTGAGTGTATGAACATGTCTGAGTGAGAGTGTGTGTGGTCATCTCAGCTCGTTAGCCTGCGCTAACGAAGCGCCTCGCATCTGCACTCTGACACGGATCAGAAAAAAGAAGCCGAGCAGAGAGAGAGAGAGTGTGTGTGTGTGTGTGTGTGTGTGTGTGTGTGTGTGTGTGTGTGTGTGTGTTGGGGGTTCATGTCGCTGTAATTAGGCTAATTAAATTAGCGCGCTGATGGACGAGGGAGCGCAGCGCTGTCACCCTCCTCCTGCCTCCATCCCTCACACAGAGGTCACTCCCCCCGACTGGACCGGGCTTCACTTCCCATTACAGCAAATTACATGTTACACACACACACACACACACACACACACACACACACACACACAGTCACAGCCTTAAACAAAGAAATTTAGTGAAACAGATAAAAACTGTTTTTCTCCTGATGATCTGTATTATTTGTGGACAGCCTTGTTATTGTTATTATCGGGTCGTTTTTCTGAGAATATTTTGAACAGGAAATTATTTTTCTGTTCTGGTAAAAAATGTGAAGATATCATCTCGACTTAGTTGGTTCATCAGAGTTTACACAAGTTTGATATTTGCATGGTTGTTTTAACTAAACGTTTTATTCATGTTTTATAGGAGTCGACCAGTTCTGGGGTTTTTCTGACGAACAAAGAAAATGTGGTTTGAACTCGTCAGCTGGTGAATTTAAATCACTGTGAGCGGCACTTTCCATAATCTTTTTATGTATCGACCAGATGATTATTTATAATTCAGAAAATAATCATCACATTTATTTATTTCAGTCTAAATTACATCAACCTTTGAAAATAGATTTAAATCAGATTTAAATATTCTGACAAAAAAAAACTGTTCCAGGTCTCTGAATGTATCAATTATCAGGCAGTTCATTATCAGAATTATCAGAAAATTCACATAATTCTGATAATCTAATGAATTTTTAAAGTATTTTTGAAGATAAAATGTAAAACAATCAGCTGGATTCAGGTTAATGTGAGTATCTTCTGCTGTTCTTCGTCTTTTAGAGGAATAAACTATTTTCTGTCTGTTGGTTGAACAAAAAGATTCTTTACAAACCAAACGATTCATTAATTTACCAGGAACAAAATCTCCACGCTGACGGATAATAAACCTTTTAAATGTTTGAGTCAGACTTGATGATAAACCGACAACTCAACATCTGAAACAATCTTCAAGACTTCACGAGTGTAAAAGCACAAATCATCACCACTTTGACAACTGAATGGTTTTAACTAAAGAGCCAAAACTGAACTGGATTCAGTTTGTTAATGTGAATATTGTCTGTTTTTGAGAGCTGGTTAACTGAATATTGGGTATTTAAGCCTTTAAAGCCTCTGAGAGACGACCACATCGTGTATAATCATGAGAGAGAAAGAGAAACACTCTTCAGGTTGATGGAAATCGATGTAATCATCATGTTCAGCTTCTGGTTCTGGAGCTGCAGAACCACCGACCAGGAAGGAACCTCAGCAGAACTCCTCATCAGCCCGTTTACAGCGGAGACACTTGACCGGCACAAGGAGAGACACCGCTCCTCCCTCACCTCCTCCTCTCCCTCACCCTTCCTCCCCCGAACACAAAAGTTGTCACGACGACGAGCAGGCCAATTATTTTTAACGCTAAATGTTGTGGTCACTCTCTCTCTCTCATTGTGCAGCCGCTGTAACTCATCAAAACAGTTATTACATTTACGACGCTCGCCACAGACGCTTTAATGCACACACACACACACACACACACACACACACACACACACACACACACACACACACACACACACACACACACACACACACACACACACACACACACACACAAACCAATCATGTCAGATTAGTGCGAGTCAGCGTTTCTTCACCGGGAGCCTCTGCTTGTCGCCGCGACCATCCGACTGATTATGAAGCTGAATATGAGCGCTGTAATTAAAGCCCCGCCCCCGACCCGCCGCCATCCAATCAATGCAGAGTCCAAATGAAGCGAAGGTCAGGGAGATGTGCACGTGAGATCAATACACACACACACACACACACACACACACACACTCTCCTTCATAAATTGCTGCTTCATTCACGCCGTCGATGTTTGTAAATGTCGTTTAAATCAGAGCGTTCAGTCACGAGCTGTCAGAGTCAAAGTGAAGAAATTAAACTCTGACATAAATCATAAAAAACTAAATCTGTTAATAATCTAAATAAATATGAGTCCACGTGATCGATGGCTCTCAGACAGCTGCTTCAACAGGCCGTGTTTCTGCTGCACGAGACAAAAAACACCAAAACTTCAAGGAGGTTTGGTGAGAGGACAAAGTTCAACAGTTTGAGACGAAAATATTAATTAAAGTAAAACCACATTAAAATGTAATCAACAGTCTTGAGATAAAGTAAAGATGTTGAGTTAAAGTGAACGTCTCAAAGTATCTGATATTAAATGAACTCGCTCTTAAAGGAACATTACTTGTGATTATTTTTACTCAGGTACTGTACTCTCAACCCCACCAACCAAACTCTGTACAATTTTTTGCATATTTAAGAAAAGTCCTTTTCTCTTCCATTTTGTTTCACGTGAACTGTAAATGTGTTGTTTCCAGGATCGTACCGAGGATGTGACCTCACCTGTAAATAAACGTCTGACAGATGCAGAATAATCCTTATTATATAATTAATATGTACATCTTCATAAACTTTAACTAACAAATGACCATCCTGTACTTTCAAAATAAATCTATCTGTTTATATGAGGTTTTAAAATGCAGATCTTTTGCAATGTGAGCTTTTATTTTGACGATCCAGGTGTGCAGCCGGGTCGAACAGGTGAGTTCAGATCAGGAACAAACCGCAGCTCTGATCCTGTGTGTGTGTGTGTGTGTGTGTGTGTGTGATGATGATGATGATGGTGATGATGCGATGCTTCTGACCAATTAGAGGAAGGCGAGTGTTTTAAGTGGCTGAAGGCCGAGAGCCGAGCGCCGTCATTACTGAAGTCCTCGCCGCAAATTAAGGTCACGCCAAGAAGTAATTAAAGAGAGAGAGAGAGTGTGTGTGTGTGTGTGCTCAACCAAAACACGGCTGAAAACACACACTTCTGAGATAGTCTGTGTGTGTTCACGTCATATTTACAACACACACACACACACACACACACTGTTGTAACGTCTTTGAGAGCAAACGTAAAAAAATACGATGCTGCTTTTAAAAACACATCGACAATAAAAGAGTAAATCATTTAAAAATACACAAACAGAAACACACACACACACACGTCGTCTTAACCTCGAGACACATCGAGAATAAGGAAGTAAATTTAAAAAATGAAAATACACAAACGCAAACACACACAGACACACAAACAGTGACGCACGCACACGCACACACACACACACACACACACGCCTTAACGTCTTCAAGAACAAACATGACAAAAAGTGAACGCTTTTACAAACACATCCACAATAAAGACATGAATAATTAAAAAATTATAAGTACACAAACAGAAACACACACACACACAACACACACACAGAACACACAGAGACACACACACAGACACACACACAGACACACACACAACACACACAGAGACACACACAGAGACACACACACAGAGACACACACAGCGCTGCGGGCTGCTGTCGTGTTTCAGGCGTCGACAGAAAACATTAAACTCGTCGTTCTGCTGGATGATTAAAAAACTGATTAATTTGAGATAATGATGAGAAAAACACAAGGAGACAATAACACACACACACACGGACACACACACACACACGGACACACACACACACGGACACACTGACACACACACACACATCAACACACACACGGTGGAATAATTAAGAAGATAATAAGGCAGCGTTTAGTGTGGAAAGCTTCCTCCTGGGCCGAGAGCACTGAGAGCACACACACACACACACACACACACACACACACACAAATACACACAAACACACACACGCACACACACGTCATCATGTTTCCAGGATTTCCCATCATGCTCTTCTTCTCTCATCACTTTATTTTGCACACAATCACAGATTTACACTCTGAGACGTTTGACTTCCTCTGCCGAGTGTGTGTGTGTGTGTGAGTGTGTGTGAGTGTGTGTGTGTGTGTGTGAGTGTGTGAGTGTGTGTGTGTGTGTGTGAGTGTGTGTGTGTGTGTGTGAGTGTGTGTGTGTGTGTGTGTGTGTGTGTGTGTGTGTGTGTGTGTGTGTGTGTGTGTGTGTGTCTGGTGTCTGCTCCTGCACTGCCCCCCTCAGGACAAACACAGTAACGACCTCTGACAGGTCTGCAGTGTTTTCCTTCCTCCTGATCGATGGTCCACACTGTTGTTGCTTCACCACCGGGACTCAGTGTGGATTCATCCGCCGCTGAAAGTAGTCCCAGGAGCACTGCTTCCTCCCGTTACTGCTGTTACTGAAACGTGTGCGAGGTGAAGGTCTCGCAGGATGAAGTCTGAAGCTGAATTTATGGTGTTCGGGCACCAAAGAACGACGGCATCGACCGCATCGTGTCGAGCGCCGAGGAGGCACCTTTGTTCCTCATTTCAAAATGGCCGCCTTCGAGGGGCGACCGGCTGAGCTGGTCCGCCTCTAACTGCACCTGTACGACTCTCCGAACACCTGGTGTTCAGACGGTACTTGTGTCTGAATACGTTATCCTGACCTCGTCTTTGTGTTCACACCCTCTGGTTATCCTCAGTGCAAATCAGCACCAGACTCCCTTAAAAAATCTGACATTTGTGGGTTGTTGAGTATCAGGAAAACTAAGTAATCATCCTGAAACAACGTCGGCGATGAAATCTTAATTATTGGTCCCCTCTTGTACGTTCGGCACATGTAACACATGCAGTTAATCCTTTCTTAGTGTAGAACCTGAACACACTTCCTGTCCAGCTGAAGATCCCCAACCTGTGAACACCGGCCGACGTTTCAGCTGCTGGATATCAAACTCAGGTGGATGCAGACGAAGCCAGAGGCCGACAGACTCGCTGCAGCTCTGCTAATTAACCGGCGAGTCCGTGTCATCTATTTCTCTCTAATTACAGCCGTTAACCCTGCGCCCGCCGCTTCATTAGCTGCCTCTGCTTTTATTAATGTGCTCTCCAGATGTAAAGACGAGCCGCAGGGTTTACTATTTGCAAAGACTCTTCAGAGCAATAATAGAAAATACTTCAGACTTCTTTTCTTTGGTTTCTGCTGCTGGAAGAGTCGTAAACTTTGACCCTCGACCTCACGCTCTCTGAACTACATCTACTGCACTGAGGCTGTTGTGTTCATGATCCCACCCCACCGTGCACAACGTCAAACTAAATAAGACACGTTAAACTTGAGTCCACTGCACTTCTTTGACCTGACAATATGGCCGCTGAGTGTCCCGGTCAGCCAGGACCTTGAGGACTCCGGACACTCTCCTCCTCCTCCTCCTCCTCCTCCTCCTCCTCCTCCTCCTCCTCACCTCGTCTCCTTCCTCCTCCTATAATGTCTGATTCTTTTATGAATCCCACCGGGGACTCGTCTCTGCTCTGCCCTCCCTGCCTTCCTTCCCCCCGCTATGATAAAACTTAATTGCTGTTCGGTTTGAGCTAAATAGCTGAGCGGGTCCATTTAATTCTTAATTGACGTGTGATTAAGAGCGTCCGAATGGCTCTGGCCGGGGCGTCGGGGGAGGGGGAATGTCACCTTCCCAGAGGACTGGACTGTCGTGTCTCTGACCACTTTCTCTCTGAGGCAGTTTCTTACCGTCCTGGAAGACTCGCTCCACGTTCAGGCCGTAGGTGGCGCAGGTCTCGTAGTAAGTGCAGCGTTTGAGGTCGTTGGAGAGTTTCCTGGCTCGGCTGTCGTCGATCACTCTCGGGTTGGCTGAGCTGATGGCGTCTGAGAGGGAAACACACACATTCAGCCACAAATCACATCCCTGTTTTTTAAATTTTGAACCATAATCATTGTTAGTTGTGTCATTTTGTCCTCAATCTGTGGTTTGTAACAACGTTAGAGCTTCCTGGACATTTTCTCACGGCTGCATTCAACCTCAGAAAACAGTGTGACGGATAAAAAGATGATTTCAAGAGTCAAATATCTGATTAAAGCCCTGAAACTGATGCGTTCTGGGCTTTGAGTTTGGATGGTCAGGTTTTGGTGTGGAGAGTGTGTCACGTCTTTCCTTTCTCTTCTCAGCTCGTCATTTAACGGTTTCAGACGGCTCAGGGTTGAGGAAAGAAGTTTGGGTGATACTTCGGCGCCCTCTGCTGTTACAATGCAGGAGTCGTCTTTTTCAGACGATCCAGTCGACATGGAGTGAACTCGGCTTCACTCCAGAGACGTGAACCAGTTTCTCTCCGGGGGATTTTAAGGATATTTTGGAAGTTTGTGTAAAACTGATTATTTCCTGTTAAATAATTCAAGTTTCACATCTTAAAGAACAATTCAAACTGGAAAACTTTACAAATAAACTATTTAATTCAGTTTTCTTCACAGATATGAATAAAACATGCAGATCATCGGCTGTATGTTTCTGTGGCCCCTGACAGCATCAATCATGAGATTCAGGAGAACATAAAGTCACACATTTATATTTGTTTTGCCTCAGAATGGATGAATTTGAAAGAGAAATGTTATATAATCAGAACAGAGAAACAGATGATCGTTGGACCAGAGAGAGGACACGTGACACCACTGAGAAGCAGACAAACTCCACTTTACAGGAGTTTTTAAAGCATATTGGTAATATTTGGTTCAAAGGTGGTTTCCTTAGCCGCTGCCAGCAGCAGCTGTCAATGGCTGCGTCCCAATTCAGGGGCTGCAGCCTTCAAGGACGCGGCCTTTGCGGCCCACGGAGGCCGGGTCCTTCAGAGACCTTGAAGGCCTCGTCCACCGCTGTTAAATGGGACGGTCCAGCCTTCGGAGTGTTTCCTGGTTGCGTCACCAGGTGTTCATGCATTAAAGTCTGTTTTGGTTCAAATCTATCAAACGTATGTGAGGTCGCGAAGGACAGTAGCGGTGCGTCCTCCAAAAAGAGGGAAGAGAAGGCTGCATTTGAAGGAGCCTTCGCGCAGCGTTGTGACGTAATTGGCCTTCAAATGCGTCCTGCGAAGGCTGCAGACCCTGAATTTGGACACAGCCTTTGTCTCTGAGGGTGAAACCAAGAAGGGCTCGAGACCCCTCAAGAAGTTTCAGCGACCTCTAGAAGGAGTCGAGACCCCAGGTTGGGAACCAGTGATCTAAAAGATCATCCAGGACATCATGAAAAGTGAAACGTGTCCTCTTCAGCTGATGAAGATCTACAGACTGAACTGTTGGACATAAAAGGTTCGTCCTCATGAACTCTGTTGAGGCTGCAGTGATGAAGAGGCACCACTGGGTGGCAGCAACGCCTCAGAAAAGCTGCGTCCACAGAGAGGCAGAAACTGTGTGTGTGTGTGTGTGTGTGTGAGTGTGTGAGTGTGTGTTGGACCTTGCGTGCCGACCAGCACCAGCGGCAGGTCGGCGGTGTTCCTGTAGTTGGCGAGGCGGCTGAAGTAGTGATAGACCGTCTGGAAGCTGATCTCGTCCTCCAGACTGAAGACGAAGATCACGGCGTCCACCCACAACGCAAACTGCACACAGAGACATTCAAATCAAACTTTATTAACACGGACATCACTGAACATGAATAAAGGGACTTGTGGAGACGGGTGGAGAGAGGGACGAGAGGAGGGGGGACACCACGAGAGGCAGGGAGGTGAAGAGCAGAGAGAAAACAGGTGAATTATTCATAAATCCTCCAGTGTTCTGTCTAGACTCGCTCACATTAAGACTCCATTTGGTCAGTTTGCAGGTCGGACACACTGAAATAAAAAAAACCCTGACCCAGTTTCATCCTGGATGGATCCTCTGGTGTCACGCACACAGAAAATCTCTGACTTTCACCAGAATCACAAGAAAATTCAACTCAAAACCTCTTTTAAAATGAGATTTCCTGTCAATGTGAGCTGAGAAACAGCCGAACAGTAGACTCTTATTTATATAAACAGGAAGTCAACATCGTCTCGTTTTTGCTTTTCAGGAGAGTCGAGACGATGTCGAACAACAAGTCAGTTTGTCTTCAATCACAGGAAATCTCAATTCTCTACAACCTTTTTAACCTTTTTTAGGATTTCATAGTAAAAAAAGCTCCTCAGGACTTCTGACTTCTGATCAGATTATTAACTATTAGAAAATAAAGGTAAAAGAATCTGAAGGGAAAGGTTCATGTATTTGTCTTTTTTAACCTGCGTTTAGTCCCTAAACTACACGACGAGTGGACATAAGAGACGCGAGTCAATGAAATGTTTGGACAGTGTTTGTTGAAACAGGGACGATGTTCGAGTTCATCGAGTTAAAATCCAAATGATTCATCAGTCTGTTGTGTAACGGCTCCACTTTGGAAACATAAGCAACCAAAAGAAGAAATCTAGAGGGAAATATAAAGCTGCTGATCTCCTCCATAACATGATCTGTTTATGTGCTTACATACATAAATAGTAAATATATACAACGATCCAATAAACATGTAGACACCTGGCTTCAGTGCGGTTCAGGGACATGTGACTCAGTTCATAGCGTATCTGTATTTAATTCTTCCACAGACCTTCAGACATTCACACTTGTGTCCAATTTGTCTTCATTCTTATAAAATAATGTAAATAAAACGTCTTCTGATCTTCAGACTTCCTGTGAGACTGTAAACCAAACCAGCGCTGTCAGAAAACTTTTGGTTTCTCTCTCACAGACAGCGAACATGGTGCCTGAACATAACTCATGGAAATAACCTGAGAGTCTCCGTGACCTTTGACCTTAAACAAGAACAGGCGCTGTGCTGAATTAGCAGCGAAGCTTCAGTCAACCATTGATAAGTTACGATCGATGAACTCTTACATTTAACAGGTTGTATTTCCATCTCGGTGAAGCTGCACACGAGCTTTGGAACAACAACAGGTGATTTTAGTGACTTTTGGGTTGAAGTTGAAGCCTGGAGTCAGTTTTCGAAGGTCAACAAAGGTTGCGTGCAGGTGCAGTACTCACCTGAGCCTCTGGGGGGCCTCCTTCATCTCTGATGAGCAGCAGGTGACTCTGACCGTCCACCACGATCTCCTTCTTGAAGCGGCCGCCTGCAGAAACAACAGCAGCCGTCAGAGCGCCGGAGGACAGAGCTGAGCCTCTAACAGGTCTAATGGGACATGGTGCCGTCTGCTCTACAGTGAGGTGGAACTGATCAATGACACCGCAGCCGCCCGCTGATTGATCACGTGACTGATTGGTGAAAGATGAGGGTGAATATCTACCATGATTCAGACTAACACAAACCACTACGGTACAGACGGTGACACACACTCAGACACACTTCAGTCAGCAGCTCACTCCTCTCAACGTATTCAACTGTTGTTGAGAGTCAAACAACAGAAGCTGGAGACAGATTTTATTATTATTATCATTATTATTATTGATTTAAAGGTAATTTTCTGAGCGATTTTCTCTTTAATCGTACAGTTGAGGCTGCTGGAGTCAAAAGTTTGGGCTCATTTAAAAATGTTTTAATTTTTTTTTATAACATTAAACTGATCAGAAACAGTCGAAGTGGCTTCACTGATACACAGTTTGATTTTAGTCTCAAACGGGACAGAAAACAGAACTTTCCTCTGAAACATCAGTACATTTATGGATGTTTCTCTTATTTCTCACCTTTCTGTTGATCTAGAAACTCATCTGAGGGTTTGAGGTGAGTTTTCACTACACTATCTTGAATGAGTCCAGACTTCTGGGTCTGTGTCGGGATGTTTTCTGACTGTGACTGGAGAACAGTGAGCAGGAAGTTTGGCTGTTGTCTGCAGAGACTGTTTGTTCCCCTGAGAAGATCTAAGTGGAACATAAGGTTAACTCTGGTCAGCGTGTGGAGACGTGTTTCTTTCCCACGACTCGTTTATACATTTTCATTTCAGGGCTCAAGGGAATAATATCAAGAAGCTCTGGACTTGACCTTCGACCTCAGTGACTCCGGACCCAAACTTTACTTTATTTTACCTCGTTTTTTATTTTCTATTTCATCGAAATAGTTTTGATTTTAAATGTACGCTTCATTTATGTAAACTGTGACACTTTATCTTCTGTTAAAAAACATTTAACATTTCAGATCTGTACGTTTGTTGCTGAACCTTTCTTTATATTCACTTATATCGGTCTTATCTGCAGGAATATTGAAATATGCCAATATTGACGATCACTGTGATGTTTATAAATGAAGTATTGATATCCTGTGGAAGCTGGTTTTGAGGCGTACTCGTCCTTTAAGTCTCCAGCAGAGTTCTGTTTCTGTTTGGGTCGGTGTGGGAACACACGCAGGATTTACAGGAAGTCGGCGACACTGAAAACCAGAGTCCAGAAGTTATTTTTGGGTTCTCGTGAGGATCAGCTGATCTGAGAACGGCGAGGACGAGTCGGAGCTGCAGCTCAACGACCGCCTTTACTACACGGCTCAGAGTAATGATAGAGGACGAGAGGCTCACACACTCACACACACACACACACACACACACACACACACACACACACACACACACACACACACTTGTGCCTCTGATTGTTGATTTAGACATTTCTAAGAGGTTAAAATCCTAACGGCGATTAATCGATCGATCATTGATCATTAACGTCCTCGGTGCCGTCATCGCTGAACTTTAGTGCACAGTCGTCATTATGGATCGACATCCAGCTGCAGGTGTTTAAGTGCACAGCAGCAGACGAAGCTGTGAGCTCGTCCTTTAAACAGATTCATGTTCGTTAATCATCAGCTACATCATCGTTAGTCTGCTGTCTCATCTCGTCTTCGTCACGAGTCACAGAACATATGTGAAGTGTAATTCTGGAGGAGGAAGTGAGAGCTGCGGCTTCCTGCGTGCAGACGCCATGTTGTGTCGCTGCAGGAAAGCAGATGGTGGCGTTAACGCTGAGTCAGCAGAGTGTATTTATATTCATTTATATACAGTCGGTGTGTGTGTGTGTGTGTGTGGTGTGTTTACATGCACACAGCTGCAGAACAAGGCGACGGATGAAGTTTGAAAGAATGACACTGAGATCAGAGGGGGCGGAGCTACAGGTTCAGTCCAGCTTCAGGTTCAGCGCTGACTCAGCAGATTGTTCACCTCCGGCCCGGTGTGGAGGCCCGGTGCTGTTTGGTAGCAGCTGCTGTGTTCACTTTCTTTTCTGGTGCATTAAATCTGGACCGAGCCTGACAGACAGAACTCAGGGCTGCAGAAACTAGACTTTTTTTTTTTTTTGGGTCCCAGGCGGTTGCCATGGAGACGCGAGGCTCCACAAAGCACACAGCTGATCTCAGAGCAGGTGTTCTGATCAAAGGATTACTGTCATTGGACAGATCCGATGGTGACAGTCCACGGAGACGCAGCTCTGATCCGGTTGTGTGGGCCACGTTTCCTCCTGCGCTCTGATTGGATGCCGTCTCAGCCTCAGTGCCTCAACAACAACAGCACCGGCGTTATTTTGGACAGCATCGTTTTCATCCTCTAGTCTGAAACCTACACAGTCTGGGTCTATGACAGGAAGTAGCCTGAACAGAACCACGTCTTCGGTCGAGCCCGACCGATGTATCCAACGAAGACGACCATGCAGGTCGACTGTGAAAGCAGCTTCTTATAAGATCTATATATTTAAATATATGTTGTATATTTTCCACCTCTAGTGGCCGTAGAAGTCATTACAGCAGCAGGTAAATATTTATTTGGCATTTCTTCATTCTTGGAAAATGGATCCTCCGTTTACAGGAGACTGAGTGTCAGAAGTCCAATATGTCTGCAGCTTCTGTGGACCTGTGCCGCTCTGACAATGTCGCTAATTCAAGTCCAGACTGAGACACTTTCACCAGCTGCTACCAAACCTCACTCGTGTTTTCTGACGCTGAGGCGTAAACGCTGAACCGGAGCTGTTCTCAACAAGCTGCTGTCAGAATTGAACATGATGGACTGATGATTGATGGAGAGAGAAGAAGAAGAAGAGCGAGAAGATAGTTACCTGCATCCACGTCAGCTAGTTTACAAGAGCAGCCCAGAAAGAAGAAAGAGAGGAAACACAAAGCAAAAAACAAAAGAACATCAAAGATGCAGCCACAGTTAATACATGCACAGTCAAACCCAGCACCGACCCAGAGAGACCGACCCAGACACAGTTTATCAGAGCCAAACGTCAAACAGATGCAACGGACAGGAGAGAGGAAGACGAGCAGGAGAGGAGAGGAGACGGAGAGAGAACGAGACAGTTCAAGAAAAGAAAAGACAGAGTTTATCTGCAGGTCAGCTGGAGGTCAGAGCAGGCAGCACAGAAACATCAGGAGAAGAGAACCCGGCTGGACCCGTTCACTGCTGCATCACTTCAACACCAAACAAACGTGCTGAGATCTGGGTCGTTACGTCGTTTAAGCACTGTGACCAACCTGTTACTGTGAAAAAGTCCTCAGAAGCATCAGTTCTTTCAAATGTTACTCAAACATGTTTTTAACCCACAAATACAGAAAAATAAATGTTTTACTTTAGTTAATTCATGAGGTCTCGTTTTATTTGTTTCCTCGGGTCATTTAACGGGTTTGATTCCAGATTTATTGGCTGTATTGAGCACAGAGGAGGTCCTCGCTTTGAAACCCCCTTGAAGTCGGGAAAAGCAGCGTGGTGAGGCTGTGGAGCCAGGCTGCACAGCAGACCAGGCCATCAAATGTAATAAATGCACCATGTGCTGAAAAGTTGAGAATATTTTATCTCCTAAAAAACACCACAAAAACGTGGCGTTTCGAGCGACGTGTCTCGGTGTGATCGGCTGTTACTTATGGTTTTAAATCTATTTTTCTTCTTATTGATCGACTGTGCTATTAGAAAGTTTTTTGATTTACTGACCGACTCTTGTTTTTGGGCGGATGAGCAAACTTGTTTTATTGAACTTATCAGCGTCTTATTACCTGTTTAGAAACACTTATCACAAAGACCTTAACATAAACCTCTCTGGTCATTACTACAGTCATCTATCTTTCAAGAAAACAGGCCGGGTAAAGGTGACTGCACGACGCTTCTGTTGAGCTAATTAGCAGCGTTGGTTTCTTTCCACAAAGATCTCAAACCTTAAACAAGAAGTTTCTGTGCCTAAACCACCCAAACCTCCACCAGAGAGGTGGCGAGTCAACACCGATAACAATCTGTTGACAGATCCAGAGTGGACCGGGTCAAGATCCAACATCCTGTTTGGAGCCTTTTCCTTCTGTGGGTTTGTTTCATGAAACATAAATATCTGCTCAAGACGAATCGTTTTTGTTTCCATCTCGCCGTCGTTTCGTCTCATTTCCACTGTTTGTTCCTCTGGTGTGATGGGATGTTTACGCTGGTGTCCATGTCTTTTCTTTACATGTGACGCTGCTTCCTCACGTTACGCTCCCGATCCATAAACAGCACAAAGGAAACACAACACAAGTGTCTGAACGACGTCTGTGTTACATTCTTATTCCTCATATTTCTTCATAAAAGTGTGTCAGTGTGCTTTTATAAAACAATAGAAACTCTGAATGGAGTCTGGCTCCTTGTGCGAGCAGCATCAGCTCGCAGGCTGCGGGTGATTTCCCAACCAGAGCTGCTTTCTGTTTTAATGGATCCCATCTGCTGCTGCTCAAACACTCGGCTGCAGTTTAACTTTTGGGGTTTTTCAGGAGGCATTTTTTAAATTAGCCCCCCCCCCCCACAAAGCATCAGACTGTAGCGTCACATTCCTGCTGATCACAGGTCTTCACATTGACTGATACGTGGTTTCACTTCAGTTGAGCTGAGCTTTGAGAAGTTACAGACACACGATCCATCACTGAGCGATGTCACAGCTTACTGTCGGTGCGTTCAAGGACACTCTGACATCTGACCTTTGTGGAGATGATTAGTCAGTGGGATGACATTTATGTGGTTTAAAACATTTCCTACTTCCATCGTGTGAATTGTTAAGTTTGATGCTGTTCTTCGTCCTGAGGACAGTAAACTGAACGTCTTTAGATTTTGGATTGTTGGTCGGACAAAAGCAGACTTGTGAAGTTTGTTTCAGCTTACTGTCGGTGCATTTAAGGACACCAGAAATATTTTACGGTTTAAAAATAAACTTTCCATAAATTAGCATCTTTTTCTGCATTATAATCTTTAAAAAAAAGGTTTCATATCGAACAACTCATACATTGATAAATCTGTAACAGGTTAACAGCTGATCGATATGTCGGTCCGGCTTTGTTGCTTGTCGTCGTCATGTGAGAGTAAAATAAGTATCTTTAGACTTCAATGTGGTGACGCGGGGCTTTAGGATGTTAATTAAACAGTTAATCAAGAAAACCATCTTTAAATTAATTTATAATGACGACAAGAGCAGCGTTTTTAATATAAAGAAATCATATTGTTTTCAGAACATCCATTCATTTCTGCTTACTCTTCTCTTTTGGAGTTTAAAGACACAAAGTAAAATAACCTGCATTGCTGAGTGACCTTGAATGCAGCACAAAGACGAGTTTTAGAGCAGAGTTTGGACTCAACATTTCAAAAGTCAGCTAAATGTTGACTGTGATGTGTGACTGTGATGTGTGTTACATGAGGCTGACAGCTGAGCTGAGGGAAACAGCCTGCAGCCTCTCTGCTCATTAACAGGAGCTGCTGCGAGTCGTCTGCAGCCGAGGCTCCAGTCTGCAGCCTCAGAATAGTTCTGGTTTGTGGCGCTGCGGTCGCTCTGCCGCTCGCAAGCCACCAACTCCGCTCCCAATCAATCGCCATGGGAATCCAGGCTGACGAGTATTTTTAGATCCCAGGAATTTCAAAACAACACATCAGCTTCCCCGTCCTCTGCTGCTTTTACATCTCAGCGGTTATGCAACAAAATCAAAGCATTTTTTTTAGTAAACTGAGTTGAATCGCTGCTTTCTTGATGGGCGGCGGTGGCCAGTGATTAGATCAAAGATGTGGGGGAGCTGTTGTTCAGGCCTGGCTCAGATATGGTATGTGGGGCTGCATGAAAAGCCGTGTCGTGTTGCTTTTGGCAGCGCTGCGGTGTAATTAGGGCCGAGCGCTGGAAACAGACCGTTGGGCATTCGGCGGTGGAGGCCGGAGCTGCACAGCCACAGAGGGCATTTTAAGAAGAGGTACGTCACTGCTCAGGAAGATTTTCTCATTTTTCTGTATGAACACCTCAGGAATAATCAGCTCTGGGAGATTCCCTGCCACCACAAACCTTTGGGGATTTTTCCCCGCTGACATAACAGCTTCATGCTGGAGTCTCTTCTTTGATAAACTCCTCTTGTGACTTATTAATTAAAGAATCTAACGACTCTTTAGGCTGATATTGAACTCAAAGTGCACTCACGCTCTCTCCGCC